>NC_072799.1:11799166-12440000 GCF_028583425.1 Eublepharis macularius
CTCACTAAGAGCAATGAACAAAGTTAGTGTTGTCATCTACACAACACAGCTGGGGAGCTGGGCTGAGAAGAGTGGCTTACCCAAGACCACCTGCTCAGCTAACGGTAGCAGTGGGAGTCGAACCAGCAGAGTGCTATCTCACATCCCAACCACTTCACCGCTATGCTACAACAGCTCAAAACTGGGGCGGAGAGAAGTGGTTTATCCAAGGCCACCTGCTGAGCCCAGGGCCGTCGTGGGATTAGAACTAGCAGAGTGCTGATTCACATCTCAACCACTTAACCACCATGCTATAGCAGCTCAAAATTAGGGCGGAGAGGAGTGGCTTACTCAAGGCCACCTGCTGAGCTCATGGCAATCGTAGGATCTGAATCAACAGAGTGCCGATTCACAGCCCAACTACTTAATTGCTATGCTACAGCAACCAATACAGACGTTAATTAAAATGTAACAAAATTATTAATGTATAACTTAAAAAGGTATTTGAGAAGTGGGTTCTTGGCACAGGCTGCACCCAGGAAGGGTGAAAGGGTGCCTGCCTGCCTCCCCCCACCCCCCGTCCCAGCAACGGCCGTTCGTTGCTGGGAGGAGCGGCCTTTGAGCTGCATACAGGAACAATACCAGGGTATGTTAAATGCGGTCAACTTCAATTCTAATAGGAGTTTGCTTATCAGCAGCCAACAGATTTAGTCGTAGTACAGCTTACCTGCAGGAGGATTCTGCAGCAGCTGCTTGATTTGGGCCGGGGAGAGTTCTGTTCTGGCCATGATGAGGGTAACACCCAGCTGCTGGAACTGGGTCTTGATGTTTGCTTGTTCAAAGTGTGCATACAGGGTGGTGGCCGGGACTCGCCTCGAGGTCCCATTTGGTGACCGCTCAACCACATAGATGACGACCTCAGTCCTACAAAAGCAACGTAACTTTTACTCTGTCTGGGGCGGAGTGAAAGCATCATCTCAAAACAACAGATTTTTAATTCAAAAGTACATGTCCATCTTGAAATATTTAATTTATAAGGGCGGGGGTAGAAAATATCCAGTCTCTCTTGCTCAGATGCCACCTGAAATGTGACCACGGAAAGCCATATTTAAGAAGGGGCCCTTCTGAAAGGTCAGATTCAGACACTAGCAGGTCACCACATGGACAAACTGTGGGCCAACCAGTCGCCTCCCCGCCATTATAATCTGCACAGATGGAAAGGCCTGGAGGACGTTCACTGAGATTATCATCGCACGAGGCAGGTGACAAACCAACATGACTGAATTCAGATCTCACAAACAGCCAAGGTTTGGTCGTATGGCGCACGCCAAAGGGGAAAAAGAGCAACTGGTGCAAAGGGAAGAATCTTTAATAACCCTACGTGTTTCACAAACAGCTTTGTTGGGGGAATCTTCCTTTTTGTGTCTTTTCTACATGTGCTCTTTAGCAGAGTGAGACTGCTTAAGTGCATATGGGGAATGAACACAACTTGTTCCTCCGCTCATGTGCGGAGCTCTGGAGAAAGCTTCCAATTAAAGCAAGCTCTGCTTTATGATGTCCGAATGCAGCACTGGATATACTGGACAATCCAAACAGGGCTTTAAAGGTTAAATCTCACGGGTTTTCTATCTGCACAATGATCATATTCCTTTTCCCTGCCTGTCGTATCCCTCCTGCCCTTTGCGTTAATTTTTATCCTGTGTGAGTCCTTCCACACCTTACTTTGCTGTAACTTTCATTTTGTAAAATATTAAATCAATAAATACGTTTTTGAAAGTTTGATCTGCTTGGATATCAAGGCGAAAAGATGGTCTCAGCATGGATAGTGTGATTCTCTGGACGGGGTCCGTTCCATGAAATATGGTGAGCTAGCATACGTCAGAGTAGGATGTGATACCATGAGCTGGATCCAGATTAATCGCCAGTTTCCACTGATTCTCCCTTCCCACTTCAGAACGCCCGGGGTCCTGCATCCCCCAGAAGCAGCATTTTGGTGAGGGCAGGGGTCTGGGAGTGGGGTTCAATTCTGCTGACGGAAAATTTAGTCCTGATCCAGCCCTATAACTTGAAGTTGAGTTATTAACCAGTTATAGATCCAGAGGAATTATCTGTGTTAGTCCGTAGCTGCAAAATAGTAAAGAATCCAGTAGCACCTTTAAGACTAACCAACTTTATTGTAGTATAAGCATTCGAGAACCACAGCACGCATCTGACGAAGAGAGTTGTGGTTCTCAAAAGCTTTTGTTACAACAACGTTGGTTAGTCTTAAAGGTGCTACTGGACTCTTTACTATTTAACCACAGTTAGGCTTCATTATCAGTTTTATGTTGTGTGCCACCGTGAAGACGATTCTCCAGAGACAACATGCACATTTTCTAAACAAGTATGTTTTAGTGTGACATACCAACAAAGATATATCTTGGTTTATTTCCCGGTGCCAAATGGCTAAAGACACTACTGGCTAGAGCAAAGACAACTATATCAGTATTCAGTGAGGCAAACCAGGGTTTGAGTGATCATTCGAAAGACAAACGGGGGTTTGCATAGTTAAAATAAACCATAGCTTGGCTTTACACTTTGAACCAAACCAAGGAGCCAGCAAGCTTAGATCTGAAAGGGATGAATATCCGCTATACAGACTGTTTACATACTGGTCATCGGGCATTGTCTTTACACCTTCAACGTTGACAGTAAGAGTCTGGTTGGAGCCCAGGAGTTTGTGCAACGATTCCACAAGCTGCTGCTGCTGGCTTCGGATCTCTGCTTCCTTTTTATTAAAGACCAAGGCTACCAAACCATCTTCGTCCTTGTTGTTGGGCATGCAGCTGTAGCCCACAGCCTATTTAAAAGCAAAACAAACAGCCTTTTCAGTTGAAAAAGATGCACATCACTGGCTGGAAGGGGGTGGGGCAGGCAAACCAGACTTCACAGATTATGCTGCTCTCATCAAGCTTCAATGAAATACAGTTGTGCTCTCAAAGCTACAAAGGGAAGGGGGTGTGGCTCAGAGGCAGAGCATCTGCTCAGCATGCAGAAGCTCTCAGGGTCAATCCCCAGCATCTCCGGTTAAGAGGTTCATGTAGTAGGTGATGACCTCTACCTAAAACCTGGAGAACCACTGCCAGTCCGAGTAGAAAATACTGTCCTTGACAGATTCAATATAATTTCAGGTAGGTAGATGTATTGGTCTTCAGTAGAACAGCAGGATCTGAATTCAGTGGCCCCTCAGAGACCAACAAGATTTTTCAGATCCAAAGAGAGGAGATTTGACTTTCAAAGGCTTATACCCTTGAAAAATCTTGTTGGTCTCTAAGATTCAATATAAGGCAGTTTCATCTTTACACTCAACATTGGCATAAAAGCAGGTCTTTGAAGTGTTACACATGTTCCAATCATTGAGGAGAGAGGCCAGGTTGGCCCAAGTTAGAGAGCTGGACTAGGATCTGGGAGATTCCGGTTGGAATCTGCATTCTGCCATGGAAGCATGCTGGGTGACCTTGGGCCAGCCTGACACACCACCTAATCTACCCCACATTGCTGTTATGAGGACTAAACGGAGGAGAGCTGAATGAGGTAAGCTGCTTTGGGTCCCCATGGGGAGAAAGGCGGGGTATAAACAGTAAATAAAACAAAGATCATGTCTCAATTTGGAGTTTATTATTAAATATACATTAAAGGCTGTATGTGCCTTGACCTGGATAGCCCAGGTGAGCCTGATCTCATCAGATCTCAGAAGCTAAGCAGGGTCAGCCTTGGTTAGTAATTGGATGGGGGACCCCCATGGAAGACCAGGGTTGCAGGGGCAGACAATGGCAAGCCACCTCTGTTAATCTCTTGCCATGAAAACCCCGCCAGGAGTCGCCATAAGTCAGCTATGACTTGAGCGCACTCTCCACCAAAGGCTATATGTAAACCCAGTGCCCAAGCAAGCAAGCAAGCAGAGAGACTTCGCAACTAGCCTTTCGTACCTTAAATCTGCAGAACGGGTTTTCCTGGGTGAACTCCACGGGGGCACTGCTGCTGCTGAAGTATCCTTTGCCTGTGCCCCAAAACGCCTGCAGCTGGTTCCACTTGGCCAAAATAGCATCCCGCTCATCTCCCAGGAGTGTAGGTGCAGACAGGGCACTCGCTGTGTTTATCAGCTGGTTAGACTGGGCAGGGGCTTGAGCAGGCTGACTGAAGAGGCCGCCTAGTGCTAAATTGGATGGCAAGAGAGGCAGTCATTTGGCTGGAACCCATCGATATCATGCCCCCACTCAAGCTACTCTCATTGCTTCTTCTCCGTTAGAGTTTGGGAAGTACAAGTCCTTCCCCTCCCTCACCCACCCAACAATAAATTTGGAAGGAGCACAAATACAGAATAAGAGTTACATTTTGAATAGTTTTAACCAGGTCTGACCTGGGTAGCCCAGGCTAGCCTGATCTTATCAGATCTTGGAAACTAAGCAAGGTCGGGCCTTGGTTTATATTTGGATGGGACACCAAAGAAGTCCAGGTTTGCTAAATGCAGAGGCAAGCAATGGCAAACTGCTTCTGAATGCCTTTTGCCTTGAAAACCCTACGGAGTTGCCATTTGTCATCTGCAACTTGATGGCGAAAAAAGAACACTGAACCGGGCTTCTTTGTGCCAGAACAGAACCCCAGCACATGTTTTCAATTCGATTTCAATTTCATGCCTTTACTGGCATAAAAGCAGTGACAATTTACAATCAGAAATAGATACAGAGAGGTCTGATAAATGATAAAAACAGCATAAAACAATCACTTAAAAGAATAGTCAATGATAAGAATGAATCGGTGTCCAACGATTAAGATACAGTGGTATGCTTGGACTTAATTTTGTAAGCTACACATGTAGTAATTTGAGGGTTAACATCTTCTAAAAAGTAAATTAAATTTTTTCCTTTGGTAAGAACACTGTGCTGAACATATTCAGTCGAAAATTGTTTACGTTGTAAGGCAAGGAGACAGCACATGTTTTAATTTCTGTCGTTGAGCCCTGGAACCTATGTGCAAAGAATAGAGTGGCCTAGGAGCAAACATGAACGCAATAAGTTTTAATCAAGTAAAGGTGGCTGTGTAAAATACGGCACACTCACTTTGCTGCTGCTGCTGCTGGGTGCTGAAGCCTCCGAATCCCAACCCAGTTCCCAACCCAGTCCCGAGACCGGTACCGGTGCCTGCTGCTGTCCCGAAGCCGCCGCCAAATCCAAAGCCTTTGTTCTGAGTGGCACCGAATAGCCCTGAGAAGAAGAAAAGCAGCACGACACAAGAGAGATGGTTTGCAAAGTCATAAATGGATTGCCCTGAAACAGGCACTAGGAAAGAAAGACACACTCTAAATAAGAGGCTCTTACCAGGGGTACTTGTGTTTGCAGGAGTGGAGAAACTAAACGTAGGTCCGGCTGTGGTGGTTGCCGTTCCAAACCCTCCAAAGGCTCCTAGTAAACCAAAAGTACAAGTCAGACAGGAGGGCCAAGCTGCTTTGCAAAGAGAGTGTTTAAACGCATGCTGGTAGGTTTTTAGGAAGGGAGATGGTGACAAATGAATGCTGTGGATGTGATCAAAGAATATCTCCCACTCTCCAGGGCTAAAGCTGTATCAACTGTAGAGAGAAAGATGCTAACGCTAGCACAGCTGTTTCACCTCCAGTGACAACATGGTTTCTTTTTTCTTTAGAAGGGGAAAGATAACTATGATGATTACCAATACCACTGCGTATGTGTATTTAAATGAAATACATGCCTTTGAACAAGAGCATCAGTGTTCGTCAAGCGGTGCGGCGAAAGACCTGAGAATCACTGGGATGTGAAGGTGGCTAATGTTGATCAGTATGTTCCAAATTGTAGACCTTTTTTATTTTGCTAAATGGGCACAAAAATGCATCTAAGGAACAGCCCATAGCAGTTCCTCCATGAACTGCAGCTGTCACAGGCACTCATTCAGCCCGTAAGCCCTTCTTCTAGAAGAGCACTAAATCTTCCCAATTGTATGCTAATTATAAAACCAATTAAAATGGTTTAAAAGCCATTGCAAATTCTAGTTTGCACTTCACAAGCTACTCTTGATATACATATTGCTTTTAAAAGAATCTGTTTCATGCAAATAGGGGTCCCAAGACAGGCTCTGTAACACCCACCCAACGCCAAGTTACACCTTCCAAGTAATTCCTTACACTGAAATGATCTAACAGGAATTTTAAACTAACAGTAAGGGAAAAAATGATGTGTCATGGAAGCCATTCAGACTGACAAAAAAAGCAAATGCATGTTATTAGAATTGGCACCTGAACAAATGATATCTTTCGTAGCTAGGATGATAATTACATGGTACACATATGAAAGTGCTGCAGGATACAACTATGAGGGGACTATGGAATGGATATGATTTCCTATACGAACAGCTGCAAGAACTACAATGTTAATATTAAATATATTAAAAATATTGGATATTGAAATGCCAAACATTAGTCAGACATATTCTGGTAGAAATGCTGATCTATGCCTGGCTATTCCAAATCTGGTAAAATTAAGAGTATCAACTCAATCCACAACAGATAAGTAGTAAATTATAACGCTTAAAAGTTAGGGTCTTTCCCCCCTCAAACCCAGCTTATTTGAATGCATTTAAATAAACAAGCGAACATTCCTCAACATTCAGTAGAGGATAGTACTGGCTTTTGGCTGATCGTATAAAAGTTATTTCCGCACAAAACTTTGATAAAATTGTGGTAGAGATTCAGAATGATTGAAATCCAATGAAGAGACACAGAGGAAAAGAAAAAAACACAGACATGCAGTAGAGTCCAAGAATTCAAGAAAGAGAAGAATTAGGATGCTGAGAGACCTGAGCTCTCATCCAGCAATAGCTTGTAGGTATGACAGTTCTGGGGTATACACAGTCATCCACAGGGACAGAGTAACTGTGTGTTGTGAGCACACGCACAAAGATGTTGTATCATACATCCTTCCCAATAAAATTAATTAAGAATCCTGCGTGGCTAAAAATCCATACGAACCCTTGAGAGCTGGTCTACACCACACACAGCAATACAGAAGTATTCGTGTTTGACAAGTATTTGCTGTGATAAAAAGTGTGAAGGGGAGGCATCCTTGTCCAAGTAAGCACAGGTTTTATGCCAGGGAGGTACAGCCAATCATTATTACTGTCTAAATCAAACTTGGATACCTGCTGATCTGGCTTGAGCCTCTGGTATATAAAACCAGTTTATCCCCAAACAAGCAAAAACTTATTTAACTATCTCCCAGAATAAATGCAAAGGAAGCAGTCTGCCTACATCTGAACGCATTAATTGAAAGCTTATCCCATAGATTTTAATGGATCTTTCACCCACAAGGGAATTCTTGGAATCGTATCTGCAACAACGTGATTACAAAAACCATTAGTGTGCATTCTCTACCTGCACTGGGCAGGCTGTTACCAAAATTGAACGGTGGCGCCGAGGTAGCAGACACACCAAAATTCCCAATATTAAAATTCACTGCAGGATTAGCAGTTAAGCCGAAACCCCCAAAATTAAACCCACTGGCAGTGGAGTTTCCTGTTTCAAGCCCACCAAATCCTGATGTGCGGGAAGCAGAAAGAAAGCAAGGCAGGGTTAGTTAGAAAAAACACACATACATTAAGCATTAAAACTTTCTGATCAGTAGAAGTGAGGAAATGAAAGCTCATAGAAGGCAGGAAAATGATTTTCAGGGTAAGCTTTCAAGAGACAGTGCTCCCTTCTTCAGATACAAGTAGGAATTGAGACGCCTGAGCCCTTAGATCCCAGTCAGAAGGTGGGAGGGGTGTTGCAAAGAAGGGAGTCAGGATGCAGAATGATTCTCCAAAGCTTCCACCCTGAAAATCTTGTTGGTCTAGAAGGTGCCACTGAAGTCAAACCCTGCAAATCTGAAGGGAGCTCTGACTGTTGAAAGCTTCTATTCTGTGAATCTTGTTGGTCTCAAACATGCCACCAGACTCAAATCCTCCTGTTCTACTGCAGACCAACATGGCTACCCACCTAAAACTATCCACAGGCTAGGGCTGCTGTGCCCCTAACATTAGATGGCATGACTTGATAAATGTTATAGATCTCTATCTTATATATTTGCGGATTTTGATTTTAAATCTATTTAATCTGTACCGTAATATGATTATTATTGCTGTAACCCAAGATGGCTTGACTCAATAAAAGAAGCCCCGTCTTCCAGTTTGCAGGATGTGAGCAAGTTTGTTAATGATAGGACATTTTGGAGGTCTTTCATTCATAGGGTCAGAGGTGACTTGACGACACATCACACACACACAAACCGTCCTGAGCCTGCTTGCGGGGAGGGCGGGCTAGAAACTGAATGGAATAAATGTAAGAAAAATAAGTTGCGTGGCAGGTTGAAACCCAACCGGTGCAGCTCTCCTCTCCACCCTTCTGCTGGGAAAAGCCCCTGTGGAGCTTCTGCCTGTCAGAACCCCGCTGAAACGAAGGCCAACCTGCCTCTAGGCTTCAGACCTGGAAAGAGGCCACCGGTTGCCAGGGAGACGAGGCCCGGCAGTTGCTATGGCGACCGGCCCTCTCTCCGTCCCAGGCTCACCTCCGTCCCTCCCTCCTCTCCACCCCGGAGATCCTCCCGCCTTCCCGCCGGCTTCGCACTCACCAGCAGGGTTCGGGGCGGCTGCAGCGCCGGCAGCTGCCCCGAAGTTGAAAGCCATGAGGCAGCCGGAAGGAAGGCCGCGGCGGCAGCCACTCCAAAACCCGGGAACGTCCGTCACTCATGGGGTCCGGCTGGAAACGCAGACTCCAAAGGGAAGGGTTCCGTGCAAGCCGCGGTGCTGGGGGAAAGATGACACGAGTGCACGGCCTCAGCTTCCGGTTTTAAAAAACTAGATAGATGAGAGTAAACAATGTACTTTTTAAGGGACCACCGCCGTTGCCAACCTCCAGGTGTGGCCTGGCGACCTACAAGAATCGCAGCTGATTTCCAGAGAGCAGACATCAGTTCCCCTCCTCGTTTTTTTCAGTGGTGAAAAGCTTGCTGAATCTAGCCCTCATTTTAGAACATGCACTAGGGAAAGAGTCAATGAAAGTCAAATCGGGTAATACTGCCTTGTGGTGGAGCAGGCAAGAAGCACCACAGTCTTTCCCCAGATCGTTTGCCTCCAACTGAAGAATCCCTCACTTTTGTCAGCTAAATCCAGCTATTTCCAAAATAGACAAGAGGTTGCAGGTCGGGTTACTAACCACAAGATGGAGCCTGGAGTTCTCCCAGAATGACAGTTGAATGGCGGTTGATCTCCAGACTAGGAAGATCAAACCCTCTGAAGAAAATGAACTCCACACCATCATATCCCTGCTGAGCTCCCTCCCCTCCCCAAATTCTGCCCCACCCTGCATACTCCCCAAATCTCCAGGAGTTTCCCAAGCCGGAACGCTTGCCGCAGGTAGCTGCCCTCATCCAGAGCAATATCCAAAAACTAGAGCCATGTAATAATTTTTATTCAAGACCAATAAAAAATAACACAAAATAATTCCAGATTTTGAGTCCTCTAGAATAATCCATCAGGTTGGATGTTAAAGGGAGGTTGTGGGAAGGTGGGGAGATGTTTCAGTCCATGATTTTTAAGGCCTGCTGTCCACTTCTTTGGTACTTATGTTGCTTATAGTTATTTATATTTATTTACATTATTTATAGTCCGCCTTTCTCACTGAGACTCAAGGCAGATTACACAGTATACGTTAATACATCAACAGCTGGGACATTCAATAAACAACGCAATAGGACATGGATTTCAGAAATCTTAAAACAAGCAGAAATCCAACACGCAGCTGAAACAAAACATAAGCAATTTAACATGACATATTAAATAGCATAGAAACTACCCACTAAGAGCATACTTACAACACATGGTACGCAGTGGTATAGTCTAGTCCTGTCCCTTTACGAGTGCATCTCTTTGAACCATTTCCTTACAGTACAACTCTCCTACCTGTATAAAAAAGACCTCCCGAATAAATCAATTTTGCAGAGTTTGTGGAAGCCTAGGAAAATGGGGGCTGCCCCAACCTCATCAGGCAGGCCATTCCATAAGGTGGGGAACACAACAGAGAATAGTAAAAAGTCCAATAGCACCTTTAAGACTAATCAATGCTCTGATGAAGACAGCTGTGGTTCTCAAAAGCTTATGCCTCAATAAAGTTGATTAGTTTTAAAGGTGCTGCTGGACTTTTCACTATTTTGCAACTACAGACTAACACGGCTAATTCCTCTATCTACAACAGAGAATGTGTTTGTATGGACAGTTGTTGATTTTGCCCATTAGCAGGTTGGCACCGTTCATATGAGCAAAGCTACCAGTGCAGAGCATAGGGAGAGAGGCAGTTCGGCAGAGATGAAGGAACAAGACCATGAAAAGCTTTGTATGAGATATCCAAAACCTTGAATTGTGGTTGGTAACTGATGCCATCCAACTGAGTGACTGCGGAACAGTAGCAATATGTATGCTGTGCCTAGCTTCTGACAATAATCAAGGTGCACCAATTGAAGTCTCCTAGTTAACTGACAGGGGAGACCTATGTAGAGTGCATTACAGTAGTCTAGTCTCAATGTTACTATGGTGTGAATTCAGGTGGCCTTATTGGCTGCGTCAAGGTGGGGGGGGGGGTCATCTTCCAGGCTAGTCTGAGTAGTAAAAATGCTTTTTTTTTTTTTTGCTGCTTCTGCCTTGCTTCTCTAGCAGCAATACTGGATCCAGTATAATCCCTAGGCTCTTAATCGAGTCTGCAAAGGTCAGCTGAACCCCACTGAAAATGGGGAGCATTTCAAGATCTCTGCCTTCCCAACCATCACCACTTCTGTCTTGTCTGGATTCAGTTTCAGTTTGCTCACTTTCAGCCATTTGGCAGTGACTCAAGACCTCGACTGCAATACCAGGGGATTTGGATAGCGAGATCGAGAGCTGGGTGCCATCTGCGTATTTACGACATCCAATTCCACAGCTACAAATGATAAAAGGCTTTACATGAATAACATGGGGGACAAGATGGGCTCTGCAGAACCTCGCAAGACAACTCTTAATGTGAAGAATTGTGTATTTTGTGCCGTTTTTCCTACAAGGAGCTCAGAGTGGTATATTTGGCTTTCCCTTCCTGTTTTTATCCTTAAAACTCTGTGAAATAGGTGAGCCTGAAAGAGAACGATTGCACCAAAGTTCTCTCTGTCCAGCATTCTAACCAATACTACATTGGTTGTTCATGGTTTGGGAGGTGGGACAGGCTGCCCTAACTGGCAAAGGGCAGAGTGGACAAAACGTACAAATTGTGTCCGAGTCCACTGTTAAATGACACATCTGACCAGGGCAAGTTCACATTTGAAAGATTCGGGGGGTGTTCTTCCAATGTTCAGTTGTGCATCTCCAGGTGTTCTGAGAAATGGCTTCTTAGAATCTCCTACCTGAATAACTATCAGCTACCCTGTCTTGGCACATTTTGACACCTAGCCATTTTTTAGACACTGTAAAAAAACTGCTGTCAGGATCTGCTACCTGAACCAATATATTCCTGTTAGAGCCACCAAAATGAGAGCAAACATGTTCTAATTTTTTTTTACTCAAGAGTAGTGTGAGCAAAATGGATACTTTTTACCAGGGCATTTTTCAGCGGGAACGCGGTGGAACGGAGTTCCAGCACCTCTTGAAAATGGTCACATGGCCAGTGGCCCCGCCCCCTGATCTCCAGACAGAGGGGAGTTTAGATTGCCCTCTGCCCACACCGAGAGGCGCCGAGGGCAATCTAAACTCCCCTCTATCTGGAGATCAGGGTGCGGGGCCACCGGCCATGTGACCATTTTCACCAGGGGCAATTTAAACTCTAAAAAACTCCCCCCTTGTTCCAGTTGACCCAAAGTGACGTCATTGTGCGGTCTTGAGTTATACCACTGAGTTCCACCACCTCTTTTCCCAGAAAAAAAGCCCTGCTTTTTACTCCCTATGGAGGAAAAAAATCTTAAATGCAAGAAGTTAAAAGAATGAACACAAAAGCCTGTAAAACAAAAATGTAGTTTAATCCGAGGCTCTACATTCATGGACAAAGAATTAAGTGATATAACAACAATCAGTTTTGTTCAGTACATACATGATTAAGTACAAAGCCACACTACTAGGTGTCAAAAATGGGTAAACTCTCAGCTTTGAAGAAGCTGCCCTGATTGACCCGGGAAGAATTGCTGCCCAGCAACAATTAAACACTTCAAAATAGCCGACATCTTAGGGCCTATTCAATACTAATTTCCCTTCTTGCGTTATCATGCCCTTAAAGATAGTCTTTGTGGCAAGATGACAACAAATACACATCAGAGAGTTAGATTCCCATAGATCTGTTCACTAGCGGTTGCGCCTTCCTCCGGCACAAGATACCTTCACGATGCAAGGGGTTATTACTTGCACTGGCGGAAGGTATCTTGCGCTGGTGATAGGTGCTTCTGTTAGGAAATAGAACTGTGAGATGTAACCCCGAGTCCATTTTCTGTATTGTCCATTATGTGTCATTCAATATAACGGAGGCCACAGAGAAGGGCACTATGCAAGGAGTGTGCGCTAAGAGCCAGGAAGTGCTGGCTTAACTCATCCAATTCTTGTGCATGTTTATCGGGAACTCAGTCCTGCTGTGTTCAGTAGGGCTTACTTGCTAGTAAATATGCATATGACTGCAGCCTTAGCCAGGAATTTGCTTTGTGGCTTTCAGCAAGCAATTCCCTCGCTGTCAAGCTTATCTCCCAATCATATAACAAGAGGACACTGGCCTGCCTTCTAGGGTTGTTGTGTTACAGAGCTCTTTAAACACTTAGAAAAAGCATTATATGAATGCTAGATTACACGATGCGCAGTGGAAAAGAGAATGAAAATAGTTCTAGTGTGGTAAAGGGAGAGTGCTTTGGAAATACAATGGAGTTGAACAGGCTGCAAGATGAATCCTGAGACTGGCTATCTTCTCTCTCTCATCAGTTAAGTGAGTGCAGCTCACACTTAAAATTGTGGAACAATTTTGAACTGTTTTCCAGGGAGCTTTGGGGTCCTCGTGGAGACCAATAACGGCAGGCCAATCTCCCTTCAAAAAAACAGCATGTCCAGTCTCCATATGGAACGGAAAGGAATTTGTGTTCATGTAGGGTTATACAATGGATTTCCAAGAGAAGCAGCCCAGTCCCCCCAGTACAATTATACCAAAAAGTGCTTGTCAATTTCCAGTGCTTGTGATGGCTCCATGATCCAAATAAGAGGCCGCGCTCGTGGCAAGGAAAGCAGTGATATTTGTGACATCCCCAGTCTGTAGTTTGGCTACTTAAGTCAGTTTTAGATCAAGATGGGTAGCCGTGTTAGTCTGTTTGTAGCAGCAGAAAAGAGCAAGATTCCAGTAGCACCTATAAGACTAAAAAAATTTGTGTTCAATAGTTATTGTGGGGTGAAAAGGGGGGAGGGAGGTATAAGCATAACGATGGTTGTTGTGGGTTTTCCGGGCTGTATTGCCGTGGTCTTGGCATTGTAGTTCCTGATGTTTCGCCAGCAGCTGTGGCTGGCATCGTCAGGAACTACAATGCCAAGACCACGGCAATACAGCCCGGAAAACCCACAACAACCATCGTTCTCCGGCCGTGAAAGCCTTCGACAATATAAGCATATCGTTATTAATATTATATAGCCTTTTAGATGGGTGGTGGGTAGGGGGTAAAATGTTTACTGTTTTATATATATATATATATATATATATATATATATATATATATATAAATAAAAATTTTTAGGGTTTTTGTTAAGAATGTAGAAATTCCTTTTTCATAGGACTACTAATTTAAGAGAGACAGTCACAAATTTATAAGCCCTACTAAATGTTGCACTGCTGCTAATTGTATTACTCAGTTATTTATTCTGGCTTCTTGTATCTTCTGGAAAACTAAGCAATCTTTATACTGCTAGTATAACTAATCTATTGAGTTTAATAGGTACTGATCACTAATATTGTACTGTCACAAAATTAATAATCTGTTATTTTTACTACATTCACGGTTTAAATATGTTATGTTTGTTTATGAACAATTAATAAAAATAATAACAAAAAAAAGACTAACAGAAATTTGTGGTAGGATATGAGCTTTCGTGAGTCACAGCTCACTTCTTTAAGTGGTGAGCTGTGGCTCACAAAAGCTCATACCCTACCACAAATTTTTGTTAGTCTTATAGGTGCTACTGAACTCTTGTTCTTTTCTACTAAGTCAATTTTGGAATTAGCCTCTTGACCAAAGTGTCATTTGGGAGGTCTGCTGCATAAACCACCTGTGACAAAGTATCTGATGACAGGTAAAAGTGTTCTAAAGGGTTAGGCAATTATTTTAAAAGAATGTATTGCCATATTCTCTCGTGGGAAGTAGAGCCAAAGGTATTCTGCTCCTTCCTGCCTCAACCAGCCAGTGCTGGAAAGCCTTAGGCCAGGATTAAGTCTTTACGAGACGTGATAGAAACTACCTGGAACACTTATGCCTAGTATCAGAAGTGTACAAATCATCTCAAAATTGTTTGACCGAAACAGTGGCATAAAAAGAAAAGGCTTGTGCTGAATTTCAATTTCCTAATAATACAGGATAACTCTTAAAGGAATTTTAAACCAATGGCAGATCCATGGAGACACATTTATTAACAATAATACTGCAATCCTTTGATACTTCGTACCTACAAAAATATACATTATATCAACAAAACCTGCCCTGTAATTTGTTTTATCATAAAATCAAATCGAATTTTAAGCAGAAAATGTCAATGCCAACTGTTTTAATTCCCCATGTTTACTGGGCAAATACCGGGCCACATGTCCCCCCCCCACCACCTAAGTTAGTAACATTGCAAGTTGATTAGAAGTCTCCAGCCACAAACTTCCAAGAACAGGCACTGTGCTGTCTCCATTTGTTGGACGTTGCTGAGTTCTAGCCTTGTGAGAAAGTTTCATTTCATACAATAACTAGGGAATCATCCAACGAAACCGGATTGCCATTCGATTTACTAGAGAAAAGGAAATTCTTCATACAGTGCACTATTCTCTTAATCCATTGTCTCGAGATGTGATAACAGCGACTACTTTATATGGCTTGAAAAATGGCTTAGAACAATGTATGATTAGCCATGCTAGCCAAATGGAATCGCCCCCTTAAAGACAGCATGCCTGGGCGTACCCAGGGCTGGCTTTGGGGCCATGCATCTTCGGGCAGCATTCATGTGCTGATGCTCCACAAGTGCTCAGCGGGCTCTCAGCCTTCAGCGTCATTTTCTGCAGCCACACAACCGTTAGCTGCGTCTGAGCTTAGGGCTGGCTGGCAACGGATTGAGCCTAGAAGCTGATGGGTGTACCGTGCTTGAGATGATACATGAAGCTAACTTATACTGAATCAAGCTGTTGGTTAAGCAAGGTCAGTATTGTCTACTCTGACTGGCAGCAGCTCTGCAGAATCTCAGGTTGAGGTCACACTACCTGGGATAAAAGCTGGCAATGCCAGGGATCGAACCTGGGACCTTCTGCCTGCCAAACAGACGCTCTGAGTCATGCTGCCTCCCCTAATAATAACTTGAACAACCCCTCGGAATACCAGAGGCTGGGAAACAACAGAATCTGGGAGATGGGATGCCATCTCTATCACACTCTTGTTTGCATGTTTCTTAGAAGCATTTGTTTGATCATTGTTAGAAATGAAACAATGACTTAGGAGGACCATTGGTCTGATCTGGAAGCGCAATTCTTATCATTTCAGTATCTCCTGAACTATCCCCACTGAAGCAGTCAGAAGTTAAATAGCTGTCCAGGCAAACTCCTTCCTTTTTCTACTCTTCATTTACCTAGGAGTATTCCAACTGGGTAGGGGAGGTAGCATGTGGTATAGCCCAAGCTTGCCAGATCTTGGAAGCTAAGCAGGTGGATGGGTGACCACCAAAGAAGACTCTACAGAGGAAGGCACTGGCAAACCGCCTCTGCTTCTCACTTGCCCTGAAAGCCCCTTGCTGGGATCGGCGTAAGTCAATTATGACTTGCCAGCACATACGGATGGACAGATTCCAGATGGGCAGCTATGTTAGGTCCGTAGCAGCAAAATAAAACAAGAGCTTATTTACAGACTAAGAGGAGTTAGCCGTGTTAGTCTGTAGTAGCAAAATAGAAAAGAGTCCAGTAGCACCTTTAAGACTAACCAACTTTACTGTAGCATATGCTTTCGAGAATCACAGTTCTCTTTGTCAGATGCAAGAATCACAGTTCTCTTCGTCACATGCATCTGACGAAGAGAACTGTGATTCTCGAAAGCATATGCTACAGTAAAGTTGGTTAGTCTTAAAGGTGCTACTGGACTCTTTTCGATTTTGCAGACTAACGAATTTTATTCCATTATAAGCTTTTTTTGCGAGACAGAGCTTGCTTCCTCACATGGCTCTGACTCAATGCCGGATTAAATTTTGTTAGTTTATAAAGGGGCCACTGAATAGCGATGAGTGAGACCCAAACAAGAGAGAGGAAGACAGGGAAAGGAAAACAAACTTTACATAGTGCCTTCAACCTTCATGACTTTCCCAGAAACGGGAAAGTGAGTAAGTCATCTTGTAACAGTGCAGTTTCAGGGAATGCTGGGAGAGGTACGTATACCATTAGAAACTGGGAGTACGGAATATTTTGTGGCTTCCATTGCTTGCTAAGTGCTACTTGTGCTTATCAAAAAGTGAGTCGGATTTCTCCAAAAGTTGGTGGAAGGGGATTGCTATAAGGACATAAACAAGGACTTCTCAAACCCCTCCTAGTCAGGTTGACAAATGGTAGCCACTTAACCCTGAAGAATGCAGATGCCAGTAATAAGAGAACCGACCATTGTGCATCTGGGTTTGTTTCTTGATCGAACGGGACACACTGCAATGTGTCAGGAGATGCCCTAGCTGAGAAAATTTAATGGTTAAGATGTTGCCCGTATCTTATTTTGAGCCAGACCACTGATTCATCTAACCTCCGATGGTCTCCTTTGACTGGCCACGGGTTCTCCAAGGTCTCAGGCAAGAAAGGTCTTTCCTAACACCTGCTGAGATCTTTTAAATGGAGATGCCACGGATTTAACCTGGGGACTTCTGTGTGCAAAACATATGCTGTACCATTAGGCCAGACCCTCACCCCCTAAATGTTAGATTTGGCAAAACAGACCGATTCACCAATAAGGCCAAAGGAGGATGCTGGAGATCATGGGAAGACAGGTGCTTGCAGAATGAAGCCCTTGGAAAGAGAGTTTAAAGTTCTTTACAGGCATGCATTCAAATGCCCTTACTTAGCATTCCTTACCAAGTGCTTGAAGGCTAGATCGGCAGTAATGTTTCCCATCTAGAGGCTGGCTTGTAGAACATGTTCTCATGAAAGGTTTCACCTGAACTGGCATTCTGAAGTGCCTTTCTCAAAGACAGTGAAGAACTAGAATCTGCTATTTCCACCTAGCTCGAGGGACCTTGCGAGTTGTGGCATCGACAGCCCCAATCCCAGAACATTTTCTCGTTATGCAATCGTAGGAAATTCAGAAATCGTTCCAAAAACCATCCAGTGGATACAAAGTGCAAGGATACAACAGCAGCATGACATGTCTATTCTGCAGCCACACCTCTGACCATTATGCTGATGTCTACCACACCTTCAGAACTGGAGCTGTCCAGTTGCCTCGTAGGATCGACAGCTAGCTGGTCTGACAAAAGTTCCACTGTTCCCTGACACTCAGTAGCTTGCACCTAAGTCAAGGTTTTGCAGAAGCTCTGAATGAATCATACCTAGAGGAATATCTGAACATGCAAAGGTAAAAAGTCCAGATACATTAGGATGCGCCATCAAGAAGTAATCAGGTTCCACAAGGAGAAAGTTGCATTGCATTAATCCAATAAATAAAACGGGTCGTGGTAGTTAAATAGCCTCCTCTGGCCTGCTGCACAAGGAGGCAATGCCTAGACACCTAAACTGCTATCCTCTTGCAACAGACAAAGGGTCTGTACCAGAGGCAGTGGTTGTTGCCCTGCACAAATTGCAAACACTCTTAACACAACAAGTCCATTTCAGCCCAGTAAAACGGTGACGTTGCAGCTCCCATGCTCAATACACCAGCCTAATTTTCCTGAATTCCAAAACTTAAAAAAAAAAGGCAGAGCGTTAACATTACATTAGTGCGGGGCTTTTGGGGGGGACAGCAAAGAGTACTTTGTCATGGTGAGTGTTAAGAGCAACTTGCATAGTTCATTTGTGAGAAGGGGTGGAGAAACGGAATCAGGATGTCCTGATAAGCGGCGCCCTCTCGTCTTCCGAACCCTGCAATGAAAAAACACGGGTAAGAAATGAGCAGGCAAGAATGTTGTGAAGAAGGGGAGGGGAGAGGAACAAAACCAGATCCCATTTTCTATCCAGAGGGCTGTGGAACTTTGACAGAGAGGTCCTGTCCAGACACGAAGCAGAACGAGATAGTAAGATTCCGAAGGAGTAGAATTAGCTGCGCCACTTCAAGCGGCGTGTGTGCATATGCGTGGGATGTACGCTCTTGATGCTCTCGCATGTAAAAACTCTCTGAACATAAAGCAAACTAGCACAGCAAGGGCTGTCCTAGCCTTTCACATTCTTTGCTAATTTTCTGAAGGTACAGGGACCTTGGGAAATAATATGTACTATCTACACCTGCGGTCTGAAACAGAAGAGTCTACTCCACCACTTTGACACTCGGCTCACAGTACCACTTCACTCTGTGGCACTTCATTCTGTGTCAAGCAGGGCGAGCCAAAAAAAGGCCTATACTTAGGGTTCTCAGGTGCCCGCTGGTGGTGGGCAAACTCCTGGGGATTTGCCCTCTCATCTGCCAATCGCCCAGAAGTGATGTTATCGCGCTGGCTGCAGGAGTGTTCCCGTGCTTCGTATGGGGCCGATCTGGGCCCCAAACGGGCCAAATCAGCCCCGTGTGGAGCGTGTGAGTGCTCACGCAGCTGGTGCAATGACGTCACTTCCGGAAGTGACATCACCACGTCAGACCTGGGGCGCGCGAAGAAGAACCTCGTGCAAAGAACAAGGTAAGTGCCAGAGACTCCACCCTCCCAGTGGAAGGGGAGAGGGACCTGGTAACCCTACCTACCTATACTGCAAATGTGTATCAACTTTATTCTGATGTAACTGTCATGGCCTCCCCCTAAGAATCCCGAGTCTCACGGTCTGGTGAGGACGCAGGGAATTCTGACAGCATTTCCCAGTCCTGTCCACTCCTTCACAGAAGTGTGACCCCCGAGAGTTCCCTGGTAAGCGAACATGACTATCACAGGGGTTTGAACCTGTGCTGCAGATTTGCCTGTAGTGGTAAGCACTCAAAAAATTGCTTTCTGAACTGACTCCAGTCAGCACACGTGTGGAAAAGTAAGTATTGTGGAACTGGTTATTTCTGGGGGTCTTTTCGGAGACAATCCTTTGTGCTGCGACTCTTGTTATGTTCTGCTTCTGGAAAAGTGTGTTTTCCAGAGGGTTCATCTACTTGTACAAATAAATTGCTGAGAGCCAAGCTACAAGCGACGCCTGACACAGGTTGGACACTTGTCAGCTTCCCTCAAGTTTTGATGGGAAATGTAGGCATCCTGGTCTTGCAGCTGTAATGGAGAGCCAAGCTGTAAAACCAGGACACCTACATTTCCCATCAAAACTTGAGGGAAGCTGACAAGTGTCCAACCTGTGTAAGGTGTCACTTGTAGCTTGGCTCTGAGACTGCATTGCTTCAGACAAAATGTGTGTGTGAATGTTCTTCAGTATCATCATCATGCCCTGTCCACAGAAAGTCAGTACATCAAGGAGAGGGTTTGGCCTAGCCTTTTCTTGATGAGCTAGCTTTCCTTGTAGAGGGAGTTTATTTTACACAGGGTCTGTCATTTATTCAAGAAACCTGAAACAAAGCCATTTCCCAGCTTCCTCAAGTCTGTCTGATCCATCACTTCTATACAATATTTAGGACAGAATAATAACGAACCTACCTCAGGCTCCTTCTGTTGATGAACATAAAAAGACACTCTTTACACCATGAACATGCTCCATAAAATAGACAACTATACCACAAACCAGCAACCTGAAACCCATCACCATGGCCACAAGATTTGGGTCCATGCAGAATGTTAGTCAACCTTTAAATACAGTACTTAAAAATCTCTTCCATGGAAATCGGTTAGTGAAAAAGCAGTAAGCGTCCCAAAGGAGCAAGGAACAGGTGGACAGCAACAGAATATTCCCTACTTCTTGCAGCGACCTCCTTAGACAATGAACGGCACGTATAAAGATACAAAAAACATGAAAAAGGAAAGATAGAAAAAGCCTCCTAGAGCATTCTGGGATATTTATTTCCTCTTGCTGCTCAAGGTAGGACTATATATATATATATTTCTCCTCACCATCTGAGTCTCTCAAGAAAAGAAAAGCTTTCTGCTTCATAATTCCCTCATGTTCACATGGATGTGTTACTTTGTCATTTCACACTTGGTCATGTCACACAACTTTCTCTGTGGGGAGGGAAGTGTCGGGCATATGGGATCATCAAAGAGGAGGGCAACAGTTTCTAAGAGCCTTAATGCAAAATTCGGTTCAGCCATGAGGTAGCCTTGATTAACCATTATTCAGCCAAGTCCACTTCACAGGGTGGCTACGTGGATAAAAATTGCCCAACATTTTGTAGGCTATTTTCTATACCAAGGATGACTAATGTTTAAGATATTGTATGCTTTAGGGCCTCAATGGGCGTGTCAATTGTAATGATTGTATGTTTTTATGATTTTATGTTATTATATTTTGTTATCCACCTTAGGCAGATCTTTGAAAAGACATCATATACATTTTAGAAATAAATCAATTTTTTAAAAATCTCTGCTTAGCCACACAAAGCTTGCTCGGTGGCCATTAAGTGAGTCACTCTCCCACAGCCTAATCCTCCTCACATGGTTGCTGACAGGAAAAAGAAAGAGAACACACGTATCCTTGTGTGCTCTTCTAAGCTCTTTGTAGAAAGAGTAGTTATTTAGTTATATCACTTATACCCTGCCTTTCTGCCCAATGGGGACCCAAAGCAGCATACATTGTTCTCCTCTCTTCCATTTCTCCTCACAACAACACTGTGAGGTAGGTGAGGCTGAGAATGTGTGACTGGCCCCAAGGTCTCCCAGTGAGCTTTCATGGGGATTTGAACCTGGGTCTCCCAGATTATAGTCCAGTACTGTAACCACTACACCACACTGGCTCTCTGAAGGTCAACATTAATACTGAATAATCTATACATACACTATGTGTATGTCTATGTCTGCCCTGACTTGGATAGGCCAGGCAAGCTGGATCTTATCAGAAGCTAAGCAGGGTTGACCTTGGTTAGTAATTGGATGGAAGACCTCAAACAAAAACTAGGGTAGCAGAGGAAGGAAGCGGCAAACCACCTCTGTCAATCTCTTGTCTTGAAAACCCCAGCAGCTATGGCTTGATGGCACTCTCCACCACTACGTCTATGTATACTCTACACATGTCAACATTAATACTGAAAAGAGAGACAAGATAGACAATATGGTCCAAGTCTGGGCATTTTTTGTATTAAGACTGGACTGGTTCACACATGCGTGTCCTCAACTTGACCAGGCAGGCGTATGAACTGTTCCCCTGAAAAAATTATTGCGCCTCAGCAGACATCAAGTGACAGGATGTCTCTTTCCACAACGGCTCGTTCATACAAAGTCATCACAAACTGAAGGGCAACAAATACGTACATGTGTAACGGACTTATAAATAAAGGAGGCTGTCTCACAGCAAGGGTCTGACTAGCCCAATACTGCTTACTTCGACCAGCAGTGGCTTTCCAAGGTCTCATGCAAAGGTTTTCCCAATCCTGCAACACTAGAAACTGAACAGGAGATGTTTCTGCCATGCAAAGCACGTGCCCTGCCACTGACCCGTGGCCCTGCTCTTCAGAGTTTGCCAGCCAGGCTTCTCTTTGCAGCTAGTAAAAATATTGGCAAAGAGAGAGGCTTTGCTCATCTTACCATGTATCTTAAACCAGCAACCAGAACTTTGCTGAGATGCACTTACGATGGTCCTACTAAACCTTCTCTGGTCTAGAATGAACGTTTTGAAAAGAGACAAAAAGAAATAAACAAAAGGGGAAAGAAATAAAACAGAAAAACAAATAAAACAAACAGCACACAAATGCTTGGACGACAGTATAAAAAACAAGATCAACCCAAATCAAATTTAAAGGGGGGGGGGGAAATAATTATTTAAAGCCAATGGGACATCCGAACCAAATGGAAAGATCGTCTCCACGGAATCCTTACCTCTTCCTTTGCCCGATATGGCCTGCAGGCAAGCACAACAAACACAACTCCGAAAATAACCCCCAGACCCATGATGATGTAGGGAATGCTCATAATCAAAGAAGATTCAAACAGAGCGGTCTTCAGTTTCTCTGCAGAGTCTTCATCCAACAGGACACTCTGGAAGAGGAAAGACAAAGGCCGGAAAAAAATGTTATTTTGCTAGCAACAAGAAGAGGCAGATCTTAAACACATTCCACACTAGTCTAGATGTGCACATATTAACAAAGAAAGCATTATTGTTTTTAAGGCTTACCTCATTTAAATGCAGCACAGGGAAAACCAGTGTTTTGATACTTCCTGTTTGACTAAAAGAAAACGAGAAAGTAGTTAAAGCACTGGTGTTTTGCAGAGATCGTACGTAAGGTATTGCATCATTACTAGCAGGGCTTTCTTTCAGCTGGAACGCGGTGGAACAGAGTTCCGGCACCTCTTGAAAATAGTCACATGGCTGGTGGCTCCGCCCCCTGATCTCCAGACAGAGGGGAGTTTAGATTGCCCTCCGTACCATGGCGCAATATACACTCCCCTCTGTCTGGAGATCAGGGGGCGGGGCCACTGGCCATGTGACCATTTTTGCCGAGGGCGATTTAAACGTTAAAAAACTCCCCCCTTGTTCCAGCTGACCCAAAGTGACGTCATTGTGCGGTCCTGAGTTCCACCATTGAGTTCCACCACCTCTTTTCCCAGAAAAAAAGCCTTGATTACTAGCTATTAGGAGAACACATCAGAGATTTTAAAAAGTATCAGTAGTAAAAAACACAAGGTCCTAGGGTATAACTGGAGGTCACTTTCCAGTGGCTAGGCATATTGTTTGCAGTAGAACAAAAAGATTCGAGTCCAGTAGTACGTTAAAGTCCAACAAGGTTTTCCGGGTATAAGCTTTTAAGAGTATCTGACAAAGGGCACTTTGACTCTTGAAAGCTTATACAATGAAAATCTTTTGGGACTTTAAGGTGCTACTGGGCCCGAACAACTTTCTTGTGACTAATCAGACCTGGGTCTGGTGAGAATCTCTTAGGAAACCTGATGTATACCTCCTTGGATTCTGTGAAGGAAGAAAAGTAGGATCTAAATAGTAATAAATAAAAGCCATCTATACATATCCAGTAGGAAAAAAGGGGGTCAAGAGGGTAAAAAAGTTCTCTCATTTTAAAAAAGTAACGTTTTTCATTTATTGGGGGAGAAAAGTTCTTGGCAGCCACATCCATCCAGTCATAGGGGAACTGAGCACAACGGGCAACGAATGGGGACTTATTAAAAACAATGACACGGCTGCACTGGTTCTTCAGCTCCAGTGGGTTGCCTACAACAGCCATCTCTTGTGGGTTCATTCATAAGGATTTTCCTCGGTTTCTTTCTGTTGTTTTCTCAGTGGCACATGCGAAGTTCCTACATGCTCTGCAACCTGGTGGAACCCGGTTTAAAGCCTGCCACTTGACTGTGGTGGTGGTGGTGGTGGTGGGGGGTTAGAAAGCTTGTACCTTTAAAAAATGTAAGGAAGGGGCTGTGACTCAATGGTAGAGAATACTTTGCCCACACAAGGGCCTCTCCAGTTAGAAGGCTCACATAGTAGGTGATGAGAAAGACTCCAACAGAGACCTTTGAGAACCTCTGCTGGTGTGAGCAGACAATACCTACTCCGTTAAACCAATGGCCTGACTCAGTAGTCCTGTGCACACACGACAGCGAACACACATACAATCCATATACAATGTGTAGGGTTGCCAGTCTCCAGGTAGTAGCTGGAGATCCCCCGGAATTACAACTGGTCTCCAGGCCACAGAGATCAGTTCACCTGGAGAAAATGCCTACTTTTGGGGGTGGACTCTATGGAATTATGCCATGCCGAGGTCCTTTCCCTCCTCAAACCCTTCTTTCTCCAGGTTTCTCCAGGTTTCACCCCCTAGATCTCCAGGAATTTCACAACTTGGAGCTGGCAACCTTAACAACGTGCATATGAATTTTCGTTATAGGTGCACCGAGTAATTTTTACTTTACATTTTAGTGCATGTCGTGGGCCAGAGTACAGGCTCCTCCTTATCAAACGAAGAGGCCAAAGACTCAGAGAAGGCAGATAGGCGTTGTTGTGTACTGGGCTGTGTTAGGCCAGACAAGGCCTCTACTGTATTTAATGTTATGCACTGTGCTGAGCTTCATAACATGTCAGGGTTCCTAATGCACTTCATTCCCATTGGTTACAATTGCCTGCACATTCATTGGGTACTTTCTGGGGGCAGCAGCCAATCGGTCCTCTCCAATAAAGACCAATCAGTGGCCTGCTTGTATAATACATTGGAAATAGTTCATGCAAATGCTGGCAATCTAAAGTACGTGTTCCTATTGGTTACCGGCTATTCTTGGGGCGGGCTTTATGTGTATTTATTGAGGGCTTCTGTTCGGCTTCTATGTTGCTTGGGTGTGTAGTAGTAGTCTGCTGTGGTCTGTCTGTTCTGGCTTGGAATAAAGAGCATTGTTTTGGCTGAAATCACGCTGGGCTGAAATCATTCTGAGCTCCAGGGCTCAGTACACAATAGGCGTCTAATGCTAACAGTGGAGGAGACAGTGGGACACCTCCAAGAGCTCCCTTTGGTGTAGAGGAGGAGGCAGGAGAGTCTAATTCAGCCTGGGGAAAAGCCCCGCCTTCTGACTCAGAGGTAGACCATGAAGTCTCCAGCCCAAAGCTTACTGCAGAAGCAGAGGTCTCCTCAACCAACTCCTCAGGCCTTCAAAGCCCTGAGTCTCCTCAGCCCCATCACAATACTCACTGCCATAAATCAGGCCTAGCACCTTGACATAACGGCAGCCTGCCCCTGGCGAGGACAGGCCTGCATCTCCATCTCCTCGAAAGAGTATTAAAGGCCTCAGTGTTGGTCACGCAGGCCCTGTCTCTCTCATTTCCTTCCATTCCTCTCAGGACATGACAGTTTTCCTCCGCAATAACAGAAAGTGCTTGGGAGGTGAGCCACGGAGGGAGGGATGGAGAGCAACAGACAACCCTCAGCTGACTGAAATCCCTCAGGAGTTGGAGGGAAGGAAATGAGAAATATTTCAGGAACTGCAATGAGATCAGAACAAAATTAACCAACTATGGGGGTGGAGTGGTGAATGCCACAATTCCCATTCACCTCGTGTTTTTATTGTGAGTGTGTGTGTGAGAGAGAGAAAGGCACTTGGCAGACTAAAATTGTGAATGAATTGTGCTCAGCAGACAGAGTTGTTCAGGTTTGCTGTGGATCTCTGTAGTTTTACTTTGCGTGGGCCTGCCCTTAAATGATGATCAAGGAAGATAAAAGAGTCTTCCAAACATGGCTAATTGCCATTAAGAGTCCCATCCTAAGCAGAGTTACACCCTTCTAAGCCCATTGAAGTCAACATGCTTAGAAGGATGTATCTTGCATTGAACTGCAAGGGACTCATCCTGGTCCACAGCCAGAGATTTTGTGCTGATGCTTGTCAATTCTCTTAATACCTTTGCAGTCACCGGCCAGAATACTAGAAGCCATTCTCAGGTTCACATCTTACTGACAACCTGGGGAGAATACAGCCTCTGCATTTTCCCTTTTATTGCCATATTTTCCCATTAAATATACATGCAGTATTCTTCAACAAACCGCCTGGAGGAGGCTTACAAAACCACACAAAATTCAGTTTAAAATGACTAGCAGCCTAAGTTGCAAAGGCTTGCCTGGGCTTGTCAGAGCCGGGAAACTAAGTAGGATCGGCTGTGGTTAATAATTGGATGGGAGACCACCAAGGAAGACAACGGTGGCTCTATGGAAGAAGACAATGGAAAAAAACAACCTTTGCTCCTCTCTTGCTTTGGAAACCCCTTGATGGGGTCGTCATAAATTAGTTGTGACTTGACAACACTTCCATTCCTTCTATTAAAATGACTAAACCAAAATAAACATTAACTCCAAACAGGAAATAAAACCAGCTGCCAGCACAACCAACAGCCTCCAAGGGCAAGAATGACATCAACTTAAAAACAAGCCAACATAAAACAACGTGGAAGGCGGCATAAACCCGTAAAAGATTAAAACAACCACCTAGAAGGTGGGGAAAACGTGAGGAAAAGGCTGAGCCGTCTCTTGAACTGGCACCTCAATGTCAACAAATCAAGTGTCAGGCAAACCTTTAAAGGGATAGCACGTCAAAGACAAGGGTGCCTCCACTGAGATTTCTGCCTGCCACACCTCTGTGGGAAAGGTCACTGAGAGTAGGACCTAGGGAGAAGATCTCAACTGGCGGAATGGAAGGTGATGGCCCTTTGGGTATTCCTTCCCCAATTCATTTTGGGCCTTTAAGGTAAGAACCAGCACTTTGAGTTGTGTCAGTACAGATCTTTCAGCACAGGGTGATATGATCCCAGTGGGACGCCCGAATAATGTTTGCTGCTTTGGGGGCCAACTGAAGTTTCTGGACAGTCTTCAACGGCAGCCCCATGTGGAGCACACTGCAGTAATCTAACCAGAATGGGATCAGAGCATGGAGCACTGTGGCCAGTATTTTCAAGAACGAGTTGTAGCTGGCATTGTCAGCCAAAGCTGACAGAAGGTATTACGAGCCACAGGGGAGACTTGAGCCTCCAACCGTAAGCCAGGACCCAGCAGCATTCCTCGACTGCAAACTTCCTCTTTCAGGGGGAGTGCAACCCCTCCTCCAGAACATAGTGTTTTCTGGGCTGCAGGCGTAAGGAGACAGTTGCAGAGGCCTAGTCCTATCAGGGTGTAGTAGGCTCCCTTCCTCAAATTTCAATTATCATTAGATAAAAAGTGCTACGCTAGATTTTCGGCAAGTGGAGCTGCTATTGGTCACACTTGCCCTCAAGATATTAAGAAGGCTTATGATTATGGAATATTATTAAGCCCCCTCTCTTCACGTGTTTAAAACACAGACAAGCTGCCTGGCTAGACAGGAGATGGAAAAGTACTGGAATGTGAGAGGCGAAGTAAGACTAACTCTCAGCCCCATGCTCCGGAGGTGTGCAAAAACATAGAACAATGGAGGTCTCCAGAAGTACTTGAATGAATCCATTCACACACCCTGCCAATCCTACCCTTACCCTCTCTCCTATTATAGCCTCACCCATCCAGCCATCATGGATCATCAACAATCTTTTTACACCTATAGTTTCTCTCAGGAAGGCACATTCAAACCTTCCCAGTCTTATTATCCCACCTCAGAGACAGTTTCTCAATTCTTTGTCTCCCCGAGAGACGATAATTAGGCCATTGTTTTTGGGCAGAAGACGCAATCTTGCTCCAGGGGACATTCCATAGTATAATTGGACTGCTCACTGCCTCATTTTGTGTGTGTGCTTTGAACCCATTCATGTACCCTTGGACTGCATGTCTTAAGCCCCTCTCCCTCTTCTTGCCGTGAAGTGCTGGTCCCTGAAGCCGCCCTCTATCTTCTGGAACTAGTAAATATAACCCAACTCTGCAACTCTCTCCAACTTTCCTCCCTGTTTACCTAGTTAGTCCTCTGTGCGTGCTGTGTGTTTTATGGGCAATTGATCTTTAGTATTTTAAATTAAAACTCCTTTTGATCGAACATCTGCATCTTCGTTGAAAGAGTTCTCTAGAGGAAGGGATCCTTGTATACATAGGCACAAAAAATCCCTAAGTTACCCACCTCTCACTGCTCTTTTTGCACACTAATTCCCTCAACTTGCAAGAAGACCTCATTGGGCAATAGAGCCTCAGTCGGGGCTCCAGTATAAACTGGCCCATTTGGCTTCATCCTCCCTCCCCCAGTTAACATGACAGCACAAGAGATGTCAACAGAGTACTTACAGAAAGTCTGGGAGACTTCGAACATAAACGTTGATCTGTAAACGTTTGCACGCTCGCACCAGAAATCCCGTTAACTGTGAAATAATGGAGAGGGAATTTACAATTTTGAAAATTCCTCATTGCCCGTATTTAAAAACAAGCGAAAAACAATCCGACAAATTTAATACAGGTTTGCTTTTGGATGGGAAAGGAACACAAGGTGGCAAGCAAGGACGGAACCATGCAAGTTCCCAAACATTTTGGAATCTAGAACAGAGCATGGAAAAGGGCAGATCTACATGTTAATGCCAGAGTCACCACACCTACAGTGACACACCTGGCAGCAC
This sequence comes from Eublepharis macularius, assembly GCF_028583425.1. Classification (NCBI taxonomy): domain Eukaryota; kingdom Metazoa; phylum Chordata; class Lepidosauria; order Squamata; family Eublepharidae; genus Eublepharis; species Eublepharis macularius. Next base: position 11,827,674 of record NC_072799.1, read on the forward strand.
AGAGGAGGTATTTATTTTGGATCTGATGCAAAAGACAACTTCTGTTTGTTTTTAATCGGATGGTAGGCTATTAGTCAAGCAGATTGAGCAACTGTTTGGAATCCTAGTAACGGCGCTGTAAGAGCTGAGAAAGTTTGTCTGAGGCCTCTGTAAAGTTGGAGAAGCTAAAATTTTCAGGTATACAGAGAGAGAAAAGGATCCAACTGAAGGTCCCAAATCAAGGTCCCAAACAGGTCAATGTTAAGCAGTGGGTTAGGGGAAACTATGCTCTCCTTTTGAGAGGCAAACGACACATGGGTTGGATGCTTACTGGGTTTATATCCAGAAATGTCTCGTGATCCTCTTTCTTTGGATGCATACCATCAATATCCTTGACATACTGCTCATCTGATTGGTAGAAGTGCGGAGGTGATAATAATATTGGCGCACCTACAATAACAATAACACAGAACAAAGATGGACATGTTAACAATATAACGGTTTAAAAACACAGACTCACAGAAGCAGGCCCATGTATCGACTTAGTATCATTGTTTTAGCATACCCAGTTAATCATCTAACTAGTTAACTAAAACTCTGCTTTAATATTGTAGTTATCTGAAAGGAAGACTAGGTTTTCTTCCAGGTATGCCATCAAGACAAAAGAAGGGGTCATCTTAAATTGGTGTACAAGTTATGAGTTTGTACAGTAATGAAAAACATTTTCCTTATAACTTTTTTTAGTGGTGTTGTTTTACATTCAAGGTCATCTCCCTAAATATGGGTAATACTTAGCATTTTATTCCCTGTATTCTAAATGTTCAAATAATCAGTAATCCTTTAGTGGTTCCATAATTTCCAAACAGTAATGTTGATTAGAGGTAGAAAAGGAAATAAAAAAATACTGGCCTTATGATCATGTAATAAGCTGAAATTTGAACATGGTATTTCCCAGCTTGTTGTTCCCATTCACAAGATACTGTAGGGACACTGGTAGTATATGTGGGACTACTCTCTAGAAATCCTGTTCAATGGGATCTATGCTGGGTGTAGAGATTGTAGATAGCAGAGATGGCCAACAGCTTGGTTTTCACTCATGATCTTTAAGGGAGCTCAAAATGATTTCTAAGAAGCTTCCTACATGTATCTCGTTTGGACAGAGCAATTCTTAGTGGCTGCTCCACAGCGTTGGAACTCCCTTCCTTCAGAGGTTAGATGAAACCCAGGCCAGAATATTTATTTATTTTATTTAAAAGATTTATATGCCATCGTTCCACCCAAACAGGATCCCCAAGGCAGCGAACAACAGATACGAAATCATGTAAAGCTTTATAATAGCATTTAAAATGTATCTATAAATAGAATAAAAACATACAGACATATAAACACATGCATAACCAGGGAGGAAAGCCAATAAAAGTTTACTGGGGGTACAACAAACAAAAAAGTCTTCATCCACCAGCAGAAGACAACGACAGAGGAAGACAGGCGAGGAAGTTCCAAAGTTTTGGTGCCATGACCGAGAAGGTCCTGGAATATCTTTCCAGAAGCGAGCCAAATTTTAGCATTCATGTGCGAGTTTTATGGTAAGCAGGAGGAGGAGTTATCTTATTTTAATTGACTAATTTCTAAATCTTGTTATCTTGCCTGCACCTCTGGGAGGTGATGGCACATTGCAAATAAAAATTAAAAAAAGATCCCTAAAACAGCGGTTCCCGATCTCTCACACTGCACGGAGCGACAGAACTGGCAGAGTTCATTTCTGCCCTCAACGAATCCCTTTGTGGGTCACATACCTTGCATGCAGGTGCTGATATTCAGGATTCCCGACCCAGGGCAGTTTCCTGCTGGTACACAAAACCCAGCATTGTTTTTATTAATAGAGCCAGAGGTATAGAACGACGTGGGAGGCACAAACCGATAGGCTGGGATCCCCTTAACGGTAACATACTTCTCATACGTTAGATACAGAGACCTGGAAAGAGGCACAGAGAACATGAAGTCCACCATCTTGAGATCGTATGAAAACAAGCACGTACTATTCACTTTTGAAACTCCTGAAATGCCTGTACGTATGATATGGGAGGTGGTGGGAAAGGACCTGTCTTCTGTTCACTGGGCAACACTGCACTCATCCACCAGAGAGGTTTTTCCCTATTGCAATGTTGCTTTCAAAGGCAAGATGTAATTTTTACCTATATGAGAGACTGGCAGCCTGTCATTTGCATGGGAAAAAAGTGAAGAGGGGTACATAAATATACCAAGAGGGTGAAATTTAAATTTTCTCCGACAGATCCCTGGTTCATTGTAGCAAGACACAGGTTTTTGGTTAAATGACTTTTATTCAGAAATTAGTTCTTTCCATATTCAGATCCAAAGGTCTACTTAGAAGTCAAGTAAACAGGGGCGGTGCGCCTATTGAGGCCAGGTAGGCGTTGGCCGCAGGCGCGGGGTGCCAGAGGGAGCGCTGGAAGAGGCACGGGGGGCGAGAGTGCGCCCCCCCCCAAAGCAGAAGCCTCCTATTCCTCCCACCCCGCGCCGCCACCGCCGCCAGCACAAGCCCCCGGCTGGGCGCAGCCACCGCGGGCAGGCATCTGCTGCAGCGGAGGCAACCGAGCGGGAGAGCTCGGAGGCTGCCGCAGCGATCGGGCCGGCGGCGGCACGTGCGCTCCCGTGATGACGTCACGCATGACGTCATCACGCAGGCAGGTGCGCATATGCTCGTGCGCGCAGGGGGGGGGCGCTTGGCTGGCCAGCCGCGAGCGCGGCAAACCCTAGCACCATCCCTGCAAGTAAGCAGCTAAGCAGTTCTAGTAGGAAGTTGACCAGAATGGCTACATAGGAAAAGTACATCCCTTTTCTACCCATGTTCCTTCCCCCTCCCAATTTCTAAACAATCTAGTGTTGTTCTTTCTGAATGAGAACACTATGCATATTTGTGCTATCAAGCTACAAGGAGAGAAGACATATCACAGCCAGGAAGAGGACTTCAATCTGTAAACACCCAGCCACTTGGGAACATGTGATAACCCACAGAATGTTAGCAAGAAACGGTTATCTCTGGCCATACAAGAGTTATATCTGGCAACACAAAATGGAGTCACATTTGACAGAATGAAGCATACGCTTGACAGCAGAAATATTGGCATGAATGAATGGCACAAGAGGGGCTTCCTGGATCTTATTCCTAAGTCTGGAGAGAATTTAGCGATTCGGTCCATCACAACACCTGCTTTCTCTACATGTAAAACCACCAATGTGGTTTACGTAATACAGTGTTCCTGCATGAAATACTATGTAGGAAGTACAAGACGACAGCTAAGAGTCAGAGTCCAGCCCCTCTTGTCTCCCACTTTACTACGACACATAAAGGTGTTGTTGAACTTAAGGTATCAGTATTGGATGTGATTCAAGATTCCACCAATCGAGACCATTCTAGGAAGTTGCTTCAACTAGAAAGTAAATGGATTTTCAGGTTGGGCTCTATAACTCCACAGGGACTTAATAATGAAATAGATTTTTCCTGCTATATTGGGTAACAACAATCAGCTGGAGCTCTTCAGGGAGTATGTGCCTTTAAATAAGATTTATTGAAGGTGTGAGTTAGCATGCCAGTGTCTGTATCTTCACCTCTTACTGACTGCATGGCAGAATAAGCGTAGGTGTTTTCTAGTATGAGTATTTGCATTATTGTATAAGTGTATTTTTGGATTTTATATTTGTGTACTTGTATATTGGTGGATACCATCTGTCCGAGGTCTGAGCCCCAGCCCCCAGACTTGACAAGAGAGAACAGCAGGGGACAAAAGGGTAGCAGCAACCCCACCCCCCAAGCCGGCAACCAGGGCCAGAACCTACCTACTCCAGGGGGAAGGGGCAAAAGACCAGAACCTCAGAGGGGTGGAGGGGGCAAGGAGAGACCAGCCAGTCCCACCTTCCAGGGGGAAGAGAGGGGGCTAAGCAGGCCAGAGGGAGAGGGCCACAGCAGGGGGAATGTGGGTCCAGCAGCAGCAGCAGCAGCCCAAGCAGAGCCCTTACCTGGCAGGGAGAGGAAGCAGCCGCTACAGCCCAGAGCCACACCATGGCTAGAAGACAGCAGCCTGACTCAGGAGTTGCTAGAAGCCAAGCCTCTCCAGGGGGGGCTGCCACAGGCATTCTGGGGGAGGAGATGGGTAGCCCCGCCCAGCATTGCTGAGCAGGCAGCGTAGAAGCTGGCTAAGGCAGCTCCTCGGGAGCAAGGCCAGGCAAGCTCAGTAGCTCAGAGGCTGGCTGGGTCAGCTCCTTGTGAGCAAGGCCAGGTGAGCTCAATAACACAGAGGCTGGCTGGGGCAGCTCCTCGTGAGCAAGGCCAAGGAGCCCTCAGCTGGGGATGGCTCACACTCAACCCCACCCTGCCAGCAAGGCAAAGGAGCCCAGAAGGGATTAGTGGTTGGAGGGGAACACCTGGAGGAACGCACAGCTGGGCCTGGTCAGGAGAGGGAACAAGCCTGGAAGGAGGGCGGGGTGGAGAGAGGAAGCCCTATAAAGGGTGGCTGGGAAGAGCTCTGAGGTGGTGGGTTTGAGAAGGAGTGAGGGAGCAGAGTTAGAGTGAAGCAGAGCGAGAGCCAAGGCGAGAAGGAGAGTGGAAGACTGGAGGGGAGTTCTGGAAGGAGGAGAGGATGGAGGACCCAGGGGGTAAGGAGGCCAGGTTGAGCAGGCCAGCGAGTGGACTGAGAGGGAGCCAGGGTGATGTATACCGCCCCTCCTTCCACAGAGTGGGGTCCTGCAGACTCCCTGGCTCCCCTGTGACGTCAGGAGCCGTCTGCCCGGCGCCCCGCCCAGCAGCTGCTGCGGCAAGCCCTGACACCATTGTTATATTTAATGTATGTACTCCTTCAGTTCATCAGATAATTGCCCAAGAAGACGACGCACGAAACGGGTATTGGAAAAAGTTGCTTCGCAGCACCCCGTCGGCAATTGTGCTTATTGGCTTTATTATTCCCTGTATGGGACTGGACTGGTGATTATTCTAGACTTTCACCTTGCCGCGCTATCCTGCAATGTAATGTAATAGCTCATGTGAGCTCGAAAATCTTTGTAGTATTTATATGAGCATCGATACAAACTACCACAGTTTGCATGAATTGTATTATTAATTGTTGTATGTATTTTCTACTGGAATTGTATCGTTATTTATTGCACTTAGCACTTTGCACTTATGAACATTACAATTTGAATTTATATACATTTTCCTCCCAGTTGTGTTTTTTGTGCTGGTTCCTGGTGGACTGGGAGGCTCCTTTGGTTTTTGAGTAGGCCACAAAGAATGGCAGCCGGTGAGATCCTGCAGAGTGGGCAGGAAATTTCGATTTCAGCTCCAGAAACTCAGGGAGTCCCTTTCCGTTCTTACCTGCAGAAGTCTGAGGCAAAGATATAGATGGTTTCCTCTGGTTCTATCAACGGGTGAAAAGAAGACCCATCAGTTCCATTGATCATGTTACTGGTATTTGACGTCCACCAGTCTAGAGTCCTGTAAGCAGCGGAGATTGGGGGAGAAGAATAAAGAATGGTGAAGAACGTAGCTAACCAGTGCTTTGCAACGGCGAGGCATGAAAGATATTATGGTTAAGATTCCTAAGCGGCCCCGTGCTTTCTTCCTTATGCCCCATCGTGGGTTTGAGCTAGAGAGAATCACTCCAAGTTTAAATCGCCCTAGGCGAAAATGGTCACATGGCCAGTGGTTCCGCCCCCTGATCTCCAGACAGAGGGGAGTTTAGATTGCCATCTGCACCACTCCAGCGGCGCGGAGGGCAATCTAAACTCCCCTCTGTCTGGAGATCAGGGGGCGGGGCCACTGGCCATGTGACCATTTTTAAGAGGTGCCGGAACTCCGTTCCACCGCTTTCCGGCTGAAAAAAAGCCCTGTAGCCAAGCATTCCAAGGTATGGAACTGAAAGCTAGCAAAGGCCTCCTCTTCTTGCTAATCCTCATTTTAGGGGTTTAGTGGGAAAGAAATTTGTCCTTGGCCAAGCAGCCTTTGGGGGACTTCTGTAAATGTGCTTCCGAAAAAGAACCAGACCAATGAACTGTTTCCCTGGGATCATGTGTATTTTGTAGTTAGCACTTTTAAGGTTGTGTGCAGAGCTTGGAGCAGGGTACAGAAGAAGCGGGCAGGCTGCAAAGGTTGCTGGGCAGTGTGCCTTGGAGGTGTCAGACAGGGGCAGGAGAAACTTTTCCACAATGGGCCATCGACTGTGGATGGGTTTTCCATTGCTCTCACCTAGAGAGTACTTGACAAGCTACTAGACAGCCATCTAGGATGGTGCCGAATCCGTGAGGTTTACATGATGGGCCCCAGCTCATGAAATGAATTTCTGGTCAGCTAAGAAAGACCATAAAACAGGCCTTTCCTATGCAAAAAAAGGATGCCATGATGGCTCTAGTATATCTATAAAAAAACTGGTAGAACTGCTTTTGTGTATACCGCCTGTTACCCTCTCCTCTCTCCCTCCTAATTCTTTGGGAGGCAGGGACCCATCTTTTGCTTACATCACTCTGTTAAGCACTATGGAGGTTTGCTGCACTTAAGAACCACAACATTCCAAGTATATCTCTTGAACGCTTCCATTTTTCATGGCTGAGAAATCCCAGGAATGTTGGAAGCGCAGATTATGAAGCATGGATTTCCACACACGTATACAAAGGACAATTTTTAAAAATTACTCTTTTCCTCTCCATTCAACGATCCTCGTGAAGTCCTTATAGTTCTCTTCTCCACTTAGAACGACGTACTCTCCATCATCCGTCCCGTTCATCTAGGAAGAAGGAATAGGAGGGAATGTTCACATTCTCATTTCTACAATACGGTGGAATCGAGTGGCATTCTGTTGTCACATCCTGTTACAAGGTTTTTGAACACTTGGCAAGGGGAGGGAGGTTCAATAGCTGCTGACTTGTAGAAAAAAGAGAGCTTGTGCAAAAAAAAAAATGTAAACACTATGATTAAGGTTAGAGTCGAGGCCAGATGCCTCACAACGGACAAATGCCAAAATCAGCCCTCTGCTATGAACTCAATGTGGGAAAAGGCAGCCTGGACAGATCAAATCCATCGAACAAATGTCTGATTGAGTACTTTGGGGAGAAAAAACACACAGGCATACACAACCCAGATCTTGGTGTAATTCTGTTTCCAACCTGGCACACGCATGGATTTATCCACATGCTCCAACAGCAACAGAGTGGAGCAGGATAGCCGTAATAGAAAATTTGCAGAATAAAAAGGAAAGTGCACTGTAAATCACAGATGGTGTACTTGAGCCAGAAGTAGCACAAGTAGCTGTGATTTATGTCACCCCTGGAAAGGAGCAGAATAGTCATAGGTGAGGGCATAACCACTACTGCTGTGGTATAGTGGTTAAGTGGTTGGATTGCAAATCAGCACTCTGCAGGTTCGAATCCCAGTACTGCCAGGAGCTCAGCAGGTGGCCTTGGGTAAGCCACTCCTCTCAGCCCAGCTCCCCAGCTGTATTGTGGAGATAATAGTAACACTAACTTGTTCACTGCTCTGGGTGAGGCACTAATCTGTCTAGAAGAGCGGTATATAAGCGCAGTTGTTGTTTTTGTTGCTATAGCAGGCCTACGTGCCAAGTGGCCTGAGGCCTACAGGCCTGAGGCCTACGGGTCAATCCACCCCTCAGCCTCAGGCCTAGGACCACGATACCATCTTTGACCCTTCAGGAGATGACTTATTTCATTAAACCACTCTGAATAAACATGTGGGCCCACAGGAAAAATAAAATCCAACAACAAGTCATAATACTTTTTTACGAGGACTAATAAAAGTACCACAGAACAGTAAGCAAACTTTCTGAGTTCCATCCCTGGCAGTTTTGAGGGGTAGGGCAAGGTGTTATACAGCACTGCCCTGACACTTCTTCTAGTTCAGCGCTGCCATGATGGCTCTAGTATCTATAATAAAACCACAGAGATCTGAGGGGTTGCTAGAGCACTGTGTGATGCTGCTTCCAGTAACATGACCAGAAGTGATGTCACAGTAACGCCGAAGGGTTCCTGTGGTTAAAACAGTGGTTAAAACTGTGGTTAAAACGGAGGGATGGAGAGGCCTGGGGGGAGTTGTGTATGGGGGGTACTTACTTTGCATGCGCTGAGCGCCCTGCGTCATGCCAGGAATGACATCGTTCCTGGTGTGATGCAGAAGTAATGGGTTACGCTGAAGGACGATTGAGTGAAAACCAGCCCCAAACACTAAATTGGGGGCATGGGGACACTCCAGAGTATGTGAGATCACGCTTCGCCCCCGCCACCATGTTCTTGCACCTTTCTTCTCCTCACCGGCTAGGTGAGAGACAGTGAAGGGCAGAGGCTGTGGGACTGTATCTGAAGAAAGGAGCTTTGACTCTTGAAAGCTTATACCCTGGAAAATCTTGTTGGTCTCTAAGGTGCCAATGGACTCAAATCCTGCTGTTACACTGCAGACCAACATGACTACCAACTTGAAACTACCCCCCCCCCCCTTTCGTAGCTGGAAGCGGGGAGACAGGAGACCTGGTCCTCCTAGCTCCACAGAACTAGGAGAAAAGATGTTTAGTATAAATAGGAAACATGTTCCATATAATAAGGCTTACCTTATTAAAAAAGCCAAATTGTGGATCAATACCAGGACGAAATTTGTGCATGGTAGAGAGGAACTTGTCGTCATAGCCCCACAGCCATTCGTGAACAGTGTGAATCGCAAACATTTCTTCTTTGTACAACAGCAGCATAATCTCCACAGGGAGACGCAGGGAAGTTGCTGTAGCCATCTCCATTGCAACCTAATTTGGAAAGAAGAGGGGAGTTATATATGAAGTACCTGCATTATATTTGCTCACTGGCCTACCTACCTTACAACTCTGTCAAAGGTTCTCCACGGTTTTACCAGAAATACTTTGTTTGTTTGTTTACTGTCGGCCTTTCTCATTGAGACTCAAGGCAGGTTACACAATTTTTGTGCAATTTTTGACTAAAGATGCTAGAAATTGATCCTGGGACATTCAATATTTATTTATTTATTTATTATATTTTTTACCCACCCTCCCCACAACTGGGCTCAGGGCGAGGTACAACATTGATTAAAATACAACATAAAAACAAGAATCAAAACATAAAAATAGCAGTCAATAAAACCATTCCAAGATGGGGCAGTCCTGTACTCCTGCCTCTCAACGTACAAAACGGGGAGGTAGTAGCGGACAGACAGATTACTGTACCCCTTTTCGGGCAGCTAGCACCAGACCCTCCATAACCCCTCATAGAGGGAGACCGGTGGAAGGCTCAGCACTGATGGACTAAAATTAGCCTCCACCATATGCCTCGCGGAACATCTGTCTTACACGTCTGCCTAAATGATACAAGATCCTGGCGGGCCCGAGTGTCCTCAGACAGAGAGTTCCACCAAGTTGAGGCCAGAACCGAAAAGGCCCAGGTAGAGGCCAGCCGAGCCTCCCTAGTGCCTGGGACCACCAAGCACGTGCTCTAATATTGTGCTACGTCTCCCCCATCAAACTTTTGCCAGGACATTTTGGGTGGCGGTACTCACTGGTACAGAGTATCAGCGTATTTCTGGGAGTGGCTCTCCCAAGTCCAAGAGTGGGAGGAATTGATGGAAATCAGTGCAAACTTATATATGCGTACCAACAGGATTGGTGTTTTGTTTTGTTTTTTACAAAAACCACTTATTTTTGTAAGGTACAGCCCATATTCCTTGAAATATGCAGTACACGGACTCTAAATTCATAAAGACATGATTAACCCCATGGTCTAAGCCAATGAGTCATGGTTTTTAGAGCCTAATACTAGCAAATAAAACGAGTCTTTAACATTTACATATCTCCTTTCTAGGCAAAGAATATACAATGAGCAGCACAGGGTCCAATCACAAAGAGAATGAAAAACTGTTTAAGCAATATAACACAAAACTTGTCACAATTCACATTAAAACCAAACAGAAGTGTGTGTGTGGATGGGGGATGTTGACTAGTTAAGAAAAACCAACAAGCGCCAAACAGGGTTTTTTTTCATGGAAGACCATTCTAAAATTACGGAGCCACTACGGAGAAGTCCATGTCTGTTATGCTCATAGGTCGAACCTCATGTGGGCACAGAACTCCTAATGGAGATTTCTCCTATCTCAGTTCAGGCATAGGAACCAAGCCATGGTTTGATCCTCAATTTCTATCCAACAATTTTGCAAATCCTTCCTACAGGTGCTGCGTATGATACACCTGTCACATGTCGGCCACCTATCATTTATAGTCTCAGAAGCAAACACAGCACCAACTTCTGACCGCATGGAAATCACAAAGACTTCTCAAGATGCAAAATCCTTGAAGTCCAAAGTAGCTTTATTGTCAAAATAGCAGGGGGGCAGGGGGAGGTAAGGTAGGGACGACTGTGGGGTCCTACAATGCTGCCTCCCAATTGCTTAAAGTTAGCAAACCAATGAGGTTGCACCTGTCCAACCTTTGATCTTTAGGACAGTGTCCTACAGAGTCAAACAAGAAGCCCATTTGCCTATCTAGTGAATTGGCATTCATGCTTATTACTCAGTTTATCACAATTAAATACTGCATGCCATCCTATATAATACATTGATATTCTATGTTCTTAAATGCATTATCTGTTGACAGCATGGGAGCGTGTTTCAGAAGTAGGGCTCCAGGTTACCACTCCACGGAAGGGGTAACACAATCAAAAGAACTGTATGTAGAGGTGATAATCTCAAACCCCTTGCAACACATTTTGAACTAGCTGTTAGCAGCCGCACATTAAAATCGTACCAAATTAGCAAAATACAGTTCCAGCCAACCTGGGCCGATTCCAGACGACTAACCTGAAGGCGCTGCATGCCGCCATGTTCTGGATTGCAACGGGGAAAACGCGAAATATCGCGTTTTCTTGCGCGAGTTTGGCGCGACGTCGCGCCAAACTCGCGCGAGAAAACGCGATATTTTGCGTTTTCCCCGTCGCGATCCAGAACATGGCGGCATGCAGCACCTTCAGGTTAGTCGTCTGGAATCGGCCCTGGAGAACAATGTGGCTGACCCATCTGACAGGCAAAGAACGCATCTTTACAAATGATGTAAAGATGGGTAATGAAAATTTGAGCTTGGGTATGCACTGTGTTTTTTGACACAACACCGTTTATTTTCCTCTCTGGGTATGGGCTGCAGGCAGAGGCCGTCGACTGAAAATACCTGGCAGCATATGGCATATGCTTCCCGTATCTCCATCCAGTTCATCCTCTTTCATTGGTCGAGGAAAGGGCCTTTGGACACTTACCGTGAAGGGTCCTTCTCCTCTGAGGTTAGGAGGACATCCTGGGTGTTTTCCCACCAACCTATCGGGGAGGCAGGAAGTTGAAAACTCTTCCTCTTCCTGTAGTGTATGGATGGGAACACCCCCTCAGGGCTCAGTTCGGGATGTTCCCCTCAGCAGTCCTTATCTAAACATAACTATCCTATAACAGTAACAGGAAAAACTTTTGGAAAGAATTGTTAGTCAACTTATCAACGAGAAAGATATAAGGTATCTATCACCCTATCCGAATCAGTGATCAAAGGGTGAAGCAAACAGAGAAAACGAAAGAGAAACTGGGACGAAGACCTTGGGAGGGCAGGATGTCCTCCTAACCTCAGAGGAGAAGGACCCTTCACGGTAAGTGTCCAAAGGCCCTTTCTCCCTCTGAGGCGGAGGACATCCTGGGTGCTCCCAAAGCAGTCCCGAAAGGTTCAGGGTGGGATGAGGTCTTCGTCTTCCATAACGTGTTGTAGCACTCTCCTGCCAAACGCCGCATCCGCCGACGCGTAGGTGTGAAGGCAGTAGTGCTTGATAAAGGTCGAAACGGAAGACCAAGTAGCCGCCTTACAGATGTCTTCCACTGAGGCATTCCTCCGTATGGCCGCATTAGTTGCTGCACTCCTAGCCGAATGGGCAGTAATTCCCTCTGGAATGTCCAATTTAAGGGCTTTGTATGCCTCTCTGATGCAGGCCTTGACGCTGTAAGCTATGGCCGAAGAGGACAGACGTTGCCCCAATCTTGGTTTAGAAATGTTAATGAACAGAGAGTCCGTCTGTCGTATGGGCTCTGTCCTGATAATGTATGCTTTTAATGTTCTCCTGACATCTAGATTATGCCAGTCCTTTTCCTTTGGATGCCTTGGGTCTGGACAAAAGGATGGGAGGTTAATCTCCTGTTCTCGATGAAACTTTGAGAAGGCTTTGGGCAGAAAAGTCGGGTCAGTCCTTAAAACTACTTTATCTTTGTGGAAAATACACAAGTCCGGTCTTACTGAGAGTGCGCCTAGCTCGGAAACACGCCTTGCCGACGTGATTGCTACTAGGAAGATGGTCTTTAGTTTCAGCCATCTTAGAGAAATGTCTTTCACTGGCTCAAAGGGATGTTTGGTGAGCGCGGACAGAACAACATGAAGACGCCATGTTGGGAAACGATGAAGTGTGGGAGGACTCAATATCGTAGCACCCCGAAGGAACTGTCGTATATGGGGATGAGCTGCCATAGGTACCTTTCCCATTCTAGGAATGATGGTGCTGATAGCGGCTACCTGTTTCCTTAATGTAGCCGGTTTCAGGCCCCTATCAAGACCCTCCTGGAGGAAGCCCAAAATGACAGTAGTCGATGGACAAAGAGGATCTACCTTCTTGCGACGGCACCAGCGAACGTAGGCTTTCCAAGTGGAGTTGTATATTCTCTGAGTAGACTTCTTTCTTGAAGTTAGAATGGTGTCTACGACTTGTGAACTGTATCCCTCCTTTATGAGCGATCCCCGTTCAATCTCCACCCGGTCAAGGACCACCATTCTGGGTCCGGATGCCAGATTGGTCCCTGTAGAAGGAGATCTGGTCGCACTGGTAGATGGAATGGGGGATGGTCTGCAAGGCAAAGTAGCGTTGGGAACCACGGTCTCCTTGGCCAGTAGGGTGCCACCAGGATCATGGTGGCCTTTTGTTCCTGTATCTTTCGGAGCACTTTCGGGAGGAGTGGTAGAGGCGGGAAGGCATACAAAGGTCCTCTGGGCCATTCTGATGTCAAAGAGTCCGTACCCTCCGCCTTGTGATGAAAGTATCTGGTGAAGTATCTTGAGGTCTGGTGATTTAGGGGCGATGCAAACAGATCCACTACCGGACTGCCCAAGCGAGCCGAGATGAGTCTGAACGTCTCCTTGTTGATCGACCATTCTCCCGGATGCAAGGTCTCCCAGCTCAACCAATCCGCCTGAACATTGCAAGAACCCTTTATGTGTTCCGCCCGTAGCGAACGGAGCTTGATTTCCGCCCAACTGATGATGCAGTTCGCTTCGTTCTGAAGCTGGGAGGATTTGGATCCTCCTTGCCTGTTGATATAAGTTTTGGCTGCCACATTGTCCGTACATATGAGAACATGTGTCAGAGGTATCAGTTGGTTGAAATGTGTCAGAGCTAGAAATATAGCTCTCAGTTCTAGTACGTTGATTGGCAATGTCCGTTCTGTCTGAGACCAGACCCCTTGAACTGGAGTTTTGTCCATGGTCGCTCCCCAGCCCGTTAGGCTGGCATCCGTGAAGATTTGAGTGTATCGTGGAGTGAGGAAACTCTTGCCCTGTCGGAGGTTGTCCCGGCACGTCCACCATCTGAGGCTGTCTTTGACCCCGCGGGGAACCTGTACTTTGATTGCCTGTTTCTGAGCTATCTGAAACTGGTAAGGTCTCAGCAGAGCCTGCAGAGGTCTGGAGTGAAAACGACCCCAATAGATAGCTTCTGTGTTGGACACGAGGAGGCCCATTAGCTTGGTCAGTTCCATGAGAAGTGATCGTTGTTGTTTGATGACAGTCGATGCTAGGTGTTTGGTCTTTATTATCTTCTCCTCGGGAAGGGTGAAAGTGCCCTCTCGAGTGTCTATAATCAGACCTAGATGTTCTAGTCTCTGGGATGGTTGCAGATGACACTTGTTCCTGTTGACCAGGAATCCATGACTCTCTAGGAACTGAATCACCGTCTGAGTGTCCCTGAAGGAGGTGGCTTTGGACCCCGATCTGATGAGGATGTCGTCGAGGTACGGATGTAATTGTAGGCCCCTCTCCCGCAGTCTGACAACCGGCACGATGAGTAGTTTCGTGAAGACACGTGGAGCCGTTGCCAGGCCGAAGGGCATTGCCCGAAACTGAAAGTGTAGGTTTCCGACGCAGAACCTGAGGAATTGTCGATGGGGCAGGGCTATCGGAACATGTAGATATGCTTCCGTCAGGTCTATTGATGTCATATAGTCCCCCTGACGTAAAGCCTCTGCGATGGACCTCAGTGTCTCCATCCTGAAGTGTCGGAGTTTTATGAACCGATTCACGTATTTCAGATCTAGAATCGACCTCCAATCGCCATTCCTCTTCGGGACGGTGAAGAAAATTGAGTAAACCCCTGTTCCTCTTTCGTGTTGAGGAACTGGTTCTATAGCTCTGATGTTGATGAGATGTTGAATAGCTTTGATCGTAATTGCGCGTCTGTTTGGGTCTCTTTTGAGAGGAGAGACCAGAAACCTTTCCGGTGGGTGAGAGGCAAATTCTATTAAGTAGCCAGATGAGACGATCTCCAAAGCCCAGGCATCCGCTTGGGAATCCAGCCAGGCCTGGCGGAAAAGAAGCAGTCTCCCCCCCACCGGAATGTCCTTCGAGTCAGGGCTTCTGTCCTTTATCCTCCACGTCTGGTCTATAGTTGCGGCCTCCTAGTTGTTTGTGTGGTCTGTTTCCGAAATTCCCCTTGCGGGATTGAGGTCTCTGTAGGTTCCAGGGTCGCTTTGTGTCCTGTCTAGGCCTAGGAAGAGTGTGATTCGTTCTGAAGGTTTGGAACTGGAAGGATCGCCGGTCGTTCCTTCTCAGGGACCTGGGCAAGGCCCTCTTTTTGTCTTTTGTTTCCACCAGGATCTTATCTAGGTGGTCTCCAAATAGCTTTTTTCCTTGGTAGGGGTAGGACGTCAGGATCACTTTTGACTGGATATCCGCTGGCCATGCTCTGATCCACAGAAGGCGTCGTGCGACCGTGGTGGAAGCCATCGCCCGAGAGCAGAAGGATAAGGCGTCTAAGGTGGCATCCGCTGTGGACTTCCTGTTTGGGATCCATGGAGGTCTAACGCAGCTCCACTTGCGGAGCTGACCGGACTGCCGTTTTAACCGGCCGGCGGGGTGAAAATAGCCCGCGGCCGACTGCTCTCAGGCGGGGAGCAGGCAAAGAACGCTCAAGACCCTAGGGTGAGCTAGATCTCGGACGAGGGGGGGCTCTATACAACGAGTCTCCCCCCGATCCTTGAGGTCCCACCTTGCGACGGGTCGGCTATAATCTCTGCGGCAGTTTTGGGGCCAATTCGGCTGGCATAAGACCTACATACCCAAGCATCGATTGGGGGAAGAAGCTGAGAGGAGAACTTAAAATCGAAACAGCGATTACAACCCGAGAAAAGTGAAGAGAAGGTAAAGATCATTATCTTCTGAGACGGGACAGATTGATAAAAACAGAGAGGAAAAAAAGTAGATTTTTAAACTGCAACAGACTAGTGAAAAGGAGGGGAAGACTCGGCAGGAATTGAATTTAAAAAGAGACTAAGTTTAAAGAAGTTATTAAAGAAATGGGACTATTGTTTTGAATACCTGTGGCTTTGGAGCTGTGAGAAAAAGACACCATCGCGAGATCTGCTGTGGGAAGACGGGAGACAGGAAGTGCGTAATAACAATAGAGTGGCTGGAGAGAAGCGGCCCTTGCTGGAGGGCAGGAAGTAGGGAATCGCCATTTTTGAAAGGGGAAGGGTCGCGGCTTCAGCGGAAGAGGAAGTAGGCCATCTTGGATTACAAAATCATAGAGAAACCATAGAGAAAAGACGCCCGACATTTTGGACTCTTTAAAATTTAATTTCTATAAGAAGACCGGGACATTTAAAATAGAAAAACGTTAAATTTTACGCCACGGAGTTAAGGAAGAGAGCGGATTCGTGGGAGCGAGCTAAAGCAAGCCCCACGATGTCAAAAAAAGAGTGGCAATCGGCAATAGAAAACCTGGATAAAAACCTGGACAAAAAACTTTTAGATATGATTAAAGAACTTAAGGACACGAAATTGGAGCTGATAAAAGAGGTTAAAGAGGTTACACAGACAGTAAAATCGGAGCTGTCAGAAGTGAAAAAAGGTATGGAAACAATACGAAGTGAATTACAAGGAACGCAGCAGAGAGTTAAAACAGTAGAAGACGCGATGGAGAATT
Organism: Eublepharis macularius; assembly: GCF_028583425.1. Classification (NCBI taxonomy): domain Eukaryota; kingdom Metazoa; phylum Chordata; class Lepidosauria; order Squamata; family Eublepharidae; genus Eublepharis; species Eublepharis macularius. Next base: position 11,843,931 of record NC_072799.1, read on the forward strand.
TAGCAGACACGCAACAAACAGAGATGAGATTGGTGAAGGGGAGAATGTCAGTTGCAGAAACTAAACATATGGAGAAGCAGCTACGTTTTCGTGGCTTGCCAGAAGTGGAAGGAAAGTCAGCGCAAGAACAGATGACTGAGGTGTTGGCTGAGTACCTGGGGAAGGAGGAGGAGGAAGTTGTGGCTATCCTAGATGTGGCATACCGTGTGAATTCGAGAATAGCAACCCAGAGGAAACTACCAAGAGATGTGATTGTGCAGTTTACAACACGAAATATGAAAGAGAGGATTGTGACAAAACAGTTTCAAGATCCATTGGAGATTGATGGCAAGACGATTATTATAATGAAGGAACTGCCCAGATCAGTGTTACTGGACCGGAAAAAATATAAAGTGCTAATTCAGATTTTGAAGGACATGAAAATCAGGTACAGATGGGAGTTACCGGAAGGAGTGTCCTTTGAGTTTGGAGGGGCCAAAAAACGCATCAGATCTGAGCGAGAGATGGAGCGATTTATTAAGGACAATGAAAAAGACTTACCAACAAGATCATGAGTATGGAGTATAAAGTATTATCTTGGAATGTAAATGGACTAAACTCACCGAATAAGAGGAAAAATACTTTTCACTGGCTACTAAAACAAAAATGTGACATTGTTTGTTTGCAAGAGACCCATATCAGAAAGCAGGATGTAAAATATTTAAAATCTGGAAAATTGGGCAAAGAATATGTAGCGGCCTCCAACAAGAAAAAAAGAGGAGTGGTGTTGTACATAAAAGAGGAGCTACAGCCAAAATTTGTTATGAGAGATGTGGAAGCTAGATTTGTAGCAGTGGAATGTATTTGGAATTTAAAGAGAGTGTTGGTAGTCGGACTTTATGCACCTAACGGTGCAAAAGAAAGCTTCTTTGAGGATTTAAGGAAGCATTTAGACGATCTTGCATACGACCAGATAATTCTTGCTGGAGACTTCAATGGAGTGACAGACTTGGAACTAGACAAAAAGACTACAACGGCACAAAAGAAAAGAGGACTATTACCAAAGCTTTTTTTTGAGTTGATTCAACAAGAGACTCTTGAAGATGTATGGAGGAGAGAATATCCTAAAAGCAGACAGTTTACTTTTTATTCTGCAAGGCATTCTACATTATCAAGAATTGATATGATCTGGGCCTCAAAAGACTTAGCATTATGGACTAAGGAGGTAGAAATAATGCCTATGGTAGGCTCAGATCACAACCCAATTATGTGGAAATTTGGAAAAAAGAGAAAAAGGAAAGCATGGAGAATAAATGAGGACTTGTTACAGGAAAGAGAGAATATGGAAATACTGAGAAGAGAGACAAAGTTTTTTATACAATACAACGTGAATAAAGAAGTACCAACCAATAAAGTTTGGGATGCTTACAAGGCGGTTGTAAGGGGCATACTAATGGACTTAAATGGTAGAGCAAGAAAGAAGAAAGAGGAGAAAAGACAAGAGATTGAGGAGAAAATAAAAGCCAAAGAAATACAGCTAAAAAAGAGACCAGGGAAAAAGAAGGTATACCAGGAAATTAAAATACTTCAAGAACAGCTAACAGCAATGAGCAATAAAGAATTGGAGTGGAATCTCAAAAGACTGAATCAAAAAGCGTTTGAGGGTGCTAATAAACCTGGGAAGTACCTGGCATGGCAATTGAAGAAGAAAAGGGAAAAGAAGATAATAAATAAAATTTGCGAAGATAACAAAACGTATTTGGAGCAGGCTACCATTAGTAGAGCCTTTTATAAATTTTACGCTAAGCTGTATAATAAAAAAGAAGTAAACAAAGAATCAATAGCGTCATATTTGGAGAAAACCAAACTTCCAGAAATCTCGGAAGCTTGGAGAAATAAGTTGAATAGTGAAGTAACTGACGAGGAAATAAGTAAGGCAATACAATCTGCAAATCTAGGAAAGGCGCCAGGGCCAGATGGACTTACGGCTAAATTCTATAAGACAATGGCTAATGAACTGGCACCATTCCTAAAAGAGGTGATGAATGGGGTTTTAAGGGATCAAAGGATTCCAGAAACTTGGAGTGAAGCGAATATATCATTGATCCCAAAAGAGGGCCAAGACCTGACTAATGTGAAAAATTATAGACCTATATCGCTACTCAACAATGACTATAAAATTTTTGCGAAGATATTGGCGGAGAGATTGAAGGGGTGGCTCTCGGAAGTCATAGAGGAGGAACAAGCAGGCTTTTTGCCAGACAGACAAATAAGAGACAACTTAAGGACAGTGATCAATGCTATTGAATATTATGACAAGCGTTGTGACAAAGAGGTTGGTTTCTTCTTTGTTGACGCTGAAAAAGCGTTTGACAATTTAAACTGGGACTTTATGTTTGCCACTATGGAAAAGCTACAATTGGGAGAAAGATTCATCAGAGCAATTAAGGAAATTTATAGAGACCAGACTGCAGCAATTGTGGTGAATGATGAATTGACCAAGAAATTGACGATAAGTAAAGGAACAAGACAAGGTTGCCCGTTATCTCCATTGTTGTTCATTTTAGTATTGGAGATTCTGATGATACAAATACGTCAAGATGATAAAATTCGTGGAATAAAAATAAAGGACTATTCATACAAGGTCAGAGCATTTGCGGATGACATAATGTTAATTGTAGAGGACCCATTGGAGAACATGCCAAGAGTGATAGATAAGATCAAGGAGTTTGGAGACTTGGCAGGTTTCTTCATTAACAAAAAGAAGTCAAAGATATTATGCAAAAATATGACTAAGCAGAAACAACAATTGTTAATGGAAACAACGGATTGTGAAGTAACAAGTAAAGTGAAATATTTGGGAGTTGAATTAACTGCAAAGAACATAGATCTATTCAAAAACAATTATGAAAAACTATGGACTCAGATAGAGAGAGACTTGATTAAATGGAATAGATTGAATTTGTCATGGTTGGGCAGGATTGCAGCAGTTAAGATGAATGTGTTACCAAGAGTAATGTTTTTGCTACAGACAATACCAATCATCAGAGACTCCAAACAATTTGAAAAATGGCAGAGGAAAATATCAGATTTTGTTTGGGCAGGCAAGAAGCCTCGAGTGAAAGTGAAAGTTTTACAAGATGCAAAGGAAAGAGGCGGAATGCAACTGCCCAATCTGAGACTTTATCATGATGCAATCTGCCTAGTTTGGTTGAAAGAATGGATGACATTAAAGAACAAGAAACTATTAGCCCTAGAGGGATATAAAAAAATATTTGGATGGCACGCATATTTATGGCATGACAAAGTAAAGGTCAACTCGATGTTCCTGCATCACTTTGTTCGGAGAAGTTTATACATAATCTGGAAGAAGTACAGAATTTATCTACAAGAAGGAACCCCTTTGTGGGTGGTTCCATATGAGGTGATAGACCCGAGAGCTGTTGATAATGAACAACAATGTTTAACGTATAAAGAAATAACTAAAACTGAAGCATCCAAACTTAGAATAAAGACACAAGAGGAACTATCACCTAACTACGATTGGTTCCAGTATAGACAGATCAGAGATTTATATAATTCGGACTCTGTAAAGAGAGGTATACGAATAGAGAATTCGGAACTAGAGCAGACCCTTCTTAAAGAAGATAAGAAAAGAATATCCAAGGTATACCAAGTACTGTTGAAGTGGTATACCGAGGATGAGATAGTCAAAACACAAATGGTGAAATGGGCTATAAACTTTAATAAAGAAATAACAATGGAGGCATGGGAATACTTGTGGAAAACTACAATGAAGACAACGACATGTACTAATATCAAAGAGAACATTTATAAAATGATCTATCGTTGGTACATGACACCAAAGAAGATTGCGCTAGGGAATTTGAATACTTCTAATAAATGCTGGAAATGTAAGAAGCATGAGGGCTCCCTCTATCATATGTGGTGGTCGTGTGAGGTAGCCAGGCAGTACTGGGGTGAAATAATAAGAGAAATGAGTGAAATTTTACAATTTCAAATTAATAAGAACCCAGAACTCCTGCTACTGAACTTGGGAATGGAGGGAATTCCAGCCCAACACAGGACGTTGATATTTTATATGACAGCAGCAGCTAGACTTTTGTATGCGCAAAAATGGAAAGTACAAGAAGTGCCAACTATTGAAGATTGGACTTACAAATTGCTGTATATGGCTGAAATGGACAAGATGACAAGAAAATTGAGCGATCTGGACTCAGGGCAGTTCAACACAGACTGGGAGAAGCTGAAACAATACCTGGAGAAGAAATGGGAGGTGGGAGGAAAACTGTGGCAGTTTGAGAACTACTGAAGTATTGAAGTAGAGGGGGGAGACTTTACCGGGGGGAGAAGAGATAAATGTGAATTAATAAGCAGTCAGATTAATAGATTGACATATATATAGATATATATAGGTTAACAAACAGAACATAGAGAAAATAATTAATTATAAGGACTAAATATAAGGAGCGATTAACTAACAATATTTTCTTTTTTTTCTGACAAGTTTTGTACCAAACTGAATGTCTGAAGATATAGATGGGTCAAATTGATTGACTACGTGAGGAGAGATATATAGAACTATTATAAAAAGATAGAATGAGTAATATATATAGAGAATAAGTCAAATTGTTTGATATAAACGAATGTATGATCTATATGGTTTATGATATATAGAAATACCTGAAATTGAAAAATTGGGATAAATTGTTTATCTAAGATGGAAACAAAGGCTTACAGTTTGGGCATATAATGTTAAAAATAGTTAAGGATGTACTGCTTAGAATAATGGAGAATATATATTTGTTTTAGATAGAGGAAGCTAATAAAAGTAAGGGAAAGGGGACAAAGGGTTGGAAAGCTGTTGGAAGTCAACAAAAAGGGGGGGGGGGAAGGGAGGGGGTTAGAGATGAAAAAATTGGGGAAAATTGAATGTAAATGTGGAAATAATGGATTCTAACCCAATAAAATTTTTTCAAAAAAAAAAAAATAAGGTGGCATCCGCTGTAAAAGCGCTGGCCTTTAGTATCCTATTGGCCCCTTCTAACAGCCGTTTGTTATTTTCTGGCAAAAGTTCAATCACTCTTCTGACCCATACGACTGAGGCCCTAGCCACCGTAGATGCGATGGCTGAAGCTTTGATAGCCAAGGCCGTCGCCTCATGCACCCTCTTTAATGCTGTCTCTCCCTTCTTATCTATGCTGTCCTTGATCACTCCTTGGCCGTCCTCAGAGAGAAGACCTTGTGACTGTATGGCCGCCACTGGTGCGTCTATGGCTGGCACCTGCAAGAGTTCGTCAGCAAAGTTAGGGAGAGAATACAGTTTCTTAATAGCATTAGGGACGTGCTTGCACTTGGCTGGTGTAGCCCACTCTGCCTTGAGTTGGCGCTCATAATATTCGGGGAAGGGGAATACCTTAGCCTTCTCTTCTGATCTGGGAAAGAACTCTTTATTTCCCTGAGGTCTGGATTTGGGAGCCCCTGCTGATGGTTGCTCCTCCTCCCCCCGCTTAGATTCTTGTAAATCTAACGCTGCCAAAGTTTTACTCAGAAGATATTGGTAATCTTCTGCATGGAAAAGTCTGTTAGACTGGTCATGGCCTGGGGACTCGACTTCCTCTTCTTCATCGGGAAGGAATTCCCCCGGGTCAGAGTCCTCACTGGGTGAGGGTTCCTCTTCCAGCCACCCAGTTGCCCTGCCTACAGATCTACTGGGAAGGGTCTTCTTTGCTGCCTTAGTAGGCCAGGGCCCATTGTAGCACTGTCTCTCCTGTGGATCCTTAGAAGCCTGGGAGCTGTGGGCCTGTGGAGGTGGAACTGGGTTGGCTTTACACAGGGCTAGGATTTCTTCTCTCATTGTTTGCCGCATAAAAGACACAAATTCTGGAGGCATTGCACGGTGGGCACCACTTACGTGACTCTCTAGGCCTAGAGAGTTAACTCCGTGCTGAGCCGCCCCTTGTTCCTGCGGCAAATCTCCCGCCGGGAGATTGGGAAGCGCGTCTTTCCGGTTTGGCGGGAAAAGGCTCTTCGCGCCCGCTGTTGCCGCCAAAATGGAGTCCCGTCCTTCTGCGCTGCACTCGGCCGGCCGGCTGTGGCGCGCTGGACTCCTAGGCTCCCTCTGTGGCAGACGGGGCCGTTTTCTAGAGGGCTGATGGACGTCCTCTCCGTTGCTGGCCGTCTTCTCGCCGGGGAGCCGCGTAGCCATGGAAGACACGCCGGCGCCGGCTGGGTCCGTTCCCGCTATCGGTAAGACAGCTCCTTGGGAACGGCCCGCCCTCTCCATAAAGCTGTCTTCTGAATCTGAAGAGTCCACCGAAGCCATCCTGCCTTCTTTCTTTTCCTCAGCAAAGGGGAGGGAATGAAAGGAAGGGACAAGGCAAGAAGGCACAGCTAGAGTAAAGAAAGTAAGAGGTAAGAGGTAAGAAGCAAGAGGTTAGAGAGGAAGAGTAGTGTAGGAAGATGATTATTTGGAAGAAAGGCAGTAGAGCAAGCCTAAAGAGAACTGCTCTCCCCGGAGGCAGGAAAAGAACTGAGCCCTGAGGGGGTGTTCCCATCCATACACTACAGGAAGAGGAAGAGTTTTCAACTTCCTGCCTCCCCGATAGGTTGGTGGGAAAACACCCAGGATGTCCTCCGCCTCAGAGGGAGAATGTGAACTTGCATGACTTAACTAAATGTGTGTGTGGCAGAGGGAAGGGGGACGGCAGGACCGTGATGTGCTCACAAGCTTCTCATTCAGTTTAACAGCCTGGCACATGTGCATTGGGAGCAGGAGAGAAGGCTGTGTTATGCCCAACAACAATCCCTCTGTTCTCAAGCTGGGTAGCCATGTTAAGTCTGCCTGTAGCAGTAGAAAAGAGCAAGACTCCAGTAGCACCTATAAGACTAACAAAATTTAGGCTGTTTTCACATGTCGTTGTTACGCAACATCGCGCAACATTCATGGAATGCTAGTGTCTTTATGGCACGATTTCTGACGTCATTGTGCCATGAAAACAGAATCATGATGGGGTGACGTCAGAAATCGCCCTATGAAGATGCCACCGTTTCGTGAGTGTTGTACTATGTGCCGTCAAGTTGTTTCCAACCTATGGCAACCCTATGAATGAAAGACCTCCAAAATGTACTCTCTCTAACAGACCTACTCAGATCCTGCAAACTGGAGGACGTGGCTTCTTTTATTGAGTCAAGCCACCTCGTTTTAGGTCTTCCTCTTTTCCTGCTGCCTTCCACTTTTCCTAGCATTATTGACTTTTCCAGAGAATCTTGTCTTCTCATGATGTGACCAAAGTACGATAGCTTTAGTCTTGTCATTTTAGCTTCTAAGGAGAATTCCGGCTTGATTTGATCTAGTACCCACTTATTTGTCCTTTTGGCTGTCCGTGGTATCTGCAAAACTCTCCTCCAGCACCACATTTCAAATGAATCAGTTTCTTTCCTGTCAGCTTTCTTTACCGTCTAACTTTCACGTGTTGTGCAATGTTAATGATGTGTGAAAATGACCTTAGTTCTGAGCTGTGACTCACGAAAGCTCATACGCTACCTCAGATTTTGTTAGTTTTACAGGTGCTACTGGTCTCTTGCTCTTTTCCTCTATTCTCTGGCACTGTGCCCACACAAGAGAGGATCCTGCCAAAAGTACAGAGACAAAAGACTAAAACCACAGATAATCCAGATTTGGAAGCCTTAGGCCTCATTCAGACATTAATTCGTTCCCTTGCCACATCCAGATTGTATCGAGATGGTGGGAAGAAGATTCTTGGTTTCATACAGACCCACCCATCCTGAAAAGATAGAGAGCGGAACTACAAGTGACAAAAGGCACAGATTGGACACTTGTCAGCTTCCCTCAAGTTTTGATGGGAAATGTAGGCAGCTTGGCGGAATGTTGGACAAGTGACAGTTGAAAAGTCCATTGGACAGCAGTCAGAGAGCGAAGCTGCGAGACTAGGATGCCTACATTTCCCATCAAAACTTGAGGGAAGCTGACAAGTGTCCAATCTGTGCCTTTTGTCACTTGTAGTTCCGCTCATAGTGAAACAGACTGTGGTACAGTGGAACTCACTGTGGTAGACTTAGCAAACCACCGTTTTTATTTTTTAATTTATTATTAAATTTATAGTTCGCTCTTCCCACAAGCCGGCTCAGAGCGGATAACATCACGTATGATATAATCTCAGTAAAATCACATTTCTTTTAATGTGATTTTACTAGGCGGCAACCCATATTGCTTAACCCAGCCGAATTATCCCATGAGATGAGAACTGGCAGACAATATTAAGCATACCGGTGGGGAGCAAAATAACATCTGCAAAGTGAAAACAACAGCCTACCTCACAATGCTGACATGAAAAACACGATATAAATACTATTTACTGGGATTAAAAAAGATGAAAAAGAGCCTTTGCCGCCGCTTGTGGCACCTTAAAGACTACATTTATTTTGATTAGCATAATTTATAGACTGCCTTTCTCTTGGAGGCTCAAGGCGGGTTTCCAAATTACAAAAGACAGCAAAGACCTCCAACAAACAACATAGCAAGGCTAGGATTAGCAACATAGCAAGGCTAGGACAAATGAAAACTTGTCTGAGGTATGATATACCATAAGGAAGAATGAGAATTACTAAGGGAGAGCACACTGCAATAAGGAAGGGAGGCGATTCGTACAATAAACAGTGAAATGGCCCACATTACCGTCCCTTATAGAAGCTACCCCTCCAGCTGCCCCATTGCATTCCTGTTCTAATCCTTTGTAAAAGAAATACCTTCTAAACGTTTCTGTTTTGCACGTTCTGCAAAATGACAGAAACGTGGGGGGTTTTCCTGACTACCTCAGACAGGCCGTGACGCAAGATGGGGGCCACCCCAGAAGAACGCGCATACAAACAAGCAGTTGCCGCTTTTACCCGTGAGCTTTTGTGGCAGGTAGTTCCAGGAGACAGCTGTTTGTTTTTGCTGCAATGGACTGACACGCCTACCCAGCCTGGAATTCTGACCATGGCCTGGGGTCGTTCTATCAGCCGCACGGCGGGGCAATTTTCTTTTGCATCTGGGTTGGCCCCCAATTCTAACAGTCAGCGGGAACAAAGTTAACATTTACGCCGAAGAAGCACCTCTACAATCGACAAAACATCTGACATCAGCAGCCCTGCTCATAAATAGTCAGCTGATTTCTAATAAGCAGACACGGCCGGCTTTAACGGAGGCTTGCTGGGAAGCTGTTTGTACCAGCTGGCAGCTGCAGAATAAAAGAGATGCATTTCAACCCACTGGAGGCCTTCCAGACTTGATACATCATACAATGATATTTACCAGTTTTGTCCTTTAGACTTGCTTGGCCTGGCAAGACTGGCCACTTTCAATTCTTGGTTTATAGACGAGAAGTGGAGAGAGAGAGACAGAAAGCAGAGGCGCCATTTCACTTCATGCATCACGCAAAGTGAAGTTGAAATGAAGAAAAAAAGGGGCAAATGGTGGAAAGGGAAGATTATTATTATGAACTGCACTCTGTACATGCTCTGTGAAATTGTCCTGTGTTTTAATTATATGCTTATCATCTTGAAGATGTTATACTACTGCTGTATATTTTGTATTTCCTGACAGATTCCCCTGACAAAGCTGTTGCAAAACATCTAGGGGTTATACAATTATTAAATACTCTGGCATTTCTCAAAAACTCTATAGATTCTTTGCAAAATGCCAGAGCATCCGATGTCACTTCTGGTGGAGCCTGATCCAGGCGTGATGAACTGCAATGCAACATTTTAATCCTGCCCCAACAACATTCTGGGTGGTACCAAGTTCAGGGTACCATTTTCCATTTACACTATTGTTTTCAGGAAAGAGGTAGCTTCTTAATTTAATGTCTGCCTCAGCCATTTGGGATCTAATCTCTCTCTCTTTTTCTATCTCTCTTTTCCTTTTCTTCTACCCTCACCCCTGGCCTTCCCTGAAGCTCCCTGACCTATTTTGAAAACAGCCACTGATTGCTGGTCTCTGCTGTGTCTCACCACCTGCTGGTCCTCCACCTTTATCTTGCTAGAAAGCAACAAGATTTGGTTTTATATCCAACCACATCTTTTTAATATGCTTTATATGGTGGATTTACACACAAAGGAAAGATTTCTGGATAAAAGATTTAAACCACATTCAACATAAAACCTATTAAATGAGAGATGGGAAGAATTATTAGCTTATACACAGACTTGCCAACAAAGCTACTAAGGTTTTTACAAGTTGGAAATTTTATGGAGGTTATTGTCGAAGGTTTTCACGGCCGGAGAACGATGGTTGTTGTGGATTTTCCAGGCTGTATAGCCGTGGTCTTGGCATTGTAGTTCCTGACGTTTCACCAGCAGCTGTGGCTGGCATCTTCAGAGATGTAGCACCAAAAGACAGAGATCTCTCAGTGTCACAGTGTGGAGAAGATGTTGGCAGGTAATTTATATCTACTCAGGAAGGTGGGTTTCGGCTGAGTCATCCTGTAAGAGTTTCCCAGGGTGTGGAATGCTAATGGAGGGAGGCTTCACTGTATCCTGAGGAGGTTCTTTTGCATATGGATTGGCGCTTGATATGCTAATCTTCTCTGCAGGGCTATTGTAGAATGTAGAGTACATTCTACATTCTATCAACAGGCTAACAAAATGGGTGTCCCATTTGGAATGTAGATATCCATGAGATGTTATTTTATTGGTTTTACTTATTGTATCTTATTTATGATTGTGACCCGCCCTGAGCCTGCTTGCGGGGAGAGCGGGCTAAAAATCAAATAAATAAATAAATAAATAAATAAATAGGAAATGACAGTGATGGGTCAGTGGCTCCATGGCAGAGCACGTTCTTTACACTGGTGCAAGATTCTAGGGGAGGGGGGGAGTAGATCAGTTGCACAAGTCATGAAAGAGGTGTAGTGCACAAGCCAGGCTGGGTATGACCCCTCCCCTCCATAGCTGCATCTGAATGGAATGGAAAGGCATCCAGAATGGAATGGAATGGAATGGAAACCATCCAGATCTATTCAATCGAAGTCTCATTGAGTCAAATTTACATATGAATTCCAATTCAGCAGCTTCCTGTTGGATTCTGTTTTTGAAATGTTTCTGTTGAATTGTGGTGACCTTTAAATCCTTGATGGAATGTCCTGGTAGACTGAAGTGTTCTCCTACTGGTTTCTGGATATTACCATTTTTGATGTCAGATTTGTGTTCATTTACTCTTTTGCGCAGAGGTTGCCCCCCTGCTCTGTACATAGGACAAACCAGACAACCTCTTTCATGACTTTTGCAACTGATTTGCATCCACTCCCCACTCCCCTCACCACCTATATATCTCTGACCTGTTTCTTCATACCCTCCATGCATCTGATGAAGAGAGCTGTGGTTCTCAAAAGCTTATGCTACAATAAAGCTGGTTAATCTTAAAGGTGCTACTGGGCTCTTTACTATCATATATCATAGAATCATAGGGCTGGAAGGTACCTCTATGGTCATCTAGTTCAACCCCTGCACAATGCAGGAAATTCACTGCGCAAGGGGTTGGACTAGATGACCCTAGAGGTCCCCCTTCCAACCATATGATTCTATGATATATGACAGTAAAGAGCCCAGTAGCACCTCTAAGACCCACTTTATTGTAGCATAAGCTTTCGAGAACCACAGCTCTCTTCGTCAGATGCACATGCATCTGACAAAGAGAGCTGTGGTTCTCGAAAGCTTATGCTACAATAAAGTTGGTTAGTCTTAAAGGTGGTGCTACTGGGCTCTTTACTATTTTACAATTAGAGACTAACATGGCTAACTCCTCTGGATCTACAGCCTGAATAAAAATTTCTTTTGTTGCTTATTTCCTGTTGGCCAACTTGAACCCTGATCCTATATGTGGTGGGCAGCCAGAGTACTGCACCTGACCCCCCTTTCCCATCCAATGAGCTGGCCCTGACCATAATAAGCATAAAGAACAGTGGTGGCCAAACTTGCTTAATGTAAGAGCCACATAGAATAAACATCAGAGAGCCACAAGACATGATGCATTGAAGTGACTTCAGATGAGGAGGTGGGTTTGGGGGAGTGTCCTGAAAGTGACATCAGAGGAAGGGGTGGGGTTTTGGTGCAGTATGTTGGAAGTGACATCATTGGAAGGGGTGAAGCTTGGGAAGAGCCATCACCTGACCTTTGACTTAGAAGTGACATCACAAAAGTGACGTCACATCCTTGCTAGGCTCCACCTCCAATGTCTCCAGATAATTTCTGAGTCAGACCTGGCAACCCCGACATTTTTATTGAAAATATGAAAGTCATGGAAAGAAAGAAGGAAGGAAGGAAAAAAGGAAAGACTTGGAAAGAAAGGAGGAAAGGGAGAGAGGGAAATAAACAAAAATAAAATAAAATGTATGGCCATGTCGATACTCGGAGACCTCCAGGAGCCACACAATATGTCTAGAAGAGCCACATGTGGCTCCCGAGCTGCTGTTTGGCCACCCCTGATATAGAACTTGCATGTGGTTGCACAGTCACTTATTTGCCTGCCTCTATAGTGAGCCATCTTAGAATGGCTTAGAATGGCTTGGATTCTTCCTACATTAAATCAAGGATGCATGGAGCCTACATGCACCTAACTGGGTGATATGGCAATGCATGATTACCTGCTGGCATTAGAGATGGGGTGATTAAAGGCGCTCACCCCTCTTGCTGCCCTGACCTGGATAGCCCAGGCGAGCCTGATCTCGTCAGATCTCAGAAGCTAAGCAGGGTTGGCCTTGGTTAGTAATTGGATGGGAGACCTCCAATGAAGAGGCAGGCAATGGCAAACTACCTCTGATAGTCTCTTGCCATGAAAACTCCATCAGAGGTCACCAGAAGTCAACTCTGACTTGAGGGCATCACGCGCACACACACAAACACAGACACACACACCCCTCTTGCTATGCATGGGCCTACTGTATCATTCAAAACTGGCCCATCTGGCATTTTCATTGACAAAGGACTCACTATTTGCAATTCCTCTCATGGAAATCACAACTGTTCCCATTTTACAGATAAAGCAACCAAGACTGACTTGCCTAAGGACACAAAGCCCACCTCTCAATTCCTAGGAACAGACTGGTTCACAATGCCCATTCTTTGCTTTTCCAGTGGCCAGTAAAACCCAGACTCACCACGGCTGGCACATTGACAGTTCTAATCAGATCCACTTCTGGGTTTCCCACCGACATCTCTGGTATGAAGACATAAGTCCTTGGGTTGAGAAAAGATACTCTTGTGCCATTGTCTAAAATGTGAACCTTCACTCGGGGTCTCAGTTCCCTAGAAAATAAATACAAAGAACAGTTTCAAAACCTTTGCACAGATAGAAACCAGTGTCAAATCCAGCTCTTGATAAAAGATTTATTAGCTTTGCACAGCATAATCCAGGGACTCTCAATGCAGCTGAGATCCACTTTGAAAACCGTAGCTTTCAAGACACACTTGCAAAATAAGTTCACGCTACTTTCCCCTTCCCCAACATAAAATGCAGGAATCTCACATAAGTTTACACTAAATAAGTTTAGATTTCTTATGTTTAGCATTTAGCACTCTAACATTACCGATCAAGAGATGCGTTTAGGACTCTATAGCATTATTGATCGAGAGACCGTATTTCATGGCCATGCACACATCATGCAGTGACACAAATTCAAATCTGCAATCAAGTCTCTCAAAGCCTCCTTTCCCATCTCATCCTGCTCTTCTTCTCTCCTGGCCTGGCAACCCACTCATGTGAGAGTGGCAACTAGGGTTGCCAGGTCCTCCTGGCAAGTGGGAGAGGCTTACCAGTCACAGAGGGGGCAACATGCTGACATCACTTCCTATGCACCCGGAAGTGACATCAGCATGTCACTGGGGGATGCCAGGAATGCTCTGGCATTTGGGGAAAACTTGCCCAAATACCAGTGTGTCCCCTGATGGTGTGCTGATTAACTTCTGGGTGCACAAGGAGTGGCAGTAGCATATCAAGATGCTGCTAGCATTGCCTGCCATTTCCCGCCACTTTCCCCATACCAGCAGCTGAGTGGTGACGGAAGGCACCCACTGGTGGTGGAGGAATCTTCCACCACCAGCAGGGGAATGGTAAGCCTGGCAGCAATCCTGTTTTGATTCCTAATTAACAGTTATTCATCATTCTAGTCCTTAACACACCAACCAGCAGCCCATGAACACATCAATGTCCGCAAGGCTCATTTTGAGGGGGAATGCACAGGAAGGCAGTTCCAGTAGTTCTCCAAAAAGGTCACATGACAGGTGGCCCCACCTACCTGATTTTTGGCCATTTTGGGGCCCGTTTCGGCCTGGATCAGGGTAACTCTCCATAGGACTGCGCTGTTAATATAGCAGCAAAATACATGCTCCAACCTCCAATCTGCAACTGGCCAGAGAGAGAGGGTGGCTTTCTGACTTACAGTGCAATCCTATCAAAAGTTATTCCAGTCTAGTGCCATTGATTTAAGTGGGTTTAGACTGGAGTAACTCTTCATAGGATTGCGCTGTTAGTGCGATGGTGGCCCATGGGCTTAAGAACTTACACATTTCCTCCATATCAGTAGCCATTTTATTTTTTAAAAAATTATTTTATTAAAACAGAAAATAGCATTGGACTGTAGAAAAAGATATCAAAAGCAGACTGTACAATAGAAAGTAACATTAGACAGTAAACATAATATTGAAAACAAAATATGTAAATAAGTATTAAAACTACATAATAATATAACAAGAAGTAACATTAAAGAATAGACATAATATTAAAAGCAGAATGTATAGCAGATTATTAAAACGACATAATATTTCTCCTCTCCATCCCTTCGCTTATTTATGTCAAAATACATTATATTTTATTCAGCATGTTAAGAAAAAGCTTATCTTTCAGCCACATAGTCAAAAAAGACTTTCCATTTTTCCTGAAATTCTGAAATTGGCCTGTTATGCATATAAGAAGTTAATTTAGCCATTGTCACATACAATTTCTTCATCTATTCAGTCATGTCTGGATAAAGTTCCTACTTCCATTTTGTTGTATATACTACTCTTGCCGCTGTCACCATATATTTAAAGCATTCACTGTGGTCTTTTGCAATATTACAAGTAGTAGCCGCTTTATTTTTCATGGACTCTTCAAGCTAAGAACATATCAATCAAATCACTTGCACCAAACACAGTATTCAAGAGTCTGAGGAGCTCAGCTTTCAGTTAAATAAGAACCAAGTTTCTAGTCCTGAGGATTGCATATGAAGACTTGAAAGCGAAATGTTTAAAAAAATATACTGGCATTCCTGCTCAGCATAATTTATTCGGGCTTGGCTGTCAACATCACAGAATTTTGCCGTCTTTTCCACAGCAAGGCTGCGAAAGATCTAGGAAGCTTGCCAAACAAAGAGCATTTTAAGTAGCTACCTTCCCACTTCTCTTATCACGATGCAAGTCAGAATGCAACATGAGGAAATGTGAGAGCAGGCAAGAACATGCGGATGTTTTGAAATGCCACCGCACTGGGATTGCTGCGCCTGAAGCAAGAGGAAAAGACCATGGGCGGGAGGTGGGGGCAGATCTATAAAACAGGTCTCGGCCATTCACACAGAAAATTAATTCGAGGCTTTTGCAACCAAGTCTCAGCAGTAGATTGCAGAATGCAACACTGCGCACAATGTGTGAGTAGGGCATACTGAGCCAATCTTCATTTCTTGGTGAATAAAGGAAGCGGACTTCTCAGGAGTCACGATTGAGCCACCAAGCCCATTGCTGTCTTACTCTGCAAATCCTCCCAAAGTGGGAAAATTCTGGGGAGTACTTAAATGAAATTTAAAAAAGCTCCTAAGAATTTTTTTCCTTTTGAGTGAAATGCTTTTTAAGACAAGGGTTTATTCACTCAAAATGTAGTACGGAAATTTTTATGTAGGACATTCAATTCATGGGAGGATTCATATGTTCTCCTCCCTACGCTATTTCATCTTTGCCTTCCCTGACAGCCCCCAAAGCCTCTTCCCCTTACCCCTGCTTCCTTCTTTCCCTTCTACCCACCCATCAACTTTTATCTGCCCCCCCAGTTTTCCTTCCTTCCATCTCCCATCAGCTTCTCCCCTTTTCTTTCACCATTTTTCAGTCTCTCTCCACCTGTCTTTGACTAACAGAAGCCAAAAGCTCAGCAATACTCTCCTGGTTGCCTAGCAACTCTCCCAAATAGCCAGCAAGACCTCAGTGGGCTTTCATCTCTCAAAGCTACAGACATTGCTTCTAATATTTTAATTTTTTATTTCAGATTTTTCTTGCAAATCTGTTTTTCCTCAGATTGGCGGGGTGGGGGGGATCTTTTGATCCACATTCTAGGGCCCAATTCAGTATTAGATATAAAAATAGGGGGATCTTCTGCACCTCATAAGGAAGGGGACATATGAATTGCATATATCTCAATTTTTCACCAAATTCTAATTGTTTACAGAAAAAAAGGTTTTTTCTGCCCATGGCTTCAAAGTTTCTGGAAGTTTTACATCTCTACTTACATATACAAAGTGTAAGCATAAACTTCAGACACCACAGTAAACTTCAAACACCACCCAAGACGCAGCTTCCTTGCATTATCAGATCCCAGGTTCCACTGTGGTAACTAGTGTTCTGCACAGTTTCAGGTACCTCTCTGGCTATTATAGGGGGAGCACAAATGCCTCTGGGAACGCGCATTGGTGCTTGAACTACAGGGTTCCCAATTTAAACTGACATTTCTGCATATGCCCTATCTATGAGAAATTCTGCATAAAAACCACTCTGACTTTTAAGATTTCACCAGGTAGTGTTCACAACCCTTTCATTCATACTGCGGTATACAGGCCAGAAACTTTCCTTTTATGGATCCTGACCAAAAACGTTCTCCTTCCTGCTTCTCATGAGCTCTTTTTCATGGAAACAAAGCCTTAATTAATACTGTTATAATAATATTTTTATACAGTGTTTCCGTGTTCAAAGAACTCTACACACATACCCTTGCTTACACAACAACCCTGGAAGGTAGGCCATTATTATCCTCCCCACATGCCATATTGTATAATGCTCATCTACTGAGTATGAGGTTATCTAGGATCACAGCTCATCCTCCTAGCAATTCTTGTAACCCCAGCTCATTGGTTGTTCGCTTTTGTATAGATGTTGCCCCCCACCCCCGCAAAGAACCAGTTTTGGACTCTCAGCCATCACCTTCCCAAATGCTGTTGGAGCAAAACAATTAAAAATTACCTGTAGGTGTATGGTCCAATTTCTACCACGAGGGGAGTCTCGCCATCGAGCACTTCTGTCGGATTGGTCACGTTAAACATATAGAACTGCATATATACTGGAGGCGGAGGGTCCAACCACATTTGTAAAGTGTCTGAACCGTTCCTCAACACCATTTCCTAAAAAAAGAAAAAGGCCATTCAGATACATTCAAAATGGGCATGGAAGGTAACTTCGAATACAGCAAAAGCTGATCTACCCAAGCCGTAGCAGCATGAGAAGCAGGGCTCGTTTCGAGGGGGAACGCACAGGAACGCAGTTCTGACCGTTCCCCAAAGAGGTCACACGTCAGGTGGCCCTCCTCACCTGACTCTCGGCTATTTTGGGCCTGTTTCGGCCTGAATTGAGGCTGAAATGGCCCGGATCGGGCCTCTGACGGGCGGTGGATCACTCTCCCGCTCATCAGAGGCCCGATCCTTACCATTTTGGGCCCCTTTTTAGCCCCTTTTTGCCATTTTGGGCCCAATTTCATCCCTGAATGGCCAGGATTGGGTCCAAAACAGCCAGAATAGGTGATGTCAGGGGTTGTGGCATATGCAATTCAGTTATGCTAATGGAACACTTCCGGTGATGGCAAGGGGCTTGGCATATGCTAATGAGTTATGCTAATGAGTTCCTCCAGCTCTTTTTCTACAAAATTACCCCTGATGAGAAGCAATATTTTTCTGGACTGTACCATCATCACATTGTGGGGGGGGGGCATGTCTGAAAGCTCCTGCAAACTTCATGCTCCAAAAAAAAAAAAAAAGCATGTGTGAAAAAACCTTTTATAGACCCCTTCCCCTGCTATGCTAATTTTCTACATAGGTTTCTATGTAGCTTCAGGTGGGTAGCTACAATAGAACAGCAAGTTCAAGTCCGGTACCACGAATACAATTTTCAGGGTATAAACTTTCGAGAGCTTTGACTCACAAAAGCGTTTACCTTTTACATGAGAGAGTACTTAAAAACGTACCAATCCCTGCCTTAGTCTGAATGATACAGTATAGACTGCCAAAACCTATACTGTATGATTTTGTAGCGTGCAGAGATCAACATAAATCCATCGCTGTGTTTAACCACCCCATTACCGCAACAAAGATACAAAGAATCAAGCAACACAGTATATCAAAAGATTTCAATTGGGGGCTATTCAGAAGGACTGGTGCTTTGTAATAACGCCAGAATACAAACCAAGAATTTACCCACGTAAACTTACTAACATATTTTAAATTTTATTGATACAGACTGATATACAATCATGTAACAGCATGTAGAGTTAATTATTGGACTGTATAAATACTGAATAACAACCCCGCTCACAGTCAGAAAATCATTGACACTGGTGCTAACATGCCAGGCTCCTTCAACAATTTATAAAGTGCTTAAGTGCTCAAAGTGCTTACAATATTAATATTGCACAACGTAAAGTGCAAATGTAAGTAAAGCACCATGTGGGCTCGAGCTCACAAAAGCTCAGACTAGAATAAAAACCTGTGAGTCTTTTAGGTGCCTCAAGACGCCTTGTCACGACTGACAGAAAACTGAGGCAAGACCACAGACTGGGGGAGACCTTGCAACCTATTTTCTCCTGCTTCCCCATCTCCTCCAATTCTAGCTTTCCTCGGCCAAAATGAAGGCGGCTAGAAAGACAACTGGAGGAAATTGGACTACGGCCTCTAGGGTTCATGTCTAGAGGTGCTACTTCCCTTCCGTGCAACCTGCTCTTCACTAAATGGGGTTACCGACCAGGCTGCACGCGTCATCTACAGCTACTACTTTCCCACTAATAACTGGGCCTGCATCAAGGGCTGGGCTGGACAATTCCTTATTTGTGTCAGGCATGCTGGGTGGCGACACGACAGAAATGCTGTGGCGGTTATATGGCCCTGGGGAGTTTACGTTATTCCGTAAAGCCTTCTATAACAACGGAGAGTATCATAGAACAAGGACTATAGTTAACAGAACACCATGAAAGCTAACTACAATCAAGGGATTGTCAAGAACATTTATATCAATGTACATATTTTAAAGTGCATGAAAGAATCAATATATTTGATTTAAATAAATATGTATGGTTTTTGGACTGCGTCTTCCCCATGTGATTCTTGGACCTTTTGGATTATTTCTTATATAGCAGGACTTTGCAAATGTTTTTTTGAAACTTACTTATGAATGGACTCACTGGCATTAGTACTTTAACAGTGCAATCCTAAGCAGAGTTACTCCAGTCTAAGCCCATTGATATCCATGGGTTTAGACTGGAGTAACTCTTCTTAGGATTGCTCAGTAAATGAAATCAAATTTCCTGCTATAATAGGGTTATTTATAGAGGCCTGAGGTTCTCTGCATTGACTTTTTGTACCTGTCTATCTTCTACTGTAAATGAGACTTGTGGAACTGTGAATTGTGCCTTATGAAATTATTGTACAGAAACCAGCAGCCAGCAGCCAGTTTTGATTTACATGCCTCGCGTTGGGTACAAGAGATGGGTTAGGGTTACGGATGGCTTACCACCCACCCAGTTTAAAGAGTGGGTGACCCTGCTAAGCTTCCAGAGAGGGCCTTGGTGCTGAGAATTGGCAGGACGTTGATGTTTTGAAGCTTCAAGATCTGTGTTGAGGCATCCTTTTTAATCAGTTCAGGACTTTATAGCGGCCATGACAACCACTGGTCATGTCCTGCTAAAGACACGGTTAATTACTTCTCTCCCTCCACCAAGGTTGGTGAATTGGTTCAAATGGTTCATTCTCAACATCTTATGGATCTGAATGGATTCCAGAATGAATGGGAAATTCTGGCTGTTTCACCCACGGTTCTGTTTCAACTTTCATTGGAATCTGAAATATGGAATTAGGTGAAGACAGGATCGGTCCCCACATCCTCTCTCTGCCCCAACTCCTTCCTTTACCCATGAGCTGATAGAACGCAATGATTTTGCACATTTCTTTGCTGGAAAAAAAATCTCTCCAATTCAATTCACCTTGGACAAGATTCTGAAATCAATTAGGTTACCAGAGATGTCAGAAACATTGTCGAAGGCTTTCACGGCCGGAGAACGATGGTTGTTGTGGGTTTTCCGGGCTGTATTGCCGTGGTCTTGGCACTGTAGTTCCTGACGTTTTGCCAGCAGCTGTGGCTGGCATCTTCAGAGGTGTAGCACCAAAAGACAGAGAATCTCTCAGTGTCACGGTGTGGAGAAGATGTTGGCAGGTAACTTATATCAACTCGTACAGAATGACTCAGCCCAAAACCACTTTCCTGAGTTGATATAAATTACCTGCCAACATCTTCTCCACACTGTGACACTGAGAGATCTCTGTCTTTTGGTGCTACACCTCTGAAGATGCCAGCCACAGCTGCTGGCGAAACGTCAGGAACTACAATGCCAAGACCACGGCAATACAGCCCGGAAAACCCACAACAACCATGTCAGAAACACTATCTGGTCACACTTGCATGGACAGGTCTGGATTGATCTTCCTGCACAAGGATGAGAAAATACCTGGAGTTCCAAAGGCCATCGCCTATGAACTGGATCCTCGCTCTAGTTAGTTACTGAAATTATGCATAGATAAAATCAGAGTATTTTTGGTGAAGCCAATGAACGCCTCCTTGGCAGAGAGAATTTTTTCCTGAAGCCACTTCCGGAGGCAGTAATTCAACCATCACTGAAAAAATAAAGAGGTTTTGGCCAATTACAGGCTAGTATTTTAATTGCTCCTTTGAGTCAAGGTTGGCAGCAGAGCAGCTGCATGGGTGTCTTTCTGGATGACACAGTTGAACTTGGCCTATTTCAAACTGGCTTCAGACTTGACTATGGGATGGAAAAGGCCTTAATTGGTCGGGTCAATGAGCTCCATTTGCCAATGGACAGAGAGAATGTATTAACTCTGGTCTCACCTGATATTTCTGTGGCTTTCAATGGGGTGGATCATCCCATCTTGTGATATCTGCTGTTTGTGACATATCTTTTGGGGTCCCCCAATGAGTTATTCCTGATGCTTTTTAATGTTCAGTCGCTACATGAGACTCTTTAAAGCTTTTGGTGTCGTATGTCGTCAGTATGCCAACGTTGCACAGCTCTATCTTCCTTTTTAAAAAGACACCATCTCTGTTCTGATCCTTTGCTCTGAAGCCATGGTCAGATAGCTGAGGAAGACCAGGCAAGACTGAAATCAGACAACACAAAAGTGGTGCTAATTACCCAAATAAAGAAGAACCCAGAGCTATTGCTACTGAATTTAAGTATGGAAGATGTTCCTATGCAATACACTTTGGAATGGCCTCCCACTGGAGGTCAAAAGATCTTCCTCTTTTGTTATTTTTTGAAGAAAAAGCACAAAGCAGAGCAGTTTAGGCAGACTTTTAGTTTCGGCAGTCAGTACTGTTGCTAGGCTTCCGTGTTTGTTGACCTGTCTTTGCATGAATATTCTAACAGTACAATCCTAAAAAGACTTACTCTAGTTTAAACCCACTGAAATCAATAGGCTTAGACCGACTAACTCTTCTAACTCTTCTTAGAATTACACTGCTAATTTCTAATTTGTATGTTCTTACCTTCAGGTTTCAATAAGCTACACTGAGGGAGAAAGTAGTGGTTGCACATTTTAAAATAAATACGACAGCTTTCAATTAATGCTTTAATGGTGGACAAATTATTCCAGAAGCTTTCCAATGGGCTTAAATCTTACTCTTGATCCAAGATGACTTTTCCCATATTTATTTATTTAAAATGTGTATACACCCGTTTTTCCCCCTGAGCATCTCAGGACACAAGGCAAGTAACAATGACATTAAAAAAACTAGATAAAGCAATAAACATTAAAACAACAAATATAAAATACATATTTATTGTATATATGAATCTGTTCCCCCTTCTCCCACCGCAAACAATCCTCAGTAGAGATGGGCACGAACCAGAAAAAAAACAAACCATGTGGTTCGTCAAATTTCAAGAACCACGAACCATGAACTTTCACGAACCTGCCCCAGTTCACGAACCAGTTCGTTTCATTCGTGAAAGCAGCACATCCAGGTCACTTCCAGGTCAGCAGAAGATCACTTCCGGGCCAGCAGAAGGTCTGCATGAAGTCCTGTTGCCTAGGAAACTGTTGCCTAGGAAACTGATTGATCGGCACCAGGCTGTCTGCAGTGAAGAACCAAAAAACGAACCAAACGAACCAGCCTAAAGTTTGTAGCACTTTGTCAGAAAAGGGATCTGATGAACTGCTGGTTCGCGAATCACGAACCGGCCTGGTTCATCATGAATTTTGGTTCATATTTCGGTTCATGCCCATCTCTAATCCTTAGATAAAGGAGGCCTTGAGCCAAAGAAGCTGACACTGAAAAGAACAAGGAAAAGCAAGAGACAAATTACACAAGGACGCTCACATGAAGGGAGCTGCAATGTTAGCTGGGAAGCTGAGTTTTAAAAAAGATTAGGAAGCTTTGTCAATTTCCCCTCTCTACAGAGTCAGCAAAGATCACTCCTCAAAGGAGGTGAAATTGACAGAGACTTCAGGAGCCTTTTCTTTTAAAACTCAGCTTCCCAGCTCACATTCTGACTCCCTTCATGTGCACATCCTCGTGTAATTTGTCTCTTGTAGCTTAGCTCTGAATAGCGGTGCCCTCTTTATGACACCCCCGCCCCCCGAAACCTAGATATCTCTATTTTTAGAACTAATTACGTTTTTTTCCCTCTTGGATGGTCCATACTAGCCTGATATCAGAAGTTAAGCAGGGTCATCCCTGGTTAATACTTGGACAGAAGACCACCAAGGAAGTCCCGAGTCGCTACACAGAAGCAGCCAATGGCAAACCTTAGTCTCTTGCCTTGAAAACCATATGGGATCACCATAAGTCACCTGCAACTTGACGGAACTTTCCTCCTCCCTCACCATCTTTTTATTCAGAAGGCCTAGGGGGGGTAGGATGCAGGTAGGGCCACTTTTAATAGTTAGGTTGTTTTGTCTGATACATTAGACATGCTTGGGTTTCCTTTAGCCCTCCAGGTTTTGATTTTAATGGCTGCATCAATATTTTCCCCATTATTTTACTTTCAGTTACTTAACTGCAAGTCCTTCTAAGAGCTCAAACTATCATGTGGGAGAGTAGGTTTTTTTAATGTATATAGTATATACTAATTTCTGCTACTCAGTTACATGAACCTGTATCATATAACTTCAGTGACTTAGGTTTCTTTATTTTGAATTATTGCATTCCTGCCAGTCGTGTTGGCAAATGTGTTTTTTTTAATGTAAATAAGGTCAAAAGGCAAGGAAACAAAAGAAATGCAATCTGATTTGTAGGGGGGAGTGTATCAAACAGCCATAATCACTGAGAATACAAACTTCCTAGAAGTGCAAGGAGTTCCAAACTCTGAAGGCTAAGGGCCAAGCTACAAGTGACGCCTGACACAGGTTGGACACTTGTCAGCTTCCCTCAAGTTTTGATGGGAAATGTAGGCATCCTGGTTTTACAACTTGGCTCTCCATTACAGCTGCAAGACCAGGATGCCTACATTTCCCAACAAAACTTGAAGGAAGCTGACAAGTGTCCAACCTATGTCAGGCGTCACTTGTAGCTTGGCTCTAAGGGGAGTGAAAGCACACGAGTAGGAAACAGTAATGAATCAAAAAATATATCAAAACAGTATATTGGAGTAAAAAACTCTCTCAGTACAGTCAAAGAATCACAATAAATCATATATCAAAGTCATCGTTCGGTGCACCTCAAAGTCACAACTTAGTGCACCTACACGAATCTCCACACAGTTAGGAGTACTACATGATCCAATAAGGAAGACATCCAACACATAAGTATTCTTAATAAAGTCAATAAATAGTATATTCTTTCTTCCCAGGTGGAGCTGTAGCCTTTGGGATGCAGTTGACAAAGCCCACGATGCCCGACATGCAGCGCTGGCTCGATTCCGCTGTTTCGTATTGACAACCTCCTCCGAGTGGATACATTTTGTCCCTGAGGAGGTTGTCGACACAACACAGCGGAATCAAGCCGGCACTGCATGTCGGACATTGTGGGCTTTATCAACTACATCCCAAAGGCTACAGCTCCACCTGGGAAGAAAGAATATACTATTTATTGACTTTATTAAGAATACTTACGTGTTGGATGTCTTCCTTGTTGGATCATGTAGTACTCCTGTGTGGAGATTCGTGTAGGTGCACTAAGTTGTGACTTTGAGGTGCACCGAACTTTGACTTTGATACATGATTTATTGTGATTCTTTGACTGTACTGAGTTTTTTACTCCAATATACTGTTCTGAGATATTTTTTGATTCATTACTGTTTCCTACTTGTATGCTTTCACTCCCCTTGTCATTCTTTCGAGTAGGTTCCTCTCTTGTGGTTGTGAACTCTGAAGGCTGGCTGGGAGACCGGAGAGAGTAGCAAGAAAGCATCAGAAACAACGGCCACTGGATAGCATGGTATAGCAGCTAGCAGACCAGGCTAGGACGAAGAAATCCTAGGTTCAAATCCCCATTACATCATGAAGTCCTCTGGGTGACCGTGAGCCAGATGCTCTTTCTTTCTGCCTCATCAACCATACAGGGTTGTTGTGCAATAAAATGGAGGCAGGAGAGAAACATGACAGAGCCAAGCTACAAGTGATGCCTGACACAGGTTGGACACTTGTCAGCTTCCCTCAAGTTCTGATGGGAAATGTAGGCGTCCTGGTTTTACAGCTCGGCTCTCCATTACAGCTGTAAGACCAGGATGCCTCCATTTCCCATCAAAACTTGAGGGAAGCTGACAAGTGTCCAACCTGTGTCAGGCGTCACTTGTAGCTTGGCTCTAAGTCTCTCTGGGTCCCTTGCAGGAAAAGTGGGATAATAGCTAGGTGTGAACAGTGGACATATTTCTGCTTATCTCTCTTTTAGAGGTTAATTGTTCCTTTTCCTCCTTCTCTCACCCACTGTGACGAACAAGTGGCTAAAAAGGCATTTGAGATGACCAGAGATAAACAACACAGGCAGGAGCATCACCGCTAGCCATCTCTCCCTAAAACTTTATGACGTTTGAGAATCCTGTTCTCCTTGAATGTCTTCCAACACCCTATACATCAATTAATAGCATGGAGAGATGTAGGTCAGTGGTACAGCATCCAGGGTAGATTTGATTTAAATCGAATCGATTTAAATCATGACTTAAATCACTAAGACTAGATTTAAATCATGGTTTTCTACATGAAGACTCATTCTTTTCTACATAAGGCTCTTCACACTTAGCTTCTTGTGCAGTTTATTCTACTCCCAACAATCTTCTAGTCATTGAAGACTTAGCACTTAGGAGGTAAGGGGGTGATTCTGTGTACAAAGATTTGCAAAGGAACAATGGGATTAAGGACTTTTTCTCAACTGTGTATGTTTATTTTATAACCTTTTTGCTATGGAGAAGTGATCTCTGCAGTTTCACAAATTCACAGTTTTGAGGACTGTAAAACCAAGCATCTGTGACAATATCTTCTAGATAGAAAAACTGCCCAATAATCTTACAGAAACCTCTGGAACAGCATGACATTGTGAATGGGTTGAGGGAATTAGTTTACCAAAAAAATTAAACATTGCATGAATATATAGCCTCATGCTACATAATTAAAAACTAATTCTTATTTCGTGATGATAACTTTTGGACTATAATATATCTTAAATAGAAAACGATCTTTAGATAGATTTTTCCTCAAAAAATATTTTATTAAAAAATCCAATTTAAATTAAAAACATCGAATTTAAGTAAAAAAAATCCAATTTTAAACTAACAACAACATTCGATTTATATACCGCCCTTCAGGACAACTTAACACCCACTCAAAGCGGTTTACAAAGTATGTTATTATTACCCCACAACAATCACCCTGTGAGGTGGGTGGGGTTGAGAGAGCTCCAGAGAGCTGTGACTTGCCCAAGGTCACCCAGCTGGCTTCAAGCAGAGGAGTGGGGAATCAAACCCGGCTCTCCAGATTAGAGTCCTGCCGCTCTTACCCACTACACCAAACTGGCGAGTAGGGTAGATAAATCATTGATTTTTATCCACCCTGACAGTATCTGTTTTGCATCCATAAAAACCAAGATTCAATGCCAGGCATTCCAGTCTGCACCAGAGTCACTCAGACAATATTGTGCTAGACAGATCAATGGTCTGACACAGCACAAAGCCAATTCATAAGTTCCTAATTTTGTTTAAGTCTGACCTATCTATCTACATTTAACTCTAACCTAGTTACGTAAACTGGTATGACCTTTTTATCCCACCCTTTCTCCAAGGAACCTGGCGCTGTACACATGATTTGGGAATGCCCTCTAATTGCACAACTGTGGCCGGATGTAGCAACCAAGAATAATTTTACAATGTCTTCACCACTGAACTTTTTATCTTTTGATCATTTAATCTTGAGTTATATAGCTGTTCTTTGGGCACTTCTGCAAGATATAATTGGCCGCTGAAATTATCTTGTTTACATTTGAGCTCCACATGGAAATAGCACAGGGGCAGATGACAGCTCTTACATTTCCATCGCCTTTCGGCCCCACTGTTTACAATTTTGTCTCTATCGTCACTTGAGCGTGGGTATGAAATAACATTTCATAATCTAACAAAGTTGGCACTAGTTCACAAAAACTCAGGGTAATCCCCGCCGCTACAGGTCATTTTCTTTTACGTTGCTTATGTGCACAGGTGCGAGCATGTCCTGATATTAACTCCGACATGCATCTACGCCTGCACGACTCTCCTAACAGAAGCAGATAAACAATCTCAGGGTCATGGCCTGAAATATCTTTTTTCTCCCCTCCCCTCCTTCCTTTTTTTAAATACTATACAGCCTGATGAAGCGTTCTGGAGAACTGAAAACTTGCAGGTTTGTGTCGTTTTACTCCGTCTTAAGAAAAAGCACTACATAACAACAACAACAACAACAACAACAACATTCGATTTATATACCGCCCTTCAGGACAACTTAATGCCCACTCAGAGCGGTTTACAAAGTATGTCATTATTGGTTGTTGTGGGTTTTCCGGGCTGTATTGCCGTGGTCTTGGCATTGTAGTTCCTGACGTTTCGCCAGCAGCTGTGGCTGGCATCTTCAGAGGTGTAGCACCACAACAACCATCGTTCTCCAGCCGTGAAAGCCTTCGACAATACATATGTCATTATTATCCCCACAACAAAACACCCTGTGAGGTGGGTGGGGCTGAGAGAGCTCCAGAGAACTGTGACTCGCCCAAGGTCACCCAGCTGGCTTCGTAGAGGAGTGGGGAATCAAACCCGGCTCTCCAGATTAGAGTCCCATGCTCTTAACCACTACACCAAACTGGCTCCAAATTTTAAAGTGGCTCCTTAGAACTTCCATGCTCATCGTCTTCCAACGTCATCCGTGAGACTTAGCAATTTTTCCCAGTTTGGGTTT
The DNA here is from genome assembly GCF_028583425.1 of Eublepharis macularius. Classification (NCBI taxonomy): domain Eukaryota; kingdom Metazoa; phylum Chordata; class Lepidosauria; order Squamata; family Eublepharidae; genus Eublepharis; species Eublepharis macularius. The sequence goes on from NC_072799.1 coordinate 11,871,635, forward strand.
TCACATTTCATTTACAATACTCTGTTGCATATCTCAGATTCATCTGTCCCCCCGCCCTTTGCCCCCTTGTAAAGTAAGACATATCCGCCCTGAGCCTGCCTGCGGGGAGGGCGGAATATAAATATGATAAAATAAATAATAAATAAATAAATAAAATATTCCTAGCTTCTCTGTGGGCTGTCTTTGGCCCCTACTGCATCTGAACTTCCAACACCCGCTTTGCTAACAGGGAATCGATTTGCAGCTGAATTCTATGCACGTTTACTCAGAAGCGCACTCCACCATGTTCAGTGGCACTCCCACAAGGACCTATGCAAAGAACTGCAGCTTTAAATGCTTTTTTTTCACAGGACAGGAAATGGAGATGCAACCCAAAACGGTTCTCCACACGGTCATGCCACACTTCATGGATCTCCATGATTTCAGATCCAGGTCAGGTAACTCATATGCCTCAACCTACAACAAGCATACAGCGCAAGACTTAACTGAAAACAAACGTGGAAGCAAAATCCCAAAGCAGAAAAACGGGATATGGGAGAAGCTTTGCACAAAGGATCAAATACCAAAATCTCGCCAAGCTATACAAGAATTGAAGATTCCCTCCCTGTGGCCCTGTTCAGGTGTCACAGAATCTTATCACCAAACCAACATCTGGCAAGTGGGAGTACATGCTCCGTCACCACCCTCCTCCTCCTCGGACTTGCGTGCTCTTTCTTTCTCTTTTCCATGGTTTGCCCTAATTGCCCTAATATTCATATCTGGTAGGCTATGATTACTGATGCAGGCATACACACAAACACACAATTTGTACAGAGCATCAGCACGGCAGCCTATTGCAATCCCATAACAATACTTAACTTCTATGACACGCTTTTCTTACATCTTCACTGTGGTCAGCTTTCTAGCATATGTTGAGTCAAGTTTTATGAAAGACAAGTTTTAGGTGGGCAGCCCTGTTCGTCTGCAGTAGAACAGCAGGACTTGAGTCCAGGGGCACCTTAGAGACCTACAAGATTTTCAGGGTGTAAGCTTTCGAGAGTCAGAGCTCCCTTCTTCAGATATAAGTCTTGTCTCAGGGATCTTCACTCCTATTTGTATCTGAAGAGAGCTTTGACTCTTGAAAGCTTATACCCTGAAAAAACCTTGTTGGTCTCTAAGGTGCCACTGGACTCAAATCCTGCTGACTTTATCCATACATTTAAGGAGAGTTTAGATAGGTATATAATCACCTATGGGGGGGGCAGGGTTTTCTAGGCAAGATACAAACACATGCCTTTTGCCATTACCTGCCTCTGCCTAGTGACCGTGGACTTCCTCGGTGGTCTCCCATCCATGTACCAACCCTGCTTAGCTTCTGAGATCTGACCAAATCGGGCTAGCCTGGGCCATCCAGATCAGGGTGCCAGTCAGGGTATCACCCATGCATTTCCCCTCGCAGCTAAACTGGGAGAAGGGAAGACGAGGGATACTGGCTGAAAAGTGACGGTTGATGTCTTTGCTGACTTTTCTAGCACAATCTGCTTGCACAATACAAGAATACCATCCAATTTGACTGCAGGGAGGCACGGGGTGTTTCTGAATGAAAAATGAGGGGGGGCTTATTTTAATTGCACGTCCAATATCTACCACTAGAAATCTAATTCCTTGCATGTAAATAAACACAATTAAACTGTGGGTATTAAAATGAGAGTACCACAGATTGTGAGATATACATTTGGAAGGATAGTTTCAGGTAGGTAACCATGTCAGCCTGCAGTACAACAGCAGGACTTGAGTCCAGTGTGTACGGATCTGCCAAGTAACCTTCAAAAGACTCCACTGTCTGATAGTAAGAGCATTATTGAAAAGTTGCAAGCATCATGATCTCACTGGGTGCTTTGCCAGGAATGAGGGTACAGGCAGGTATCAGGCATATACAGGGCTTTTTTTCTGGGAAAAGAAGTGATTGAGGCCGCTTTCCTAAACCGATCTCCTGGGTTCCATGAAACAGAGAAAATTATGTTTTTAGTGGTTTATAGCAACAAATTAGTATGGGATGTATCTAGGAAATATCTAAACAAGAGTGGAAATGGGGGGGGGGGTTAAATCATAATTTAAATAGCCTTGATTATAATCAGTCCACTCACTGCACAGCCTTGCCTGTTCTCTGTAATTTGAGAAATAAGACAGATAAATAGAGCTGATTAATGGAGGCCTACAGAGATGGATCGAGTCCAGAAGTAGGCCAGCCTGTAGCAAGAAAGAACAGCTGCTTCCTACACTGCTGTCAGTGCAGGCCGTGTGATGTCTACCACCAGGGCTTTTTTTCTGGGGAAAGAGGTGGTGGAACTCAGTGGGTTGCCAGCAGAGGGGGCAACTCTTGGCGGGAGGTAGTGCCCCTGGTACCACATGCTCGTGCGCAAAGTGCGCACACGCTCCCAGGACTGCACAAGGATGCCACTTTGGGTCAGCTGGAACAAGAGGGGAGTTTTTAAAAGTTTAAATCACCCTCAGCGAAAAGGGTCACATGGTTGGTGGTCCCGCCCCCTGATCTCCAGACAGGGGAGTTGAGATTGCCCTCCGCGCCATGCGGCATGGAGGGCAATCTCAACTCCCCTCTGTCTGGAGATCAGGGGGCGGGGCCACCAACCATGTGACCATTTTCAAGAGGTGGAACTCTGTTCCACCGCGTTCCAGCTGAAAAAAAGCCCTGGGCATATATATCATTCAAAGGCTAATCCCCCCCTTTTCCTAAAGGGTAGCTATTTCCACTGGGAACTATCTAAGCAGGGGATGAGACACAGGGAGAGATGACACCCAGGGTTTCAAGGTTATGCAGGCTGCCCATAGCCCAGATGTGAGAGCACAGTCTAGCAGAGATAACTTCGGGAACAAACAGACTTACAGTTCAGGCACAACATAACCATAACATCCAGCCCCCAGCCTTCAGATATGAGCATGGCAGATGCTACCAGCATCTGACACAGTGGCACCTTCGAGACCAACAAGATCTGTAGACTCTTTGGAGAGTTAAAGCTTCTCTCTTCAGATAACACATGAAAACAATAAAGATGTATAATCATGTACACACCTATTTGTATCTATGTTTATTTGAAATCTTTCCCTGTACTCCTGGCACCTTACTTTGCAATATAAATATACCCAGAATGCAGGGGGTAAAAGCTTTCAAATAAATTTAAAATATTTTTAGGTGGGCAGCCCTGTCGGTCTGCAGTAGAACAACAGGATTTGAATCCAATAGCACCGGAGAGACCAACAAGGTTTTCAGGGTATGAGCTTTCCAGAGTCAAAGCTCCCTTCTTCAGATCTGCAGGATTTGAGGTCAATAGCACCTTAGAAACCAACAAGGTTTTTGGGGTAGAAGCTTTTCAGTCAAAGCTCCCTTCTCTAGATCTACAGGTTTGAACCCAGTGGCGCTTTAGAGACCAACAAGCATTTCAGAGTCTAAGCTTTCCAGAGTCAAAGCTCCCTTCTCTAGATCTACAGGTTTGAACTCAGTGGCGCTTTAGAGACCAACAAGCATTTAAGCTTTCCAGAGTCAAAGCTCCCGTCTCCAGATACCAGATCACTAACTTCATGCAAGGCGTCACATTCAGCCTCATTTGGGGGGTCAGCACAAGTGCAACAGGCGAGCAAACCGCAAGCAGAGGCAGGATTTGAACCGCAGCCTCTTTGTGAATGGGACGGTGCCCCGGCCGACTCTGGAGCAACGAAGGGCGCTTCCCTGCCGCAAGGGCCGCCGCGCTCCGAGCTTGTCAGGGCGCCAGGGCGCACACCTCCACCGACCCACACGCACTCGCACCGCGCCCGCTCGGCGCTGCCGCCTGCCCGCCCGCCTCTCACCTCGGTCACCTGCCCATCCACGGCTTTCTCCAAGACGCGCGCCACCAGCAGGGCCACGCTGGCGATCAGCAGGGCCACGGCCAGGCCGCCGACGCCGCCGAGGCACAGCTTCTTCATCGCGGAGCCGGGCGGGAGCAGCGCGCAGGCTAGGCTAGGCCAGGCCGGCGGATCGGGCACAGGCGGCGGCGGCGGCGGCGGTGGCCGGAATGGGCGCTCCCCGCGGACGCGAGAGCGATGCCTCCTGGGCGCGGGCGAAGCGCCTCCCGCTCCCGGGGGGCGGAGGCGCGCCCGATTGGCTCTCGGCTGCCGGGCAGAGCCGCCGACCGGGGCCGATTTCCGAAGGAGGGGCGGGGAGCGCTCGCCGAACACCCGAGGCGGCGGGAGCCCGAGCCCGAGACGGCGGCCAGGGGCAGGGCGCACGGCGGCGACGCGCCTGCTCGGTAGGAGCGCCGCGCTTGGCTGGAAGGGAGGAGCCGCGAGCGCCTTCTCGGGTTCGATCCAGTTTGATCACCCCCCAAAGCGTCGGTCCCGGGGATGCCACAGGCCCGTTTGTCGTCCTTCTCTTCCCGTAGATGCCACAAGGGTCCAGCTAAAACCGTAAAATCGATTCAAAATAAATATTTGTTCTACAGTGTACGCAGTAGAAAAGAGCAAGAGTCCGGTAGCGCCTGTAAGACTGACGAAGAGAGCTGTGGTTCTCGAAAGCTTATGCTACGATAAAGTTGGTTAGTCTTAAAGGTGCTACCGGATTCTTTACTATTTTCTCCAAGGGAGCTGATCTCTCTAGTCTGGAGATCAAGTGGTAATTCTAGGAGACTGCCGAGCCCCTTCTGGAGGTTGGCAACCATACTAGGAACATCAGGTTATGAAATTCCTGGAGATTTGGGGGTATTGCTTATGGAGGATGGGGTTTGGAGAGGGAGAAGGACCTCAGTGGGTACAGTGCCATAGAGCCCACCCTCCAAAACAGCCATTTCCTCCAGGGGAACTGATCCCTCTAGCCCAGAGAACAGTTGAATTCCAGGAGATCTCCCAGCTCCATCTGGTGGCTGGCAGCCCTTCACTGGGAGGGGGTAACTAAGATGGGAGCATAGACCGCTGATCAATATAGAAATGACCCAAGAGAATGGTCTAAGTTCTGGCTCAGACTAGGAGGTCCTGAGTTCGAATGTTTCCTCATCCAACAGTCTCCTCAACCTTCGGCAGGTGACAGTTTCTCAATTGTATTGGCGTGGCATGTCATGATTAACTCACATAGTTGTTCAGCAGGATTTGGGTCCAGTGGCACCTTAGGGACCAACAAGATTTCAGGGTATAAGCTTTCAAGTGGCAAAGCTCCCTCCTCCAGATACCTTTGACTCTCGAAAGCTTACACCCTGAAAATCTTGTTGGTCTCTGAGGTGCCACTGGACCCAAATCCTACAGTTCTACTGCAAACCAACACAGCTCCAACCTGAAACTATCTTCACAGAGTTGTTATGAGCATAAAACAGAAAGCTCCTGTGTAGGCTACCCAAACCTTACCTGCATTTTCTTGCTTTTCTGTTCTTTGCCCATGGAGGGATTTCCCCCCCTCCGGCTGTGAAGTGGAAAGCATTAGAAGACTTCTTCCTGAATCGCTCTCACCACACTTCACTGGCCTTCTGGTTCTCTTCACCCTCTCTCAAGGATCAGTGCCCCTTACTGCTGTGGTCTGTCATCCTTCTGGAAGGAGCACTTCAGCGACACTAAATACAGGCTAAATAAAACAATAACCTGCAGCATAAATCGATCAACATATTTCAGAGCCAAAGAAAGGCTAAAGGCTGAATGTTACACTCATCTGGCAAAAAGCCTTTTTTTAATAGACAGAAAGCGTAAAAGCAAGGAGTCAATCTGATCTGATCTAATTTGCCTTTTTAAAAGGGATGTGTCATTACTGATAGAGAAAAACAGTTTGGCCATAACCGGCGCCTTATTATTCATTATGCTGACAGGGTATTAACAGTAGGAGATGACCAAAGAGAAAGTCATGGTGAGAACTGTTATGCAAAACATCACGCATGAAGCTGTTGTACAGTGAATCCTCGGTCTCTCTCAGGGTCAAACTTACCAGCTTTGACTGGCAGCAGCAATCCAGGATTTCAGGGATCTTTCCCATCTCCTCCTCCCTGACCTAGGGCGGCCAACCTCAAGGCAGGGCCTGAAGATCTCCCAGAATGACAACCAATCACAAGATTGTGATCGGTTGTGCAGGCGGTTGGACTAGATGACCCTAGAGGTCCCTTCCAGTCCTCTGATTCTAAGACAGGCAAAGAGTCTGCCTCAGCTAAATTGGTGCTTTGCATGGAGCACTCCAGAAGTCCAGACAGAATTTCAAAAGAATTCTCACGTCGAGAGTACCTGGTGTGTGTTCCTTGTGAGGCTGCGTTACAGAAATTTCAAGAATATTGCAAGACACTTCTGGTACGCGTAACATGCATTATGAATAACTTTCTAGATCCGGGATGCAGTACAATATAAGCTGAACTTTTGTTAACTATTTACATAACTTAGAAAGAGAGCAAGGAACCGGCTACCCCAGCCAGATCTCTTGGCTCCTTGTTCTAAAGCCCTCTGGGATGTGTAGAACTTGTTAAGCACCACCCACTTAGTATCCTCACAATGATTATGCCTGCTGGGATATTTTAGGCAAGAGTATTGCAGGCTTCTGCATAGTGACGCGGCTCTTCTTCGGAGGCTTGCTTGCCCAGCCTGCCTTCCCTCACATCCCCCATGAGGGAAAGAGGAAGAAAGAGTAGGAGGTTGTAAGTTCTGCTACCGCCAGACTTCCCACACACCCAGCTCCTTCTTGGCTGCTTGGGTCCCCCGTGCAGAAAACCAAAGTACTACCTTTCCCGGAGTATACAATCAAAACTATCACAAAGTATAGCTAAATAAACTTTATATAAAGTGCAAGTGCGAAAAGTGCTCCGTTTCATCAATGAATCACAATAAATACATTTTCCTCCATGATAAGCGATGAACATCAAAAACAATTACAATTGTATCCAAAATGGTGGGAGTAACATACAAAGATACTATAAGGACAATACATTCATCCAGGTGCACTAAGGCACTCAAAACAAATAAATCTAACGGTTACGAAGTGAATAGTCAGAAGGCTGTAAAGTTGCTTGAAGAACAACAGAGATGCAGAATGCCACACCTACGGGGTTTGCCGGCATACGTTATCCCATCCTGTTTCGTGCTATCACTTCTTCACAGGCATATCTTTCAAACAGCAATTGCTTTAGTCCATATCACACCACCATGTTGGTAAGTAAAAGGGGTGGCTTAGGGTGTACCTGGGTCCATGTACATCCACCTTCTGCTGTACCCAGGTCTGCGCTGTGCAAAGACTGTGACAGGTAATGGGGGCATGGCTAGTGGCTGGCCAAAAACCCTTGGCATGGTCGTGCAGGTAACATGCAGTTTGACCTTCAGCTTAATTAAGTTACTCCTGGTTTGTCAGCAGACTTGTGAACAGCCACAGGTATAAGCTCTGCTCACATAACAAGTTCCACCGACAACCCCTTCTTGACATGAGTACAGAAGCTCATATTGTGGTTATTACTGTGAGCCATGGAATATAGACTCAACCATAAATTCATTTGGTTGCCTTATGCAAGCTTCTGTCATTTCAGCAATGCCATATACCATGTAGGGATAATAATAACACTAACTTTCCTCTCTCCTTTAGCATTATTGCTGGAAGTAAGAACTATTTGTACAAAGTGCAATTTAAAGCACCAAGTTCTGGCCGATGGCTCTATTTATACCCCAAAACTCACCAGATGTCCAAAGGTGGACGGATGAATGGTTAATTGGGCCAGCAGGCACTGGGGGATCAAAATCAGGTGTCAGTAAACCAAAGATACCGTTTTGAGAATCCTTTTGCTGCATTAAAAAAGCCCTTCCTCTAACCCATCTGCAATGCACACTATTACACCTGCAGCCAATTTCTTCTTGCCAAACTGGCAGCTCAAGTACTGTACAACATCGTAAGACAGATGTGGTAGAACCTGTTGGTAGATGAGATAAGCATTTGTTCTAGCATAGGTTGTGGAACCTACATAGTCAGGGCTGTGTGTTAGGCGGTCACTCCACAGGACCTGAAGAAAAGGGCACAAAGAAAAATGTGGGACCAGGCATAGCACAAATCTTCTTGAAACCTGAGCTTAAAAAAGATGTAGACCTTTCTTGAAAAAATGCAACATCTGCTAAATTTGCAAAGCCAGAGAGCAACTGAAAAAATTACATAGTTTCAGATGGATAGCTGTTTTGGTCTGCAGTCGGAGAGCAAGATCCAGGCCCAGTAGCACCTTAAAGACCAAGTAGATTACCAAGGTATGAGCTTTGGTACCTGAAAAGCAGTTTGCCCTTCCTATGACAAGCAAAATAGTAATAACTCAGATTAGGCAATATAAAAGATTTGTATCTGTATATAACTTACCTATCTAGATCAGACAAATTAGTTTTTCTAGGCAAGTCATTTGGATTACATTTTATTCTTTTAGCCTAGTTCGCTCACTCCTATAACTTCTTTTACTGGCTTATGTTTGAGATCTGAAAGATTTTGTTCTCCAAAGATTGACTATTAGCACATATTTTGATTTCAATTATAACATGGCTCACTTGCTGGAGTCAGCTGGACCTACCAGCTTTACTGTCCACTTCAGTGTGATGGATTTTGTTTGCTTATTTTGTTTTCAATTACAGCGTGGCTCACTTGCTGGAGTCAGCTGGACCTACCAGCTTTATCGTCTATTGTTTAGTGTGATGGATTTTGTTTGTTTGGCCTGTGGCTGATAGTAGTTGGTATTTAGGCCGAGCAGGTGCAATAGAAGTTGGTATTTAGGCTGACCAGATGCAATAGACTGTATCTTGACTGTATCTACAAAACAGATCCTATATTACTTAGGTATGCAGGAGAGGGAATGTTGGTAAGGGCATCGCTTCATCCCTGCAGTTCTTTAATATGACTAGCTGCTCCTGGGCAAAAGGCTGCCTTTCCACACCACCCTTAAAGGCACAGGAGGCTTGTTTGTCGCCTTTTCAGGATTGTGAGCAGTGTAGGATTGCCAAAAGGCCTGGAGAAAAAAAATGTTCTGCTCCTTTTTTTTTTTAAATAAAAATTTTATTGGTGAGTATACCTTTCAAATTTAATACATACATTCACTCAATATCTAATTAACCCTATCTCCCACCCTTTTCCTCCCCCCTCCCTACCGACTTCCAACAGCTTTCCAACCCTTAACCCCTCTTATTACTTAATAAAAACCCTTACTCTAAGCACATTCTACTTTTTTTTTCAGATATTCTATCATATATATCAAATATTCTATCGATATAGTATACATCTATCAGTTATACTATCAAATATTCTATCAATACAGTATACTTGTATCGGTTATACTATCAGTATAGTATACATCTTATACCCCTCAATATAGCAGACCAATATAATATAATATAATATAATATAATATAATATAATATAATATAATATAATATAATATAATATAATATAATATAATATAATATAATATAATATAATATATAACAACAATCTTAATTTGAACGTATTCTATTTCTTTTAAGCATATTTTCTATCAAATATATTGCTATCAATATAATATGAATTATAAAACCTCTACCGTGTGCCCTGCCACCAATGTGGCAAAGCACGCAACACCATATTACGCAGTCATTATATAATGTACAATCTGATCCACTAACATAATATATTACATATAGTATATAGTATATATATATACCCCACTAGCATATTTATTTAACTATACTCTTATTCATATACTCTGAAAAAAAAAGAAATCCCCTAACCCTTATACTAGCTTAGATTATAGTTACATTTCCCCTATACGGTAAGAATCCCCTCTCTCTCTCTTATCTTCATTTTTCTTTAAAAATTCTCAAACTGCCACAGTTCTCCTTTTATATCCCATTTTCCCCCCAAAATTGTTTCAATTTCCCCCAGTCAGTAATATATTGCCTTAGGTCAAGATCTTTGAGTTTCCTTGTCATTTTGTCCATTTCTGCCATGTACAGCAATTTATAAATCCAATCTTCTACAGTTGGTATTTCTTGTGTCTTCCATTTCTGCGCATACAAAAGTCTTGCCGCAGCAGTCATGTAAAATAACAGTGTTCTATACTGCACTGGAACAGTCTCCATTCCAAGGTTCAGTAGCAACAGTTCTGGGTTCTCTTTAATTTGGATTTGCAAAATCTCATTAATTGCTTCAATTATTTCTCCCCAGTACTGCTTAGCTACTTCACAAGTCCACCACATATGATATAGTGATCCTTCATGCTTTCTGCATTTCCAGCATTTGTCCGACATATTGGTATTTCCTAGTGCAATTTTCTTTGGTGTTAGATACCATCTGTAGATCATTTTGTACACATTCTCTTTAATATTCGTACAGGTTGAAATCTTCAATGTGTTTTTCCATAGATGCTCCCACGCCTCCATCGTTATCTCTTTATGAAAGTTTATTGCCCACTTCACCATCTGGACTTTTACTGTTTCATCCTCTGTATGCCATTTCAGAAGTAATTTATAGATTTTAGATATTTCTTTCTTGCCTTCTTGTAATAACACTTCCTCCAGCTCCGATTTTTCCAGTCTTATACTTCCTCTCAGGCAGTCCGCATTATAAAGATCTCAGAAAAATGTTCTGCTCCTTTAATAAAAGCTTACTATGTTTATTTGTACAGCTGAAGCTTTTCAGGGCATGGAGGTAAACAACATCACTTAGTAAACAGCATCCTATTAAGCCTCTATTAAAAGAGCAGGATTTTTTTTCTCCTGGTGGCTGGTAGAGATGGGCACGAACCGGGAAAAAACCAAACCGTGTGGTTTGTGGTTCGTCAAATTTCACAAACCATGAACTTTTACGAACCTGCCCCTGGTTCATGAACCGGTTCGTTGGTTCGTGAAAACGTCACATCCAGGTCAGAAAATCATCACTTCTGGGTCAGCATAAGGTCACTTCCAGGCCAGCAGAAGGTTGCTTCTGAGTCAGCAGAAGGTTGCAGGAAGTCCATCCCCTGTTGCCTTGGAAACTGATTGATTGGCATCAGGCTGTCTGCAGTAATGAACCAAAAAACGAACCAAACGAACCAGCCTGAAAGTTCGTGGTGGTTCATCAGAAATGGGATCTGATGACCTGTGGTTCGCGAACCACGAACCGGCCTGGTTCGTGCTTAATTTTGGTTCGTATTTCAGTTCATGCCCATCTCTAGTGGCTGGTAATGCTAGCAAGGGTAGATGGGTCCTTTAACTAACTGGGAAAGTTTCTGTTGGGCAACTGTGACTCCTGCAGTGTTTGTGGCACTTTCAAAAGCCACACAGTTTTCTCCAGTGCCTGACTGGGTAATCTCAGATGTCTTTGTGTGAAAACTCTGTCTGTGTCTCTGTTTCCCTCCAGTCCTGGAAAGGTGGCAAGAAAACTCTGCCAGCCGGAATTTGATGGCATGTTTATCAGAATGGGAGAGTGTTGCAAATGTCTTCTGGCTGTGAGGGAAGAGCCGACATCTGAGGTGAATTGACAGTACACAACCTTTCCATTCTCTCTATGACAGGGCATGCTCACATAAGGCCTGAAGCACTAAACAACAGATGATTCTGGGGGAAATGTCAGAGAGCCTCTGTCAGTCCACCTCTGTTGTTCACCAGGATTTGGGTCCAGCGGCACCTTAGAGACCAACAAGATTTTCAGAGTGTAAACTTCGGAGATTCAAAACTCCTTCCTTCAGACATGAAGAGTGCTTTGACTCTCGAAAGCTTACGCTCTGCAAATCTTGTTGGTTTCTGAGGTGCCACTGGACCCACATCCTGCTGTTCTAGTGCAAAACCAACATGGCTACCCACCTAAAGTATTCTGGTGCTCTTGGATCTGGATTTTAGGACCATAACATTTGAACCGTGCCGAACTGAATAACCTCGAACTAGCCCACGTCATGATTCCAGATTAGGGTTGCCAGCTCCAAGTTGGGAAATTCCTGGAGATCTAAAGGGTGCTTTTAAGAGAAACCTGAAGAGAAACCTTTTTAAAGAGAAACCTGAAGAAAGTGGGGTTTGGAGAGGGAAAGGACCTTGGCATGGCATAATTCCATAGAGTCCATCCCCAAAGTAGCCATTTTCTCCAGGTGAACTGATCTCTGTGGCCTGGAGACCAGTTGGAATTCTGGGAGATCTCCAGCCACTACCTGGAGGCTGTCAACCCTATCCCAAATGGTGCTCTCTCACCAGCCATTTTGCCTTCACATAATTATCCATCCTGGGTGTTGTTGTTTTTTATCCCCTTGCACTGATGCAACTGTCCAGAAGGCCGTTTCAGCAATAGGTGATTTTCTAATGAACTCTTCTATTTATTTACTTGGTATATTTTTATCCCACTTTTCTCCCCAACAGGGACCCAAAGTGGCTTACAAAACATATACCTTAAACAAATTTACAAACACAGTATATAAAAACCAAACAAAAACCAAAAAAGCAGATTGAAGCATCCCGGGTTAGCGCCCAACAAGTTAAGCCATCTGGCCAAGGTACGGTTGGCAACTCCAGGTTTGGGAAATTCCTGGAGATTTGGGAGTTGGGACTGGGGAGGGAGGGACCTCAGTTGGGTACACCACCATAGAGCCCACCCTCCAAAGCAGCCATTTTCTCCAGGGGAACTGATCTCTGTAGCCTGGAGGTGAGTTGTAATTTTGGGAAATCTCCAGTCTCCACCTGGAGCAGGGCCGTATTATTCATAAGGCTGACTAGGCCGAAGCTTAGGGGCCCCCGCAGGGACAAGGGGTCCATCAATTTTTTTTTTGCTGATTCTCTTATATAACCTCTGTTAATAAGATAATTAACTGCTTCCTTATTGAAGTGAAACAAATTGTCTCTTATATTAAAACAATTATCCATAAATTATTTTTAATAAATAATAAAAATGTTATTCACTTCAAAGTATTACAGTATTGAACAATTATACCTCCAAAATGTTCTTTCCTGAAGAGTTCTACTTGCACAATAAAAATATTTTAACAATTGTGAATAGAATTCTTCAGGAGACCCTCGAAAAGGATATAGGGCTATGTACTGCAGTCTAGTACCTACTGTACCAGGGTCAGGCTGTCAGCTGTAGTGGGGTGAAAGATTAAAGTGCTGGAGGAGGCCTGAAATACCTGAAAGCCTAGGGCCCCTGATCTGGAGGCTGGAATCCTAGGTCCAAACCCTGGGCTGAGATCTATGCGATAAGAGCCAAGAGCCCTTAGGCTCTTACTCTTCGACTCACGTCCTCAGCTATTGTCAGACTACAAATCCCTGCAATGAGAGAGAGAAAAAACCAAACATAGCTGTTTCAAGCTGGCAGTTGCTGTAGCATATTGTTTATTGACTGGGCTGAAAATCAGCACTCTGCTGGTTTGATTCCCATATTCCCACTTCTGAGTAGGTGGCCCTGGGTCAGTGACTCCACTCAGCCCCAGCTCCCCAGCTATCCTGAGGGGATACTAATAACACTGATTTTATTCGGCGCTCTAAGTGGGGCACTAAGTGCAGTTATTATTATCTTCTCCTAATTTCCCTCTTGTGGAAACACTTCTCTGGTGTGCTATGGAGCATACATACTGCACCATAGAGAGTAAGCCTGTAAGCTAGGAAGTCCTGGGTTAAAATTTAAGTTTAATAAAAAGCTAATTAGGTAGACTTGTGTAAGCCATTTTCCACAACGATCTGCAATATCAGATATTTTACAGGGGCTGCTTCCGTGTGGAGATGATTCTTCCCATGTAGCTCTTGTTGCTGTTGCGAATTTAGGGTCCAATTTGATGTGGTTGTTGGAGGAACTACTGAGACGATGTGAAGCACTTTGAACATTCAAGTAGGGTCATATAGTGGCTTGCCAACTCCAGGTTGGGAAATTCCTGGGTATTTTGGGGCAGAACTGGGGGAGGGCACTCAGCAGGGATGTGATGCCATAGAGTCCATCCTCTGAAGCTGCCATTTTCTCTAGGGGATCTGGTCTCTATCATCTGGAGATAAGCTTGCCAGGCATTGTGCTAAGGCAAGGGGATTCCTGCTGGCAAGCCATGTTGCCTGCTGGCACTTTGAGCAGTGGCAGGTAAAAAATAAAAACCGTGAAGTCACTGATGTTGTTATGTCACTTTCAGATAAAACCTGGAATTGACAATAAAGTAGCTCTAGGAATTGCCAGAAATTTTATGGTTTTACAATAGAGTTTCAGGTAATTCTTAGAGTTACCCTTTGTCGCTTCCAGATTTTACCAAGAAATTACATAGTGATGTCAGTGATGTTGTCAATAGCAGACGCATGACCCTTGTGCCTAAGCCTGGCAAACCTTATCTGTAATTCTAGGAGGCTGGCAACCCATTTCATATGAAGGATAAATAGCTTTTATTAATTTTCCCAATACATGTTTTAAAGGCAACAAGTATATTCCACTTTGTGTTGCCGTGCCATTTCAGAAATGGTTACTTGAAAAACAATTGTTTTCATTTACCTTTACAGTCCTGCACTCTGTCAGTGCATAAAGCCACCATTCGAATCCTATGGATATCTCTTCATTTTCAGACAGCAGCATTGCTCCCTACACGTCTTTCTACCTTCCATGTACACAGATCTGACATTAAAAATGGCAACATCCAGAAACCAGTGGGAGAACACTTCAGTCTACCAGGACATTCCATCAAGGACTTAAAGGTCACCATAGTTCAACAGAAACATTTCAAAAACAAAATCCAATGGGAAGTTGCTGAATTGGAATTCATAGGTAAATTTGACTCAGTCATACTTGGATTGAATAGAGACTATGAATGGTTATCTCATTATCAGAAGTAACTTCCTTTCAGGCATTCTATTCAGATTCAGCTATGGAAGGGAGGGAGTCACACCCAGCCTGGCTTGTGCACTTCACCTCTTTCGTGACTTTTGCAACTGATTTGCATCTACTCCCCTCTCCCCTCACAACCTATATGTATATGGCCAGTTTCTTCATACCCTCCATGCATCTGACGAAGAGAGCTGTGGTTCTCAAAAGCTTATGCTACAATAAAGTTGGTTAGTCTTTAAGGTGCTACTGGACTCTTTACTATCTCTGTTCTGTGATTTTCAGCTGGTGGTTCTCAACCAATAGTACACAGTGAGCAGTGATTCTCAACTGATGGTATACATACCACTTGTGAGACAAGGAGTCCAGGTGAGATACAGAGTTCTCATAACAATTATTAAGAATTCACTGACCATCACTACCTATGTCCACCTGCAAGTGTGCCAAATCTTCTCCTGCCAACCCTAGGTGTCATGGATTATCCATCTGCAACCTTTTTGCCTACTAGTATTAATAACAGAATGCATAAAAATCTCCTTTTGGAAAAAGTGGGCTTTTTGTTTCTATCATAGTGGGACATAAGATACAAAAGTTTGAGAACTACAGAGTGTCTTCTCTCTCAACTGAAGAATCTCTGCAAGTGTTAGTATTGAACCAGATCTGTAGAAGTTTGTTGGTGGTTACTCAGTGGTGAGGCATACTTTTCTGCACTTGCTCAAAGGCTCCTCTTTCATTATTATTTCCTCCCATTTTCCAGAAAAAAAATCCTGGGCCTGAGCTATGAGTCAAATTAAACTATGAAGCTATCTCATTACAATAGGACAGTTGTGTCTAGGAAAATGTCAGCAAAAGCAAATGAATTGACATTCTATTTCACAAACCCCAGGTCTGAGCAAAATATGTTACTGAGCTACCTTAAATTAAGCTTTGCTGGATTGACATAAGAGGAGAAGCATTATGATGGAGAAAGGCCATTTGTGAAAGTAATTCTCTCTTGGGGGTTAAATTTTCCAAAACAGATGCATTAAAAGATCACATTTCCACTCAAATCTTGGCTGGTCCTACTTTCTAATCCTTGTATATGAATGGAGTCCCTTAAAGGATCATAAGTGCTGATAAAATGGTTGGATTTTCTGACTTTGAAAGAGTTTTTGAAGGAGCCTGACAAATTCTCTGAACAGTTTCCAGAAAGTCCACGTTTTTTTCTCTTGTGCTTTATTAGCTCTGAAAAAGGACTATCGACTGAACCTCATCGGCAGGCCAGATCAGAAAAAGTTACTTGGGATTTAAAATGAAAAACAAAACAAAAAAACAATACTGTTGGATCCCATGAGAGCTTTTCAGATTCACAGTGCAATCCTGAGAAGAATTACTCCAGTCTAAGCCCGTTGAAATTAATGGGTTTATACTGGAGTCCCTCTTCTTAGAACTGCACTCTCAGACAGCTAAGGGAACAATCCTAACTGAGGGCTAAACTACAAGTGATGCCTGACACTAGTTGGACACTTGTCAGCTTCCCTCAAGTTTTGATGGGAAATGTAGGCAGCTTGGCGGAATGTTGGACAAGTGACAGTTGAAAAGTCGGAGAGCCAAGCTGCAAGACCAGGATGCCTACATTTCCCATCAAAATGTGAGGGAAGCTGACAAGTGTCCAACCTGTGTCAGGCGTCACTTGTAGTTTGGCTCTGAGAGAGAGAGAGAGAGAGAGAGAGAGAGAGAGAGAGAGAGAGAGAGAGAGAGTATGATCTGTGAACTGTTCCTAGACTAAGTCTGGCATTGAATCCATCTGTGAACTGTTCCTAGACTAAGTCTGGCATTGAACATGGCTAGTAAGCCAGTGAGCTTTATGGTTGTACCGAGATTAAGGGCCAAACTACAAGTGATGCCTGACACTAGTTGGAAACTTGTCAGCTTCCCTCAAGTTTTGATGGGAAATGTAGGCAGCTTGGCAGAATGTTGGACAAGTGACAGTTGAAAAGTTCATTGGGCAGCAGTCGGAGAGCCAAGCTGCAAGACCAGATCACCTACATTTCCCATCAAAACTCGAGGGAAGCTGACAAGTGTCCAACTAGTGTCAGGCATCACTTGTAGTTTGGCCCTAAGTCTACTCAGAATCGTGTTTTTTTCTTGGCTTCTTTATTTTATTTTTTTTAAAATATTTTTATTAACATTTTAAAATCAGTGAACAGAGTTAACAAAGAACAACAAAGTAATAGTTAACTATATACAATTATGTACAGGAATACTTAATCACGATTGGTTATAGCTTTGAACAAGAAACAAGGATAACAGATAATAGTCAATAAGTCAGCTTTGTTAAGGTTCATATAACTCGATCTTTGGAAGCTAATACTTCAATCTTGAGTAACAAAAAGTAAATGTTTGGGAGGATGCTGATCTGTGATAGAAATAAATTCAATAAATGGTTGCCATTTTGCCATAAAATCAGTTTCCCTTGGGTAATGTTCAGTTTGATATATTTTATCATATATTTTTTCTTGTACATAGTGATCCCAAATTTTTTCTAACCATTTATCTTTTGTGGGGATTATTTTGGATTTCCAATATAAAGACAGCAAGTTCTTTGCCACAACCAAGAGATTGCCAATGAGGTCTTTTCTGATTTGTGGGATTTCAATTGTATCCCATAAATTTAAAAAAATGATCTTCGGGTCTAAAGGAATTTCATAGCCTGTTATTTCTTTAATATAATCTAAAATTTCATTCCAAAAAGATTCTATCTTAGGGCATCCCCACCAGCAATGTTTGAACGTTCCTATTTCACCGCACTCCTTCCAACAAAGTGGGGAGTTTGTTTTGGTTATAAGTGAAAGTTTTCTTGGCGTTAAATGCCACCTGTGAACAGAATCCTATTCAGGTCTATGCAAAAGGGTTTACTCCCAAGGAAATGTTCTTAGGATTTCATTGAAAATGTTTCCTAATGTATATTCGTTTGGTTTATATGTAAAGTATACACAGCTGTAAATCATATTCACAGCACAGCACAGTATCGCTTTGGGGGCCCGTTGGGGAGAAAAGTGAGAAATTACTATCTAAATAAATAAATGATACCCAGTGAGAATTCAACATCTAACTTTGGAGCAAAAAATAAATAAATGGGAAGAGTCATTCATTTCTAGTCCAGAGAGAGTAGGCCAAAAGCCTGTGTAGCATTTCCTCCATCCAACTGTTGCCATGGCTTGGCCACAGTCTCCTAGCAACCGGAAGGTCCCCAGTGTGAGGACGAATGAATGGCTGACTTGAACCAGTTGCTGCAAGCTGGAAAGCATTCAGCTGTCCCTCATTCTGCCTGTCTCACCAGGAGGAGCTATAGAGACCTTTGTCTCATTAATACTATCAGGAGATATTCCGATCTTGCGCTTGTCAAAATGAGCCCTGCGCCATGGTGAGTGAGTACACCACTGAGGAGAAAGAAAGAAAACAGAAGAAGACCCCTGCTGGATTGGACCAGTGGTCTATCAAGTCCAGCATCCTGTGGCCAACCTCAAGAGCCAACCACAGGGCATTGAGGCCAAGGCCTTCCCCTTATGTTGTGTCCTGGCACTGGTATTCTGGGGTTGACTGCCTCGGAATATGGAAGTTCCCTTTATTCTCTATGTTTGGTAACCACTGATAGACACGTCCTCCAGGCATCTGTCTAATCCCCTTTTAAAGCGGTGTATGCCTATGGCCATCACTACATCTCCGGTAGTGAATTCCACATCCTAATCAATCGTGTGAGAAAAAAAAGGAACTTTCCTCGTAATCAGAGTCACTGATTACACACACAAAAAAATCAACTATGTACTTTATTTATTTAGTAAAACATTTATACTCTGCTTTTTCATTGTGGCCCGGGGGCAGATTGCAAGTCTAAAATAAACCCCCATTAACACTACCCAAGGAATGTGCATGCCGCTCAACCCCAATAAAATCCCTAGCAAATAAACAGCCTCGTAGTGCCTCCTAAAATCTTTTGAGGACAGTTGGATGTAAGTTTTATTAAGTCATGAGCCGGACGAGTTGACACAATGGTGACAAAGGAAGTGGTTTGTGGTAACTCCTGAGCAAAAGCAAAAAATAGCACAGGGAAGGAGTGGTGGCAGAATGTTATCTGAAGAGGCAGGGCAAGCAGAACTTAATGCTATAGGGAAAAGACTTCCTCATTAATTATGTGTGTGTGCTCTCAAGTCAGAGTAGACTTATAGGAACCCTAGCAAGGGGCTTCCAAGGCAAGGCAGATGCAGAGGTGGTTTTCCAGTCCTTCTGTAGAGTCTTCCTTGGTGGTTTCCCACCCAAGTACTGACCCTGCTTAGTGTCTGAGGGCCAAGCTACACATGACGAATGACACTTGAACGGCAAGTGGATTGAGTGGAGGGCAAGTGAACAGGGAGAAATACACTTGCTGTTCAAGTGTCATTCGTCATGTGTAGCTTGGCCCTGAGATCTGACGAGATCAGACTATACCATGCCTCCTCCCCTCCCCATGTTAATTATGGGCCCTTATTAATCAACCACTAGGGTAGTAGTTCAGTATGGTATAGCCCAATCTCATCAGATCATGGAAGATAATCAGGGTCAGTAATTGGATGGGAGACTAGGATTTGCAAGGCTAGAGGAAGGCAATGGCAAAACTCCCCTGTTCACCTCCTGCCTTACAAACCCTAGATGAGGTTACCATAAGTCAGTTGTGACTTGACAGCACACATGTACATATTAATCATCCGTTACCTGCCATATTTTGCTATAGAGACAGGTCAGACTGAAACCCAAACGTCCATAGATAGCTGGTTATATCTTGTTTCCCCTGTAATACCGCCCCCATCATAAAAGACTGTTACTTATAAGTCATTTAAGAATGCATTTAACAACATGTGACTTTAGTTTTATTAACGATAACAGACTGCTATGGGCAAAGCTGACTTCTTGGATAGTTTAAAGCCCTTATTTCAAGTACTAACTGTAAGTGTTTGCTTTCAGGTATAAGGCGAGACTGCCTTCTAAGTGTTTTCAAGAATACAGCTGTAAAA
Organism: Eublepharis macularius; assembly: GCF_028583425.1. Classification (NCBI taxonomy): domain Eukaryota; kingdom Metazoa; phylum Chordata; class Lepidosauria; order Squamata; family Eublepharidae; genus Eublepharis; species Eublepharis macularius. Next base: position 11,891,393 of record NC_072799.1, read on the forward strand.
AAGAGAGGTATTCAGATGCCCTCAATAGCCAGCGGTGGAGATTTTTGAAAAGTGGCTTGGATGACTTCAGGAATGGCTGCTGTCCACCTGCTGACAACATCATCATCCGTGGCAATAAGGGTCCCGTCCCCATCATTCTACGTTACAAAAAACCGGATCCTTCACAGATTGTACCATGTAAGCCCTGGGAACTACGGACCAAAAGCGACATCAGTTTTTCCAAGCTCAGCACATCTCAGAAAGCCAAGAAGGAATATATTGCACAGACTGAGCGCTGCTTGGCAGAACACCCGTTGGCGCTTTACCCTCATTTGGAGGAAAGCGTGCCACCAGAGGTAAAAACAAACAACCCAAATCACTGCCCCAATACATTCAAGAATACCTATAAAAATGTGTGTGTGGGGGGGCGGGGGATGAGTTTCTTCTGCTTGGTCCTGAATTTCCCATTCTGCATCCTAACTATTGGACCCAAAGTATAGCCAAGAGAGCCATAGTAGTCTTTTTTAGGTGGGTAGCCATGTTGGTCTGCAATAGAATAGCAGGATTTGAGTGGCACCTTAGAGAATAATAAGATTTTCAGGGCATGACCTTTTGTAAGTCAGAGCTCCCTTCTCTCAAGAGTGGACATTGTAAGTCTTTCCATTCAAACCGTTCTTCTTTACATGCAGGCTATAGAAGCAAAAACGTACTCTGTACATCTAGTTTTAAATTGTTTGCTGTCCATCTGATGTGCTGGATCTAAGGTCTTGCAAGCAAGGTTGGCAGAGGACATCTAATGTTTTAAAATTTAAAAATGTACATTTGAAGCTAAACTTTTGCAATGTTTGCCTGCAAGACTTTAGATCTGAATAATCTAGTGTCTCAGATCTGGCCTGGTTTATTAAAGTCCAATAGGTGAGCTGGCTAGAGCAAAAACAAAAGTCTATTAGCTCTGCTCATCTGTTTGTGAGGCAATTAGGTCACAAAGGAGCTATGTCAAAAAAGCTGTTTTTCTCTTGCATGGGGCTATTTATTTTTGCCTGCCTGTATTTCATTCAGTAAAAGAAATAGTTAAAAATGAATAATAACCGTTCGGGTGAGTTTGATAGCAAATAACTACGTTGCATTGCAAAAAACTTGGAGGACCATATTTGGATGGAAAGGAGTCATAAAAAATGTTTTAAATTAATTAATTAAAATATTAGCTAGAGTCCGGCTGTGATACAAAATTGTTTACTTTGATAAAAAGGCCAGTTCTCAGCCAGTGTAGTTAACAACATTTCAGGAAAATCTTACTGAAATGAAGCTAACCAGAAAGATTTCAAAGTGAGCGGGAAGTGAGAATAGTCAGATCTGAGAATAGCAGGAGAGTTAACAGGTCTAGGGAAGAGCAAGATTTGGGTCCAGAAGCACTTTAGAGATCAACTAATGGTGAAATTGTATGTAGAGTTAGCTCTAGTCTAAGCCCTGGGCTTAGACTGGAGTAACTCAGCATAGGATTGCACTGTAAATCTAGTTGATCTCTAAAGTGCTCCTGGACCTAAATCTTGCTCTTCAACTGCAGATCAACATGGCTACCCACCTGAAAAGCTCTAGGCAAGCATTGTGGAATGTCAAATCTTTCAGCAGTATGGGAGCTCCCTGAGGGCCAAGCTAGACCTGCAGGTTTTTAAAGAGTTAGGTCTGACACAGGTTGGACACTTGTCAGCGTCCCTCAAGTTTTGATGGGAAATGTGGGCAGCTTGGCGGATGGGCAAGTGACACTTGAAAAGTCCATTGGACAGCAGTCAGACAGCCAAGCTGCAAGACCAGGACGCCTACATTTCCCATCAAAACTTGAGGGAAGCTGACAAGCATCCAACCTGTGTCAGGCATCACTTGTAGTTTGGCTCTCAGGTTTTCGCAGCCATGCAGCAGTTAAAAAGTAAATGGCTGTTAAAAAAGAGGGCTCAAACAACCTCCGAATGCTTCCACGGGTGGAGGGGGGAAGGGGGGGTTCCCCCTCAAGCCATTTCCCCCTGTCACAATAGCACAGGTGGACCCCCCCATCTTTACTGTTCCACGTGGATAGAAAACTCCACATGGAGCAAAAAAACAGAAAAAAACCTCCCTCCCCTACTATTTTGACATGGGAAACGGCTTGGGGGGAGGGAGGAGCCGCTCCCCCCCTCCTGAGGCATTCTGAGTCCATTTAGGGCCTCCTTTATTTTTAACAGCTACTCCCAAAAGCTGCTGCAGGGAACTCGAGTTGGCTCTTTGAAAACCTTCACATCTAGGCTGTTGTGGGTTTTCCGGGCTGTATTGCCGTGGTCCACGGCAATACAGCCCGGAAAACCCACAACAGCCATCGTTCTCCGGCCGTGAAAGCCTTCGACAATACATCTTAACATCTAGCTTTGGCCTGAGTTGTCCTGCCTTAAGCAGCTGCCCAGATTTTAAAGTGTTTGTGGACAACGAGAGACAGATGGGGTAAGAAGGCCTTTCCTTTGCATGCTGAAGGCACTGGGTCCGTCTCCAGTGAAAAGGACTGATACACAGTATTTTATTGCCCCTTTGGCCAGAGGTAATTCTTCTAACAGATTGGGTTCTAACAGATTAACAATGGGTTTGGGGGGGTGGGGTTTGCACCAACACATAGAGAAGGTGGGTTTCTTAATAGATTAACTCTTTGAGTCAATGCTTCCACTTACATTTTGGGGTCCTAAGTAGGAGAGACAGAGTGGGAAGGGGAGGGAAGAAGGAATGGCTTGGTGGCAAAGGTGATCTTGGCTGCTGTGCCCTCAGTAAAGACCAAGATTCCTGATGTAAAGCAGTGTCAGCCGGTGTGGTATAGTATTAGACTAGGGTCTGGGAAATCTGGGTTCAAATCCCCCCTCTGCCATGGAAGCTCACTGGGTGATCTTGAGCCAGTCATGCAGTCTCAGCCTAACCTACCTAACAGGGATGTTGTAAGGATAAAAATGGCAGAGAGGAGAACAATGTAAGCCACTTTGGGTTCTTGTTGGAGAGAAAAACAGAGTATGCATGAAGAAAAAGAGTTGGATCTCTGAATCTAGCACACACACATTATTGAAAGGCAAAATGGAGGGGGGTATTTATTTATTATATATTTATCTCTCTCTCCCTCCAAGGAGCTCTAGATGTTATGCATTATTCTCCCCTTTTCCATTTTATCCTCACAACAACAACCCTGTGAGGCAGGTAAGGCTGAGAGAGTGTGACTGGCCCAGTCCTTGAGCAAACTTCTTGCACCCACCCACCAGTTTACCCTCACAACAACCCTACCAGGTAGGCTAAAGCACAAGCTTTAGTGGGGATTTGAACCTGAGTTTCCCAGATCCTAGTCTGACAGCTTAGCCGCTATACCACGTTGGCCATCATATCACACTGGCCTTGTTATGCGTGATCTTTGGTAAAATTCATCGTGCCATTTTAAAAAAAATTTCTTTAATGAAAGATGCGATTGACCCGATGTACCCTTGTAGTAGAAGATATGGGATGTTGCTGTGGGAGGGATCTATTGGCACAGACGTGGCATTTCAGATGTGGATTTCAGATGTGGTGTTTGTTTTACTTTCAGCTTTTTTGCGATGTTGTGAAGCTACTTGACCCAGAGATGCACCGGAGCAGAATTTTACAAAACCGTCCCCAACCCAAAACGACTTTGCCAACCTTTCAATATCAGGTTCAATCACACGGATTAAAACCTGGAATGAGGCATAGCTCTGCTACCGAGTGAGTGCTGCGATAAGCGATCGAGGCCGCTTTCCTAAACCGATCTCCTGGGTTCCATGAAACAGAGAAAATTATGTTTTTAATGGTTTATAGCAACAAATCAGTATGGGATTTATCTAGGAAGTATCTAAACAAGAGTGGAAATGTGGGGCGGGGGGGAATCTTCGGTGATTTAAACCATCATTTAAATAGCCTTGATTATAGTCAGTCCACTCACTGCACAGCCTTGCATGTTCTCTGTAATTTGAGAAATAAGACAGATAAATAGAGCTGATTAATGGAGGCCTACAGAGATGGATCGAGTCCAGATGTAGGCCAGCCCGTAGCTGGAAGGAACAGCTGCTTCCTACACTGATGTCAGTGCAGGCCATGTCAAGTCTACCACCAGGGCTTTTTTTCTGGGGAAAGAGGTGGTGGAACTCAGTGAGTTGCCAGCACAGGGGGCAACTCTTGGCGGGAGGTAGTGCCCCTGGTACCACATGCTTGTGCGCAAAGTGCGCACACGCTCCCACACTGCACAAGGATGTCACTTTGGGTCAGCTGGAACAAGGGAGGAGTTTTTTAAAGTTTAAATTGCCCTTGGCGAAAATGGTCACATGGCTAGCGGCCCTGCCCCCTGATCTCCAGACAGAGGGGAGTTTAGATTGCCCTCCGCTGAAGCGGTGCAGAGGGCAAGCTAAACTCCCCTCTGTCGAGATCAGGGGGTGGGGCCACCAGCCATGTGACCATTTTCAAGAGGTGCCAGAACTCCTTTCCACCGCGTTCCAGCTGAAAAAAAGCCATGTCCAGTGTTCCCGCTAATGTGAGCACGTGAGCAATCGCTCACAGATTCTGACTCCTCTGCTCACAGCTTCTCAGTTGTAGCTCACAGATACTAACCCTCAGGCGGCCCCGCCCTCCCACTCAGCCAGCATCTGCAGTTGGCCCCTATAGGGATGGAGCAGGGATGGAGCCTCATCCCACTTCTCTCCTCCCTTCCTGGCTGTGGCTGGTTTGGCCCCCAGGGTGGTGCCAGAGAGCGCCTCCAGCCACTGCTGGCTCTCTAGCTGGGGAACAGAGCAGAGCTGAGTGATCGGGTCTGGCCTGACCCATGCAGCCTGAAATCGCTAGGATCACCTCAGCCCCAGAGAGCGGAGGAGAGGAGGTAGCGCCTCAGCCGCCACCATGGTGAAGGCGTCATTTCACTTGGCCTTGGTTCAGAAGGAGGCTGAAGAAGTAAGCACTGACTCACAAAAGCTCATCTTGAAATAAACGTGCTAGTCTTTAAGGTGCCATTGTGTGTCTGCTTTATTTTGCAGCAATAGACTAATACAACTACCCCTTTGTAGTCAGCATGGACATATCCATTTTTATACAGAAGTATACTCTGATTTTTGTGGACCTTTCACCTAATGGCTTTTATTGTTAAATTGTTTTGATTGTAATCAAAACAATTTGATTGTAATTTTTTTTTAAAGGAGGTGCACTCAAAACTAATGAAAGTTGTTGTTTCGGCTCACAAAGTAGATTTTTAGCTCACAACACTGCAAAGCTTAGAGGGAACATTGGCCATGTCTACCACACTTCTGCCATTTCTCCTTCCACTTGTCTATCTATGTATGGGATCTTATTATATCTGCCAAATAAGATTGAAGATGGCATGGTTAGTAATTGGATGGGAGACCTCCAAGGAAGACCACAGTAGCAGAACAGGTAATGGCAAAACACCACTGTTAGTCTCTTGCCATGAAAACCCCATCAGGGGCCTCCATAAATCAACTATGGCTTGATGGTACACTCTACCACATGCTCAACCATAGACTCATAGTGTTGGAAGTTACCTCCAGGGTCATCTAGTCCAACCCCCAGCACAACACAGGAAATCTATTTATTTTTATTATTTATTTCAAATTTATATTCCACCCTCCCCGCGAGTGGGCTCAGGGCGGATAACAACATATTAAAAACAACACATTTAAAACAGGATGGTGGACAGCCTTCACAGAGAGGGTTAAGATTTATACACCCCCCTTTTTTTTCCCAGGCCGGAGGAGGCCCAGCCTTAGCCATATGCCTGATGGAACAACTTTGTCTTGCAGGCCTGGCAAAAAGACAGTAGGTCCTGCCGGGCCCTGATTTCAGCAGACAGAGCGTTCCACCAGGTGGGAGCCAGGACCGAAAAGGCCCTGGCTCTAGTCAAGGCTAGGCAGGCCTCCTTGGGGCCAGGGACCACCAACAGGTGTTTGTCCCCTGATCGGAGTGTCTTCTGGGGAATATACGAGGAGAGACGGTCCCATAGATACGCTGGTCCCAGTCTGCACAGGGCCTTATAGGTCAATACCAGAACCTTGAATCTGATCCAGTACTCCACTGGCAACCAATGCAGCTCACATAAGAATGGTGTTATATGCGCCTTATTTGGCACTCTCGTAATAAGACGCGCCACTGCATTTTGTACCAGCTGTAATCTCTGGGTCGGGCTCAAGGGCAGCCCCACATAGAACGAGTTACAGTGATCTAGCCTAGAGATGACCATTGCTTGGATCACTGTAGTTAAGTCATGGGTTGACAGGTAAGGGACAAGTTGCCTGGTCTGCCGCAGATGGAAAAAAGAGGACCTGACAACCACTGTGACCTGTGCCTCCATTTTCAGGGAGGCATCCACAACTACCTCCCCACCCTCAACCCCAGTGACCTGTGCTCCGTGCCCAGAAGATGGCAAAACACTGTCAGGATATGGAATAAGGAAAGAGAGTGCCCAGACAGGAGATTTGAAGACTGTAGGGGCTAAAGGTTGAGTGACAACCCTGTTGTAGGATCAGAACTCAGAACAGTGACAGCAGGTGCTGGGCATAGAGTTAGGGAGGGTGTTAGGTGGGGATTCATCCTGATTGCCAGCACTGATCTGTGACCAAATACAGAACTGTCAGATGATCAGTTAGACAACATGAACTGCAGAGTGGAAAGAGCAAGGCATATGATACGGCCTGATACGGTCTGACACCATACTAAGGTCAGATCTTTCTAGTCCATATTATTGGAAAAGAGATGACTCAGCATGCCCGGGCACTGGGGGGGCACTATTTTCCCCATTTCTCTAGAACCAGAAGCTTCTCTTTGAGCTAGAAGCTGCTCTTTGATGCCTTCTTCTTCTGTGCCTTTGCTCTCTCTCTCCTTGTGGTCTTGCAAGAGGCGAGATGGTTCTGCAGAGCTCCCCTGTGCAAGCTTGCAGGAGGCATGCCGATACTCCCATTCACATGCAGTCAGATTAGCTGACCAATTGTTACAGGGAATAGTGTCATTTTAGATCAGGTTTCTGTTTTTCTTCTGCTACTACAAAAGTGCAGGTGAATGTGAAACAAGTGTTATCTGTTGCAATATACAGGGTTCAAAAGTGTTTTGCCACACGTGATACCATGTTTTCCTGACTGTGCAACTTTGCAGCATTAGCTAACTAATATGCCCAGAGCACATAACAAAGAGATTCATCATATCAGCCTACACTGATGACATGAAACCTGGAGGCATCGTCCATCATAAGCGTCAGAAAGAGTCATAGATATTTGATGATTATGTATTGCAGGTTCTGGAAGCCCAAATACAAGAATCCTTACATGTGGCTTAGTAAAAAAGAGGTGGCTGCCAGAGAAGAGGCAGACAGAATAGGCTATGTTCCTCCCTTGGACGAGAATGTAAAGCAAATCACCAAGGACTTCTGTGACTGGGTCAATACTATGGTAAGCTGGGAGACTTCGGACAGGAGATTGCAGATATCGGCTGACCGTATGGTATGGCAAAACCATCAAAGTCGCGTGCTTTGGCTAGGTTGGGATTACCTACATATGCAGAAAAGCACCTGTGTGTACTGCAAAGGATGCTGGGAGAGCTTAGCTTCCATCGTCCCCACTGTTTCTGGCTCCTTGCAAGTATCACATCTGCAAGGGATGTTCTTCGCATGCAGACCTATCGCATGGTGCGGTCCTAGGAGACAGTACTGTGGACTGCAGGCGAGGATGGCAAGTTTCAGTGCTTCCCTTGCACCTTGGAGAGATAGATGTTTAGTTTAGCCTTCCATTTCTCGTGCCCCTGTCTCCCAACCTGGAGAGATTATTCTATTTTAAGAGCCAAGATTTTTCATTTCTCTCTGAAGAGAAATCAAGGTGCCCTTTTGTAACATCAGTCCTTCCAGGTGTTTTATGTTCTGCACCCTGGGATGTGCTCTAGCTGGATGATAGGAAGGCTTGGAAAGACGTTGCCTGCCTCTGAGCATCTACAGAGTGAAATTCTAACATCTTGCAGAACCTTCCTTTTTGTCCCTCCTCTCTTCAAATTTCTCTTTGATCAAAAAGGCATTGGTTCAAAACTGACCGCAAATTCCTAAAAAGAGGAAAAGGATTGTTGGATTTCAGGGAGAAACTGGATAAGGAGGAATTAAGAGAGTTTCTCTCAACAATCCAGTGAGTTTTGACATAAGAAGGCAATCAACCCTTCCTTTAAGATATACCTATCTCTTAAATGTTACAATTCAGCCACTTGGTTATTCTGCTAGTGTCGTTTGATTCTAACTGCTTTTGTTAAAATGCAGAATATTTCGCACCCTGTTACTTTACTCAGGTACATCAGCTGAGATGATTGGGGAGAAAGCCTATCACAAAACATTTTCTTGTATTCTGTGCATCAGGCAATGGCACTCGTATGGGATAGGGAAAGAAAACTATTCAGGACACGTTACAAACTCCTCATATCCCTCCTGTATCCATCACACTTCCTGTTGAGAGATGTACCTTGGGAGTTCTGGGCTGAGAACTTAATTGTCTGGCAAGGTTGTGCCCCAATTGGATTGGGACCGTTGTGCACTGGTACAAGGGGTGGAGACCTTTCCTCCTGCTGGTTTTCCAACCTGCAATGGTCACAGTGGCTCCCTGTGGCCACTGTTTGCCCTGAGAGAGAAACTTACATGTACTAATGGGCTGCATGTAAGTTTCCCCTGGAGTTCCCCTAAGCCGTTTCAGGCCCGGATATTGGGGTGGTTGGTTGGCATTCTGAATCAGGCCTGCTCGTGGTTGGGAATTAAGTTCCGAGCACAGAACTCCCACAGCAGTTCTGTCGACAATTGAAAGGCACTTTAGTACTTCTCTTCTTGCTCATCAGAATTCATTCAGGTGTGGTCCACGCTGTTAAACTGCTGGAGTCTGAATCAGACACCAATGATTGCAGTTGGCATTTACCGTGTTGAGCTTCTATGCATTGATTGGTAGGTCCTGTTGATGCTGGGTCCTACTAAAATGGCAGCAAAATGTGAGGAGCTCTGTGCCCCCTATCACTACAGAAGGATCTCAATTGGGCTTCAGAAATGTACTTTCTGTGCTGCCCTGAAACCTCTATTTTGCCAACACTGGAAGAGGCCGGGGCCTGTTGTTGGCCTCAAGGTGGCCTCTTGGGTCAAGTGGACAGTGATTTTGTCATGTGTGTAGTTTCAGATGGGGAGCTGTGTTGGTCTGTAGTAGAAGAGCAAGATTTGGGTCCAGTAGCACCTTCAAGACCAGGGTATGAGCTTTTGAGAGTCAGAGCTCCCCAATACTCCTCTCGCTCTCTACCTGGATTATAAGTATTCTTTCCCTTTTCTACTCCTCGTTTCTGACAAAGGGCCTTCTGACTCTCAAAAGCTCATACCCTGGAAATCTAGTTGGTCTGTAAGATGCTACTGGACCTGACTCTTGTTCATTTGTAATGTGTGAATTCTAGAGTGTACTTTGTCCGATGCACGTAATGGGTCCTTTTCATCCACATGAGGCTGTAAAAGATAAAATGGAAACAACAGGATCAAAGGGCCATGACATTCAAGAAACAAAGTGGAGGATATAATTATGCAATACTCAAATGTAATCAGGGAACAGACATTCGCAATAGCATTAATTGGTATCCTCCTTGGTTTTCTAAGCTATTAAGCATCTCTAACAACCAGGTCCTTGTTAAGCCCTTGAGGGGTGATGGCAAACCTCCTGATGAATTCTGTGATGGAGCTTCTCTCTGAAGTCCTTTGGCCAGAGAATGGTGACTTTTACATCAGCTACAAAAAAAGTGTGCAACTCAAGAGGGGAAAACACACCCAACCACCAATAAACCAAAAATAATCAACCAAAACGCTTGGCATAAAATAAGAGGGAAAACGGTAATACATTCCTCTTTACACAGGTCACAATTGTTTACACTTTCTTACAAGGGTGCATTGTAGCGTGATCTCATGTATTTACATTTCTTGTTATACATCCAGAGGAGTTAGCCATGTTAGTCTGTAGTAGCAAAATAGTAAAGAGTCCAGTAGCACCTTTAAGACTAACCAACTTTATTGTAGCATAAGCTTTTGAGAGCCACAGCATCTGACGAAGAGAGCTGTGGCTCTCGAAAGCTTATGCTACAATAAAGTTGGTTAGTCTCAGGGCTTTTTTTCTGGGAAAAGAGGTGGTAGAGCTCAGTAGGTTGCAAGCACAGGGGGCAACTCCTGGCAGGAGGTAGTGCCCCTGGTACCAAATGCACGTGTGCAAAGTTCACACACGCTCCCAGGACTGCACAATGATGTCACTTTGGGTCAGCTGGAACAAGGGGGGGAGTTTTTAAAAGTTTAAATTTCCCTCGCTGAAAATGGTCACATGGCCGGTGGCCCCGCCCCCTAATCTCCAGACAGAGGGGAGTTTAGATTGCCCTCCGTGCTACTCGGCATGGAGGGCAATCTAACTCCCCTCTGTCTGGAGATCAGGGGGTGGGGCCACCGGCCATGTGACCATTTTCAAGAGGTGCCGGAACTCTGTTCCACCACGTTCCACCTGAAAAAAAGCCCTGGTTAGTCTTAAAGGTGCTACTGGACTCTTTACCAGTTCTTGTTCGTAGTCATTGTATAATTGTATTGTTTGAGATATTTTCTAATAGATTATCTATTTTTTGGTATATTGTTGGTTGAGTGTGTTTTTTCCCCTTGTGTTGCATTCTTTTTTTTGTGGCTGGTATGAGGGGTCCCCTTTGCTTTAACTGACTATTAGATCAGTATCAATATGACCTGGTTACTGCTCAGGAATTAATGTGTGTGTATGTGCTGTCGACTTGCAACCAACTTATGGCAACCCCTGCTGGGGCTGTCAAAGCAAGTGGTTTGCCAGTGCCTTGCTCTGCAGAGCTTCCCTTGGTTGTTGCCCATTCAAGTTCTGACCCCGCTTACAGGGACAAATATTCCTTCCCTCCTCTTGCAAGGTAGTCTTACTCCTCCACCCTCCCCATCCTTCTGGGAACTGTAATGTTTCCCTACAAAAGTAGTGGGGAAATGGGGAAAAGGACGATTGAAGGGTGACTGTGGGTGATCCCTCTGGGCCCTACCTGGGCAACTTGGCAGGCTGGGCACCTGGCTGGTACCTCAGCTAGCAATTCTGACTCGAATTCTGCTCCTTCTCTGAGTAGGTTCATGCATGTACATTCACAGCTTGGAGATGGCAACATTGACCTCTCCTGATAAAATGTTCATACCGCCTCCTAGGGTTGCCAGCTCCAACACAGGAAATCGTGGAAATTTTGGGGCCTTCCTGTTGAGTAATGTCATAGAGTCTTCCCTCTGGAGATGCCATTTCCTCAAGGGCATCTTTGTAGTCTGGAGATCAGTTGAGATTCTGGGAGAATTCCAGATCCTACCCACAGGAAAAGTGAAAGGCAGTAGGAAAAGAGGAAGACCCAAAACAAGATGGCTGGACTCAATAAAAGAAGCCATGTCCTCCAGTTTGCAGGATCTGAGCAAGTCTGTTAATGATAGGACGTTTTGGAGCTCTTTCATTTATAGGGTCGCCATAGGTCGGAGGTGACTTGACCTCACATAACACACACACACACAGAGGTTGGTAATTTTATGCCATCTCAGTCACCATGCTTTTGAGTGATGCCTGTTCACCCCTTCACCTGCTGGGCACCAAGTACTGAGCAATCCAGTGGGAACACATGCATGTGTGAACTAAACCATTGCAGACATCTGCTCAATAGTCTGGAGAATGGCCTCTTGGTTCTCTCCATCCACTTTCCCCTGCCCTGGTCACTTTTTAGGGCTTCTCTCTCACTTTTATCCACTTCCAGTTTTCTCTCCAGCTTCTTAATGCAGCATTTAGAGAAGTGGTTAAACTCACTATCTATTTTTATTCCCATCTTGCCCCTGGCTCATCAGTTTGGCCCTTCGAATCTCTGCCTCGCTTGACCCTTGTTCCACTGCTGTGCAAGTCTTGGGTGTCACTGACACACTAACCACAATCTGCCTTCTTTGTAATGTCAGGCTTCTTATTTTTAGTTCCCTGTTGTCATGTGACAAGGTAGGCGTGGGATTGTGTACTCCAGGCTACAAGGAGTGCCTACTTCTGTTGTGAACTCTGACATAGATTTGTCACTTCTGGTGGCTGGGATGGGAAATAGAACCGAGAGAGATCTTCCTCAAGTGGCTTGTCGATTGAGCATCTGTGAGCCAAGCTACAAGTGACGAATTACACTTGCCTGGCAAGGGAACAGACTCACTTGGCTTTCCATTACAGCTGCAAGACCAGGACGCCTACATTTCCCATCAAAACTTGCGTGAAGCTGACAAGTGTCCAACTTGTGTCAGGCGTCACTTGTAGCTTGGCTCTCATGTGTATTCCTCCCTGTTCACTTGCCATTCACTTGCTCTCCGCATGATCAAGTGGAGTGCAAGTGGAGCACAAGTGAACAGGGAGGAATACATGTGAGTCTGTTCCCTTGCCAGGCAAGTGTAATTCGTCACTTGTAGCTTAGCCCTAAGTTTAATAAATGAACAGCAGGACATAGCAGAAATGATGTGTGAGAAACTCCAAGGCCATGAGGCCTTCTCTCAGGTGAAAAAGAAACCGCAGGTTGAGCAAGAGATAAGTTGGCTGTCTCATTCCAGACAGAGAACAGCTTCTAACATCAGAGGGTCTCACCACATGAGAGGGATAATTCAAGTGTATTTGAGTGTAATTCAAGTGTATTTTGTCTCGTGTGGTTTGACCCAGAGTCACACAGAGTCAAACAGGCCTCACAGAGTCAATCTGGCCATGCAAAGTGTGACAGGAGATAACCTGACAGTTGTAAGGTATGCCATCATTCCAAGCTGGCATGTGTGAAGCAAGCAACACTTGAAGTAATTACAGGTGCACAGTTCTGAAATAGCTCCCCTTGTAAGAGCTGTGAAAAGAAAGAACCCCCTAAGGTTTGTAAAGGATATCTTGTGATCAGGGCTTTTTTTCTGGGAAAAGAGGTGGTGGAACTCAGTGGGTGGCCCTCAGAGAAAATGGTCACATGGCTGGTGGCCCCACCCCCGATCTCCAGACAGAGGGGAGTTTAGATTGCCCTCCGCGCCGCTTGGAGGACAATCTGAACTCCCCTCTGTCTGGAGATCAGGGGGCGGGGCCACCAGCCATGTGAGCATTTTCAAGAGGTTCCGGAACTCCGTTCCCCCCGTTCCCCCTGAAAAAAAGCCCTGCTTGTGGTACTTTTATAATATCACATTTGCGTCCACTGGGGGGGAAAGTCTTTTTCCTCTGGAACATCACATGTTGGAGACAGAAAAATCTGGTCAGAGGTGCAACTGGTGAAGTTACTTTGAGGTGACTTTGTGGAAGGATTCACTCAGGACTGACTGCTCATCTGGGCCGAATCCACATTACCTCCGCGCGGCGCTAAATGTCCGCGAAACACCCGGAAGTATAGCGTCTTCCAAGCGCGATTTCTGAAATCGCGCTTGAAAGACTCTATACTTCCGGGTGTTTCGCGGACATTTAGCGCAACACCGGGACGCGCGAAGGTAATGTGGATTCGGCCCTGGTTAGCCATCTTGGTGGCTCTGTGCTGGAAGAAAGGCAAAGTATAAATTTTGTACAACAAAACCATCAATTATTTTAAAAAAGAATTTACTCCTCAAGTTAGGGGTGATTTATGTAAGTTCCTGCCCCCTGCCCCATTGCTGGTTCAGGTTGTACATAGAGGAGGTATGTGCTTCAATGCTTCCCCTAAGGGCAAACCTCCCTGCCTGTAGAAAACTAACACATCAGGGAGGAAGATCTTGCATACTATATTTCTATGCACTGGAGCTTTTTGTGTGTGAAGACGTTTCAACATGCAGTACCTCTCCTACAGGCCTGACATGATACCGTTAAGGAAAAGCGTTACCATTTAATTCAGCTGATTGTATAGACTGTCTATGACTAGTAGGGTTGCCAACTTTGGGTTGAGGAATTCCTGGAGATTTTGTGGTGGATACTGGGGAGGCAAGGGTTTGGGAAGGGTTAGTAACATACACTTCACCCTCTAAAGCATTCATTTCCCCCAGGGGAACTGATCTCTTTAGTCCAGAGATCAATTGCAATTTGGGGAGATCTCCAGTCCCCATCCGGAGACTTCTATAGCAAAAAAGTGCCAAGTGCTTTTATGTTTTACAATTCTCACACAACAAAAATGCACCAACTAAATGGCATAAACTCCCCCAAAGTTTGCAGTCCCAAGACAGTCTCTCAGTTAAAGGAAATTATTTTCTTCTCTTGTCTGCACTGTGGTCTCTGACGAACGACGCATGGTGGCTGCTTTCCCCCCTGCAAATCTGCAAAAGGTCACATGTCAAGTGGCCCTGCCCACCTGATTTTTGGCCATCTTGGGCCTGTTTCGGCCTGGATTGGGGTCGAAATGGCCCAGTTTGGGCCCAAAATGGCCAGGATCAGGCCCAAAACAGCCAGGATTGGTCCCGAAATGGCCAGGATCGGGCCTCTGATGCGTGGTGGATCACTCTCCCGCTCAGCAGCGGCCCAATCCTGACTATTTTGGGTCCCTTTTTGGCCATTTTCAGTCCCTTTTTGCCATTTTGGGCCCAATTTCGCCCCTGAACGGCCAGGATTGGGTCTAAAACAGCCCGGATAGGTGATGTCAGGGGGTGTGGCATATGCAAATCAGGCAGGCTAACGACACACTTCTGGTGATGGCAAGGGGTGTGGCATATGCAAATGAGTTGTGCTAATGGGTTATGCTAATGAGTTCCTGCAGTTCTTTTTCTATGATATGACCCCTGTCTGTTAGTAACTGTTTATCCTGTTCTATTCATTTACGCAGAAATTTTATAATTGGAAGACTCAGGAAAGAATTCACACCCCTCCCTACAATCTTCCTATTAAATAGAATTCCCAGTTTGATTTCCCGCCACGCATCTGAGGGCATGAGCTGTGACTCACGGAAGCTCATACTGAAATACGTTTATTATTTTTATTTTTTTTTATTTATTTCATTTATAGCCCGTCTTTCTTCTCAATAGATACCCACAGAGGAAATGTCAAAATAAATGTTGTTAGTATTTTATACGCCACTTTAATTTTATTTAAAAATAAAAACAAGCTTCCTGGAGGTGAGGGGAAGAAATGGCTGCCTCAGAAACAGGGACAGGGAAAATGGTTGCTGCACACTTCCCAACCTTGACATCTGTCCTCACATTAACTGGAATTGTTCCTCCTCCTTCCCTCCTTTCCCAAATACGTGGTTTGCAGCTAGCTCCTGATCTTCCCCAGATAGCTTCAGAATGGATTCGTCCTTAAAGTGCCTGGTTGGCTTCTATTTTTAGGGAGGTGAACAGTATAACATCGACGAAGCCACCCTCATGAAACTGTTTGACACCAGGTACGAAACCAAAGCTGCCTCATCAGCGCCCATTAAAATTGTGAAGCTGTATCAAGTGCCAGCAGAACTGAAAGAGTGCCTGGGGAGACCTCCGTCCCCATCAGCTTATAAGAGCTCTCTCAAGGTAAGTGTACCAAAGCAAGTCAAAACAAAAGGTAATGATGAACTGATTATACGCTTGAGAGGCCTGCAGAGTTCCAGGAATATTTTTAAAGGAATAGGCCAACAAATGGTAGATAAGTGGTTGGGTTGCAAATCAACACTCTGCTAGTTCGACTCCCACTACTGCCCTGAGCTCAGCAGGTGGCCTTGGGTAAGCCACTCCCCTCAGCCCCAGCTCCTCAGCTGCATTTCAGGGATAATAATAACACTGACTTTGTTCACTGCTTTGAGTGGGGCACTATTCATTCTCGAAGAGGGGTATATGCCCAGTTATTATTATTATTACTGCCATGAGCTCAGCGGGTGGCCTTGGGTCAGACAACTGTATTGTGGGGATAATAACAACACTGACCTTGTTCAGTCTTCTGAGTGGGGCACTAATCTGTCTGGAAGAGCAGTATAGAAGCACAGTTATTCTTATATGCAGGACTCTGGTAGGGATCCAAGGAGGTCTCCAGTAGTGGGCAATCACCCGGGAGTTTGTCCTGTTGCCTGCCAATCACTGGCAATCAGTGGGAGGTGTCAAGCCCTCAGAGATCGCCTGCGACTGGCAGGCAAGTTGGGAAAGAGAGCACCAGGTGCAATCCCGGCAGGGCCCGACGATGTCACTTCCTGAAGTGACACCATCACACCGCACTGGGCCAGAATTAGCCCTGCACCAAGTTGGGGAGCATGCCCGTAGCTGGCATGATGATGGCACTCCCCAGAAGTGGTGCCATCGTGCAAGTGCTGGGAGCACACACTCACTTTGCACAACATGCAGGAGGCACCCGCTGGCAGGGCTGGCGCGCCCATTGAGACCAGAAAGGTGGTGGCCTCGGGGTGCGGGGCGCCGGAGGGGGCACCGGAGGAGATGCGGGGGGCGGGAGCACGCGCCACCAACCTCCTAGCCCTCCCGCCCCGAGCTGCCGCCGCTGCCAGCACACGCCCCCGGCCGGGCTCAGCAGCCGCGGGCAGGCAGGGAAACCAAGCAGGAGAGCTCGGAGGCCACCTGCACGCCTTCCCAGCTGCCCTCCACAGCAATTGGGCTGGCAGCGCGCGAGCACCCATGATGATGTCACACGTGATGTCATCATGCAGGCCGGTGCATGTGCGGGCACCCGGGCGCCAGCCAGCCGCAGACATCAAAATCCCTGGCGCCACTGCTGCCCGCTGGGAAGGGTATAAGGACCTGGCAACCTTTGACGGACAGAAGATGGACTGTGTGATGAATCCCCAGCTGAAAATGGAGTGGCAGGAAATAAATATGATAAAGGAACTCTTGTATTGTCGAAGGCTTCCCTACAAGGTCGTTCTACACGCATGGCAGTAACTGCTTCTGCCACAATGTGATCTATATTAAATGCGCATGCTAATGAACTCCTCCCACATTAATTTTTTTAATATCTTTTTTAAAAAGAAGAATAAAAAGACAATAGAAAGTGCACAAATAATCTAGAACAGAATACAGAATAACAGATTTAAACTAGAACAAAAAATGTAAGCAAGATATATAACACAGCTAAATTTCATAATATTACTCCTCTCTCTCTCCTTAATTACCTGTACCCCAAATTTTATACTCAACATTCTATATTCAATCATATATATCACATTGTATATTCAACATTTTTAAGATCTTAATTTTATAATTGATCTATATCCATGTTAGTTATTCTTGATTTTTCTTAATTTCCAGCTACGTATTTTTTTAAAAATCCATTTTTCCTGGAATTCCTGCGTTGGTCTGTTGTGCATTTAAGAAGTTAATTTAGCCATAGAGGCATATTCCTACAATTTATTCATCCCTTCAATCACACCTGGAGAAAATTCTGTCTTCCGTTTTGCTGCATATGCAACTCTCGCAGTTGTTACCATATACTTTAAAAGTTCACCATGGGCTTTTGTGATATTACTCGGTAAGATATTTAATAACATATTTTTCGGGTTCTACGCCAAGCGAAACTTTAATATCTTTTGCATCTCAGCCCACATTTTTGACTGCTGCAAAATCACATCAAGACAGTGATTGTAGAATGGAAAAAAGAACAGGGAGAGAAGGAGTAGGAGAAACATCTTAGCAGCTCTTTAACATCTCGGCAGCGGATGGGCTTTCTACTTTCTGTTTCAAGTGTTATATTGGGCCCTACAGCTCTTAGCCCTGGCTTACAGCCTACATCTTCAAACCAGTCCATCAAGTACATCTTGGGCAGGTCCTGTCCGTTTGTGATCAGTTTATTGATATGGCATTGATTCTGTTGCAAGCTGCTTAGGGTCCCCCCGGAGAGAAAAGAAGGATATACAAGTACTTAAAGTAATTAAATCAGTGCATTGGCATGAACTAGTGGGAACCCTCTATCCTCAGCTAAATTCTGTGACCTAATGGCAGCATTTCTGCAAGGCAGCACAACCAAGAAGCCTCATGTTCAGTTCGGGTGGTAGTCAATGGACATGGTTCAGTGCCTTGGCTCTTCACCAGAGCGCAGGGAGAGATGGCATCGAGGCTTTCCATCTGCATGCATTCAGAAGAACGTCTCCATATTTTCTTATACTCTGTGCTAGATGGGGTGTCTCATATCTTGCATTAATGTACCAGCTCCCCCAAGGAGATTCTTCATCCATTTCAGCAGGGCAACTAGGTTGCTAAAGGCTTAGATAGAAGGTTCAATCAGGTGGACCCCGACCACCATCAAGAATGGCTGAGTGCCGGAGGAAAGAGGGCAGAAGGAATTACAGGAATTGCCAGGGCTTTTTCAGCAGGAACGCGGTGGAATGGAGTTCTGGAACCTCTCGAAAATGGTCACCTGGCCGGTGGCCCCACCTCCTGATCTCCAGACAGAGGGGAGTTTAGATTGCCCTCCGTGCTGCTGCATGGAGGGCAATCTAAACTCCCCTCTGTCTGGAGATCAGGGGATGGGGCCACTGGCCAGCTAACCATTTTCTTCGAGGGCAACCGAGTTTCACCACCTCTTTTCCCAAGGAAAAAAGCCCTGGGAATTGCACAAACCTATTCAACACTCAGTAGGTGGCCTCTTTCTTTCAGTGTGCAAGTCCACATTGTAACCCAAACAAAGGCAGTGTTTGACTTCTTTTTATTCAATTTTTTTATTTATTTACATTATTTATAGTGTGCCTTTCTCACTGAGACTCAAGGAAGATTACACACCATAAGTTACTATGATCAACAGTTGGGACATTCAGTAAATAATGCAAGTGGTGGACTGGTAAGAACGCGTGAAAATATTGGATAAAGATACATGAAGAGACGCAGAAGATTTTCAAACTCAGATTTGAGCTAAATCCAAAAAACATGCTGTTAAACATCCTACCAATTAATACTGGGAAAGAACAGGGAGACCTTTTTCATTACATGGCGACAGCAGCAAGAGTGCTGTACGCAGCAAAATGGAAAACAGATACGTGCCCTGATGTGTCAGAGTGGATAGGTAAGATTTATGAATATGCATCAATAGCCAAATTAACTACTTATGTACATAACAGACCAATATCTGAATCTTGGGGGAAATGGTTGGATTTCTTTGACTACTTAGGCAAAATTAACATTAATTAAGGAAACTTACTATAAAGTTAAGAAGATAAAGCACAGGGGTATGACTAACCAAAAAAGCTAATATTATAGTATGTATAAGTATAAGTAACCAAGGAGAAGGAAGGAGAGCCATTACACAATTCAGTAACTGTGAATGTATTTTTCTATTGGTTTAATTTAATTTTAAATGCAGTGCGTGTATAAGTTTCAAACACATTTCAAATATAGTGTTTACATAAGTTTGCATAAGTCTCAATTTTATCTCAAATGTGGTGTTTGTATAAGTTTATTTTATGCACTTTCTATTGCTATATCTTTTCTTTTAAAATAAAATTTCTACAACATAAAAATAAACAACGCAATAGGGTTTGGGTAGCCCAAAATTTGAAAACAAGCAGAAATCTGATACAGAGCTAAAACAATGCTGAAACGAAGTGTTAATGACGCATTAAATGACTCCGAAATGACCTAGTAGGAGCATACTTACAACAACAGACCGTACAAAGTAATATGCAGTCCCTGCCTATTTACCAGAGCGTCTTTCTGAACCATTTCCTTACAGTACAGCCCTCCTACCTAAAAAAAGCCCTCCTGAATGATTCAGTTTAGTATAGTTTGTGGAAAGCCTAGAGAGTAGGACCAGGGCTTTTTTTTCTGGAAAAAGAGGCGGTGGAATTCAGTGGGTTGCCCTCGGAGAAAATGGTCACATAGCTGGTGGCCCCGCCCCCTGATCTCCAGACAGGGGGGAGTTGAGATTGCCCTCCGCACCACTCGGCGGCAAGGAGGGTAATCTAAACTCCCCTCTGTCTGGAGATCAGGGGGCGGGGCCACCGGCCATGTGACCATTTTCAAGAGGTCCCGGAACTCCGTTCCACCGCATTCCCGGTGAAAAAAAGCCCTAGTAGGACCCTTCCTAACCTCTTCTGGCAGGCTATTCCACAAAGCAGGGTCCACAACAGAGAATGTGTTTGTATGGGGAGTTGCCGATTTTTCCCATTTGCACGGTGGCTCAGATGAGCAAAGCTGTTGCGGTTATGCATATGGAGAGAGGTAGTCCTACAGATACAAGGGACCAAAGCCTCCTGACGATCAAGTGACTCAAAGGAGTTGATTTCTGCAAGAAAAAAAACTGGGACTGTATTGATGATTGTAGCGCTCCAGATGTTGGGAAAGTTTGTTGTGTTGTCTTGCAACTCTTCATGCCAATGCAACAATGGATATGGATACAGAGGCTACAAAAGTCTCTGCTGGGTCTGATCTAGGTTTGCAGTTGGCAATCCCCAAGAGGAAGGGAGAGTGGCAGAGAGAGGTGGTCTGGCATGTGACATCACTTCCGGTGAAAAGCGGAAGTGATGTCATTACATTGGGGGCCACAGTCTAGGATTTGGCCAAAAGTGTGGGTCTGGGTGACTCCTAGAGTGTTGCCTCTAACATAACGATGTCATTTCCGATTTTCACATTGGCTGATTCCGCACACGTTGGATAATACACTTTCAATGCACTTTATCAATCGTTTGAGATGGATTTTTTGTTCCTCACACAAAAAAATACGTTCCAAATGATCTCTGAAGAGGATTGGAAGTTTGGAAGTGCATTATCCAACGTGTGCGGAATCACTTAAGGTGTGCTGGCATGATGCTGGCACATACACACATCCATTTCCATCATTTTTCTCCTGCTCATGTAGGAAGCACCGTTGGGAAACAATGGTAAGTGGCAGGAATCTCCTGTTACCGCTCCTCTGAAAGCGACCAGCTACAGAAGCCGCAAATCTGAATCTGGCAACAATAGACGCTACAAGAGTCGGCTCAGTGCTGAACTACTGAGTCAGAAGCAGTTGACTGCTTCTGTTTGGGAAAGACTCGTGGCGCCAACAGAGAGGGAAATTTGGAAATGAAATTCCAGGCTATGTTAAAGAAGGTAAAGGCTTCAATATTTGCATCGCTTTACTTGGTGCAGAAATCAAAAACTATAATGTTGCCATCAAAGCTGACGGCAACATCTTGCTTCACTAAATCATAGCCTATGAAGAGAGAAGAGCACAAAACCGGCAACGAGCTATTGCAACAGAAGCTGATGCCAGTATCAATTGCATTTGCAGAAGTGAATCTCGGAGCAAGAAATAAATAACTCTTGGCAGCTATTTTGATGAACAAATACTCTTTGTCCTCTTCAGGTGATGCCTGAAAAGTACTTCATGTCTTGTGACTAATGGCCAAGTGTGTGTGGTAGTTATAGGGAACTTTCTTTGGGTGACAGGCAGACAAATGAGTGACATCATTTTTTTCATTGTGTACACCATTTCAACATGACATTTGACAGATAAATTAGAAGCACAAACAATCAAAGGGTCCTATGCCAGTTCAGATATTTGATGAAGGCAGAGCTGCTCCCATTCAAAGCAACTGGCAAAATTCTTGGCTGTAGCAGACAATAAGCCAGTATTTCTTTCTTATTTCCTTTCCGAGCAACTGTAACAAGACAATAACTATTTCAGAGTGAGCGCAGCTATTGTAGCTGTTCAAAGAGAACTGAGACCGAGATGCGGGGGGGGGGGGGAGAAGACCTGATCCTGACTGTAGTTCGTATCTTATAAGATCTACCAATCTAACAGCGTATTAGAAAGTTTAACTTTAAATAATTGTATTATGAAGGGAATTCAATACTTGTAGTTGTAGTCTGTGTTTTTATGTTGTTTTTTCCCTCCCCTCTTGTTTCTTTTTTCCTTTTTCTGTTTGTAGTTTGTAGTTTTGTAGTTTTGATGTTAGTAATTAAAATAAAAAAATTAATTAAAAAAAAGACAATAAATATTTCTGGAGGATTTAAAGAAGATGATGCAAGTATTGTCTTTTATGCCCACTGTGGATAAAGTGTATTGGTAGCTAAACACAAAGAGGAAGATAACAAGCATGGCTGCCTGATAACGTCAATGGTTGTTGAATCAACAGCTGGTATAAATGTACTGCTGCCCGTGGCTCATGTGATGGATAAAATCAGGCACATCATCAAAGTCTAAGTATATTCTAATATGTACCAACTTTAATGAATTTTCCTGCTTAACAGAAGGTCTGGCTGACACAATCCCATTTCATCAGTTTCGGACTGTGATGCAAACTCCCTCGTTGCTGGGCAAACTCCCTTGTTGCTGCATGGTGGAAAAACAAGTTGGAAATGATATTGTTCAGATCCAAGTCTTCTTAAAAATTTGAGGAAAACGTGGCTTTCATCGAGAAATCTACCGATCAGCAGAAAAATTATGCAAGATGTACAGCCTTCCTAATGAAGCAGTTGGTTTTGGCAAATGTCTTTGGCAAATGCCAAATATCTGAAGCGTCGCCTCCTACAGGTGGTGCTTTAAAATTCCACATACAGAGCACATCATCCGTTGCTGGCACTGAGGAAAGCAGCTTGTAACATTCCACACCTGGTTGGATAAAATATAGTGGGAAAATTGTCCCCAAGCTCTTGTCTCTGTCTCTAATATCTGATGCTTGCGACAAACTCATCACTTGTGGATTCTCTACTGGCTGGAGATCAAACAAATGTAGTTGTGCAAAATGGAAACTGCATTGTGCCCCAGCACGCAAGTGTAGGACTAATTAACATTCTTGCAAGAACAAGAACATCAATAATAGAATGGTTACCAATATGTTTCGGTAGTGAAAAAGTATGAAGCAACAAACGTCATGGTGCAATACATTGGCACATGTACTGTAGTTTTGTGTGGGGCATGGAGAAGTAGGACTCTTGAAATGTTAAACTTCGCAGCACTCTCATGAAATGTAGTGGGTGAATATGACAGTTAACCTGGTACAAATACCATATATGTTTTGAAGTGTAGTTTGGCCATGAGTCCAACAGAAGAGTTGTAGCATGTTTGCTGAATTGTCGACCCATTCCTGGATATGCTGGTGTCCAAGTTTACATACAGGAAAATAAAGCACTTTTCAAAATTCGTGCCTTTTTGACCTAGACATTGATCTCTCTGTTGGAAAATATAAGATTTAAGCAAAAAGGGAAAGTCCCTTTAACCTAGTCAAAGCACGCACTAAAAATGCACATACAGAAATGGGAGTCTGTGGTTTCTTCAGCAACGGCTCCTGCCTTCTTAAACAGATGTGTCTCACACCCAAAATACCCATGCCATGCAGCCACCTGTGGTGTTTCCCTGGTTTTTTAAATTCCAAAAAAATCCTCCAGAGTTCTACGTTTCAGTGAAAGAATGGCTTACAGCCCAGGGAAGCCTGCTGCTTAACCCTTTCTATGGGAATGGCACACTTTCTCCTTCATAGGACTCAGGACCTTCCATTTGTACTCAAATTCATCCTCCTTACATCTGAATGGGAAAAATCAATGGGGGTTGTAGATTTTGAAAGGGAAGGTGGCTGGAGAGCGCGAAAAATGACCTTTTCTCAACTCTCTCTTCCTATTTATCATTCTCTATTCAGAAATGCATCCTTTAGAGTATCCTTTTGGGAAATTAAAAAAAAACCAGGGGAAAGAAGAATATACAAGAGGGTGTCCCATCATGTCATTTTTAGGTCTTCCACTGCCAGAATTTGTGGTTCTATTTGGCCCCTCTTGTTCTCGGGACAATGTTCTTAGATTGCCACCTGCTGGCCATTTGGTAGCACTGCATCCACAAGTGATACAGCTTCTCCGTTTGTTCCTTTCTCCAGACATATATCACACACTTTGTTGACAGCATATTTAGACGGGGCTAGCCCAGTCCTCTTCCCTATAGTGACTATGTTATAACAACACGCCTGCCAAAGGGTGGGGGCATGCATGAAAACATGGCCCTAAAGAAGGCCTATAGCTGAGATGCATATAGAGGTGGGGGGTATGGATGAGTACCGTTTGTTGCTTATCTCGGTCTTTCAGTCTTTGCTTTATTTTGTTTTGCTGTGTTTGTAGTCTGCCTTCCTCACCGAGACTCCAGGCAGATTGTGCATTGTAAAACGATGCAATCAGTAGGATGAGACATCTATGAAGCGATGTAGAAGGACTAGGATTACAGAAATCTGAAGCAAGCCCAGAATATTAGACACGGTTCAGAATGCAGAAAAATGGTATTACGTCCATAGAAAATAAGGCAGTAACAGCAGGATACTACATATGGCAAACAGATAACATGTCCTATATGCAGTCTCTTTCTCTTTTTAATAGTAAGAGTCCAGTAGTACCTTTAAGACTAACCAACTTTATTGTAGCCTAAGCTTTTGAGAACCACAGCTCTCTTTGTCAGATGCATCTCAGTGGTTCTCAAAGGCTTATGCTACAATAAATTTGGTTAGTCTTAAAGGTGCTACTGAACTCTTTACTATCTTACAACTACAGACCAACACGGCTTTCTCTTTTTAAGTGCCTTTCTGAACCATTCTGTTATATTATAATCCTAATACTTTTAATATTACCTTTATACAAATGCCCTCCTGATGAATTCTCTTGAACATAGTTTGCAGAAGCCTTCCTGACCTCCTCAGGCAGGGCAGCCCACAAGGGGCGGGCGGCACAACAGAGAATGCACACACATGGGTGGTCGTTGATTTTGCGCATTTGCTTGGTGGCCCCTACAGAAGGCCCTGATCAGATGCGCAAAGCTGTCATTGTGCTGTTAAACCAAAAAGAGTCCAGTAGCACCTTTAAGACTAACCAATTTTATTGTAGCATAAGCTTTCGAGAATCAAGTTCTCTTCGTCAGATGCATGGAACAGAAACTGGTCAAATATAGACCAGTTTCCTCCCCCCTCCTCTTCTATATTTGACCAGTTTCTGTACCATGCATCTGACGAAGAGAACTTGATTCTCGAAAGCTTATGCTACAATAAAATTGGTTAGTCTTAAAGGTGCTACTGGACTCTTTTTGATTTTGCTACCACAGACTAACACGGCTAACTCCTCTGCATCTATGACCATTGTGCTGTTAGACACAGCTTTGAAGCTTGTATTAGCTCTAACAGAAAAGTGTGTTGCCTCTTTAAGGCTTTGAATGATGGGAATTGTAGTTTACACTGCCACCAACGGGGCGAGGGATATTTGAATCCTTAATGACTTTATTCCTGCTTTAGTGTGATTTTTTACAACCGCCCTTCCTCCCTTTGTCTGTACTGAGCATCTCCCATGAGGGGGAAAGATGAGCGCTTTTAACGCACCTTTAAATAAACTGCTATAATACTCAGGTAGCATCCTTCTCTTGGCTGAAATGTAAGTTGGTTTTGGGTTGTTTGGAATGGAATCCCTTGGGTCAGCACGTAGCTAAAGAGGAGTGGTAACTTGGAACTCCAGCAGAGTCATGGAGGACCAGGGCTTTTTTTCAGGGGGTACGCGGGGGAACGGAGTTCCGGCACCTCTTGAAAATACTCGGCAATAGTGCTTGCAAATAATATGATTTCAAAGACTCCCATGTGTTTCTTCCTCATTTCCCTCTTGAGAGTTCCGCCACCTCTTTTCCCAGAAAAAACACTCTGTGGAGGATCATAAGAAGAGAGCAGTGCTGCAGATATGAAGGTCCAAGGCCACAGAGGGCTAGACACGATTGACTTTTCTGCCAGGCCTATGGGAAGTGGTTAAGGCACGGGTGAACTATCCAGCCGGCTTCTCCACGGTGGCCTTTTTTGACCCACCCGCTTTGCTATTACGTTCTTGCAACCTGCCTGCCATATTTGAGAGTTGGAGTGCACGGTGTGCAAACATTGAATGCCACCTCTGGACACTTTGGGTTTTAACTTTTGTGCTCTGTTTTATTTTACAATAATTGTGTATTATTATCTTTTTAACGTATTGTATTATTACTATTATGTTGTGACTTGCCCAGAGCCTGCTTGTGGGGAAGGCGAGTCCAAAACTCAAATTAAATTGTTTGCTATAATAATAACAGTGTGCTTATATACCTTCCATCTGGACAGATTAGTGCCCCACTCAGAGTGGTGAACCAAGTCAGTGTTCTTATTATCCCCACAATACAGCTGGGGAGCTGGGGCTGAGAGGAGTGGCTGACCCAAGGCCACCTGCTGAGCTCAAGGCAGCAGTGGAAGTCGAACCAGCAGAGTGCTGATTCACAGCCCAACCACTTGACCTCTGTGCTACAGCAGCTCTGAGGTCTGAGTTGAGGGTGTTGACATCACAAACATGCTGGTGGTTCCATAAAGCTAAAATATATGTAACATTTAGAGAGAAGCTTTCTTTCAGGCAAAAGATGGTAGGTTCTCCAAGGTAGTTTCCCATCTGTCTCAGACATTGGAAGCTGCCTGTCTTATCGAGTCTAGCCTAACAATGTAAGAGGAGAAGTGACACAGTCAGAGGGAGTGGCAGAGGATACAAATTTTCGTTCAGCTATTGCTCACTAGTCGGTCTTTTCAGTGGCTGCCCCAGCCCCATGGGACAGTCTCCAGGATGAATTAAGTCGGACTTTATCTTGGTTACAATTTCATAAGGACTCCAAGTTTGAAATTTTTAGGAGAGCCTTCAGGTTCACTTAGTTGCAGGGCTTTTTTTCAGCGGGAACGCAGTGGAACGGAGTTCCGGCACCTCTCGTGACTGGTGCCCCCCCCCCCGATCTCCAGACAGGGATCAGTTCCCCTGGAGGAAATAGCCATTTTGTAAGGGGGCTCGTGTGTTTCTCCCTCATTTTTCTCTTGAGAGTCCCACCACCTCTTTTCCCAGAAAAAAAAAGCCCTGCTTAGTTGTATTAAGTTTTCTTGGGGGTTGTACGTGCAAAGCTCTTTTAAAGGAGTATAATTAAAATTGCTGGCAGTTATTTTTGTTGTTTTATGTCTTTATATGATCTGGATCTAAATGGTTTTATTTTTTGTTACCCGACTTGGGTTGCATTATTTTGGAAGAAAAGTGGGCCTGTATTTATATTTATATTTATATTTATATTTATATTTATATTTATATTTATATTTATATTTATATTTATATTTATATATTTATAATATTATATATATATATATATTACACACACACACACACATATAATAAATTTGATTATATAAGATAGGTTTAAATTATGTTAAAAGAGCTATTTTTTAATTGTGTACATTAAGTTTTTGCTAACACTGCATAGGACAAACAACTCCCTTCCAAACTGACTTTTTAGGTTTAAAAAAGGCTATTAAGTAGGATATATGTGCTGTCAAGTCACACTTGATTTACGGGGAGCCCAGCAAGGGGGCTTTCAAGGCAAGTGAGAAGCAGAGGGGGGTTTGCTCTAGTGCCTTCCTCCGCAGAGTCTTCCAGTCTAAGTACTGGCCCTGTGTAGCTTCCAAGATCTGACAACATCAAGCTATACCATTTACTTATTTATGCCATTTATATTCTGCCTTTCTCATTGAGACTCATGGCGTGGGATTAGTACAATTAGTGGCAAGGACAAGGGCAGGCATTTCCAAACAGTGTCAAGGACATTTCCATAAACAACGTCATGGGGTAAAAGAATATAAGTTTACAAAGATATAGTATTAGCAAGGATCCAGTATGGGGTTGAGGAATTGCTGAAACAGAACATAAGCAATTCTAGGGCTGATATCAGACAACATAAGGCACAGGTAGTATATAAGAGTACATATTTAAAGCAACAGATAGTATGGAAGGCAACATAATGGTGAAATCTATGGTTTCTAACTCATTAGTGAAACATCTGGGATCCCTTTCCTACAATACCATCCTCTTAGCTGAGAAAAAAGGCCTTTTTGAATAATTCAGTTTTGCATTGTTTGCGGAAAGCCAGGAGGGTGGGGGCTATCCTGAGTCTGACCTCCTCAGTAGGGTTGCCAGGCCCCCTCAATCTCCCAGCGGGAGACTGGGGCCTGGCTCTTACCCGGGGGGGGGTACTTTGAAGTGACGTCATCACGCAGCCCCCTGGCTTGCGCCATTGGGGGCTGCTGTGGAGCACAGGAATGCTCCTGCGCTTTGCAGCAGCCCAAAACGGGCCCGATCCGTGCCAAAATGGGTGCGGATTGGGCCCGTTTGGGCACGGATTGGGCCCGTTGTGGGCACCTGCGGAGTGCAGAAACGCTCCCGTGTTCCACAGGGGCCCACAATGGACCTGATCCGCATCAAAACGGGCCCAATCTGCGGCAAAAAGGGCACGGATCAGGCCTGTTTTGGCACAGATTGGGCCGGTTTTGGGCTCCTGCGGAGCGCGGGAGTGTTCCTGCGCTCCGCAGGGGCCCACAACGGGCCCGATCCGCACCAAAATGGGCCCAATCTGCACCCATTTTGGCACTGATTGGGCCTGTTTTGGCGCAGATCAGGCCCGTTGTGGGCCCCTGCGGAGTGCAGGAATGCTCCCGCGCTCTGCAGTGGCCCCGATCCAGGCCAAAGGCATCCTGGCAGCGGCTGTGTGGAGCGGCGTGCAGCACCACAGGGGTGTGTGCATGGAAAGTGCATGCCCCCTGCCACTGGCCAGGTAAGTAGGGGTGGGGGCGGGGGATCCCCCGCCCCCTCCGGGGGTCTGGCAGCCCTACTCCTCAGGCAGGCCATTCCATAGGGTAGGGGCCACCACAGAGAAAGCGGACCCTCTGCGTGTACAGGGCAGGCACTGTACATCGCTCCCCCACCCCCAACCTCGCTGCTGGAATCTCTGCTTCTCGCAGTGATCAGGTAATGTATTGCCTTTCTCTGCCATCGATCTCAAGTGGGAACCCGCTAATGCAAATGTCTCTGTAACTCTTTCCAACCTTTATTTCTGAGCTCTTGTATGTCTGCCATGTCAGGCATATGCAACACTTTCAGTAAACATTATTTATTTGAATATTAGCTGCCTCTTTGTTGTCTGAGCAATCTGAAAGACTGACTCTGGTATGCATTGGTCAAAGATCCGCGCTAGCTCACGCCAAACTGCTTGCTAATTTCCCCTATAAAATAGCAGTTCTGGTAACAATTTACTGGAGAGGAATGGCGCGCCCCACACACACACACACACCCTCCATAAGTTGGTTACCCACAATTGCACGCAACATGCAGCACATGAGCAATCAACAACCCACTTTCTCCGAGCTTCTGTTCTGCAGCACAGAAGGGTTTTAATGCTGATCTACCTTGTAGGATTGTCGTAAGGATTATGGAAATAGTGCATGAGAAATCTTTTTAACAACAGCAGAAATGCTAGAGAAATTATTATTGAGCAGGCATGAGACATTATAAACACAAAATGCGTCACTGTGAAGTGACGGAAACTTTCCTGGAAGCAAACAGAAATACTTCTTTTTTTACAGACCTCTTCTGAGCCGAAACAAGAGAAGATAAAATACGGAGCATGGTACCTGCATCCCAAAACATGGAAAAAACTAAAAGTGGAAGAAAAGCCAGCGGTCCCTGACATTCTGCAAAACTTTTTGAATTTAAGGAAGTATGGCAAAAAGGTAGAGAAAATTGTAATAGTGCTTATGCTGTGTAATTCTTCTTAGAGTGACCCCCCCACCCCAAAAGGGAGATCTGAAGTGATAGTGACTGGCTGGAAAAAGGGGATCTTGGGGCCAAGATTGATAGCTCCAGAACGTTGCCTCAATATGCATCAGTAGTAAAGGAATTGAAAATAAAATGGCCTGTATTGTAATGCCCTAGCATAGATTTATGATGGGGTCATATTTGGAAAACTGAGTACAGTTCTGGTCACCCCAAGAGGTGGAAAAGGTGCAGACAGAGTTGACCAAAATGAGCACAACGACAACAACATTTGATTTATATATCGCCCTTCAGGACAACTTAATGCCCATTTATAGCGTTTTACAAAGTATGTTATTATTATCCTCATGACAATCACCCTGTGAGGTGGGTGGGGCTGAGAGAGCTCTGAGAGAGCTGTGACTGACCCAAGGTCACCCAGCTGACTTCAAGTGGAGGAGTGGGGAATGCAACCCGGCTCTCCGGATTAGAGTCCCGTGCTCTTAACCACTACACCAAACTGGCTCTCATTATACGCAAATGAAAGACATGGTTGTGGAGGCCAACTCACTTTATCTATTATGAGTTTTCTTTTTTATATCTATAGTATTTTTATTAGTTTTCAAATAAACAGCAAATAGAAAAAAGAGAAGGAAAAATAACGAAGTAAGAACAGAGAAAGAGTAAAGTTAGAAGAAAAAGAAGAAAAATAAATATATCCATCATAGCCTGCTTACAGCAATGCTCAATATATCATTAAACATTCTTAGTAATAACCTATACTATTAATAGTAAGCCATTTGAGTCCTTTTACAATCTTGGCAAATTCAAGTCTTTATGTTTATTTGTAATTCAATTATAAAATGGTATCCAGGGTTTGGCGAACTCTTCTTCCATTTTCCCTTTTAATGTCATTGTCGATTTCTGTTATGTGTTTTCTTTAGTGGTTTTCCACCCTCAATAGTTTCCAAGCCTAGAAAACAAGCAACATTTAGATCTGCCCCAGTAGCAGAGTGTCTCAGGGCCAAGCTACAAGTGATGAATGACACTTGCCTGGCAAGTGAACAGACTCACGTGTATTCCTCCCTGTTCACTTGCCATTCAGTTGCGCTCCAGTTGATCAAGTGGAGCGCAAGTGAATGGCAAGTGAACTGGGAGGAATACAGGTGAGAGCCAAGCTACAAGTGACGCCTTACACAGGTTAGACACTTGTCAGCTTACCTCAAGTTTTGGTGGGAAATGTAGGCGTCCTGGTTTTACAACTTGGCTCTCCATTACAGCTGCAAGACCAGGATGCCTACATTTCCCATCAAAACTTGAGGGAAGCTGACAAGTGTCCAACCTGTGTCAGACGTCACTTGCCAGGCAAGTGTCATTCGTCACTTGTAGCTTGGCCCATAGTCCCTCTGCAGGCACATGAAGGATAATTAGTATGCCACATTCAAAGATGGGAAAGCTCAGCTAACTTGGAGCTGACACAAGACACCGGGCATGTGTTCTTCAAGTGTCGGGTGACGCAATGTTTCCTGGGAACTGTAGTTTTAAAAGAGTCGCTAGGGATCGCTGTGAAGAGGAAGGTTGAAAATACAAGCAAAATTAGGTTAGAAGCAATTTTTTAGTGTACTTTATGAGCGCAAGCCTTTAGCCCACCCGCCCCCGCCCCCCATCGGTGGAATCTGCCAGGTCTTAAAAGTTTTCAAAGATCATTGGGGGAGATGAACTTCGCAATTCCACCCAGAGTGCGGGGGGGGGGGGAGAAAGGGGGAGAAGAAGAGAATTGCAGAGACAGGCAATGGCAAGCCACCATCTCTGTTCGTCTCTTGCCTGGAAAACCCCAGCAGGATCACCATAAGTCAGCTATGACTTGGCAGCACTTACCACCACCACCACCAGGGGCTCAGGCTTTCAGACATCAAGTCTTGATATTCTGATGAACATATAAACAATGCCAACATTCCTGATGCCAAGTGCCAAGATATTGCCAACAGGAACGGCCACAAATCTGTTAAATGTATACAGGAAGAGGCAATCAAAATGTTGTTTTGGTGAGCATTACCCAGAGACACCTGTGTCTGTTTGGGGTGCTGATCGGGGTGAACCTGAATCTGTTCAAAAAGTTTTTTTTATGCATACCCCTCATGTGACTTTAATGACATCTTTTGCAGGAAGAAGAGGCAAAACCACTCCATGGAATATATGCCTTTGATGAATTCCTGGAGCTGAAAGGCTACAGGAAGCCTGCGGTGAGTAAATCTGTACTGACTTTCATTGCTCACGATGATGCCCAAAGGCCTGTGCAGTGCAGGATCACAACTTTGTGGAGGCAACACGGGGTGTATACCTTCACGAGAAGAATGGTCCAAGCTGTGATTCACCCCATCTAATGTGATACATCAGCCACATTTTTGGGCTTGCTTTATGTTTTCCTGCTCCCGTTGCGTAAGCTAAGGGAGAAAATACACAACATGAAATCCATGTGTCAGGTAAGGCTGACATTCCTGAGCTGGGAAATACCTGGAGGTTTGAGGGCAGAGGCTGGGGAGAGGAGGGTTTGGAGAGCAGAGGGACCTCGGCAGGTTATCATGCTGTGGAGTCCACCCTCCAGAGTATCACTTTTCTCAGAGGAACTGGTCTGTGTCTTCAGGAGATCAGCTGTAAATCTGGAGATCTCCAGGCCTACCTGGTGGTTGGCAACTCTAGTGTGAGGACATGGGTTCCCGACTTAATTGGTGGTTGTATGCGCTTCACATGCCCAGGAATGCACATGTGGTGCCACAGAAAGGGGCAAACAGATTCCCCCGAGGGGCTATTTCCAGTGGTGAAAATGCTGCAGGAAGGAAGCCCAAAGCTTCTCCCTCCCCTGTGCCCTGTGTGCAGCCAATCAGAGAAACTGAGAGCTTTTTAAAACGTGTAACTGGATTGGGTTAGGAACCCATGTCTGGACACATGGATGTCACGTTGTGTATTTTGGCCCTTAATCTCATCCAAACAACAAGGGATACCTAGGAACCTGCTGAAATGTGAAAAGGAGGGGGAAACCCCACTGAAATGTAAAAAGGGAAAGGTTTCCCCCTCCTTTTACCCCTTAATCTCATCCAGCAAAATTATTTGGGTTCGTTCAGGGACTAATGGCATCCGTGCCTAGCTCTCTTGTTGATTCTGATCTGCATATTAAGTTGTGTTGCTTTTTCTCAATTCTTTGCAAATAAAGCATGGACTCTGCATGGTAGATGGTCTCCATCACAGAGCACACTTCCTTGTGCGCTCGCATTTCCATTTGTGCAAAGCTCATTGAAAACTATTGATCTTGTGCAAACGGAAGTAAGTGCTAGTGCGGAAGGAAACGCCTTCCACAGCAGAGACTATGTAGTCACATGGAACACATGCATAGGATCCAGACTGAAGTCTCACTGCTTCAGCTTAGATGCCAGTTTGAGGGCAGATCGGGTGCTGGGAGTATCAGTGGCAACCTCACCAGAATTCTAAGGATAGTTTCAGGTTCGATTCCTGTTGTCAGAATTTGTTGGTGGGTCGGAACCAGGCCTTTTCTGGCTCATGTTAGAAATAGGGAGCCAGCTACAGTCTGAAAGAAAAAAAAAAGGGAAGAAAGAAAGAAATCTTCCGAAGACTCTCCCTCCCTCACTGCAGAATTAAGTCGCAGTTCCTGGGAAGGTCTCGACCCCGCACAGGGAACAGATAAGACCATAAAAGTTAATTGTTTGAGACCTCTTTAAGGGTCCCCTGGCCTTCTACATATAAATCACCAAAAGGGTAAACAACAAACAGCTTATCTTTGGGAAAACAAGGTGTCTAAAATCCTCAGCCAGTGAAGTGTGAACATTCCTGTGTAATTTACAATGTAGTCAAATACATATCAAAGATGCCGTCTATCACAGAGGTAAAGGATGTGTAGACTTGTGTTTACATGAAGGACTTTCGACGGAACTGTCTTTCAAGAACAAAGACAATGCGATTGATTAAGATATTAATGAGGCAAGTCTTTGATATTTCCCTATAAAAGAGGGATGGAACAAGAACTCGGTACCCCTCACTTGCCAACACGCAAAGGCCAGATTGAGCTTGCGGTTGTGCAACGGAGTGGTCCCAGAGCTCTGGAATGGGAGGGGGA
The DNA here is from genome assembly GCF_028583425.1 of Eublepharis macularius. Lineage (NCBI taxonomy): Eukaryota > Metazoa > Chordata > Lepidosauria > Squamata > Eublepharidae > Eublepharis > Eublepharis macularius. Next base: position 11,924,974 of record NC_072799.1, read on the forward strand.
GGGAAGGTTGTTTTTCTGTAGTCATCTTATAATATTATTGTATCATGCATGCTAACGTATTCTGTATCTATCTCTATAGTGCTCTCGCGGCCAGTGAGCTGGGCCCATATCTGGTGCCTTGCTCAACTGTTTTTCTTGTTTTGTTTTACCTTCCAGCTTTGCTTAAAGATCTTCTTGCTGCTGGCATGTTATTCTTAGCAGAAATATCAGCTTAGTACTAGGGAAAGATCAAGGGAGGTTGCACTCTTTACATGCCTATGGTAAGAGGCAAAACCCAAGCAGCAAACCGACAGCAACTAATGGACTGACCCCTGGTTGCAGAGAGACCATTTCCACAACAATTCCCTGACTGATTCCCACAGAGTACTTGAGGTTGTGAAGACACTTTCCTCAGATTGGATCATTGCCCGTCTTGGCCATGCCAGGAGAAAGTAGAAAGTCCCCTAACTAAAGGGTGTTTGGAAGCTGTGATTCGTTCTTAAGAAGCCATCTTGAGATGGATGCGGGCAGTAATCGACCTGTGTCTAATCCCCCCTTCTTGGGAAAGAGGGTTGAGAAGATTGTGCCAGAGGAACTCCCTGCATTTCTAGATGATCTGCTCTTGACTCGTTTGAGGCTGGGATTCAGGACCGAAGCGGAACTATCGGTCTTGGTTGCTTAACTGCAATACGATAAGGGCTATCCCTAGCGTTGGTCTATCAGCAGGTGTGATATGGTTGACCATGATGTTTTAGTGGATTGACTACAGCCAGTGTTTGTGGAAAAAAGGACAACCCTCCATTGGTTTTGCACTCTTCTTGTTGGCAGGAAATAAAAAGTTCTCATAGGAGAGGAAGAGGCAGCTGGTTGGGACTCGATGTGCAGGCACCGCAAGCATGCGCTTTATCCCCAGTGTTTTTTAAATTTCATGTTAAACCTTTCACTGATATCATTAGGAGCTTTGAAGATGGTTGTCACCAATATGCAGGTGACACCCAATTTATATCTCATTAGAGAGCCAGTTTGGTATCGTGGTTAAGAGCGTGGGACTCTAATCTGGAAAACCGGGTTTGATTCTCCACTCCTCCACTTGAAGCCAGCTGGGTGACCTTGAGTCAGTCACAGCTCTCTCAAAGCTCTCTCAGCCCCACCCACTTCACAGGGTGTTTGTTGTTGAGGGGATAATAATGACATACTTTGTAAACTGCTTTGAGTGGGCATTAAGTTATCCTGAAGGGCAGTGTATAAACTGAATGTTGTTGTTGTTGTTATATCTAAGTCTCAAGAGACCAGGTATGAAGGTCCTGGGACAATGTCTTTGGGCTTCGGTCAGGTGGCTGAGGGCCAACAAACAAGATGGACAAAATGGAGGTGATATGGGTTGGGAAGGCAGAGTGTTTGGCTGGTATTATTTTTACCAGTCTCATCTAGGGTTAACCTTTCTTTGGCAGAGCAAGTTAAGGGCCTGGGGTAGTGTTGCCAGCCTCCAGGTGGTGGCTGAAGATCTCCTGGAAGAACAACTGATCTCCAGGTGACAGAGATCAGTACCCATGGAGAAAATGGCTGCTTTGAAGGGGGGACTCTATGGCATTATACCCCACTGAAGTCCCTCCTTAAATCCGCCCTCTCCAAGCCCCAGCCCCAAATCCCCATGAATTTCCCAGCGTGGACCCGGCAACACTCCCAGAGGCGTTCTAGATTTGTTGATGGATAAAAAGTCTGACACTGTTGCTGAGCCCACCTTATTTCAACGACATCTAGCTCATATTCTGAACTCTAAAACTCTGCTAACCACACCATCCTGATCCAGGCTTCAGATCGGACTCCTGTCACACTCTCTACATTGGGCTGTTTTTGAAGACGTCTTAGATGTTTCAGTGCAGCAGTGGGACTCCTGTTTGTTGTCAGCTCTTTGGAACATATACCTCCAGTGCTAGGCTACTGCACATATTTGTAATTACCTTTAAAACCCTCTGCGGCCTAGGGCAGGCCCTCATATTTTTTGAACTACCTTTCCCATTGTATTCCAGCTGACCTCTTCATGTTAGCAGGAGCTGTCTGTGCACAAGCGGGAGGGAGGCTGCTGTAGAATAAGACTTTTCCTCATTACACTTGTTGCTTTGGGAAAGAAACAGGTATTCTTTATTGTTAAAGAAATCCATACTGTGATCGGAATGGAGAGACAGGCATTCTAGCTAGGATGGATGCTGGGAGAACGGAGAGCGAGAACAAAGATGGAGAGCTGACGGAGGGAAGTCCCTGAGAAGAACAATCTGAGATCAAAGAGACAGCAGCAGAACAAAAGATACAGAGGGAACTGACCACTGCATCTTTATAGGCTCTGCTACCCCTTACACAGTAGCTGTGTATGTACTTGGTGCAAAGAGACACTGCCCTATCCTGCCGTTCTAACACTGCAGACCTGCCTTGTGGCATCGTCTGGCATGTCTGTCCATTTGGCAACAGTTGGGTCAGGGGCTTTTTCTGTGGTAGAACCAGTCATAGAATCATAGAGCTGGAAGGGACTCCAGGGTCATCTAGTCCAACCCCCTGGCCAATGCAGGAAATTCACCATTATTCCCCCTCACCCCCGGTGACCCGTGCTCCATGTCCAGAAGATGTCCTTTGAAGTGGCTTACTAGAGTGCTTGCATTTAGGAAGGCATGTACAATGGTCTTATTTCCAAAGGCATTTAGTGGACGCTAAGAGTCTCTCTTCACAAGATGCCTCGGGTGCATGTTCGTCTAGTGTAGGGTGACACAATGTTAGCCAGGAAGAGTAGTTTAAAGAGACAGAGTTGGTGGAGATCACCTCTCAGAGGGTTTGTTAAAGTCATCACCTCCGGGAAGGCTCTGTCAATTTCACTTCTCCAATGTAAAACTGTGTGGGATCGCAACCAGAGGGCAGCAAGGAATGGAAATGGGCTGGAGCTGCCTTCCAGAGCCAGGCTTGGACCTGGAGGGGTTATAATGGGCTGAAGTTTCCCGTCTGGCATTTTACAGCCCCTTCACACAGCTCCAGTGTATAGCAAAGTCTTTGCCCAGCTGCCAGCTCTGTCTTTTTAAACTACCCTTCCCGGCTAACATTGCATCTCCCGACACGTGTTTGTCACATGTCAGATGTCTCATGCAGAGAGACTATAAATGATTTTGGTAGATCTGGTTGTACAGTTCTTATCTGATGAAAGGAGCATCTGATGAAAGGGAGCTTTGGCTCTTGAACGCTCATACCCTAGAAATCTTGTTGGTCTTTAAGGTGCTACTAGACTCAGATCTTGCTGTTCTATTGCAAACCGACACAGTTACCCACTTGAAGAACCCCTTCTTATCTTGTGTGCTGTTTTTATCTCACTGACTTTTATATTGTGTTTTATGTATTTGCAATGTGCTGCTACTTTGTTATCTGCCTTGAGGTGATAAGGTGAGATATCAGCATGATAGACAGACAGACCAGCCCTCTGTTTTTGCAGATGGCAAAACCATAAGGCTTTTCAAATTATTGTTGGGCCACCACCACACATAGCTTGGTAGCTGTATTGCACCAAGAGAGCTGCTGTAGCACAGAGGTCAAGTGGTTGGGCTGTGAATCAGCACTCTGCTGGTTCGACTCTCACTGCTGCCTTGAGCTCTGCAGAGGGCCTTGGGTCAGCCACTCCTCTCAGCCCCAGCTCCCCAGCTGTATTGTGGGGATAATAATAACACTGACTTTGGTCACCGCTCTGAGTGGGGCACTGATCTGCCCAGAAGGGTAGTATATAAGCACACGTTTATTATTCGGTGAGTCACAAGCTGTATGATCTTATTTCTCAACCCTCTCAGTCCAGACAAAGGACTGAGCATCAGGCGCATGAAATTAGCAGTGTTACAAAAAGTATCTTGGAGTTCATACAGCCGGCGATGGAGGGGGTGGGGGCAGAGTTGCCACCTTCCTGCCAGGGAAGAGCATCCTCTGCCCCTGCTTATTGGTTCCTGCCACCACTTGGTGGAAGAGAAAAATTTAAAAATCACTGTTGAGCTGACAGCGTGACATCATTTCTTGTGAAAACCTGGAAGTGACATCACGCCTCTCTAGGAATTGCTGGAAATGTTATGGTTGCCTAGAAACCCAAGCATCCAAATGTCCCTGGTCAACAGAAGAACAGAGGTTTGCCATCAATTCTACAGCCTTCTCATTGATCGTCTCCTCAGCTAACTTGTGCCATGCATACGAAGATTCACTTGTTATTTGTCTGCCAGCTTCTAGGAGAACAGCTGGATGCTGTTGCATGTCAGAGGACTATTGTCTGAATGAAGAATTTAAACCTGAGGAATCCTTGGGTTTAATTCTTGCCTGTGAACATTTATAGCGTGATTGTAATGTGATTTTAGAGATATTGTTAATTTTGTATATTATTGTATTTTATTGTATTTTACTTTGTATTCTATTGTAGGTTGAATTGTATTCCTTTTTTATAATTATGTATGTTGTATGCTATTTGTATTCTGTTTTATTGTAAATCGCTCAGATGCTATGCAATGCTATGGTCATGTGATAATTTAATAAACAAAATAAAACAGTTAAGAGTAGGAATCCATGGTGAAAGCCAATAATGTAAGGAGGATAAAGATTTACAGAGGCAGCGTTTTAAAACATCCAGTTCAAGTTAGACTCAGGTGAGAAACCCTAGAGAGGTATCTAGTCTGGTCTACATTTTAGTTAGAGGCGGGCATAGCCAGCATCTTTGCCGCCGCCCTCCCCCGCCACTTAAGGAAAAATAAAATGCATCATTTCTTTTGTGCATGCAGAAAACCATGTTTCTGCATCCAGAATATTGGGCTCTTGCCCATTTGTTATGGAGACAGGCGTTGTGGTTTTAGTGGCTGCATAACAAGCCAAAATCAACGGATTCTTTTTCTGTTGCTACAGCTCCATGCTAGGAAAGGCTTCCCCTGTTGAGTTTAAGACTTACTGTTTGCGTAGCATGTCCCAAGTGTTCCAAGGATGTCACAGAGTACATTTGCATGTGGCATTTCAGAAATCTTAACCCCTCTCTAAGATGGCTAATAACCTGACCTGGATAGCCCAGGAGAGACTGATCTTATCAGATCTCAGAAGCTAAGCAGGGCCAGCCTTGGTTAGTAATTGGATGGGAGACCTCCAATGAAGACCAGGGCTGCAGAGGCAGGCAATGGCCATCCACCTCTGTTCGTCTCTTGCCATGAAAATCCCACCAGGGGTTGCCATAAGTCAGCTATGACTTAAGGGCAGGATTTTGTTTTTTCCCAAGGTGGCTAATACTGGTACCTATGTACCCCGTATGGCAGATAGTGGGTAACTGAGGTTAAGAGAACAGTGGCTTGCCTCAGTCCACATAGCAAGGTCATGATGACTGAGGTGAGATTTGAACTTAGGAGTCCATTTTCCTGGTGAAAATTACCACCCCTCCTATCTGTTTCAACCTCCACTGGACAGCAGGATTTGAGGCCAGTAGCACCTTAGAGACTAACCAGGTTTTCAGGTCGCTATGGTGTCCCTGGACTCAAATCCTGCTGTTCTACTGCAGATCAACACTGCTAACCCATAAAAAACTACTTGTGCTAAGGTATTATTTTTCCCTAGTGTGTAAGGGGTGGGTGGGGGTAAAACCAGCTTGAGGTGGTAATTTTCAATCGGAGAGTGCATCAAAGGCAAAGGGCAAAATAAACCCTTTCTCCACACCAGCCCCCCTTCCTTCAAATTGCAATGCCAGCAGCTGCATTTTGTTTAAAAAACGTGTAAAAAGAATAATGGAACTACATGTTATGCATAATTCTGCCCTTTGCCACTCCATAGTATTAACGCTCATTCTGCCCGTTTATGCCGCTGTTAAAGGGACAGAACCTCTTTTTGAAAAAGCCACAACTGTGCAGTTTTGTATAAAAACTTGTTGCATTCTCTGCATGAAGGTAAAATTTTTCCGGAAAGTCACTTTCTGCTCATCTACTGCTGCTGCAGCATGTACCAAAATCCTGTCCTTTGTTCACCCAATAATAATGGCTGCTCCTGCCCTACTCCCATTTCACACACTGGGCTGAAAATCAGAGCAACATTTAAACAATAATAGATAGTTGCGTGTGTCTCTCCCCCTGCTCCCAAATACGTTCTTCACAGTGGGTTGTAGATGAGCGTCATAGAGTTGAGAAGACAGATGTCTACGATTTCTCCTGGAGAAGATGGTTTTAGTTGCTCTGGGAGTAAGTATTTTAGATTGTCTGTTTGCAACAGACCACGGATGGGGACGTAGCATATCCTGTTGAAAGCAATGGAGTGTGGCTAGGCAGTATCCACATTTTGTTGCGCATCCAGTTTGTGCTCGAGATTTCTAAACCAAGTGTTGAGTGCTCAAAAGCTTGTTTTAGATGGATTGAGCTTCTTCACCGGATTCAAGGGCAAGGCCATTTTCACACTGCTTACCAGCCACGGAACATCGCGCCGAGCTCCCGGAACGACAGCGTCTTCCTGGAGTGATTTTGTGCAAGAACAACAGGAAGACGCTGTCGTTCCGGGAGCTCAGCGCAATGTTCCGTGGCCGGTAAGCAGTGTGAAAATGGCCCAAGTGACTGGAGCACAGGCTCAGTTTAAAATCAGTTTCATACCCGAACCCAATTCAGCATACATCTTCTCCAAGGTAAAAGATGATGCATAGGTACAGAATTACAACTGACAGCAGGGGCAGGATGTACAAATTGCAATCTTTAGCAAAGTTGCACCCTTCTGAGCCCATTGACTGCAGTGGGCTTAGAAGGTTGTGACTCTGTTCAGGATTGCACTGCAAGAATGCCATGGTTGACGCTGGAAACTTCCCTGTCCTTCCCACTCCCTTTCCCTATGACAATATTAATGCCCGTTTATACATGATAGGACAAAGCTGATTCCAAAACCAACAGTTTGGACAGTCAAAGAAAGAATTCAGAAACTCCGAAGAAGAAAGAGAAAGAGCGGAATCTGTCTTCAGCTGAGGTCAGGAAGAAGTTGCTTGAGGACAAAATGAGAGAGTTCAAGACAGTTTGGTTTCCATACCTACATTTTGGAGGGGAAAACTCCCCCCATTTTTCTCGCAAATGACAAAGCAAATAAACTGCATTCGAAATATCTCTCGGATATGTGTGGTGTCTGCATACGTTTGTTCCCCTTCGCTCCCGTCTCTTTGCATTTTCCTTTTTTTTTTTTTTGCACCAGTTTTTTCAAGTAGTGGATCAGAATGGTAAAGCTTAGCTTGGACAGTTGCACTTCAAGCTGCGTGTGGCGAATGTGGCATATTTTAAAGCTTCTCCTGAAACAAATGTTTCTGCATCACATTGAAAAAAAGGATATCTGAGATTACTTACATCATTTATTTACATACATTTATTCATGCTATTTACATCATGGTTCACAAAGTGGTTTAATGGTTGGGCTGCAAATCAACACTCTGCTTGTTCTAATCCCACTGCTGCCATGCCCTCAGCAGGTGGCCTTGGGTCAACCACTCCTCTCAGCCCCAGCTTTAATGTGGGACTTTGTTCACTACTCTGAGTGGGGCACTAATCTGTCTCGAAGAGTGGTATATAAGTGCTATCATTATCATCATCATCAACAACAACAACTTTCCTCACCCTAATCCTATTACATTGATTATTGGATGTCCCGTCCTATTGACTGCATTGACTTACACTGTGTAATCCACCTTGAGTCTCAGCGAGAAAGGCAGAATGTAAATAAGGTAAAATAAATAGATAAAAATAAGCCAAGGTACATGCATAAACAGTTATCAATAAGCAAATCATAAACAATAAAAATCCAATACTACCCAGCAGCATTAAAACAATAAAAACTACAACTATCAATTAAAAAACATGTCCATTTGGCAGCAGATTTTAAAAAGCAAGACACATACATATGAAGCTGCCTTATACTGACTGAGAACACTGGTCCATCAAGGTCAGTATCATCTCCTCGGCGTGGCAGTGCCTTTCCAGTGTCTCTGCTAGAGGTCTTTCACATCACCTACTGCCTGGTTCTTTTAACTGGAGATGCTTGGAATTGAACCAGGGACATTTTGCATGCAAAGCTCTTCCACTGAGCCATAGCCCTTACATAAAGTAGTATTATATATACAGATATAAGCAGCAAAGCTAGCTACTCATACATACCAATTCATTGAAAGACCAGGAGACGTGTCTAGTGGCATTGAGGGAGTTCCATAAGAAAGGTGCCACCACGGAACAGGTTCTGCCCCTCGTGGTCACCGACCTCACTTCAGTAAACGGAAGCACGTTCAACAGGGGCCCGGATGCTGTTCTTAATATTCTGGCAAATTCATATGGCAGAAGTCAGTTTATAAGGGACTGAGGTCCCAGTCGATTTAAGGCTTTTAAAAGTCAGCGCCAATACTTTGAATTGAGCTTGGAAACAAACAGGCTATCACTACCACTCCTTCAGAAGTGGCAAGATATCTTCTTGTGCAGATGTGTTAGCACTGCAGCTGCTTCATTCTGCACTAGTTGAGGTTTCCAAAGAGTCTTCAAAGGCAGTCCCACGTGGAGCACCATTGCAGTAATCAAGCTGGTTATAATCACAGCATGGATAACTGGCTAGATCTCACATTTCCAAGAAGAGACTCTTCTGAGGAACCTACTGAGTTTAAGGGGCTACGCACCAAGAAGAGACCCAGCTATCAATCTGCATCAATAGATCTCCTAGTGCCCCAAAGCTGTAGATCTGACCTTTCGAGTGAAGGCAATCCTATCCAAAACAGGCCGACTCCTCATTCCTTGGTTAGCATTATTTATTTACTTCACTTATAGTCTGGCTTTCTCATTGAGATTCAAGGCAGATTATATAATTAATACAATGCAACAAAAACAACGTAAAACATACAATCTACAGTGGATTACAGAATTAGAGAACAATGGACAAAAAACTGTACAATACATACCATATAACAATATAATACCTACAAATAAGGTAACAGACATGAATTGCAACACTGGTGAGCAAGGCAATAAAAACAGTGTAATACAGTGAAAATTTCCTGTACTTCACAAATGTGAAGACAGGCCATTCCAACTGGAGGAAACCATGACAGAGAATGCTCTGGTATGGGCAGCTGTTTTCAAATGAGTGAAGCTGCCACAGTGGCATATATCAAGAGCTGATCCTGTAGATACATGTTTCCTAGACCATGAAAGGGCTTGTAGGCAGTAAACAGAACCTAGAATTGAACCTAGTAACTAACTGCAGAATATGTGTCATGTGTGTAGTCTTGCTCTCTCGTTTCCAATAGCAATCAAACCAAAGATTGAGTTCCCACATTGTCTTCAAGGGCAGACCCATGTACAGTGTATTACAGTAGTCTAGCCTCAAAGTTACCATGGTATGGATGCATGCAGCCATATCTTCTGGGTCAACCAGCTGCAACCAAAAGCATCTGTCTTTAGTTTATTGGCCTGCATTCAGCTCATTAGTGCCTCCAAACATCTGATTAAAAGGAGAATAGAGTCTCACGAACATATTGATGACATTTTGCTCCCATTCCTGGCTATTTATTTATGCATTTAAAATATTTATATCCCATCTTATCTCCCTGTGCTCACGGTGGCTACTGATGACCTCTTCCAGTGATTTCATGTAAATGTTAAACTGTATGGGGGGACAAAATGTAGCCCTCAGGGAATCCCCGCAGCATAGAGCAGAGCAGATGTCTTTCAGTACCTAGTCTGGTACTCATCAGCCAGACAAGTCTAGAACCAATAGAGTTCAGTATCCCAAATATCCATCTTGTCTGGAAGGATGCCATGGCTGAAGTAACTGAAAGCTGCCAAGAGGTCCAGAAGAATCAGTAGGGGCCACGGTCCCCCATCTCTTTCCCATCAAAGGTCATCCATTAAGGCAGCTTGTGTAGGTTCAGTTGCAAAACTGGGTCTATAGTTGGATTGAAATGGGTCTAGGTAATCCTATTTCCTGTTGGAGTTAGACTAACTTTTCTCTCTGCCTTGCTACTTTTCTACATGCAGAGAGGTTTTCTCATTGGGGAAAAGTAAAGAAGTCTGCAATCTGGAGCTTGATCTTTTGGTTACACATACGACCCACACTTCTCTCTTTTTCTCCCCGCTATCTTTCCTCTGAGTAGCACAATTTCACTCACACATTCCTTTCTTCCTGCCATCACCCTTCTGGACCTTTTTATTAATTTACTCTTTACCACAAAAAACGGCTAGCCTCCAAAGGATGCAAAAGTGGGTGGGTGGGGGGACCCCATGTTTATCTCCTAATGCTAATGTGGGGGCTGGGAGCACTTCGGCAGGAGAGAATCCCTGGAGGGAAAGGACAGTATAACCCTTTCCCCAACTTGGAGATCCTGCCTCCCCCCTGCAACTGTTTCCAGTCACTTAACGGGGCGCAGTCAGCCAAGATTAACCACTTTTAAGACCCACAGATTTCAATGGGAGAAAGTTAAGCACTAGTATATGTACAATTATCTCCTGCTGAAATGACTTAAAATGGGCTTGACGTTGGCCAGTCTATTTCCATACACTTGTAGCTCTTTTAGGACACGGATTCTGCTAAATAGGGGCTATGTTTGAGGAGGCTGTGTTCTTAGTTCTTGTGGGTGTGCAGAAACCTAGAGAATGGTCTTTCCTAAAGTCCAAAAGGGGCTGGTGGGCTTGTAGGGTTCTCCATGAGAAATTCTGGCATAGGTCTTATGAGTCAAAACCAGTACCTGGTTGGGGAGTGAAAGATCCTGAACACATTTATTGTGATCCAGTGAAGAACTGTAGGGGAATGGGGGAATAGGCTCATGCGCGCATATCATTAGATGGATTAGGAACTGGGGTATGCTATGACAGCCGTGGTGGTTCTGTAATCCAACTTCTGAGGGTTACATTCACCAGAACCCAGGGAGACTATCAGTCATAAGACTAGTAACCTGTCTGAGGTAGTGGATTGAGCCCCCACCACTTTCACTGAACAGTTGACTGGTGTGATTACTGTTTCCATAAGTAGACTCTGTCTTTGCAGTCCCAACTGTGCAAGAACATAGTTAGATAAGGGACATTACATACAAGCAAATTGTATTGAAATCAAGAGGAGCTACGTTCAGTTGATGGGTCTACAAAGAGGTATAAGATACAACAAATTCCCCAGAGCTCCCCTACCTTGAAATGGGATGCAAAAGCAGGTTGCTGAGGCCACAGTCCAATGGCGTGGCTAGTGGAGCCCTGTGTCCTGTCCATCAATCCACAGTGCAGTGGCTGCCACCACTTTATCATTTCTCTTTTAATGAAGCAAGATTCCCCCACCACCACCAATACACACTGATATCATGTTGGTATAGTTGTCAGACAAGGGCTATTGTGAGAGAAGTATGATTCACCATGACAAAATACAACTCTCCGTGTAGCTAATTGCCTTGACTGTCCATAATGTTTTAACATTTGTTTCTTTCTTTCTTTCAGTTTCTTCTACAGATGCTGCCCGCAGGCCATGGTGAAAGAGTAAGAGAGGTGGATGGAGCTTCCTTAAGGAAGTATTCCATGTGGTTCCCTGAGTTTAGAACGGGCTCTTCCTCGTTCTCTTAATACTGGATCCAGTCAACAGGACTTCTTTTTCCTCCAATAAAAACAAGTCAGAAATTTACATATAAGTGAGATCACTAAACCCGTGTCATATTTTCTCCCTTCCCTCCATTGGAACATAGCTTGTTAGATAATTAAGAATGCATAAAAATTCTTTAGATAATAATAATAATAAATAATAATAATAAATAATAATAATAAAAAATAATAATGAAGAGCCTCGTGGCACAGAGTGGTAAGCTGCAGTACTGCAGCCCAAGCTCTGCTCACGACCTGAGTTCGATCCTGGCAGAAGCCGGGTTCAGGTAGCCGGCTCAAGGATGACTCAGCCTTCCATCCTTCCGAGGTTACGAGTACCCAGTTTCCTGGGGGTAAAGTGTAGATGACTGAGGAAGGCAATGGGCAAACCACCCCGTAACAAAAGTCCGCCAAGAAAATGCCGTGATGCGATGTCCCTCCATGGGTCAGTAATGACTCAGTGTTTGCACCTTTACCTAATAATAATAATAATAATAATAATAATAATAATAATAATAATAATATGAGAGTAGAAAATAACACAGTGAAAAAGAAACCAAGTGCATTTAAGTAAATATTAGTGTAATACATTAAGTACATAACACCAAAACCAGCATGCTGTCTTTTAAAAACTGTCTGTTTGGACCTAACAAAAGATACAGTCTGAAGACCATTCAAGAGTCCAGTAGCACCTTTAAGACTTACCAACTTCGTTGTAACATAAGCTTTTGAGAACCACAGCTCTCTTCGTCAGATGCATGGCACAGTCACTGTGCTTTTCATACTACTTCACTAACACAGCATCCCCATTTTGCTCTCAAGGTACCATACATATTTTATTTTTAACCCCTGGGTGGGGAGGTGCAACATTCATTAGGTCAGTTTTTGAAAGAAACTAATCTTATTGCATTGTGGAAACAGCTGATTTCAATATATATTGATTTTAGCAAGGTATTTGACAACCTCTCCCACCATACTTTGGTTAGCAAGTTGGTTAGATCCAGGCTAGATGATCGTTCATGTGTGTGTATGCAGACAGAATTTTTAAAAACCCAACAAGACCCCAAGCCATCCAAAGTTAAACAGGGTTGAATCCAATTGACTTCAGTGGGAGAGATTAAACCACGGAGGTAGCTCTCCACTTGAAATTAGGAAGAACTGAAGCTTACACAGGAGAAATTAGGAAGAATTAAAGCAGCACTCTCATGCATGCTTACTAAGGGAGTAAACACCACTGATCTCTTTGGAAGTTTCTTCTGACTAAACATGTACAGGATTAGATGGCACATAGTGCTTAGCATGTGATGAACTGTGCCTTAAATAAATAGCTGGTTCAACTCCAGATGGGTGGCTTGACGATTGTAGGCCTCATCCTAGAAATGGACCTGAAGCCAACCACAGCAGGAGAGGCAGCTTTATCTGCAGGGGCGATTTCCCTCTCCCGATAGCAGCAGATTGCTCCCGACAGCCACGGTCAGAGGGTTAAGGAACGGAATGCTTCATAAAACAAATCAGCAGCAGAGGAAATCAAAAGAGGCAGAGTAGGTCAGACCTCTTGATCCTTTCAATATTGCAATGACCATTTTAGACACCCGATAGTCAACAATGGTAAGAAGTTACACAAGTTGTCCAAATATAGTTTTAGGAGGATCCTGTAGGTTTGCCAGCTCTTCCTGCTAGTATGAAGTCCCTACCTGTTGCTTTCTATAGTGTAAGGGACAGTAACACGCATATGATCTGAAAGTGCAATGCTTGGGAAGGTCCCAGACAAGATGGAGCTTTGAGCACCCATATATCTCACAGAACTGCAGTCTTGAGCAAATTCCACCAGGAAATTCTTCTGAGCCAGTTTAGTGGAAAATTTGAATGAGAGCATTGCATGATCAATAGGGCTTACTGGTGGATTATGGCCCTATCTTCAGACAATTGCAAATTGCATATATGTGTGTTTGTGAGTGTATGATGCACACATCATTGGAAGGTTGCATCTTAAGTACTGATTTTTCATTTCTCAAAATACACATGCATGAATAACAAATTCCAAAAGTAAGTTGCCATGTTACTTTGTCACTGAAAAAAAGATCAGAGAGTTGTAAAGTGCTTTCCATGGTCATCGATCCAGAGGAGTTAGCCATGTTAGTCTGTAGTTGCAAAATAGTAAAGAGTCCAGTAGCACCTTTACGACTAACTTTTTTGCTACAAAACAGTCTTAAAGGTGCTTTGCTGTTTTGTGAAGTGCTTTAAAGATTTACAGTGAAATCCTAAGCAGAGTTACTCCAGTCTAAACCCAGTGGGTTTAGACTGGAGTAACTCTGTTTAGGATTTCACTGTTAATGTCCTGCAAGTTTCCTCTGCAGCAAGCCTCATGTTGATAAAAACATGTTTTATTTTAGCCGCGAGTGCTAACGAGGCAGGCACTCACCTGCCAGGTCTCAACAGAGAATTCTGAGGCTGCCTTTGTGAAGACTGGGCACTTGTGCGTACATAAATTAAAATGACATTTAATATCCTGTAAAGTTTAAAAGCTCTGGGTGACATGAGCAGATTAAGAACTCTGGCTACTTGAAATAGATTCGCACAGACATCCAATTAGCCACCCCTATTTTTAATGAGATAGCTGGGAACGAGATCTCATTAGCAGGTCTTAGAATTCAAATTATGACCATGATTAGCTGAAGATAAAAAGAAGAGATTTAAAATGAACCGTTTGTCTAGAATGGACTCGGGCAACTTTTCTAGTGTTCGAACCAGTGACGTGTGTATCTCAGTGCCGATTTAATGATTTACTTTCTGCAGATCTGCAAAGTCGGTACTGCAAACGCTCTTGTGTTCAACTTCCTTGGCTGTTAATCTTTCGCTGGAATAATCTTTTAATCCCGTCCTAATATCTGACATCACCACTGCAAGAGGAGAATCAAAATGGGGAGTCAAATTAAATTAGCATAATTGGTAAATCTAATTTGCGTTAATGGGATCTGATAACCTTGCCAAGACCTGCCCACCCACTCTTCCAAAATCTTCCATTTCTCCAGACTGCCCCACAAATAAGGAATGCAAGTGGCATGTTAAGAAAAACAATCTGAAGAAAAGTAATTCAAGAAAGGGGGTGGGGGGAAATGAAACAAGCATTTAAGACTAGCAGAATGCAACAATCCTTAACAGGCTCCCAAATATATATTGAAATAATTCTGCTGCAGCTGCTGGAGTTCATCTTCTTGAACTAAACATACTATCAACTGTAAAAGGACAATAGAGGGGTGAGGGAAGCGGGATTGTTTTCCCCCCGAAATGACAGTGAAAAGTTTACTACTTGTTTGCAGAGGGTGCCACCTAAAATTTTATCTCAAACTTCAAGCCGTGAGCTGATAAGACTGTAGAGGTCACAAACAAAATGTATGGCTCTTATGCATTTTTAATAACAACAGCATTTAATTTATATACTGCCCTTCAGGACAACTTAACTTCCGCTCAGAAAGGTTTACAAACTGAGTTGTTATTATCCTCACGACAATCACCCTGTGAGGTGGGTGGGACTGAGAGAGCTCTGAGAGAGCTGTGATGGGCCCAAAGTCACCCATCTGGCTTCAAGCAGAGGAGTGGGGAATCAAACCCAGCTGTCGAGATTAGAGCCCTGCCATTGTCAACCACTACACCAAACTGGCTTAATGTATAAATATGTTCTATCTTTGGAGATTGACTTAAAGTGAAAACCACTTTGAAATGACTGAGTTGATAACGGATACATCCTTCTACTACACAGTAATAATGCCACTATATCTAATTCTGAACTATAGCCTCAGCGTGTGGGTCAAGAAATCCACACAATGGGGCCATGTGCGGATAGGGACTGGAGTATTCTTCTATGAGCCTGGGGGGAAACCTCAAATTTGCAGAAAAAATGTTTAAAAAGGTGTTTTAAAATGTATTTCTAAAGGAGAGCTAATGTGGGCTGCTTAGAGGTAGGAAAGGGAGGAACGAGATTGGGTTATATGAGATTGATTTGTTCTTTGTCCATGGCCAACTGCAGTGCCAATCCCAGAAAGGAGGGGCTACGATTAGAGATGGGCACGATCCGCATTACAATAGAAAAAAACCCACGATAATGGCGATCGCATGATCGTGACCCGGCGGATCGTGATCAGCCACGGCCAACGATCCAGCGATCGGGAGAGGCCTAGATCGTTGCGTTTGGGCTCGGATCAGGGATCCAGACACTCAGGCGCCAGCAATCTATTTCCCTGGCAACGGAGCCAGGGGAAAGCCTGAGCTCTGTTTGCCCTCCTTCTGTCGCCCTGGAAACCCGAATGGAAGCCCAGCTTTCCTTGATCAGCAGGGCTTTCTTCCAACCACGGAGCAGCAAAGCAGTCACAAGTTGGGAGAAGACACCCAGGGGAGGGAGGGGGAAGGGGGCGGGAGGGATTTCAGGGGAGTATTAATGCCATAGAGTTCACCCTCCAAAGCTACTATTTTCTCCAGGGGATGGATCTCTGTCATTTGGAGATCACTTGTAGTTCTGAGAGATCTCCAGGTCCCGCCTGGAAGTTGACAACACTACTGCATGATGTGCTTTCTTTCTATAGGAAAAAGGTACGGCGACTCCTGTCTTTTCTCCTGCAGGGGACAAAAAAGGCTTCAGGAAAACTTTGATCAGAGTAACAGCTGGAAAGCAATGGGTTAACCTCCCCACTTCTCATTTGCTGAACAGCAGCAGCCTCCTGATGCTGCTTTGCATTACAATGAAAATAGTTATAATTGTTTAATCAAGACATCTTTAAAAGTTCATGAAACACTGCTTTATAAACATCTTAAGCAGGGGAGGGAGGGGGAAGGGGGTGTTCTGTAGCCACGGGCACTCCAATCTCATCCCTGCAAACCCTGATAGGCAGCTCTGACGGCCAAACACAGACGGCCAAACACAAACACAGATGCCGCCGGCATCACCCACGTTCCTGTATCGCTGGGAACAGCGGGGCGCCCCTCCGCTTTTGCCTCCACGATCCACAATCCACGGCTCGGGAACGGGAGATGACCGGTGCGGATCGTTAATTCGGGATTGTTGTCGGCGCCGATCCACAATCCGATGGATCGTTAAAATTTTTTGGATCGTGCTCATCTCTAGCTACGATACTCGGGCACTACAATCCATGATATACTTACAAAAGAGAAAGTCCCATTTAACTCCGTGGACATCTGAGGGTGCCTGATTGCAGATTGTAAAAAGAAGATCTTACCTAGACTGTCAGCATGGCAAAAGTAACTACTATCTGTTTACCGCGAAGTCAATGTGTAGGCCAGATCACGTGTATAGCGGATTTCACTGTGCAACTGTTCCTTTATCACTTACACAATCGTTCCCCCTTACATAGTAAATTACTTTTTTGAAACTAGACAAGAAATGTCGTGTTGTTAGGGAGTGAGGAACTAGGGTTAACTCTGAGAAGTTCCATCTCTGCTGAGAGACATCCCTTTTCTAATTGATCTGGGGTTACAGAAGGTGCTGAGGCCCCGGGGTGGTCCTTGGGGAGTAAAGGTCAGGCTGGCAATAGTCTGTCGTGAGCTTGCATGATTATAAAGGCTTGTGTCAGAGAAAGAACACTCCAAAAGAGGCGAACGGAAGCACACCTTATGCCAGTTTGGGAAGCAACAGGGCTGACCTGGACTTGGAATGCTGAAAACACAACAAGATGTATGTTATCTCATGTTTCAATCCACAGATTGGTCTCCAACAATTCCCTGCTGTAACTTCCACCTTGTACAAGCCATTTTGAGCCATGTTTCCTGCTTTGGCTTTTCTTTACATGATTTGCTTTATATAGGTATTATCAGGGGCAAAGCCTTGCCATGAGATATTTTGCCTGCATCCACCCTCAAAGAAAAAGAACACCCAATTTCAGTGATCTTTCCAGGTGGTGCACCAAACAGGGTGAAAATATTAACCTCCTTTTAGTGACAAATGCTGCTTTAAGAGAGGGACTGCAGCACAATGCTTTTTTCAAGAGGGCATGAGGAATTGTGATTTCTTAGCAAAATCCCCCTCCCCAAAGTAAGTGTTGTTACAAAAATTTAGTATAGACTTTTCTGTACCTAGGCCGTCTTGCTTGATCTTCCTTCTAATTTCCTTTGATTCACATATCACAAACTAGTCCTCTCATTTCTAAGAATGTGCTTTATCTAGAATATTTGATCAACTGTTCTTTACATTTTTGCAACAGTTACATTTATAAGCTCTGAAAATAATTATATGTGGTTTTTGCAAAAAAACCAGTTTGTAGCAATGGTGGTATTCTGACTTGGGTGGCAAAGTTTTGGGGTTTTCCCCCATCAGTATGAGGATAACCTTAATGGAAAAAGAGCCATACATGCCAATCCCACCAAAATCTGTATTGTGACACACAGACAAAATATTGTTTTCAAAATATCTTCAAACCCACTGCAAATTCAGTAATTTGGCTGAAATTCTACACAGTTTTACTTGTGTGTAAGACTACTGGATGGACATCTGAGTCAACATGCACAGGATCGAGTTGTAACTTTGGGGAGAATTGAGTAACAAGTACTCTGTGCATGTAAAAAAGTGCACTCATCTCTTAGTAGGGAAATGGCCAACTTCAACAGCTGGGGTGTACGTAGAAGAATTATAGATTTCCAAGAAAGATAATTCCTAGGTCAACTAGGGGTGTGGTTCCATGTGAAAATGCCAATTTTTAAATTGCTCTTTGGCAAGTAAGGTTTCTGCATTGAGTAGTCTTCCAAAGAAACTCCCCCAAGAAACCAGAGCTGTAGATGGAGCAAACATAGCCATTCTCAGAGTGTTTCTCAGCCTTTGACCAATATGCAGTCTGAAATCCTATTCATTGTATAATTGACAAAGTTTGTACCAATTTAGTTGCAAGCAAAAATTCACAGATATTAGAGGGATTGTTCTTCAACTAACAAGACTGGCAATTGCAGTAGCACTGGTTTGGTGTGGGTGAGTGTTGTATACCTTTCCTCAATATCTAATGTAGCACATGATGCACCCCTTTTTTCCTATGAAATCTAACAGGAACAGCATACAGAGTCCAATCTTCTTCACGTATGCACAGTTTCTTCTGCAATATGGGGATAAACAGAACTGACATAATTTTGCATGTTCTCGAGGGAGGGTCCATATTTACTCCCTCCCTGTTCATTACCTAACATAAAATACAGGGAATGTAGGTAGGTGATCAGTACAGTTAGCATCCCATACTATCCTGAGCTTCGACTTTTAGCCAAGTGTGTCTTAAACTGTAACTCGGGACCCAAAAGTGAGTCGCACAACTCTTTTGCCAGTGAGAGTCTCTCTACACAAGACATCTTACATGGGGACACTCAAGTGACTTACTTTCTGTGTGGTCTTATATTCAAGCAGCGCATGTGTATCCACAATGGGAGAACAAGTGTTAGATCTTTCACTTGAGTGTCCCCATGTAAGATGTCTTGTGTAGAGAGACTCTTGAGTCCCAAGGCAAAGATCAAGGTGGAAGAAAAGGGTGAGTCAGGTGATGAGGTTTAATAGCAACTTTGGAGTTGCCTCTGTGTAATTTGAGAAACGGCCATGACGTACCGCCTCTTGCTCAGCAATGGGATATATTCCTGCAACTTGCATCTCATGTAGGGGTGGGATGGGGGGAAGGAAAGAACTGGGAGGAGTCGTGGCTTAATGGAAGGACACCTGCTTTGCATGCAGAAGGTCCCAGGTTCAATTTTCAGCATCTCCAGGTAAAAGCAGGAGATGTGCAAGACCTCTGCTTGAGATACTGGAGAGCTGCTGCCTGACCTTGAGAGAGCAAGGACCTGACTCAGTGTAAATCAGCATCTCAAAAAGGTTGAGAAGCGTTTCCCTACCTCTGGCTGAAACTGGCATGTCCGTAAGGTGTCCTGAGTCCAGAGTAAATGTTTCAATAAGTAAAGACAAGACTCAGTGGAAAAAAACAATAATGCTAAGAAATTTGAAGGCAGTAGGAAAATAGACCCGACATGAGATGGATTGATTCAATAAAGGAACCCATAGCCTTCATCATGCAGGACCTGAGCAAGGCTGTCAGTGATAGGATGTTTTGGAGGCCACATGTGCGTGCAAATTGCTGTCAAGTCGTAGCTGACTTACAACAACCCCTGCTGCTGTTTCCAAGGCAAGAGACAAACGGAGGTGATTTGTCATTGCCTGCCTCTGCATAGCAACTCTGGTCTTCCTTGGTGGTTTCCCATCCAAGTATTAATGGATGCCAACCTTATTTAGCTTTCAAGATCGGATGAGTTCAGGCCAGCTCATTGGGGGGCTGTAAGCCAGAAGCAACTCAATAGGACATAACACACACATATTTTTTTTGTTTCTCTGAAAGTTTTACCTTGCATTTCAATATACTGAAATATAAGGCGCCTAGAGTATAGAGTAAAAAAAATTAAAATACAACACAAACATGAATATAATGTATAAATATATGCATTTGAGTCCAGTGGCACCTTAGAGACTAAACAGATTTTCAGTTTATATGCTTTTGAGAGTCAAAGCTCCCTTCTTCAGGTACACATGAATAAAATAAAGACGTATACACATAAGCCTCTTTTTTAAAATCTTCCCCTCTACTCCAGGCACCTTATTTCCCAATATAAATATACCTGTAGTGCAGGGGTAAAGCTTTCCAACAAATGTATACCTTTATTGTCATTGATCCAGAAGAGTTAGCCGTGTTAATCTGTAGTTGCAAAATAGTAAAGAGTCCCGTAGCACTTTTAAGACTAAACCAACTTTATTGTTGCATAAGTTTTTGAGAACCACAGCTCTCTTTGTCATCTGATGCATCTGACGCAGAGAGCTGTGGTTCTCGAAAGCTTATGCTACAATAAAGTTGGTTAGTCTTAAAGGTGCTACTGGACTATTTATCATTGTACACAGGCCTATTGATTTTGATCACGTTGAACCTTTCTTGAAAGTCTCACCCCGAGGGCCACAATGCCCGAGCCTTTCCTCGGGACGCAGACGGGCTCCCCGCAGGCGCGGGCGCCGCCCGGGCCAGGCTCCTCCCAAGGCGGGCAGGTGCCTGGCTGGCTCGGGAGGGCCTTATAAGGCTCCGGCGAGGGCGGGCCGCCTGGCAGCGGCTGGTCTCGGCGCTGGGCCGGCTGGACGCTTCTGCTCTCCGGCGGGCCAGCGAGTGAGGACGGGCCGGTGGGGCTCGGGCGGCCATGGCCCAGGGCGGCGAGGGGGGCGAGGCCGCCTTGCCCGCGGGCGGCGACGACGACGCGGGGCCGCTGGCGGGGCTGTGGTCGGCCTTCTTCGCGGCGCTGGTGGCCGCGCTCCTCGCCTGGCTGTGGTACGGAGGGAAAGGCGGCGGCAAGGAAGAGGAAGCGGCGGCGGCGGCCCCGGAGGGCTCCCCTCAGCCGCGGAGGGCCGAGGCAGAAGGTAGCCCCGCCGAGCCGGGGAGAACGGAGCGCCCCCCTCTCCCCTTCGCCCGCAGGAGGGTCCCTGGAGGGGGGGGGCTTAAATTCTCCTCTCTTAAGGTTGCCAACTTTGGGTTGGGAAATTCCTGGAGATTTAGGAGGGGGGGGTCTGGAGAGGGCAGGGTTTGGGGAGGGCAGGGACCTCAGTGGGGTATAAGGCCCTACAAATCCACCCTCCAAATCAGCCATTTCCTCCAGGGGGGCTGATAATTTTTATTATCAGTTGCAATTATATAAGGTCTTCAGACCCCAGCTGGAGGTTGGCAACCCTGCTTCCGCCATGGAAAGTGCTTTATAGGGCTTTCCTCCTGCCCCATTAGTAGGGTTGCTAGCCTCCGGGTGGTGGGCTGGAGATCTCCCGGAATTACAGCTGATCTCCAGGCCACAGTAGTTAGTTCCCCAGGAGAAAATGCCTGCTTCAGATGGTGAACAATATGATATTATACCCTGCTGGGAACCTCCCCTCCCCAAACTCTGCCCTCTCCTGATTCCACCCCTCAAAATCTCCAGGAATTTCCCAACCTGGATCTGGCAACCCTACTCATAAGTGCGCCAATCAGGGCAGGTTTGGGGTTCACCTACCCCCCCCCCCAATCTAACCTTTCCTCCCCTGTAATTCCTTCTTGTGTTTTGGAGTATTCCTGACCAGGGGGTGTGTCAGTGCGATCTTATGCAGACCTTTACTGCAGTCTAAACTGGTTGATTGCAATGGGTTTAGACTGGAGTAACTGCATAGGATTGCGAGATGCAAGTGCAGTAGCACTTTAAAGACCAACTAGATTTCCAGGGAGATAGATGAAGATGGGTAGCCATGTTAGTCTGCCTATAGCAGCAGAAAAGAGCAAGAGTCCAGTAGCCCCTGTAAGATTGACAAAATTTGTGGTTGGGTATGAGCTTTCATGGGTCCCAACGTCTTCAGAAGTGAGCTGAAGAATCCATTCTGAAGAAGTGAGCTGTGTGACTCACGAAAGCTCATACCCTACCACAAATATTGTTACTCTTACAGGTAACAATATTTGTGGTAGGGTAGATTTCCAGGGTATGAGCTTTCCAGAGTCAAGAGGAGAGTTTTGACTCTTGAAAGCTCAGACTCTCCAAATCTTGCTCTTAAAGGTGCTGCTTGCCCCGAATTTTGCTCTTCTTCAGACCAACACATTTACTCACCTGAAACTATCTTCTTAGGGTTGTGCTGTGTGTCTACTGAAGTTCTTCTCGGGCTGTTGGCTGCTTGCCTCTGCTTTGGGGGGAACGTCTTGACTGTCTTCTGTTTTCCTATTCGTGCCTTTGGAGACACCAGCCCCACTTGTGAGCTATGGGGTTTTGCTCCGACAAACCCAGCTTGTGGGGAGGGGGGTAGTGGTCATCCTTATAACTGCAGTTGGCTTCTGCTTTTTTAACACTAGGTCAGCTTTTACCCCTCGTCTCCTGCAGAGGATTTTTGCCTTAACTGGGCAGAAATGCGACTGGTTAAGCTTCAGGGTGCAGATTTTGTGCGACAGCCTTGAGCTGAGGGGGTGTTTGCTCTTTAGTCTCCCACTTGCTTCTCTTGAAAGTGTGTGGTTTCCACCGAAAAGCCTCCCAAGTGTTTCCAATTCACCCCTGTCCTTTTGTATAGGTTTACATATTTAGCAACATACCCCACTTTTCTCCCCAATGGGACTTACAACATAATTCACCTGTCCTCCATCTTATCCTTACAACAATCCTGCAAGGTAGGTTAAGGTGAGAGAGTGACTGGCCAAAGGTTGCACCCAGTGAGCGTCCATAGCAAGAGTGGGGATTTGAACCTGGATCTCCCAGATTCTAGTTTGACTCTCTGGGGTCTGCTCCAAACGTGTCCTAGGATGTCATTCTCTCTTGGAGCAAATAGCTCTTTTTTAATGATCTCTGTCCTGGCTTTAAAGGGACTTTAATTATGGGTTCTAGGTAAGCTAATGCAGAGCTCTTTCTGTTCAGGGCATGGCTGGCACATGCATGTTTATACAGCTCCCCGTAGGTGCCTGCGTGTGTGAATGTACCACCAGATTAATTACTGCAGAGAGGGCGTTCAGGTGGCACCTCAAAACACAAAACTCTTAAATGGAGATAACCAAGAATAATAAAACTATGAACATGTGTGCTGCAGCTGCACCCTTCATAGCACACTATTATCAAAGTGCAGTGCCTGGAGGAGTTGGATACTCTTGGCTTTCTAGCTAGCTAGTTAAGCAATTTTTCAGCATTGCTCCAATTGCTTTAGAAGGGCATGCCTGAGAAGTATATTAAGGTTTGTGACCTTTGCGTTGGCCTGATCCCACTGGGCAGAAGTCTTGTCAGTTAGCTGTATGGTCCTATGGGAATTCTTTCCACCCCCAGGGTTTGGCTTCTGACTCATCCCAGACACTTATGGGCAATGCAAACTTTCACATCGAGCCGTGAGCTATATTTAGCTCCCATGTGGGAATGGCATGTTGGTCATTAGGCAGACGCCTGGCAGGGCTGAACAAGAACCCTGTTGTAAAGTTAGTAGGACCTGAAGCAGTGTAAAGCGCACAGAGTTATGGCTATGGACTGTAGCTTGCTGGGAGCTGAAAACAAATAGTTGGGGAGGGCGGAAAGACTATGCAAAAGGCAGGGTTAATAAATTACTGTTTTGTAGAGATTTGCCTGGACTTGGTTAGCTACTATGTCAAACTTAGAAGCCTTGCTAGGACAATAAAGGGTTTCGTTTTAATGAGAGAATTGTGAACAGTAAGTAAAATGCAGAGGAGTTACTTCCTCTCAACAGAGCACAGATGGCTGTGGACAACAAAATCTCTTGCTGGATCTCCTTTGCCAAGGGCTCTTTGTGTGGCCATGGCCGAGTCACTTGACTCGAACTTCAGTTCCTCATTTGTTGACTGGCTTTGTAAATACAGTCTAACATCTTGGTACAGCAAAAGAATAGCAGTTCACGGATAGCTTTGTTTTCGATGGTTGTTGTGGGTTTTCCGGGCTGTATTGCCGTGGTCTTGTTTTCAGTAATTCAGTCTTTTCATGGAGCAGGAGAGGAACAAACTGAAAACTATCAAGTTGTAGAGTGTGATGAAAATAATACACTTTTTTTTACACAGAGATTGTGAAAGCTGTTGTGTGTGGAACTGGGGTGTAGATTAAAACTGAATATGCAAGTGGTCCAGTCTGTCTTGTAATGTTGCATTTTCTATTAGCTAGCTGTGTTCACATGGTGTTTCTGTAACTTCCCAGCCAAATTTTTAAGAGGTTATGCACTGTTCAGGTTCTGACCTAACTGAATATTTGCAAATGGTGTCGTGTGAGTGTGTGCGCACGTACATTTGATATTTGTGGATTCAGTTGGGAATAATTTATATGCTTTCTCCAGTTCACTCACTAAAACTGCTGTACTTTTGGTTTTCCAGCATTCAGTATAAAAACCATGGTGTGTGTGATGAGAGAGATTATGATTATAAATGTTATCTCCTGTATGAACCAAATTTAATCCAGTGTGTACAGTTCTCTCTCAAATGTGCTTTTAAAAAAGTTTTTCCAGTTACTGAAACCACGTAAGTAGGTGATAGGTGTGTGCAATAGTATAATTGGCAAAGATTCCAGAATAATCCCACAAATCATTGAGGCAGTTTTGAATTCAGAAAGCATGATTCATTGTTGGGCAGCAAGAAACGAAGCGTTTGAACAACACAGTTGACTTCAATTGAGGAAGGCTGATTTAAAAGACAGATTTGTGGTTTTCATTGGCCTGGTATAGTTGGTTTTTTTAAAATCTTACGAAGTTGCAAAATAGCCAGAGGAAGCAGAAATATAATTTGGCATGGTGTGGTAAGGAAGATGAGAAAGGGTCCGTTCCAGTTCTGCAGCTTGCCCCTTGGCTTCCTGCCTGGGGCAAGTAGTATTGTCAGTGGATGAACAGTTTGAGTGGACACCTGCACCCATTCATACTGTTTTTCCCAGCCTGAGAAAATGCAGAACAGCACTGTGGAAATGGTGTGTCTTCCCTTTTGGCCCTAACTCCTGAGCAATCCAGAAAAGCAGAACAGAAAACAGGTGCTATTCCTTGAACAACTGACCTGTTGTCTAAATTCTAGTAAAAATAACATGTAGTTAAACTGAATCCGCTAGGCAGTGCCTGAAGCTAGCCTGTTGCTCCCAAGAACGATCTTTCTAGGCATCAGAGGTGGTTACAACTCCTGTTCTAGAACATTGTGCTTTACAGGTACTTGCTATAATGTATGAACTAAGACATGGTATTTAATTCCAGGAACTGGCAATCATTTCCTTCCTAACTATGATTATTCTGTTTGCTTAGAACCACTTCAGGGAAGCCACAAAGGTCTTGCACCTGAAACGGAACCAAATGATGTGTCCGTCTGTCGGGAACCTGCATGGAATCCGTTGGCTTCTCCAGGAGACCACAGCAACCCCCCCAGTATCCCTAAAGAGACTGCAGAATCTGACCCAGTTGTCAAGGAGCCTGTCACCTCCTTAATGAACTGTAAGGAGTATCCAAGGAATGAAATATTTTCTTTCCCTGCAACGTCAGAACCACCACAGAAAGAAGGCGAGGAGAAGTATGAGGAGAGATGCACAGAGCAACTGCTCCACAGCTCTGTTGATCACGAAGAATGGGAAATCGTTGCCGAGCAATCCGCAGGGGACGAAGCTACCAGAAACAACGGCATGGAGGACGCCGGCAGCAGCAAGGACCTAGAACAAGCGAGGCGGGTTGCGGCAGTGCCTCCGATGCCTCAGACTGTCCACATGACTTTCCGCGTGCACTACATCACGTACTCAGATACGCAGCTGATTGCGGTCACGGGTGACCACGAGTGTCTTGGCCAGTGGCACCACTACGTACCGCTCAGGTGTGACAAGGATGGGTTCTGGTCAGACTCTGTCATCTTGCCCGTAGATACCCGAGTTGAGTGGAAGTTCATTGTAGTAGAGAATGGGAAGGTCAGGCGGTGGGAAGAATGTGACAACCGCACCCTAACAACAGAACATGAGGATTGGCTAGTCCATAAGTGGTGGGGATATCACTAAACGGGAGTTCTGCTCAAGAGAAAGGGGCTCCCAGTTTTATTCCATTTCCTAGGAGTCACGATGCCCCCGCCCATCACCATATCTTAGTCCATCTCTATGCTGCATGTCTTGCCAGAACTGCCTTAGATTAAAAGCCTCTCTTCTCTTGTTAGAATAGGCATTAAGATGTGAGGTGATTCTTCAAAAGGAAGTCAGACCAAAGCCTTTCTAGTGACATATTAAAGGTCTCTAGTAGCAGTGTTTCAAAAAACCTCCCTGCATAAAAAGCTTTAAACTTTTGAGTGTGTGTGAATTGCAGATGCTGTACTCTGATGGAACAGCAGAACTGCACTGTTAACAGCTGAAAATGTTCTTAACTTATTGTGACTTCAAAAAGAAGCAATAAAGATTACTTTTAGACCAGAGTCCTTTATATTTTGAGACCTGAACTGAGGGTTAGCTGACATTTTAGTTGGTTGGAATCTCTTTTCCCTGTCAGTTTCTGTGAAAACTTAACAGTCTCCATTTCTGCAATGTACTTTATTTGTGAAACCGAAGGTTGGCAAGCACAAAATCTCATGACTAGGAAAGAAATTAAGGGATATATTGTCGAAGGCTTTCACGGCTGGAGAACAATGGTTGTTGTGGATTTTCCGGGCTGTATCGCCGTGGTCTTGGCACTGTAGTTCCTGACGTTTCGCCAGCAGCTGTGACCGGCATCTTCAGAGGTGTGGCACCGAAAGACAGAGCTCTATCTCTGTCTTTCGGTGCTACACCTCTGAAGATACCAGTCACAGCTGCTGGCGAAACGTCAGGAACTACAGTGCCAAGACCACGGCGATACAGCCCGGAAAATCCACAACAACCAAATTAAGGGATGTTGGTTCCTCCCAGCTCGGTGCTCAGTACATAGTTGGAGGCCTGAATACATGGGAAAGGGACCCACGTGTACAGAAACACGTTAACAACAGTAACGGGTCAGAAGTGTCCACGTGGCATGTTTAAAATGCTTGTTCTGCCAAGAGAAGATGCTCTCAAAATAAGTTTGAACTCCTGCCTTGCACAGCAAAAGAGAACCTGTATCCAGAGTCTAATGCCACACATTCAAAGGTTATGTGTAACATGAAGCTTGAAGAGAACTCCTATTCCAGAATAGCCGTGGGCCGTTGGCTGGAGTTACTGATAATAAGCAAAGGTTGCTGGAAGAAAGTAAGAGTTGAAAAAGGGTTAGGCCAAGAGTGCAGGAACTGCATTGTTCATCCAAAAGGAGCTTACCACAATGTTCTTCCCCTCTCCTGTTTTATTCAACAAACCTGTAAGGTAGGTTAGGAAGAGTGACTGGCCCAAGGTCACCCAATGAACTTTGGCTGAGTGAAGATTTGAACCTGGGTCTTAGTTTGATAGTAATCACTTTACAATGCTGGCTTTCTTTAACTGCCGCACCCTGTAGCAGTTGCCTTTTGTTCTGGATATCAGCTTATGTTCCCAGACTTTAAGGCCAATTTTGTACCGAATTTAAAACTGCCTGTTGAAACCTATGGCTGAGTCAGATGCTTTAAATTCTAAACCTTAAGTTTTGGTTCACTTAATGGGTTGGCTATGAAGCTCACTGTAGCAGGGATTTTTAGCCTTATGATGGCCCTGTGAGGTAGGCGTGAAGCAAAAATATTGCTTGGCATTCCTTGGAGATGGGGTAGGATGCAGCCGAGTCAGATGAAGGACATACCGGAAATGTGCAACAAGGAACAATTTGAGTTGCACGTTTTGTCATTCTGACCTTTACAGTAGGAGAGCCGGTCTGTCGCACCAGCGGTGACTTTAGGCAATCTTTTCCCTAAAACGGTCATGGTATTTACAAGAGAGAAGGGGCTTCCTCAAAGCCAAGTGAAGACCTTAAAAAAAAACGGAGGGAAGAATAGGTAACTTGGTAGAAGACATCTCTTTGCACGTAGAGGGTCTCAAGCCCAATCTCTCATAGCAGGATTGGGAGTGAATTTCCCAAGATCCTGCAAAACTACCCCCAGCAGAAGATGGTTATGAGTTACATGGACAGATAATCATCTGTGCGTGGCAACTCCTTATACACTCAAGTTTCAGTTGAATATCTGATAATGGGTAGCAAGTGAGAGCCACAAAATATGCTGTAGCTATTGATGGATTTGCCAAATGGCTTGCTACTAGCAAAGGCAGAAAGGGTAAAATTCAGGTGGTAGCTGGGTTCCTTCATTTTTCTGGAGAATTTGAAATGGCACAGGAAAGGAACGTAACCTTGACGTTCCCACCGAATTCAGTGAGACTGCCAACACATTTCCTCGGAAACTGCCTAGGAAGGGAACTTTAGGGGGATTTGCTTGTGGTTTTTCGAGCACACACAAGTTTGCCACAAAATCCCACCTTGGCTAGGAATCTGAAATTAAGAGGCTGGTTGAAGTAGCTTAAAGGCCACAAATTCCCCAGTCAGAATTGCTGTTGACGACTTGCCAAAACATCTAGATAACTATTTTGAGTCCTTGCCTCTTTACATTTTTTACCAATAGCACACATCATCACCTTTCACCTGTGTGATACTCCCCCCCCCCCGCCAATCTGCTTATTTGGCTGAGCAATCGGTATAGAAGCGTCCCTTTGTAGCTCTTCATTGCATTGAGAGCATAAACAGCTTTAATTGCTACTTAGTTGGTGAAGCTGGTTATGCTCTTAAAACGTAAGGGCTGCAAGTATTTCTGCATGAAAATATGTATGTTGTCAGAATTAGTAAATGATGCATTGCAACAGTTCAAAGGGTCTTAACAGAAGCTTTAAAGTTTGCAGGATTTAAAGGTGTGTTGGAGGGCTGTCTGAGAGGATTAGCTGTATTATTCAGCCGATTCAGATGTTCACCTTCTAAAGCCACTTACCCTTCACTAGAATAGCTCACAGCTTCTGGGAAGTTCACCCTTGTAGAGACCGTGGCTGGGAGCAGTTTAGAGGACCAGTGTTTCCCAACCTGTGAGTCGCAGGCCAGTCCTCTAATGGCCACTTCTGCCCTTTACATCATTCTTTTTCCTCGCCAACTTCTCACATTTTTCCTTCTACCTCACTTTGCGACAGTAAATGATGGCAAAAATCTGTTGGACAACTAGTATTACAGGGGTGGCTGGAAGGTTGATGGGAGCCGTTCAGTGCATGGAAAAGGGAGGAGAGAGTGCCCAGGTGTGCATACCTAGAATGTCTTGGTGCTGTTCCTTCAGCAGCTTGACCTCTTGCCCAGCTAGTAAAATAGCAAAGAGTCCAGTAGCACCTTTAAGACTAACCAACTTTATTGTATCATAAGCTTTCGAGAGCCACAGCTCTTTGTCAGCATTATCAGATGCATCTGAAGAGAGCTGTGGTTCTTAAAAGCTTATGGTACAGATGCATCTGATGAAGAGAGCTGTGGTTCTCAAAAGTTTACGCTACAGATGCATCCGATGAAGAGAGCTGTGGTTCTTAAAAGCTTAAGCTATAGATGCATCTGACGAAGAGAGCTGTGGCTCTCGAAAGCTTATGCTACAGATACATCTGACAAAGAGCGCTATGGCTCTCGAAAACTGATGCTACAATAAACTTAGTCTTAAAGGTGCTACTGGACTCTGCTATTTTGCTACTGCAGACTAACACGGCTAACTCCCCTGATCTATGCCCAGCTAGTGTCTCTCTCTACCACACTGAGCTTCTGTTGCCAAATCCTTTGCTGTCTTCACACCTCTCCTTAGCGGCCCACCCCTACACCTTCTCAAGCTCTGCTCTGCTGGCAGAGGAGATGGCCGAGAGAAGTCCCTGCTGTTGGGAAGCCTTGTGAATGCCTCGCTTGGAAGTTGCAACACCTTCTCCTCCACAAGAGACAAGTTTATGAATGGGCACGGTTGCTGTAATGGAATTTCCCTACTCATACAATCAGTAATGTATGGGTTGGATCTTTCCTCTTATCACAATGCAAACACTGATGAAAGTCTACACTTTAATCATTTTGCAGATTGTATAATGCTGAATTTTGAGCAAGTGGCCATTGATTAGCATCTACCCTCCCATGCATGGTGGTTCTTTCCCAGTGGTAAAAGAACTTATCTGTTTATCTTGAAACTAGGGGTGCTTTACCACAATAAGCCCCTTTGCACTGTACTGAGGTTGAAAACCAGGGCTTTTATGCAAATTACCTGCTTTGATATTGCAGCTTTGCAGAGAAATGAATGTGTGTTCCATGTAGTACTTCAGCAGGTATTTTCTTCTTCCCTGCACATTCAAGCTGATTGAGAAGAATAAACCATGTCCCGATGATTACTAAAGCGTGCTGCTTAGAGCCTTAGGGATGACTAGAGGGAGTATGGGGAAGAGAGTGGGCAAAGGCTGTGCTGTAACCTCCAACTGCAAAGGCCGTGCATTTTGGGATGCCACGTGCTTGGGAGCAGCTGTGCCCTTTGGGCAGTGTTGATTTCTGAAAAAACATCTGGCTGGCCTCTGTAAAAAACAGAACGCTAGACCAGATGGCCAGCAGGGTGGTAGTTTGCCTGAGACACCCAAAAACCTTGGATTGACCTTGGATGGGTCGCCAAGTAAATTTGTACTTGTGGGTCAGCACACCAAAAACCTACTGTAGTTTATTGAGTGTTCCAGCTGTTGACTGTATTGACCCACACTGCGTAATCAAGCCTCAGCAAGACAGAGCGACTATAAATAACATAAATACACATTGCATATCATTTTGGGGGTGCTCCTGAGTGCATTGCCCGATTTTACAGGGCAGGAGGCAGGCCCGTTGAGCTGTGCCACGCAAGTTGGCATTTCCTTAGCAAGACTGATGCGAGGGGCTGTAGCTCAGTGGTAGAGGATCTGCTTGGTGTCCAGAACGTCCCAGGTTCGATCCCCAGCACCTATCATTAAAAGGATTAGGTGGTGGGCGACGTGAAAGACTCCCAGCCGAGACTCTGGAGAGCTGCTGTCAGTCGGAGTAGCACCAAGGGTCTGATTCAGTATCATGCAGCTTCACGTGTCCTTCTGTAAAGAGTCCAGCAGCACCTTTAAAACTAACCCACTTTGCTATCGCATAAGCTTTCGAGAACCACAGCTCTCTTCGTCAGAGGAGGCGTTTTTGTTTCGTAATGGGACATACTGATACACTATTACATTAGTATGCCAAATAACTGATTTATAGCAAATATCAAAAAGTCCTCTGTTGGCATTGGGGCGGGGGATGTATTGGCTGCACGAGAAAAGGACGAGGCAGGGGAAATGCCGCTGTGTGGGCAGGACTGGGAAGATCCCGACTTCCCTGCCACTGTAGTGGGCAGCTGGGCTTTGCTGCTCTCTTTCTCAAAACATGGACTCAAATCAGTATATAGTAAAACATGGGCGGTGCACAGAAACACCGTGGTGCAGCGGGGAAGCAGGAGGAAAAATCCCTCGTTTTCCCTACAGCACTGAACAAGGGGTCTGTCACCTGTGTGGAAATGGGCACGATCCATTCACAGGAGGCAACTTCGCGTCACATACAGCAGCTCTGACTTTGGCCATGATGAGCGTTCACAATGCACATAACTAGCTTGTGGGAGATGGGGCCAGTGGCGGCTCTCTGCTGGGAAAAAAGTGCCCAAGAAGACAGGGCAGGTGAACATATTTTCCTTGTCTCCCTTTACACGTTCATGCAAAGCGTGCGCTCAAAACTGGATCAGGAGGGTTTGTGCCTATCTAAAATGTTTTGCAAATCTTCTTACGGGTCGTGGCTTTGGAGAGTATTGCGTGTTCCACATCCTTGCTCAATGGATGGATTGAGCCAACCTCATCAATAGCACAGAGTTCAAGGACCTGTCACAGCTGGAAAGAAAGAACTCCTGGCTCAGTTGCACGGTCATTGCGCTTTCATCCCAAGTACTGCAGAATTAAAGGACTTCCCCCACAAAACCGAGTAAGCCGTTTGCTGAAAAAACACGACGTTTTGATACCACTTAAGAAGTACTTTAAATCTTCACGAGTAACGAAATTCAAATTATTTGGGTACTCTCCAAAATAGCCAGCACAAAGTTTCATGGTCTTACAAATGCCATCGAGGTCCGGTTTGTAGGGGAGAAAGGTGGATTATTAACAGTTGAATAGACAAGCTAGCAGGTCTGTTTTCAGGTTGCACATCCCTCTGGCAGGTGCTCAAAGACTCATGCTCAGTTTAATATTTTACTAGACAGGAGGGAGTTGTTTTTTTCAAAGATGCAGGAGCCTGGCTCAAACTTGTACCCAGCTGGATAGAAAAAGCTTTGGCATGGTCATTCTTTCGGCCTTTGTTTACTGTGTGCCAAGCACCAAAACTACAGTTCCCTATTTGGAGGCAGTATACAGCGCATTACCAGAAGCAAGGGACAAATGGCAGATGGCTATTCCATCAGCTTCGCAGGACAGCTGTGGGTCTGTGTAGAGAAATACACCCCAGACTCTCTGAACTGTTCTAACAGGGCAATTCGACTTTCTCGTGTCAGAGCAGGCATCGATACAGTTTTGCATAGCTGGTGTTATATCTAGCTTTTATCAAGTTATTTATAAACAGCAGGGGTTGTAAAATATATCATCCATCGCACATTTCAGACTGCTCTTCCTCCAAGCAATTCAGCATGAAGAGATGGAAAATGTACATCTAAAATGATCGCAGGGTTAGACTGCCTGGCCTCTGAACTAAGATATCTGGGGTTTTTTTTTAGTTTAGACAAAAGGTAGCTGAGGGGCACTGTGTGTGAGTGTCACAAAATTATGCCTGGCATAGAGAAAGTGTAAACTTTTGTTTCTTACAAACATCAGAGCTCAAGAGTCTCACTACTGGTATTAGCTGGTGCGCTATACCAGCCTGCGGGGTGCTGAAAAGCACTGTTAGGTAGTCCAGAAGACAGGGTTGACATACCTGTAACTTATGTTCATCGAGTTCTTCTGTGCTGACACACATGGGGACTGCGCAGGCGCAGGCCAGCCGCCGGAGAATTTTCCATAGCTTCTATAGCTCCGAAGGGGCCGTTTGTCGCGCGCCTCAGCGACCGTTTTCCCGCCCAAACGGTCACGTGCTCCTCCAGCGACCAACGGCCCCTTCCCTCAGTTCTCCTTGCCGCCGCTTAACCAATACACATAGCCACAACCTGCATAGACATCAATATTTGTTATAGCCCACACAGCATTGTGCATTGGAATTCACAGCGGGGTAGGAGGGAGGGTTGTGTGTCAGCACAGAAGAACTCGATGAACATAAGTTACAGGTATGTCAACCCTGTCTTCATCTTCGTTCTTCTGTGCCTCCACACATGGGAGTGTACCAAGCTTCACACAATAAGGAAGGTGGGGTGAAGTCCAACACAATTTTATTGTATCACACAAGAACCATCAACAAGTGTAAACAACATATAACTATATACAAATATACATTCAAAAATAACACATATATACAATATACTCCCATATATACACACTTGTATAAGGATATATTCAATAAATATATATAAGCATATATACACATAAAACATACAACTACAAAATTGTAGCATGATAGCGTAGCATCCCAGAACCCCTTAGGAAAAAAGGGAATGCAATACAGCCCTGGCCACAGCCACATCTCGCCCTGTATCCACATCTACAGCATAATGCCTGACAAAGGTGTCAGCCGTGGACCAGGTGGCTGCCCTACAGATGCTAGCCAACGGAACCCCCCGGAGGAGAGCCGAAGAGGCAGCCTGGGACCGCGTGGAATGGGCCCTAACCTGCAGCGGGCAACTCGCCCCAGCCAGGGAATAGGCCTTACTAATGGCCGTCACAATCCACCTGGACAGAGTCTGCGAGGAAGCCCTATTGCCCTTGTCCTTGGCCCCAAAACACACGAACAGGTGAGGACACTTTCTGAAGCCCTTTGTCCTGTCCAGATAGAAAGCTAGCGCCCTCTTCAAATCCAGAGTGTGCAGCGCCTTTTCCCCCTTGGAAGAGGGGTGAGGAAAGAATGCAGGAAGCGATATCTCCTGCGACAGATGAAAAGTGGACACTACCTTAGGTAGGAAGCCCAGGCAGGGACGCAATACCACCCTATTGGGATGGAATAAAAGGAAGGGGGGGTCAGACCGTAGCGCAGAGAGCTCACTGACCCTCCTGGCAGAGGTTATAGCCACTAGGAATGCCACCTTGTACGATAGCAGGTCCAAGGGGCAGGTCGCCAAAGGCTCGAAGGGAGGCAACATTAGCCGTGCCAGCACCAAAGACAGTGACCATTGTGGTACAGGAGGCGACACTGGTGGGTAGAGGTTGAACATTCCCTTAAGGAACTGGCGGGACTTTGGGTGGGAAAAAACCGTGCTACCATCAACACGAGAGTGGGTAGCAGAGATAGCTGCCAGGTGAACCTTGAGGGAGGTAACCCTTAATCCCTGGTCCCTCAGGAGGCACAAATAGTCAAAAATCAGCCCTAGGGAGCTATCCGTAGGCACCACCCCTTTCTCACGTGCCCAGGTCTCAAACCTCCGCCACTTGGCCTCGTAAGAGCGCCGGGTAGATGGCTTGTGGGCATTCAAGAGGACCCGTTCCACCTGCGTAGAAAAATTCAATGAGGAGGGACGATCCGCCAAGCTGCCAGATGCAGCTTCCCGGGGTCGTGGTGAAGAATGTCCCCGTTCCTCAAAAGATCCTGCCAAGGGGGCAGCCTCACATAGGTCTGCTGAGATAGCTGCAGGAGCCTTGGGAACCAGACTTGCCTCGGCCAAAAAGGAGCCACTAAGATGCAGTCTGTCCTGTCCTCCTCTATTTTGCACAGGACCTTGGCTATCAAGGGGAAGGGCGGAAACATGTAATGCAATCCCTGGTTCCACGTAAACAGGAAGGCATCCCCAATAGAGAGCGGGTCGCTCCCTGCTCGGGAACAGAACGTCTGGGCTTTGGCGTTCGCCGCCGTAGCGAACACATCTATAACCGGGTGTCCCCACATCTGGAAGATCAGCCCACTGCACCCGTCGTTGAGCTCCCATTCGTGGTCTAACAACAGAACCCTGCTCAGGGCGTCCGCCCGAGCGTTGTCTGACCCAGCCACATGTATGGCTCGCAGAGTGACGCCATTCTTGACTGCCCACTGCCAGGTGAGCGTGGCTTCCCGGCAGAGAGTCATGGACGCTGTGCCCCCTTGCTGGTTCACGTAGTACATGGCAGTGGTGTTGTCTGTCTGTACCAACACGTGACGATTTCGCAGCAGAGCTGTAAGGGACACAAGCGCAAAACGAATGGCTCTTAGTTCCAAAACATTGATATGGAGCGCCTTTTCACCTTCAGTCCAGACGTCCTGGACACAGACATCCCCACAGTAAGCCCCCCATCCCACCAGAGAGGCATCAGTGGTCACCGTGATGTCAGGATGTCGATAACCGAAAGGGAAACCTCCAAATAAATTGCCCTCAGACAACCACCAATCCAACGAGGACAGTATGCTCCTAGGAACGGAGAGCTTGAGGGACGGAGGGTGCTGAAAAGCATCATACCTTCGTACAAACCAGTTCTGGAGAGGCCGCAAATGCAGCCTGGCGAGGGGGATTACAGAAGTAGCAGCAGCCATATGGCCCAGCAAGCACTGGATAGTGCGTACCGGTTGAAAACGGTTCCTCTTAAACATGGACACAAGACCCTTTAGGGACCTAGCCCTCTCCTGGGGGAGCAGAGCCTTACCCTTCACAGAGTCCAGAAGTGCACCAATGTAGGAGACCGTACGACTGGGAACCAACTTAGATTTTTCTAGATTAACCACGAGGCCCAATCGGTCGCATGTGGTAAGCACCAGATCAAGGTCCTGGGCTAATCTGGGCTCAGACCCAGCCACGATGAGCCAGTCATCAAGGTACGGAAAAATTGAACAACCCTGCTCCCGAAGGAAGGAGACCACAGGAGCGACACACTTAGTGAACACCCGTGGGGCAGTGGACAGGCCAAAGGGGAGCACCTTGTATCGAAAAACCCTTTGCCGGTAGACAAAACTCAGGTATTTCCTATGTTCCTCACGTATCCCCACATGAAAATATGCGTCCTTCAAATCCAGGACCGCAAACCAGTCCCCCTTCCTGAGCAGGGCAAGCACAGTTGCCAACGTCACCATTTTAAATTTAGTCACCCTCAAATAGGCATTAAGGCCTCGCAAGTCCAGAATGGGACGCAACCCCCCATCCTTTTTGGGGACTAGGAAGAACCTGGAGAAGAACCCCTTCACAGAGCCTTCATAGGGCACCTCCTCTATAGCTCCCTTGGCCAAGAGCGATGTTATTTCAGTGTCCAGCTCGGCCATAGTGTTATTGACAGCGGTCAGCGGTGAACAGCATCTCGGCAGTTCAATGAATTCCAGCCCGTACCCCTTCTCAACAATAGTTAAGACCCATGAGTCAGATGTTATTGACTCCCACTCCGAGAGGAATGGCCTCAGTCTGTCCGAGAAGTTCGGTGGTACGGCTGGGTTGACCCGTCAGTACTGCCTCCCAGGGCCCTGCTGCTCCTTCTGTTGGGACGGAGGCTGCGAGGAACGAGGTTTGAACGGCCTACGCCTCTTGGGCTGCTGCTGAGGAGGGTAGTGCCGCTGTTGATAAGCCGGGAACGGTTGGTAACTCGGCCGCTGCTGCTGGTACCTGCCCTGGTAGTGGTAAGGGCCGTACCTTGGAGTGTATCGTGGCTTGTAGGCGGGTTTGTCAGTGGGAGCTAGGCCCAAGGACCGTGCCGTCTGTCTGTCCTCCTTCTTTTTCTTTAAGGCCTCATCGGTGGACGCGGAGAATAGTGATTCCCCTTCGAAAGGAAGGCCTTCCACCCGGGACCTCACTTCCTGGGAAAGTGCCGTAGACCGCAGCCATGAATGGCGTCGGAGGACGATGGCGGAAGTCATCCCACGAGCTGCCGTGTCGGCCGCATGGCTCCCTGCATTTAGCTGTTGTTTCGACAGGCGGACAGCTTCTGTCTGCAGGAGCAACACCACTGCCTTCTGTTCAGGGGGGAGGATGCCAACATAGGATGCCAACTTTTCCCAGAGGTAGAGTTGGTACCCAGCCATAATCGTCTGGTAGTTGGCAATCCTCAGCCCTAGGGACGCGATGGAATACTGCCGTCTACCTAGGGCATCTAGCTTCCTCCCCTCCTTGTCAGGTGGCGCTGAGGGTGCTCCAGAGCGGCGAGACTGGAACTCCTCCGTGACGAGCGATGAAGGCGGAGGGTGCTTCAACAATGATGGCCAGGTGCCCTGTTTAATCTTATAAAGCTGCTCAATCCTCCTCGAGGTGGCAGGTTGGTCACAGGGCACCTTCCACACCTTCTCGACAATTTCCTCTATCCCCTCAAGCATAGGGAAGCCAACGGTTGCAGGATTGTCCGCATAGACCCTTCTGAGCAGCTTGTCCTTGGTTTGGGGAACAGCTGAGGAGATATCCATTTCTAAAGCTTGAGCCATCCGAGCCATCTGATCTGCGTAGATTCTCAAATCTTCATATGGAGAACTACTGCTCGGCGCCACGTTGTCGTCTGGCGAAGGTTCGGAACAGGACTCGGAACCGTAATCTCCGACGCTGCCGACGTCCTCCCCTTCGGAACTGTGCGATTCCTCTCCCCGGGCCGGCGGAGGGAACCATGCCTGCCTAGAGGTCGAGGGCCTCGGTTCCGAGTATGCGAAACCAGGAGCCCCTTCCCATTGGCAATGGAAAGCGGGAGGCAGATCCGAAGCTTGACGATGACGGGAGGCCAACGAGTGCACGGAACCGACACTCCCCTCCTCGGACCGACGTCGCTCACGACTGGAAGCAGCTGCTGGTGAGCGGTGACCAGAAGACGACCGATCCCGCCGACTCGGAGGCGGGCCTGGATCAGCTACTGGGGAAGGTGCCGATGGTACAACCTCGAACGCGCCCGGGTCCGGCACATCCTCCGGAACCGGAGAGCCCAGGTGAGGAGACGGTGTGCGCGGAATCAGGATGACCTCCTCCGTCGGAACCGAGCGTGGAGAGCGATGACGGTGCTTGGTCTTTTTCTTCTTTGCAGGTGGCTCTGAAGAAGATCTCGGTACCGACGTAGCTCTGGATGACGACGAGCGCGGCTTAGCCACCGGAATCGACCCAGCCGTCGGTTCCGACCGAGGGCTCGGAACCACGATCTTCGGTCCCGAGGCGGCAGCTCTCGGATCCGACGCGGTGGAAGAAGCGCTTCGGGGCGGCCGCGCCGAACCCTGCGCTGGAGAGGTTGTCTTCGACGCTGCGGCACTTGCAGGGCGTGCAGACCGAGCGGAGGACACAGAACCCGCCCTCGAGCGCCCTCCGACAGAGGGGCTTGGGCCAGCCTTGGGGGAGGGCAGCGGTGTTGCCGTTGACATGACCGCTTTCCAGAGGGAGGAATTCAGCCGGGCCTGCCGATCCTGACGGGCCTTATTCGTGAACCCCTGACAGATCTTGCAGGCGGTCACATTGTGGGTCTCCCCCAGACAAAAAAGGCACTGGTCGTGGCCATCGGTCTGTGCCATTTTAGTATGGCACTTCAGGCAACGCTTGAAGAGCGCCTTTGAGGCCATCTTCAGGGGCGCGCAAATAAGAGAGGTCAACCAGTCCGAGTCAGAAACCGTCCGTTAATTACCGTCCAAATCAGTATCCAAAAGCGAAGTCCGAAGTCCAAACCGATGTCCAAATAAACCAGAAGATCAATCACAAGCAATAAGCGCAGAGCAACGAAGCTAACGTTCTCTCCCAGCGGCGGCAAGAAGAGAACTGAGGGAAGGGGCTGTTGGTCGCTGGAGGAGCACGTGACCGTTTGGGCGGGAAAACGGTCGCTGAGGCGCGCGACAAACGGCCCCTTCGGAGCTATAGAAGCTATGGAAAATTCTCCGGCGGCTGGCCTGCGCCTGCGCAGTCCCCATGTGTGGAGGCACAGAAGAACGAAGATGAATATATGTTTGGTTCTACCCTTTGACCAAGAAGCGCAAGAGAAACTCTCTTCATTCATTTCATCCTCACAACCACCTTGGGAGGTAGGCAAGGCTGACGAAGTCCCCTAACAAGCTTCATGATAAATGGAACGTGGGCCTTCCCAGTCGCAATAACAGGTGAACAAAACAAGATGTCCTACATTTGCAAGCTAATTGTCCAACTGAAACTCTGAAGAACTCATGATATATAATGAACTGACCTAGGAAACCTTAATGTTACCTGTGGGTCAGAAATAAAAAATCCAAAAAGCCCTTCCTCCCCAACCACAATCAAGACAGGTAATAAATCCCTCCACTGTGATGACGAGGAAGCACAGGCAGAGAACCTGACTGCAGAGGAAACATTGGGGAAGCGGGCTTCCTCAAGGAAAGCGTTTACTGCCGTGTCACGATGACATACTTGGCCCTGTGTAAGCCCGTTCCCGTCTACAAAGCAGCTCAGGCACCCCAAGCCCGTTTCCTGCCACTTGCATTGTGCGTGCCTGGCAGCAAGGCTCAGTCAGCTCCCAGCTTTTAAAAACCAGCTTTGCGGTTGCGCTTGGCATGGCTTGGTTTTGTTTTGCTGTGAAGTATCTTTTTTTAAAAAGGGTGTTTTTTTTTTACTCGGTTGACACAGCCGATTCAAAAGATCAAAGCAGCAGGCATGTTAACTGGTTTGGAAGGGGATTAGTCGTTTAAAATCCTGCCTGTACTCGAGCGTGGCGTACTAGCTTTCGAAAGCGGGCAGTGTTTGCTTTGAGGTGGAGGCAACGAAAAAGCAGCACCGCCATCTAGGAGGCCAAAGTCCTCGTAAGTGAGAGCTGTAGGTGCACGTACAGAAATGGGGTAGTTTTAGAAGGGAGGGAAAAGGAATGTAGTATAAAAACCTGGGGGTGTGGGAAAGAGAAAATTCTGATCAGGACAAGAGAAAGCATCGATGCTGGAAAGCACCCATGGAACACACACACCCCTCCATAATCAGACGCCCTAAACCCACTGCACAGGTAACAGGTGACCTCTGCAAGAGATTATAGCAGGAAAAGAAATCTTCACTCATCTTGGCAGGGCCTTCTGCAGATAACCACCCCGCAGTGGGGCAAAATCAACAGCTGCCTGCACACGTGCTTTCTCGGTGGTGGCCCCCAACTTATGGGATCGCCTGCCTGATGTCAGCAAAGCTCCCACTCTCCTGGCCTTCCACAAACTGCGCCAGACTGAATTATTCAGGAGTGCTTTCTACCCAGATTACAGGCCTGTATCATAAGGAATAGCTCAGAGAGATGCGTTGATGGGGACTAAATGCTATGCTATTGGGACCCATTTGCTGCTATAGATAGGTGCCTTCTATAGTGAGTTTCCACGCTGCTAAACATGCCATGTAAATCAGCTATGCTTTGTTTCAGATTTCATCTCGGTGCTCGGCTTTATGTCTGTTTAAAATTTTTCTGCTACCATTCCTATTGTGCCCGCTTCTCAGAATGTCCTGTTGTTCATTATTGTATTTTGCTCAGTGAATGTTCTAGCTGTTGATCACACTGTATTTTCACTCGCACTGTCATAACCCACCTTGGATCTCAGTGAGAAAGGCAGACTATCAATAAATCATTAAGTGGGAAACAGTTACGCGAATATGATGAGACAGGTATTGCCAGACCCTAATCACAGCTTCTTAAGAATAATGCACAGTGGGTTAGCATGTGTTTGTCTGTACAAAGAACGCCTGTGGCACTGCACAGAACAAGGTATGCGCTTTCCATGCTCGACTTTCTGTCCTGATTTGTACACTACCACTGCTACGTAAACGTGTTTCTCGGTGGGAGTGGGAACGCATGCAAGCAGAAGCCACTTGGCTAACCTACATGGCTACCTGCCACTCTGCTGTAGTTTGGCCACAGAGTCCGCTGATGGAAGAATCCATGTGTTAGAGCTACACAATTGCTACTGTAGGATTCAGCGGTGATCCTCTGAAAGTCTAATGTCAGCGGCCGTCGCACAGTGGTGATTGTATGTGATGCACAAAGGACTGTGAGCGTCATATTGCTACCCCGACCTGGTTGTGGCCACGTCTGATTTGAGTGACATTGCACCAAGCGTCCGCACCCCTGCAATTTATGACACTGTTAACTGTAGAGACAATTTTGTTCCCCACATTCTGTCCAGTTTCCATCTTGCACTGCAATCCACTGGACAGGTCCTTTATATGTACATTGAGACTGACATCAGATTAGTTATTCTGGTACAAATATGTAACGTGATAGTTCTTTAACAGATCCTTCTTCAAACAATAAGATGATCCGCTCTAATGGGGGCATGTTGAGTTCACGCAGATTTGCTTGGGGTATTTTTTTTTTTGGTCTTACTTACATTTCCTCGATCTTCCTGCTGCTTCAGTGAGTTCTGGGCTACCAACCCTGCTTATTGCACTCCAAAAGACCAATTACAAAACTATGTCGGCTTTTATTATTAAACTGCAACAGTGTGCTATTTAGCATCTTGTTCAACGGCTTGCGGTCTAGACGCATCAAAATGATGAAGCCCTACCACATTTCATTTGGACAGCTTTTTCTCCTTCTCCTTCGCTTTCTCGAGTTTCTTCTCCTGACTTCTGATCATCGAAGACATTGCTGAAAGAAGCAAAGAAAGAAAAGAGATTGCTTCAGTCTTGTTAGGTTCAGCTGTGTTGGTCTGTAGTAGAAGAGCAAAATTCAAGTCCAGTAGCATCTTAAAGACCAACAAGACTTCCAGAGCATGAGCTTTCAAGAGTCGAAGGTATCGGACAAAGGGATTCTTCAGAGTTCATACCCTTGTCTTGTTGGTCTTTAAGGTGCTACTGTACTCGAATTTTGTGAAAAATGAAATCACAAAGACCAAGGCAGGAGAGCAATATGCAGTATGCCACACTGCAGCACTGCCTTTTGTTTCCCCAAAGTCGTTTTTAGCTATCCTCAAGTGAGCTGCAGTTCCTCCTTGCCTTTACTGACAAAAAGTGGGTTTATCCCTCCCCAGCAATTCTGCCAGAGACTTTGCTCAGACCCTCCATCAGCAATGGTAACTGGTTTCAGCTCATCCACGACTTCCTGCCAGACCAGCTGCCAGTTCGCAAGAGGAAGCAACGGGTGCCATCAATCCTGACAGATGGTGCCACTAAGCAGTCCATGCAGCGCTGCCATGTAGCGCTGCAGGAGCCATTCATCCAGGGCCATTTCCCCTTCCCAGTCCACTCCTACTCCAGGCCGTTCATTTAAGAGCGTGTGTGCAGCATTTTTCAAAATCATTTTTCTCCTTCCCAAATGTTATGTCCCTGTAAAAGTTGATCTGGTATGAAAAAACAAATGAATGCTGGTTTGACACCCTTCTAAGACACATACGTGAGGCTGAAGAGGCAATCCATGCATGGAAAGCTACCTCTGTAAAGACAGCAACATGCATGAAAGCCCAGGAAAATTCAGGACCATTTTCACTTACTGGCACTTTCAGCCAACGTACCTTGGTTTTTGAACTGTAATGTCTCCACCAGGTTTTGTAGACTCTCCATTTTGTCCTGCAATTTCCGGCACGTGTTTCCGCTGACTTCTCCTGCCTGGGTGGCTGTGAACAAAATAGTCACTGCCAGTAGGCGAGGGAACAGCTGAGTGCATTGAGTATTTCTCTTTCTTGCTAATCTGACAGACAGGAAGACTTTCAACATATCAGATGCCTGAACTTCAGCAACAGTGAGTGGATTTGTAAATTCAGAAATAGAGATCTGTGTTTCCATCCCAAGCATATTCTAAGGCCTACGTTCAAACAAGTAAAATTAATACTTACAGGCACTGGCAGTGAAGGAGGTATCTGTACAAAAACAAACCCAAGATGATTACGTGGTTTTTGATGGAGAAAAGATTACAGTGATGTTGCATTCATGTCCATACAAATTGCAGCTTGTTGTGCTACTTCACATAGGGCCAAGCTACAAGTGAAGAATGACACTTGAACGGCAAGTGAACAGACTCATGTGTATTCCTCCCTGTTCACTTGCACTCCACTTGTGATCAAGTGGAGTGCAAGTGGAGCACAAGTGAACAGGGAGAAATACATGTGGTCATTCGTCACTTGTAGCTTGGCCCTCAGACAAAAGCTATCATCGTCTTAGATCCGTGTAACTCCACGGCTGTGCAAAACATACTTTACCCCCAGATTCCCTCAACTGAGGATCTTTTCATACATGACACAGTGCCAGCTTTGGGCCTGCCACTGAAAAGACACTGACCGTGCAATCCTAAGCTGAGTTACTCCAGTCTAAGCCCGTTGAAATCTATGGGCTTAGGCTGGAGTAACTCTGTTTAGGATTGTGCTATACATAGGCAGCCACTGCCAATCCTAGCACCTGATCAAAAGATGTTTATGATACATGTTTGCCTGCCCGCCCCCCGCCCCCCCCCCGAGGTCTGTCCCTACTTCTACTCAATGCTTTTTCAAGCGTATACTTCAGGAACACACAGAAGCACAATGGCGGGCAGGGAATGAAATGGCCTTTAATG
This sequence comes from Eublepharis macularius, assembly GCF_028583425.1. Taxonomy (NCBI): domain Eukaryota; kingdom Metazoa; phylum Chordata; class Lepidosauria; order Squamata; family Eublepharidae; genus Eublepharis; species Eublepharis macularius. The sequence goes on from NC_072799.1 coordinate 11,968,473, forward strand.
TTTTTTGGGGGGGGGGGGAAGAAGAAAAGAAAGAGACCCCTACTGAGCAAAAATAGAAAAAAGTTCAAAATAGAGAAGTGATGTATTAATGTGATGTATGAATAAAAACATTGCTTTAAACATCAAGTAGGAAGACACACGCATGTGCTAATGAATAAAGGTACAACATTGATTATTAATTATGAAAACAACATGTTGATGTAATGTTTATTTTTTATTTCTTCTACATTTTGTACGTTTGTTCAATGACACCCAACTTCAGTCTTTTCCAGTTTTTTTCAGCCTACTACTCTTTTTGGGGGTTGTTTCTCTTCTTTATAACTGGCCATCTATTACCTGGGTGTTTTAAGATCAAAACTCGTATTTCTAGGGGAAATCCACAACTGGATCTTCCCCTGTGATTTTTAAAAGTCAAAAGCAGTGTACCCTCAGGATTAACAGTGCAATCCTACGAAGAGTTACTCCAGTTTAAGCCCATTGAAGTCAATGGCGGCCTTAGACTGCAGTAACTCTCCATAGGATTGCACTGTCTCATTTTATTCAATGGGGCTTACTCCCAAGACTGCAGACTACTTGTGCAGAAAAACCACCCCTTGCCCAATTTATGAGACACTCAGATTGTACCCAGTCTTTTCTCACTATTAATATTAATAAAAACTTTTGGGGAGGAGCTTTTTATTACGAAAACAGCACCAGGCAAAGAATGGAATCTCTCTTGCTCCTGTGTTATGGCCCTGATTGAAACGCCACCCCTGGCAGCTTTTTATTGTTGAAAAGCATGTTAAAGGATCTGATTCTGGCTCTTCCACCTAATGTGTCTCCGTAGCCAAAGGAAAAGGTACCATTTTCTTTCCTGTCCTTTCCCCTCCCGGCCGTAAGCAGGAAAGGCATCAGGGTTTAATCTGAGGCAGAGCTCATGCACACACTGAAAGCAACAAGAAAAGAATACCTCTGTGCAAGTGAAGAGCACCTTGGTGTTCTTCTCATGTACAGAACGCCCCATAGAAAGACACGGACAAGGCTTCAAACGGTTCAACAGAATTACAATTTAAATAATTCCGTTTGCATCTTACCCTATTTGGAGTATGCAACCGTATGTTTAAAAATAGGAACACATACAGAGTAAAAGAGAAATAAATTGGGCTACATCCCAATACTGTTCTCCCACACATTCATTTTGTAGGAAATCTTTATGTTGGATTGTGCCCATAAATTACAGTAAATCCACCCCACCCACCCCGTTTAAAACTTGATCACCTAAACCCGTCCTTTTATCTGATAGTTAGATAGTGACACCCCAAAGGGTTGACTTTGGAATGGGTATGCAGCTGGCATTTGGGATTTTGGTCTTAGTGAAATGTACCAAAGGGTCCTGAACTCATGGATTGGACCTAGACTAACCTCTCTGTGGTCACAAGGATTTCTGTTCACAGAGTGCCGTTTTCCTGCTTTGTTCCTCATGCAGCAACCTAAAAGGCCCCCCCCTGAAATCTTATAACTGGAGATCCCCCCCTCCTCCAAGAACAGGATTTTGGGAGGCATTTCAGGCAGCCGTGGGAGAGGGAAGGTGAGACACTCTCACACCATGAGTGGAAATCCTTGTGCCCGTAGAAGTGTCCAATCTGGATCCAATCCCATGATTTAACTTCATCAGTCCAAAAGGAGGCAGACCGCCACTGAAAACAGGCGGCAAACAACACCATCTATCAAGGAGCCCTTGTCCTTGGCACCTGACGCATGGGCAGTTTTGTCATAGGGAACTGTCCTTGGTCCCCAGAGAGACATCAGCGGGAATTCCAGTGGGCCACAAGGAAAGGACCTCTTCTCACAACCAACAGAGCCTGGCAGCCTCTGCGAGGCCAGAGTGAGGTGCTTTCAGTTAGTTGTGAGAAACAGTCATCAGACGCAGGATTCGGCTTTCAGTACGCAATTTCACTGAGCTTTTGAGCACTGATGTGCCAAAAGCCAGTTCTGGGCCGAGTCCTGCAAATGATAAAGAGGATTCTCATTGCTACCTTGCCAAGAGCTGTCACAGCTGGAAATCAGCATAGTTTTAACTCCTTTTTCCAGCTGCAGCTAAGCTTGCAAACCTCTAGTTGCGGTCTCCCAAACATACAACTGATCTTCAGGCCACAGACATCAGTTCCCCTGGAGAAAATGGCTGCTGTGGAGGGTGGACTCTAAGTCCCTTCCCAAACTCTGTCCTTCCCAAGCTCCACCCCCCAAATCTCCAGTTAATTCCCAACCCAAAGCTGACAACCCTAGCGGCAGTGGACTGGGAAGATCGCATGGAAAGGCCTAGACCTACCCTTGTCCCAGTAGTTTTTGGGCGCTTTGGTAATTACCTGAGGGACCATCTCTCCCTGAACGTGCTTCGGAGAGCACTTTGTTCAGCAGGTAAGAACGTACTGGTGATCCCTAGCCCTAGGGAGGCTCGTTTGGCCTCAACCAGGGCCAGGGCCTTTTCGGTCCTGGCCCCAACCTGGTGGAACTCTCTGTGGACACTCGGGCCTGCCAGGATCTTGTATCATTTCGGTGGGCCTGCAAGACGGAGATGTTCCACCAGGCTTACGGTTGAGGCCAGCATCAGGGCCATCATTGAGCCTCCCGCTGGTCTCCAGTATTCGAGTACAGCGCGTGTGTCTGTCTGCCTCCTCTTTGTATGCTGGGGGCAGGAATGTGTAGCCAACTATATCAAGTTTTTGTATATATATATATTTTAATTGCTGAATTTTATTGTAGAATCTGCTATGTAATTGTATTTTATGACTGTTGTACCCCGTCCTGAGCCCACTTGTGGGGAGGGCGGGTTAAACACCAAATAAACTTAACTATAAATTAAACCTGTCTAGGAAAAAGATACCTACTTCGACAAGAGATCGAGGCTTCTGGGGAACTGCTCTTCTTCAAAGAGGAGCGGCGTTCTGAAGAGGTCCCGGAAATTGTCTTAAGGTCATCCAGTGGAGCAGTTAACAACGTATGTACAGGAGACCTCTCTTTGAACTTCTCCTCTGAAGACAGTTTCTTTGACGTGGTATACCGAGGAGTGGAAGTGAAGATTGTATGAATCACTAAATACATTTGATAAAAAAAAGGATAGCTGAAAAACTAATCAAGCCTTTAGAATACTGAACAAACCTTTCAAAGATTTTTGCAATCGTTTCTTTTACACAGGGAATCCTGGGAACTTCAGAGGGGGGAGGGGCAGGAAACCGAACAGGAAGATCAAAGAAGTAATGAGGAAGGCAAGGAATGCGTGTTGCCAAATAATCTGGATCATGTGAAAACAGTGATTTCAAAGACCAAAGTTAATTTTCTTGCTTTTGCATATAATCCATTTCGATACTGTGCCAAAAATATTCATTCTTTTGTGCAACCACTGGAAACTCACCATTGGATTGAAAAGGGAGGGTAGTATCTGAATCCTCAAGGTCTGCTGTATGTAACAACAGAGGTTCCCTGTGTGTGAAAGAAACAAAGCTGCCATTCCACCCTTCATCCATGCACAAGGCCAAAACAAGGTCCCACTGTGTAGAATTACTTTAGCCATAGAATTACATACATATGGGTGTGCGGTCGAGTGACAATTGACTTATAGTGACCCCAGCAAGGGGTTTTCAAGGCAAGGGATGAGTAAAGTTGGTTTCCCATTGCCTTCCTCTCGGCAGATTCAGAGGAGTTAGCCGTGTTAGTCTGTAGTAGCAAAATAGTAAAGATTCCAGCAGCAACATTAAGACTCTCTGCATCTTACCAAGAGAGCTGTGGCTCTCAAAAGATTATGCTACAATAAAGTTGGTTAGTCTTAAAGGTGCAACTGGACTCTACTATTTTCCTCTGCAGAGTCTTTCTTGGCGGTTCCTGTCCAAGTACTGACCCTGCTTAGCTTCCAAGATCTGACGAGGTCAGGCTATCCCATGCTGCCTCCCCTCCCAAACACAGAATTAATGCCCATTAAAAAGCAAGCTGAGCTGTTTCCTCGTGAATGTTTTGTTGTGTTTTGGCCTCCTTACTGTGTTTGGGGGAGCAACCACAATGCATGGTCCTTTACCCATTCTGCTTCTGCGTTTCCCCCAGAAATCTTTCCCAAACCAGGTTTGATGCAATCTTTCTGAAAAAAGGTGTAGTCATTGCACCTTTGGATGCTGTGTGGATGGAAAGAGGCACATTTTTTGCAGGCCCTGTCCAAACGGATGCTATTTTCCTTACCTTTGTTCCATGGCCACCATTCCCCCCCCCCTCTAACACAAGAGCTTTTGGGTCTTTGATAATAATTGCTAAATAGTTAGTCTGCCATAGCATTATTGCAGTCCTGAGCTGCTGTAGTACAGTGGATGGGAGGCAGCCGGGAGGCAGCTACCCAGCCGCCCCGAGGGGCACCCAGGTCCAGAACATACTCTGGCAACATAGGTGAGGAAAGAAGCACCCAAGCCTCAGAGGGTCAGACAGGGCAGGTGGAAGCCAGCTAGCTCCAGCCTCCGGCGGGAGGCTGTAAGCCCAGGCAAGGAGAGTGAGGACAGGCAGGAGGGGACTAGACCAGAGGGAGAAGGCACAGGAAGCAGGGACAGCCAGCCAGCAACAAGCCAGCCAGCAACCTTACCAGCAGTAGAGGAAAGGCAGCAAAGGCAGCACAGGGCCATGCCCCAACCTGCAGGCAGGCTAGAAGGAATTAACAAGGACCAGGTGAGGCTGGGAGCAAAGCAACCACAGGTGGGGCTGTCCGAGGCAAGCCGCAAAGAAAGCCTGGCAGCCAGCAAAGAAGGCACAGGTGTGGCTGCCTAGAGCAGCCAGCAAAGCAGCCCCAGGTGTGGCTGCCTAGGACAGCCAGGGCCATGGCTAGAGGGCGGGAGACGTGGCTGGCAGGTGGAACCGGGAATGGGTGAAGAGATATAAGGAGAGTTAGGAGGGGAGAGGGGCAGTAGGCAGGCAAGGTGGAGGAGGGGACAAGAGGGTGAGATATATTCCCCCCTCCGGTTGTTGTCCAGAGGCCTGCGACAGGCCTACAGGAGGCCTCACAGAAGTCCTTGACAGGTGCTAAGGCAGACCGAGCAGCTGCGTCACAACTGGGGCAGGGCAAGGCCACTTACAGGCAGCCTATATGCAATGCTAGGGCACCCAGCACAGCAACGGCCAGGATAGGGCTGGGTGGAGATGACGCTCCAGGGCACTCAGCAGGGGCAGGCCAACAGGTGCAGCTATGCCCGGGCGGGGACCTGACAAACAGTCAGGTAGATTGTTTCTGGGCAGCTGACAAGCACAGCACGAAGCCAACATGCTTCCCCTTCTATCTGGTCTTCAGCACTCAGATTCTAAGAGGTACCCTGTGTCTGTGAATATGGAGATTTCATTTAGCGTGCAATCACTGCAAATAGCTGCAGCTGAGTTCGCTTTTTACAAAGGATTAGACTGTCTAGGCTTGTTGCCGCTGTCATGACCCTGAAACCTGTAAATTAATTTGTCTTTTCTAGATCTACTGCCAATCAGCTTCATTTGGGTGAGCATGAGTTCTGGAAGTCTTAGTGGGATAAGCAGGGTTTTTTTTCAGATGGAATGTGGTAGAACAGAGTTCCGGCACCTCCAGAAAATGGTCACATGGCCAGTGGCCCCGCCCCCTGATCTCCAGACAGAGGGGAGTTTAGATTGCACGTGGCAATCTAAACTCCCCTCTGTCTGGAGATCAGGGGGCGGGGCCACCGGCCATGTGACCATTTTCGCCGAAGGCGATTTAAACTTTAAAAAACTCTCCCCTTGTTCCAGCTGACCCAAAGTGACGTCACTGTGCGGTCCTGAGTTCCACCACCTCTTTTCCCAAAAAAAAGCCCTGGGGGCAAGCAAATTTCTCTCTTCCTTCTGCCGGTCATTCTGCGTGCCTCTTTTACGATCCCCACATCAGTCGCCATTCCACGCCCCTTATCAACATGTAAAACCTAAGGACTTTTAAAGAGTAGTCTGTTAGAAGAAGGGACTGGTGATGTCTCTTGCTCAGGCCTTTAGGATGGCCAGCAGAGAAGAAGGAAGGCAACCACCATAGAGTCAGTTAGACAGATAGGCTGCCTCCTTCCTGCCGGGGGAACTTCCTTCCCTTCTCTCCCCCTTCTCTCTCTGTTCTTCCCTGCATGCACCAGGAGAGGCAGCATGGTTTCTCCTCCTGAGAGAGATGGCCTCCTTTCAATCTAAAGCCATGCCAGCTAGTTAATTAGTTACTAGTTCTTTCTCTCCACTAATCTTAAGTACATGTATTTCTTTAGATAAACGAACAGTTGATGGTTCTCTAACTTGGATGAGAGCTTTCTGCGTGCAGTTTGTTTAGTTAACGTGCCTTAACTAAAACCCAATATAGTCATGTCATTATTACTGTAAATCCATTGGAGTCTTAAAACCACTATGTCACTATACTGTGACATAATCTGCTTTGGCCACAGCCTACTTAATAATCAAAGGGAGCTCTAAACAAGGTTACACTCAGAGGACTGGACCAGAAGTGGTGTTCTGCCAGTTTACTGGCACTCATGCTAGCAGAACAGCGTTCTGTTGGTGGCAGAGGTGTGCGATTTTTGCTCATTTCCCCCGCCCAGCACAGACACCCACTTTGAACCTCCCAAGAGTCCCAGAGGGCTGCTGTAGGAGGTAGGAAAGGCCAGTTCCATGAACTTTACCACAATGAAATGTAATGTCCTAACTCAACATTTGTACTTGCCCTAAGAGGAAGCTGACCAAGAGACTGTGTAGGAGTGACTGAGAAAGTCTGTAAGAATGCAACAAGATTGTTTTCCACGAGGCAGACTCTTTAGATTTTTTGCTGCATGCCAGCATACAGTGGGCAGCCTGTAAAAGCTGGCAAGATAGGGAATTTGGCTTAATTGTTGCGGTAACATTTGCAGGGTCCGGTACGATGCAAGAAGAAAGACGACTGCAGATGAACAGACGTGATTCCTCGACGCTTGGGAAGTCTAAACTGCTGCATAAAACTACCGATTCTAAAAAAGGCAACTAATTAAGAACAAAAAAAATACAACCAGATTTTAAATATATACTACTGAAGTTACACCAAGGGGAAGGGCTCCCTGTTGCTACTGCCTTCCCTGTAGGTAAAGGTGGTCCCCTGTGCAAGCACCGAGTCACGCGAGATATTTTATTCTTTCTGGGAACTGTTTTCCCTTTCTAAAAATCTGTTCATTATATATTTAAAAAAAATGACAAGCTCAGAAGATCCTGGGGACTGTGCACAAAGGCAATGTTTCTCACCTGCTGAAAGTATCTGACCCCACAGGGACATCAGAAGGCGAATCTCTGCTTGCGGCGTCCCTGTGTTGAAAGGCAGATTACCATTAAAGCTGTAGAAAAAATTTGCACAAGGAACTTAAAACACAAGGAGGACAAAACACACAAGGAAGACAAAGAGGAAGAGCAGCAGCATCCAAGCATAAAGCAGGGAGCTGCGTGGATCCGGACAGCATCCTTCTCTGCAAAATGGGGGGACACCCCCGAGGCCCTATGCAATCACCTCTCTTGCTCCTTGTTTGTTTTCGGCTGGACAGCCCCAGTTTCTGAGCTCATAGCCTGGCAAAGATGCCGTGTGCGGGCAAGCAGGGAGGCATCGCCCTTAAAACCTAGCTGCATCTCAGAACAAGAAAAAATAAATTACAGTGCCCAGTAGAATTTTTCTCACCTTCTGTAAGAGTCATGCAGTCTTTTGCCAATGCATTCTCTGCTTGCAAGGTCTCTGAGTGAAAAAATGCAAATAATCATACCATAGGTTACAGAGCAATGGAGTTTTAAAACAAACCATTTGATAAAAAAATAAGCTGGCCAAGTTTCCCCCTAGAAAATGTCTAATGCACTAAGGGGTTGTAATTATATGACCGTATTGCAATATACTCAGGGATTTGGGCGGCAGTGATCAAATCTTCACCACTGATTGGCTGAATGGCTCTGATGTCACAGAAGAGACTCTCTAGTGCCGTGAGTGGTTCGGGTGCAGAGATTATTGAGAGAATCCGGGACCAGAAAAGGCCTAAGGGATATAAGGCAGAAAAATATGGTGCCTAGCTAAGGAGTAGATGCAGGCCTGTAAAGGTATCAGCCCAAGGAGACCAGAATGTCTAGGAAAAGAGGACCAGTGGAAGGAGTGCTCCAAAGGGAGGGTCTGTAGCTCAGTGGAAAAGCCTCTGCTTTGCATGCAGAAGGTCCCAGGTTCAATGCCTGGTATTTCCATTTAAAAGGACCAGGTGATGTTAAAGAGGAACTGGCAGAGATCACAGGCAGAAAGGAAAAATATACCTGGCTAGGAGGTGTGCAGGTGAGAGGGGCTCACATACTGATCCAAAATAACCAACTGAATCTTTGGCTGCAGCCCTCTACTAACTCGCTCTTTTTTATTTACTTTTTTTATACCCTACATTTTCTTCCCAATGGGGACCCAAAGCAGCTTATGTCATTCTTCTTCGTTTTATCCTCACAACAACCCTGTTAGGCTAAAAGGGTGTAACTGGCCCAAGGTTATCCTTAGCCCAAGGTTACCCAGCAAGCTTCCACAGCAGAGTGGGGATTTGAATCTGGGTCTCCCAGATCCTAGTTTGACATTCAAACCACTACACCATACTGGCTGTCTGCTTTGCTCACCCTCCTCCTCATGTTGTGGGGGCTAAAGCTAGGCCACAGACTGGCTGGGTATCATGCACAAGGGCGAGAATGGGTGGTGATTTGTACTGACTTAGCCAATCAGAGATAGCAATATACCTGCTGTGCCCTATGTAAGTAGCAAAACAAGACTCCAGGTGCACTTCAGGATTCCTGTTTTTTTGTGCTGTACAAGCAGCAGGGTTTCTTTGCTGATGGATCAATTCATTTCTAAAACGGGTCACCCAAAATGCATGGGAAACACAGCTACGGGGACTTTTGATGATGCGTTCACAGTACTTTCCAAAACCTTACCGAGTATTGCTTGTAGTATCCGTAAGCAAGTCGCTCTCACTGTCACTTTTTCTTCTGGGAAGACTCGCAGAGGGCATTTCATCGATTGTACTTTGCACTTCTTGGAGAAGCTGCTTTAAGTCACGCAACGGGTCCTCCTTTGCTGAGCTAACCCTGGACGACAACTGAATGGAAATGCGAGTTTCAAAAATAATAAACACAAATGTTTGCCTTTCCGTGACTACTATGAGATATTACTTTTCCCCCAGGCATTGGTTGACTTCATACAGTGTTTTCTGGGAGATGTCAGGAGACCTAGTAACCTGGAGAGAATGCTTCTGTTGCTGAACAAAACCCTTTCTGGATTCTGTCCCCCACCCAAGAATTCAGCTGAGGATTAAAAGAAGTGCATTACTCTTTCCTACAGACCATGTGGAGGAATGTAAGACTGCTGCTCCCCAAATGTGAAAGGGTTCACGGGGCTGCGGACCATTTTATTTTGGAATTGCTTTATTTCTTGAATTATTATTATTATTGTTTATTTATAGTCAACCTTTCTCGCTGAGATTCAAGGCGGATTACCTACTTAAAGTGAATACAATACAACAGCTATGACATTCACAGAGCAAAACTACAAAATGATCAGCAAGTTAGGACGTTCAATGAAAACAGATACAAAAGGGTATGGTAGCTGCAGATTTGAAAACGAGCAGAAAACCAAACACATAGATGAAACCCTTCTGAATTAAAGCGTAAATTATTAACGTGACATCTTTAGCAACGTTGAACTACCCAGTAGCAACGTATCTACACCAGCAAACCGTACCCAACAGCCTAGTCGACACTCTGTCCCTTATAATCGCCGTAAGTAGTTGGCAAGTACCCATGTACTAGTAATACAATATATACTCTCATGACAGCTAAATTCTCCTTGGCTGTCATTTTGGTTGGTTCTGAAAAAAAAGTTGATGTGGATTTGGATTTTGAATCAGTACAAATGCAACCGTCTTTTGTCTGTTTTGAATTCTGTCTGAATTCAACTGAGAAGAATGTGTCGACTAGAGGATAAGCAACTAAGAAAAGACGGATGTGCTTGGGAACTTACCCATGACATGAGGTAAAACTACCCAATTTGGCTTCATCTGACTTTACACCTTGTTCTTCACCTTAAATTTATTTCCAAAATTATTATAAAGTAATTCCCTTTGCTCTTGCCTCACAAAGGATGCGCGAATCTCGTTTGGTGTCAAAGATATACAAAGAAGACACGCTTGCCCGTATTAATGGAGAAAAATGATTTTTTATCTTCTCTCTTCCTCAGAGGAATGACAGCACAGCCTGACATCCATGTTTATCTGCTTGCCCTGATACTCGGCACAGACACGTCAGTGAAAGAAGGCCTTTAAAATGCCTCAGAATCTCTCCCCCTCCCCCATGTTTCCTTTTTAAAATTTTATTTTGTAACATCCAGCTTGAGGAAGAGTTCTGGAGAACTGGCAAAACTGGGCACTGTTTTGTGTCACTGTAGTTAGTCCTAATAAAAGGTATAGTTTGTGGTATCTTTGCAGCCTATCTTAGGGCCAAGCTACAAGTGACAAATGACACTTGAACGGCAAGTGTATTTCTCCCTGTTCACTTGCCCTCCACTCGATCCACTTGCCGTTCAAGTGTCATTTGTCACTTGTAGCTTGGCTCTCAGAGCCAAGCTACAAGTGACGAACGACACTTGCCTGGCAAGTGAACAGACTCATGTGTATTCCTCCCTGTTCACTTGCCATTCACTTGCGCTCCATCAAGTGGAGAGAAAGTGAATGGCAAGTGAACAGGGAGGAATACACGTGAGTCTGTTCACTTGCTGTTCAAGTGTCATTCGTCACGTGTAGCTTGGCTCTTAGAGATAAGCCCAGGTGGGCTGGCTGGGTTCTGCAAGGTGACAACAGACACTTGTAATACCAATCGCCTCCTCACACACGACTGTCCACCACCGATTTGGCACTCCCAGCACTGGCAGGGGGTAGGGGAGCAGGGTGTGTGTGTGTCAAACTGGCCATGGCATTAAAATGGGAACTGTAGTAGAAGAACGTAGCAGAAACACTTTCAGTCTAGACAAAATCTGTGGCTGAATGGTAATCAAGGAAGCCACTGCCCTTTGGCAGTTGACTTCAGCCATGACAGCCTCTGTTCACTCCAGTTTTCACCGTGCCTGCAGTTTACATTGTAAATAGAGCTTGGGGTGGGGTGAGGGGAAGTGTTAGCAAGATTATTAAACATTCTCCCGGGAGGAATCTACCTGTGTCCCTAAGGGCTCGCTTTTTGAAGGGGTACGAAAATATGGCTTCTGAATCCTCTTTGAGCTGAGCGGGTGTTGTTCCTTTTCCTGAAGTTTGAGATCTGCTCTGGTTTAATGAAGTGTTAATTCATATTCTTGTTTTGCGTTGTGTATTGTTTTCAAAACTTTTTGGGAGGTCTTTTGTGGTTACAGTGTCAGAGGAGGACCGGGGAGCCCCAGGTACAAATACACCATTCTGCCGGATGCTAACCTTGGGCTGGTCACTTTCTCTCACTGGGTGGATAAATCAGCTGAGCGAGGAAGCATGTAAACTTCCCCTGAGCTTGGAGGAATGCTGGAATAAATATAGTTTGCTAGCTGCCTTGGTGATTCCTGATCAAAAAGCAGGATTAAATACATAACATAATATAAATGAAAGTAAAACAATGCTCGGCACTTCTGTGTAAATGGGGAGAGCACTTAACCTCCAATGGGTTGAATCCAGACGAAACTGGCAATTTCCACCGAATCCCCGTTCCCCCTGCAGTCCTCCCCTCTCATGCCATTCTTCAGTGTCCCCGGACCCGAAGGAGCAGCATTTCGTAGGCTGCAGTGGGAGAGGGGAGGTAGGAATGTTCTATTCTGCCATTGGAGGATTTAGGCTGTTTCCACACGTCCCGGCATAGCGCTAAACTTGCGTAACAAGAGCGTCTTCCTGGCGCGATTTCTGACATCATTGCACCACGTGGCCCGAAGATGTCAGAAATTGCGCCAGGAAGACGCTCTCGTTGCGTGAGTTTAGCGCTATGCCGGGACGTGTGGAAACAGCCATAGTCAAGATCCAACCCCATTATCTCAGAGCCAAGCTACAAGTGACGAATGACACTTGCCTGGCAAGTGAACAGAGTCATGTGTATTCCTCCCTGTTCACTTGCCCTCCACTTGCGTTCCATTTGATCAAGTGGAGAGCAAGTGAACAGGGAGGAATACGCATGAGTCTGTTCACTTGCCAGGCAAGTGTCATTCGTCACTTGTAGCTTGGCTCTCAGCAAATACTACTTCTGCTACTAATTGCTGCTAATAATCAGAGTTCCATGGCTGTTGTGGGTTTTCCGGGCTGTATTGCCGTGGTCTTGGCATTTGAGGAGCATGTGGCTGCCGCCATTGTAGTTCCTGACGTTTCGCCAGCAGCTGTGGCTGGCATCTTCAGAGGTCACCTCTGAAGATGCCAGCCACAGCTGCTGGTGAAACGTCAGGAACTACAATGCCAAGACCACGGCAATACAGCCCGGAAAACCCACAACAGCCATCGTTCTCCGGCCGTGAAAGCCTTCGACAATAAATCAGAGTTCCGCTTGCCCTTGATGCCACAGAGAAAACTGGCAATAGGTTAACGTTAAGGCAACTGTTTAAAAGATCAAATAGAAAGATACACATGGGCTCTCCAGATCTGCAAACTTCAGCAAGACAATCCTTAAGCCCAGGGCCTTATTTCTGGGAAAAGAGGTGGTGGAACTCAGGACCGCACAATGACATCACTTTGGGTCAGCTGGAACAAGGGGAGAGTTTTTTAAAGTTTAAATTGTTCTCGGCGAAAATGGTCACATGGCGGGTGGCCCCGCCCCCTGATCTCCAGACAGAGGGGAGTTGAGATTGTCCTCCGTACCGCAATCTAAACTCCCCCCTGTCTGGAGATAAGGGGGCGGGGCCACCAGCCATGTCACCATTTTAAAAAGGTGCAGGAACTTCGTTCCACCGTTTTCTGTCTGAAAAAAAGCCCTGCTTAAGCCTTTTCAGCTCAGAAGTCAGAACCACTGCAAAGGGCTGCGAGAAAACACCTGGAGGAGTTTGAGAGAGAGCACGCTCATCTTGCGTACTGTAAGAACTACTTACGAGGGTCATGTGGCCTGCAAAGGCTTGGGAAGATGGAGCGCTAGATGGGTGGGAGTGAGGCAGAGCTGAATGGCGCATCTTCGTGGAAGAGGAGCCCAGTGTGTAGCCCGGCCCCTGCAGTTCCTGTCAAAGAACGAATTTATGAGTCAGAGGAAGAAAATCTGTTTTTTAAAAAGCTGAGGTTTCAGCCAAGAATCCTGAATGGAAGGTAGCCACGGAGAGAATGTATAAATATTTCTTTGTAGATAGGGTTGCCAATCTCCAGGTGGTGGCTGGAAATCTCCCAGAATTACAGCTGATCTCCAGGCTACACAAATCAGGTCCCCTGGATAAAATGGCTGCTTTGGAGGGTGAACTCGATGGCATTACGTCCCACTGAGGTCCCTCCTCAGGCTCCAGCCCCAAATCTCCGGGAATTTCCAAACGCTCACACAACCACCTATAATCACGCTTCCTATCCCACATGATAGACTCCGCTAACAGCCTAAACATGGAATCCTTTAGGTTTTGGGGACCTACATAACTATTTATCAATCTTGTTGTGAGCATACATCCAAGCTGACAGCACACAAATATTACAGTAACCTTGCTCTAGTGTTACAATTTTTCCTGCAGAGGTATCTTGCAGGTCAGATAGGTCTCAGGTAGGCAAGAAAGGTCACTGAGCAAAGTATAAACATTTTCTTTTTTTGGTTATTATAATTAAGATTTTAACCTTGAATGCATTTCTTCCCAGGAGTGTATCAGATACATGGCTCTAGCTTTTCAAATGTTTGTAGAATTCATTTGTCACTCAAGCTTGTCAGATACTACTTATTCCGGGAAATGTGCCATTTTGCATCATTCTGCTGGTACAGTACTGCTGACCTACAAGCTATCTCAGTATGTCCTGAGACAAACTGTACAAGAAATAGCTCATGCAATGTACTCTAAAAATTTCCCAATTTTTTTTTAAAAAGTATGTACTTCTCATTAGTATGGTTAGGTGATTTTAGACCCTGACCTACTTTTACGTCCAAAGTGTGCTGAAGTTTGAAGCGCATCACTTCTTGCTCCTGTCGCTGCATGATGCACTGACATTCCGCAAACTGCATAGATGCCTAGAAAGACGAATGTTGGAGACGATTAACCTTTATAAGACAGAACTTTGATTTAAGTTGCAGCAAGAAATATTTGGGATATGTAGAGAGTTTTTTGGGAAAGGGAGAGAAAGCTTTTGGGAAACCGATGAGCCACCAACTCCTTTGGGAGGGCTTGATTAACTGAAATTGCCACAATCAGTATACTTAATGGGAAACACAATCAGCTGCAATCATCTTTCTCGTTATGAACGATTCCATCTTGTTGAGGAGAGTTATGTCTGCTTCTATAATTTTACTAACAATTTTTCTTTAACAATGTGAGATCACTCCTAAGTAGACCTATGCAAAGTATGTTCCCTTTTATTCAATGGGGCTTACTGCCAGGAAGTGTTCTTAAGATTGCAACCTGTGTGTCATGCCTAAATGACACCCAGAAATCGGCATCCGAAGGTGCAGGCTCAGTCTGTGGCCATTTCCATACAGGTTATCTGGCTTGGGTTCAATGCTGTTGGGAACTGGGTTTTCTTCTCGTTTCTCTACAATGTGGCGAAGCATTCGAACATCTCTGGGGATATCCCCAGCTTTTCTTTGATCTTTCTCAAATCTGCTTTTCTCCAAAGTTTTGGGAAAGATCGCAGTAAAGCTAGAACGGCTACTGTGTGGGTGGGAATATTTGGATTTCCTCAACCCTGTCTCTGTGACAGCCATTTTCTCTTCCCAATGCTGGGGGTCTTTTAATTTTAAAAAAAAATGATACTAGAATATTGCTATATTGATACAATACATTTATCAGGTTCTCTGAAACCTCACCTTTCCATTCCCTTGTGGAGATATAAGGGAAAAGGCACATCTTTGCAACCAAAGGGGCTAGAGACTTACTGTTTTTAAAACAAAAGATGGGAATTCACACCTATTGTTATAATGGCATATTGATACCATGATATGCTAGTGCTGATTTTAAAAAACGCAAAAGCCCTGGTGGCCCAGGGGAGGAGGGGTTGCTGGGGCAGAGAAACCTGTCACGTGGAAGCCCTGATTGGGGCTGCACTTATCTGCAGCCACACCAGCAACGGGGAAACCACCCAAGTACCTCTCCTTGTGGAACCAGCCTACCTGGGTCACATTAGGTGTTACTTCTTTTATGAGTTCACCATGGAGCCAACCTGTGCTCCACGTGGTCACAAAGCAGCTCCAGAGAATGGCTTCTATTAAAAAAAGGATAGCGCAAATGGGCTTGGACAGTTGCTGCCAGGCGAGGAAGAGTTCCTGCCTTTCTCCCAAGCTTTTCTCCTCATGCCAAAATAGTGTGCAGGGGAGACATTTCCCCATTTCTGCTGTTCCGCATGGAGGTATTGTGTGCACGTGCAGCAGCAGAAAGGAGAAAACTCTCCCCCCCAACCCCAAACTTGGGAGAAAGGCAGGAGCTCCCCCTCCCCCAGTGGGAGTTTTCCGAGCCCATCTGCACTCTAGAAGCCGTCCTCTGGAGCTCCTGTATGACTGAGCGGAGCACAGGTTGGCTCTGTGGCAAGCTCGTAAAAGAAGTAACGTCTAGGCGGCCAGCCCAGGAAGGAAACTGAAAAACTACCTTATCCAGGGCTGCCTCCATGGTGGCCAGTTTGTCTTTCATGCGTTTGTCTTGTGCCCTCAGAATTTCCAGTTCCCCCAACATTTTGTTGTTTAAAGCAGCCACGCAGCTCAGCTCCTGGCTCAGCTTGTTTCGCTCTTCTTTCAGGTAATGCTTCTCCTACACAGACAAAGGCAGAGAGCACCAGATGTGAACCAGCAAGCAATCCCGGAAGAACCTGAACAAAGACAACACTGGGCAATGTTCCACTTCCCCAAGACAAAATTTACAATTTGCCTAGTGAGCCAAGACTAGACCAGTTTGGGAGACCAATTTGGGGAAGAAGTCTTCTCGATAGGGTTGCCAACTCTGGGTTGGGAAATTCCTGGAGATTTAGGGGTAGAGCTGGAGAGGGTATCGTTTGGGGAGAGGGAACCTCAGTGGGGCGTAATGCTATACAGTCCACCTTCCAAAGCAGGTGTTTTCTCCAGCGGAACTGATCTTTGTCATCTGGAGATCAGCTGTAATTCTTCAGGCCCCACCTGGAGGTTAGCAACCCTACTTGAGTTTTATGAGACTTGCTGATGAGGAACTGTATTTAGGACTTCAACACAGATGTTGTACCTGGATTGAATATACCGGTCCTAACTCAATACACAATTTAGCAAATTTCAGTGGGGAAATCTAAGTTTTTAAGGAGAAAAATATATGACCACTGGATCAATTCTGCTTAGGGTTGCACTGTAAATATGATGGGTTGGATCCCACTTCCCTACTCAGTCTCACCCAGTTCCCCTCAATACAGTCCCTATCCCATGTGGCTAAATCCCATCATCTCCAGCATTGCTTTTTCTGGTGGTCAGGAAATATCCCGCCTCCTTTTTTTCATCAGCATAAAAACTCATTGGATCCAGGGCTCATTTCGCGGGGGAACGCACAGGAACATAGTTCCTGCAGTTCCCCAAAGAGGTCACATGTTAAGTGGCCCCGCCCACCTGACCCTCGGCCATTTTGGGCCCATTTCAACCTGGATTGGGGCCGAAATGTTCCGGATCGGGCCTCTGACAGGTGGTGGGTCACTCTCCCACTCAGCAGTGGCCCAATCCTGACCATTTTGGGCCCCTTTTCAGCCCTGAATGGCCAGGATTAGGTCCAAAACAGCCAGGATAGGTGATGCCAGGGGGGGTGGCATATGCAAATCAGTTATGCTAATGACACACTTCTGGCGATGGCAAGAGGCGTGGCATATGCTGATAAGTTATGCCAATTAGTTATGCTAATGAGTTCCTGTAGCTCTTTTGCTACGAAATGACCCCTGGTTGGATCCAATCCCACAACTTCAAAAAGAATCTAGGTCAGTGTAGCACATGCCGGAGATAGATTTACACCAACCATTCTTTCTGCTTCTGCCATTCTATTAGGGCAGACAATAAATAAAGTTTCTGCCACATGGCGAATATTTTCCACAGATCTCTCATTGCCATTGCAAAGACAGAGACATGCACAGCGCCCCTGGAGAATTCACACGGCATGTTTCGCCCTCGTTTTTCTTGACATACCCCCTCTATGGCCACTCCTTTCCCATGTCACTGGCAGGCCTTTTGTGGCTTTTTTAAAAAAAAATGGCAATTGCTGTATCACTGTATCACCAAGGGAGAGGTGGTGGGTGGGGGAATGGCAGCCTTCAAAAGTGTGCACCTGCCCATCCGCGTGGGGTGCAGTCTTTCCCAAAAGATCAAATAAAACCAGGTTTGGGAAAGGCTAGGAGAAAACATGGGTGAGGGACAATTAGGGGATGAAGTTGTATGGATGCTATCATCTGACCCTCCAGTTTGCTTTCTAAAACTGGAGCAAAACCTCCACGTGGAATCAACCTAAGTTAGGTGTTTTATCTATTTTGACCTTAGTCGCATTGGTCATAGCTTCCTCCAAGAACTTAATCTTGCTCTGCAAAGCGTCTATCTGTCCTCGCTTGGCTGTGATTTGCTTCTGCATTCCCATTGCAACCTTCATGGCTGTAAAAGACGAGATTCCCAGTGTGTGAATAGCATCTTGTTTTCTTTAGAAACACTTTTCAGGTAAGAACCCGGAGATAACATAATTGTAAAAAGCGGGATTCTACGGTTTCCATTTCGTAACGATGGAACTTTTCGGCAACTCTTTTGCACACGTGGATAAATGCATCTCTCCAGTGCGGTAACAGGAATGATGCAGACAACAAATGGGACTATCATAATAGGAAAGTAAAGACATTTGTGGGCTGACCATCTACCGTGTCATTCCCGAGGTATTATGAACTGGATACCTATGCCTCAGCAGAGCAGAAGCCACGTTCGGTAGATACTCCAACAAGTTCTTTTTCCCAATAGTTCATTATGATGCAATAGAGGAGCCCTATTCCATCTCAGGGTTCATTTGGAAACTAAATGCTAGGTTCCCATAACAAGAAGGCACTTGTTCCCAGATGCTCTTGTTCCCTGGTATTTCCCCAAGGCCGTGCAGCTAGAATGGCACTAATTGATTTTAGAGCTGGGAGGGGGAAGAAAGGACCAGTGATGGGACAGTTCTGGAAGATTCCAAAAAGTAAGGTGTTCCAATGGTTAACGTCACTATATTTATTTATTTATTTCAAATTTGTATTCTGCCCTCCCCGCGAGCTGGCTCAGGGCGGATAACAACATATTAAAAATACAATTAAAAATTCATGTTCATTAAAAACAACACATTTAAAACAGGATGGTGAACAGCCTTCACAGGGAGGGTTTTATACACCCCTTTTTTCCAGCCCGGTGGAGGCCCAGCCTTAGCCATATGCCTGATGGAACAACTTTGTCTTGCAGGCCTGGCAAAAAGACAGTAGGTCCTGCCGGGCCCTGATTTCAGCAGACAGAGCGTTCCACCAGGTGGGAGCCAGGACCGAAAAGGCCCTGGCTCTAGTCAAGGCTAGGCAGGCCTCCTTGGGGTCAGGGACCACCAACAGGTGTTTGTCCCCTGATCGGAGTGTCTTCTGGGGAATATATGGGGAGAGACGGTCCCATAGATATGCTGGTCCCAGTCCACACACGGCCTTATAGGTCAATACCAGAACCTTGAATCTGATCCAGTATTCCACTGGCAACCAACGCAGCTCATGTAAGAATGGTGTTCTATGCGCCTTATTTGGCACTCTCGTAATAAGACGCGCCACTGCATTTTGTACCAGCTGTAATCTCTTGGTCAGGCTCAAGGGCAGCCCTGCGTAGAGCGAGTTACACTAATCTAGCCTAGAGATGACCGTTGTTGCTTGGATCACTGTAGTTAAGTCATGGGTTGACAAGTAAGGGACAAGTTGCCTGGTCTGCCACAGATGGGAAAAGAAAGAGACCTGACAACCGCTGCGACCTGTGCCTCCATTTCCTAATTGCTCTATATGGCAGAGCACCTAGAAACCTGTAACTTAGGAGTGAGTCTGTATTTTTTTCAGCCCGTGGATCTTTTTATGAGGCATCCTGCATCTCTACCAAGGGTTACGTAGCACCGGCCTGAATGCCTTGCTATTGCTCAACTAATTGCTGTGTGCTGGGGAGTGAATTGCCAACTGAGCTCCAGGTACCTACTGAATTATAGCTGGGACAGCTAGCTTTATTCTTTTGCTGCTTCATGATCTGCTGCGCTGGTAATTAATTGCTTTTGTTTAATTGTTAATTAATAAAGATTTCCTATATTTCTAAACAGTAGTATTTATTTCTACGAAAAGACCACCTTGGGACCAAGCAAAGATTTAAGAAAGGGATCTTCTGGGTTCCAGGCTTTGGGATCAAACAAAAAGACAACCCCCTTTCCCTTCTGAAGAGTTCAGGCTCGGCAAGGGGGGGGGCAAGGAAACATCGCACCAGTGTTGATGCAACTTCTCAACATCCCTCGCAAAGATACCCTCCTCCACTGATTGGGAATGAGACATTGAACTGATTGTGAGAGTTTCTTCTCGGTGGTTTGGAGGATGTCCTTTCTCACCATTTTCTATTTTTTTTTAAAAAACAGACCTTACTCTTTACATGTGAATAGTGAAGACACATGGATTTATTTTGACCCTGAGAATACACTGCGGACAATCTCTAGCCCTCCTAACAGAATTATAGATCCCAGCAGAAAATGACTATTAAACCTGTTTAAATTAATAGTTCAGGTATGTCCAGGGCTCATTTTGAGGGGGAATGCACAGGAACACAGTTCTGGCAGTTCCCCAAAGAGGTCACATGTCAGTTGGCCCTTCCCACCTGACCCTCGGCCATTTTGGGCCCATTTCAGCCTGGATTGGGGTCGAAACAGCCTGGATCGAGCCTCTGACAGGTGGTGGATCACTCTCCTGCTCAGCAGCGGCCCAATCCTGAACATTTTTGGCCCCTTTTCAGCCATTTCCAGCCCCTTTTTGCCATTTTGGGCCCAATTTTGGCCCTGAATGGCCAGGATTGGGTCCAAAACAGCCAGGATAGGTGATGTCAGGGGGTGTGGCATATGCAAATCAGTTATGCTGTTGAGTTCCTCCAGCTCTTTTTCTACTAAATGACCCCTGGGCATGTCCAGTAACTTACTTGAGAACCACTGACTTTTACCTTGCTGAATTACGAAGCATTCTGATCCTGCCATCTCTGTGGCTTTCTAATCCTAGACAGAAAGCTCAAGTCTAATTCAGGGTTATCCATGGTATTTCCCCAAGAGAAAATCGTAATAAAAAAGAACTAAATAAAAAAATAAGTAAAATCAATACATGCATTCTTCTCTCGGCAAACAAAAACAGCCTCTACAGAAATAACGCTTGTGTGATTACCGTGGCCGTCAGACCCTTCCATGGTCTTTAAGGTGGCTCTGGTTTGCTCCAGTTCAATCTGCGCAGATTTGAGTTGCACTTTCAGCTTGCTCACCGTAGTTTCCAGCTCTTCGTTTTTTATTCGGTAATCGCTCTTTATAAATTCAGATTCTTCTGCAAAGCGTCAGAGACAGAATGAAGACATTTTGCCCTGCCCTGGGTCTTTGTGGTATAAATTTAGCATGATGTCAATCGATGCATATCTTTCAGGGGCCACTAAAAGTATCAAAAGGATCAGAAGGGGAAAGGCAAGGCAGGGTAGCATCGAGACTAAGGTAGAACTGGATCACAGCTGGAAGGAAAGAAAAACCAGAGGTATGCATGTGGAAGGCAAGAAGGCAGACAGGAGTTGGAATAAGAATTTTGGGTATTTAGCAGGTTGAGGAAGTGTTCAACGGGGGAGAGATAGAGAGCAGATGCAGAGATCCAGTCTGACAAACAGCTGCAAAAGAACATATTTATTGCCAAAGAGGTCATTTTGCTCTCTCAGTAGTCAGTTCCCTTTTTACAGGGGATTCTGGGAGATTAAGGCCAATGCACCCAGGACAAGCGATTTTGCCCATCAGAAAAGTTTTCGTATGAAGCTGCTTTATGCCAAGTCAGACCACCGGGCAGACGAACTCAGAATGATTTAATCCCAACTGGCAAGTCGGTTCTGGCAATGTCTTCTGCAGCTCTGTTCTCTGAAATCTTTTTTTAAAAAAACTAACTTTGGAATGGATGCTTGGCATTGAACTTGAGAGCTAAACTACAAGAGACAAATTACACGAGGATGCTCATGTGAAGGGAGTCGCAATGTTCGCAGGGAAACCGAATTTTAAAAGACAATCGGAAGGCTCTGTCAATTTCCCCTCTTTACGGAGCAGCAAAGATCTTTCCCAGTCCTCAGGTTTATTTATTTCCTCTTCGCCTCCTAGAAGGGGAAGTGAAACTGACGGATCCTTGGGGAGGATTTGTCATTTTCAGATCCTTTAGGGCTGTGTCTGTGCCACTGGGGATCCTGGTCCATCAAAATCAGCACACAGAGGCAGAGGACAGACATTTTATCTGGAGAGGTGGCGTATGATTTTCAAAATATAGAAACAGAGGATAAGAGCTGGATGTCAGATGAAAGGAAATAGCAGTGGCACAGAGATGCAAGGGAAACAGGTCAAAGGTAGGGATTACAAAAGATACTCTTATGTTTAACTAGTAGATTGCTATCTATAGCGTGACAGTTCCTAGGAAGTATGTGAACTTTAGCTATACAGTATTTTTTTTTTCCATTCCTACTTCCAGTCCTTATTGAGAACAAGGTGTATCTCACTCTTGCTTGGTGTATTAAACTGTTCGTCTATCATAACAGCAGAACTGCTTGCAAATCTCCCTTCAGAGCCTCACTAAGGTGTCAAGATATTAGAGTTCTGTCCAACAAGAAGTCCCCACTTCTGAGCCGGAGGCAGACCCCTAGTTTGTACAGGTTTTGCCCAGAGTACATTCAAGTTTTTCAGTCCTCCGTTTAGGACTGTGCCTGTGCCACTGGGGATCCTGGTCCATCACAATCAGCACACAGAGGCAGAGGACAGAAATTTTATCTGGAGAGATGGCGTATGGTTCTCAAAATGAATTAAACCAATAAATAGAAATAGACAAGAAGGACCACAGTAGGAACGGCAAATGCCCGATTCCAATTGGCAACCTTCCACCTAAGGGCTCTCCCACCCACTCTGGACTCTCAGGCCGGCAGGAAAAACAGCAGGGGCAGAAAGGACATCAGGCTACCATAGAGTTCTCTGCTCATTGGCTATACACTGATGTCACATTTTTTGCCTGAACGTGATGTTGATAGGTATCCCGACATCATTTCTGTCCCTTGCAATGCCTCCAAAGCTCCTGGGGACGTTAGGCCCTGTTAGAAATAGCAATGTCTGGTGTACTGCGGCAGCAAGAAGGAAGAAGAGCCTACCATGCAGGGGGCAGCAAGGATCACTTAATTAGGACAGTGAGAGTAGCACCTCTCTTGTTTCCTGGGGGTCATTTCCTTGTCTTGTCTCCTATTGGGTTAACCAGGACAATATCCTGCTTCTTCACTCTCCTGCCACACTTCTTCTCTCTCTCTGCAAGATGTAGTCAGATAGCTAGGATCTCTCTCTCCCTCTTTCCCTCAAGTATGAAACTTCCTCAAATAAAGCTTTTGCCTCTCTAACCAGCTCGGCGTTTATTCCGCAGCGTGGTTTTACACTCGCTCTAACAGGCCCCTCCTGACATCCCTAGACCACGGATAAAGAAAATACCAGCGCTTAGAGTGAGCACGAGGAGGAGGAAGATGGGGAACATGCAATCGGAGGCTCTTTACCTGAAAGTGCAGCAAGCTCCAGTCGACTGGATTTTACTTCATTCACCACCTGGTCTCGTTCCAGAATCAACTCTTTCATCGTCCGCAGCCTCTCCGTGCTCAAGTTCACCAGTTTAACCTTCTCCAGTTCCATCTCACTCATGCCGGCCTCTAGTTCGCGAATCCGGCTGTCTTTCTTGTCATGAGAAAGCTATAGAAGCAGATCCATTCTCACTTTGGTACTTTGGATTTTACATCACAGAAATAAATCTGGCCATCTTGTAAGCAAGTCTAGTCATTTTCAGCAACCCATCTGACCATAGATACCTATGGTCAGGGCTTTTTTTCTGGGAAAAGAGGTGGTGGATCTCAGGACCGTACAATGATGTCACTTTCGGTCAGCTGGAACGGGGGGCGGGGGAGTTTTTTAAAGCTTAAATCGCCCTCGGCAAAAATGGTCACATGGCTAGTGGCCCCGCCCCCTGATCTCCAGACAGAGGGGAGTTTAGATTGCCCTCTCAATCTAAACTCCCCTCTGTCTGGAGATCAGGGGGCGGGGCCACCAGCCATGTGACCATTTTCAAGAGGTTCCGAAACTCCATTCCACCGCGTTCCAGCTGAAAAAAAAAGCCCTGCCTACAGTCCAGTCAACCATGGCCCAAAAGAAAGAAAAAAATCCGCACAGCTTCCCTGAACTTGATCAAATTGGGGAAAAAAATTCTTGCCACAAGCGACAGGCTGAAATTAGAACGGGAGAAGACGCACTACTTGACTGGCAATGTGATGATTTAGTCCTTGTCCAAAGGACTAACATGCTCAAGCCTGAGAAACCAGGCTATATAGGATCAAGTGAAATTCCATTATCCCATCAAGGCATTTGACCCAATAATGCCTCAAGTCCGGCATACCTACGGGAACGCCTCCCTCCCTATGTTCCTCCACGGCAGCTTTGCTCATCTGAACAGGGGCTCCTGCAGGTACCAGGTTGCACACAGGTGAAGTCAGCAGCAGCCTGTACACAGGCTTTCTCTGTGGTGGCCCCCGTCCTGTGGAATGACCTGCCTGAGGAAGTCAGAAGAGCCCCCACTCTCCTGGCTTTCTGTAAACGATGCAAAACCGAACAATTCAAGAAGGCTTTTTACTCAAATGGGAGGGCTGCATTGCAGGGAGGGGGTCCCAGATGCTTCACTAACGAGTTAGGGACCATAGACTTCATCACCATTTTTGCCTTATGTTATCTGCTGCTTTAAATAAGCACTCCTATGTACAACCAGCGCTCCGTGCTGTCTAATGTTAGTCCTAGAATTGATTATATTTTGCTTCAGTATCTCTGCTATGTCTTGGATCCTTGCTAATGCTGTCTTTAAACTTATATATGTTTACCTTATAGTATTGTATTGAAATGTACTTACTTGATACTGATTGTATTAACCTCATACAGTGTAATCCGCCTTGAGTCGCCGTGAGAAAGGCGGACTATAAATGACGTGAATAAATAAATAAATAAAACCTGCAGTACCACCCTGTGGCCATGCAGAGGCAGCACTCCGCTGCAGCAGAAGGAAAGGGCGGCAGTTCCCCCTTCCGACACAGCTTCAGTGGTGCAGATTTTGCCTCTGAATTTGCCTTCTGTTATTGCCTTGCAGATAAATAGATTCATCCGGACAAAATGTATTATTTTTAGCTAGAATGGATGAAAGAAGGCAAGGCAAGGAAGAGACAGACCACTTGGAGCCACATAACAAGGCGGTAACATTATAGTCCAGCATCTTTTATCTAGCAGAAACCACCCAAACGCCTACGGGAAGCTCACAAGCAGGTCATGAAATCGACAACCACTGACTTTTTTTGTCTCCAGCATCTGACAATTGTACAATCCTAAGACCAATGACTCTAAACATAGTGATTCCATTAAGAGCTGGTTTGGGGAAAGATTGCCGAAACAGGTTTTGTTTAAATGTAAATAATTTTGGCATCAATTATTATGCTATAATGGAAAAGAGCAATAGTCCAGTAGCACCTGTAAGACGAACAAAATTAGCGGTAGGATATGAGCTTTCGTGAGCCACAGCTCACTTCTTCGGGTATCTGAAGAAGCGAGCTGTGGCTCACGAAAGCTCACACCCTACCGCTCATTTTGTTACTGGACTATCGCTCTTTTCCACTGCTACGGACAGACTGTTCTCTGTTGTGGCCTCCACCTTGTGCAGGCTCCCAAACTTCTGTCACAAACGATGAGTCTCTCTCCACAAGACATCTAACGCATGAAGAACACCTGTGGGGAGACGCAATGGTAGCCGGGAAGGGTAGTTTAAAAAGACAGAGCCGGCAGCGTGTTTCGTGGCAACAACCTCTTCAGGGATGAAAACTTCCAAATGTGAGGATGCCGGATGTCATTAATTTGTACATTTCCCACTTGATTATACCACATGGTGCTGTAAACTATTAACCGATTGCTGCTTGGAGAAGGTTTTCGCCCCTGAAGAGGTTGTTGCTACAAAACACCAGACTCAAACCGGTGCTGCTGTCGGGCGATGCGGGTTGGCTGCTCTTTCCCCGCCTCCATCGCCTCCACCTGTAAAGAAATGCAGAGACGCTTTAAGACTTTTCTGTACTTACTGTGACTCTATACTGGAAGCTTACCTGTTGGGACGCCTTCCTGTTTGTACCTTGTTTGCTACTTGTGTATTAACTGTGGTTATTTACTGGATGCTTCTAGCTTAGTAATTTTAGTGTATGTAGAAATTCTTTTAGGGGAACGTTTTGGGCTCCAATACAAATTGGCTTGATTTTTCCTCTTCATTCATTCATTCATTCATTCATTCATTCATTCATTCATTCATTCATTCATTCATTCATTCATTATTTTTCATCCTTGTTCCTACTCGGGGGGGTTTCACCTTCCCTCTCCTGATCCCAGCAGGGTGAAGGGGGGGCTGGCATTGCCATGTGCTCCGTGCCTCATCGTGGCCTGGGCTTCCGGCCGAGGCACACTTTCTGGAGGGGCAGGCGGCCTCATCTGGGCTTCCCTCTATGGCAGCGCCCTCTAGAGGCGCACCAGGGTAGGAAGTGAATTGTCAGGATCACATTTACCCTTTTATATAGTAGGGTATGTTTTATGTTGTTAAGTCAGTAAAAAAAGCAAGTATTTCAGATGTCCTCTAAATTTTCATTTTTTTTCCTGGGAAAAAAACCTTTCCCCCCACCACAGCTTCAAAATTTCTGGGAATTTTACACACACACACACACCCCGACATCCGATTTGGGAAGCTAAGCAAGGTTGGGCGTGGTTAGTAATTGGATGGGAGACCTCCAGAGAAGACCAGAATCGCTATGCAGAGGCAGGCAATGGCAAACCTCCTTTGTTCACCTCTTGCCTTGAAAAACCCATCAGGGGTTGCCATAAGTCAGTTATGGCAGTTGATACCCATCCCTGCCCCTGGAAGCTGTAGTGGTTCAGTGCTGTAAATCAGCACTCTGTTGGTTCGAATCCCGTTACTGCCATGAGCTCAGCAGGTGCTCTTAGATAAGCCACTTCTCTCAGACCCCGCTCCCCAGCTGTATTGGGGGGATAATAACACTGACTTCTTTCAATGCTCTGAGCAGGGCACTAATCTGTCTAGAAGAGTGGTATATATGCAGAGTTGTTGTTGTTATAGTAAAAATATACAAACCTTAAGTTCTTGGACTTCCAGTTTCTTGTCACCGATTTCTTTCAAAAGCTGAGATTTTTCCATCTCCATGGCACCAGCCGTCCGGCCATGCTGGCCCACAATTTGGGTCATGTTGTCGATTTGCTTCCGCAAGATCTCAATCACCTTGTTCTTCTCATTCAACTGCAGCTTGAAGCTCTCACAGTCGGCCTGCGCGTTCCGCAAGTGATCTCCTTCCTCCTTCAGCTGCTGCAGCTCTTGCAGCTTGCTGTCCACCCGCCCTTGGAGCTTCTGGATCTCACTGTTGGTCGACTCGATCACCCTCTCTTTCTCCTGCAGGCAGGCTGTCAGGTCAGCCACTTGCCTCTCTGCGGCCTCCAGGCTTATCTTCTTTTCCGTCAACTCCTCGACAACCTTGCGGAGCATTTCTTTGGTTGACTCTTGCTGGGCAGTCACGCTGGCCAGTCTTTCGAGGCTTTCATTCTTCTCTTTAATTGCAGACATCTGAACAGTAAGAGTTTTATTTTCCAATTGCTGTCGTACTATCAGAGTAGGTTAATGTATACTTAATGCACATGGTGGCGGGGAGAAGCTTTTTTTGACTGAAGGGCACATGGAATCATGTCAGTACAGTTCTCCTATAGAAATGGAGGTAGGGGAATGGACATTTTTGCACACTCCCCTTTCTACAGTAAACCCACAACCAGAATATATGCAAGAAGCAGTACATCCAGGGCTCATTTTGAGGGAGAACACGCTGGAACGCAGTTCCGACAGTTCCCCAAAGAAGTCACATGACAGGTGACCCCGCCCACCTGACTCTCAGCCATTTTGAGCCCGTTTCGGCCTGGATTGGGGCCGAAATGGCCCAGATCGGACCTCTGATGGGTGGTGGATCACTCTCCTGCTCAGCAGCGGACCGATCCTGACCACTTTGAGCTCCTTTTTGGCCATTTTCAGCCTGTTTGCCATTTTGGGCCCAATTTCAGCCCTGAATGGCCAGGATTGGGTCCAAAACAGCCAGGATAGGTGATGTCAGGGGGTGTGGCATATGCAAATCAGTTATGGTAATGACACTGCCGGTGAGGTCAAGGGGCATGGCATATGCTAATGGGTTATGCTAATGAGTTCCTCCAGCTCTTTTTCTACGAAATGACCCCCGAGTACATCCCTTTCCATTACTCTTCCACCCACTGACCCCTGCTACTGGTCTGGCACCAGCTCACTTTCCCCATGTTTTTATCTATTAAAACGTTCCTATCTTGCAATTTTGGCACCTAGTTACCTCTAGGGCAGCTTACAAAACTCCGCCGATGCAGCGACACCAAAGTATTACCAAGCTTCTTATTCTGTATGAGTCACTAAGCCAGCTTGGACTGCCTCATTTTGTAACATCTCCCCCTGCCCACACACCGGCCTGTCTCTTGTGAACATTACAGTACTGACTAATGGATGTAATCCAATTCACTGGATGAAGCGAACTCTGACTCACAAAAGCTTATGCTGGAATAAATTTGCTAAGCCTTTAAAGTGCCACTGGCCTCCCGTTTCATTTTATGTCCCGATTCATCATAGAGACATCTGGGATGGGATTTCCTGGAGGATGATTAATTGCTCACTTTTGGGCGGAGAAGTATGCCTCCGAGTTTTGATTCAGAGGGGGAAAAAAACCCAAAGTGCTGATCTGGCTTCTAGCATGTTGGAAGCATCACTACAGAAACTGTGGGGTGTAAATTTTCAATCGGCATGGTGGGGTTTCTATGGCTCTCAGCTGCCTTTCCTGACCTGGCGTTCCACTTGCCCCTGATGCTCCGACTTCATGGACGTGACTATGGAGTCCATGCGCTGCAGCTCCATGTTCTTGCTGTCCAGTTCTCGCTGCAAACGGTCAATGGCGATGCTGCTGCTCGTGTCCCGATCCCAGAGCCGCTTATTTTGCTCTTTCTCCAGGGACAGTTCCGTATCTTTCCTACGCAGCTCTGCCTGTGAAGCAATATGTACTTATTGCAAGAACAAGAAAAAAGTTCAAAGAAGAAAACAATCGCGGCTAGAAGGGCAACCCTCAAGCCATTATTAACATTTAAAACAAATTTGTCTGAAACAAGGGATTGTTAAAATTTAA
Organism: Eublepharis macularius; assembly: GCF_028583425.1. Lineage (NCBI taxonomy): Eukaryota > Metazoa > Chordata > Lepidosauria > Squamata > Eublepharidae > Eublepharis > Eublepharis macularius. The sequence continues at coordinate 11,997,126 of NC_072799.1, forward strand.
CAGCCAAATCGAGTGTTTTAACAGCCAGGACAACTTCAACACAATCCACACGATGCTATCCAGTCTAAAAGTTCTCCAGCACAATTCTCATTCATTACAACGGGGTGTATACAGGAGAAATTAGGGCTGGATTTATTCCCAAAGTATACCACAGAAAATCACTCCTGCATCCAATTTCTGTATCAGTTAAATACATATTCTGACACCCAATCTGAAATATTTCTATAAGCACTGAGGATGTATGGGGGACCAAATTGAGATGAATCTTAATTATAGGTCTACAGAAGACTATTTTATGGATTCTCCTGCTATCTTCCACTGAAGCCTAAATATGGATGTCTTTTTTTCTTTGTTCTGCTCGATCGACTGCGTACACGGATATTCAAGATCAATTTCCGTTTATTCCACACAACTATAGAACAAGAAAATATGAGATTGGGGCCATCTAAGCTAACGAAATTATAACTTTCAATATTACGCTGCCAAGTCACATTCAGGTTCCTGCAACTGCATATACCACTTTTCCTTCGGTGTAGGAAGAGTTCATTTCAAAGGTTCCATTCAAGGCGTCAGTTACTTCTGTCTCGTGAAAAGCCCTGCATGGCCTTGGACCCTGATCTCTGAAGGACCACCTCTTCCTATGCTCTGCCACAACAGCTTCACGCATCTTAGCAGGGACTTCGGCAGGCGATGCCCTACAAATGGTTAAGACCAACAATTGCCCGAACACACGGGTTCTCTGTTGTGGCCTCCACCTTGTGCAGGCTCCCAAACTTCTGTCATTTCACAAACTATGAGGCTCTCTACACAAGACATCTAACACATGAAGAACACCTGCGGGGAGATTCAATGGTAGCCGGGAAGGGTAGTTTAAAAAGACAGAGCTGGCAACAGGAAAACTTCAGCCCATCATAACCTCTCCAGGTCCAAGCCTGGCTCTGGAAGGCAGCTCCAGTCCATTTCCATTTCTTGCTGCCCCTCTGGTTGCGATTCCACACAATTTTAGACTGGAGAGGTGAAATGACAGAGCCTTGGGGGAGGGAAAGATGAAATTAACAAACCCTCTGAGGAGTGATCTCTGCAGGCTCTGTCTTTTTAAACTACACCTCCCAGCTAACATTGCATCTCCCTACACTTGACAAACATGTGCTGCAATGTCTTGTGTAGAGGGACTCTGTGTGAAACAGAATGATTCAGGAGGGCGTTTTTATAAAGATAATACGGATAAATTATAACAAAATGGTTCAGGAACGTGCTTTAATAAAAGGAACACAACTGTGGATTATACTACTGTGTATAGTATGTCTTATCTGTTTGCTGTATGTCTTACTTGCTTTCATTTCATTTTCTACCTACGGCTTTGTTTCAGATTTCTGTAACCCTAATCCTATTACATTGCTTATTAGTTGTCTCACCCTGTCAATTTACGCTGTGTAATCCACCTTCTTTGAGCAGACTATAAATAGGGTAAATAAAGTAAAGTGTCTGTGTGTCTGTATATATTTTGCAAGGTTGAAAAAAGGCAAGAAATTGCCATCGGGTCCAATTTTTCCATTTAGAAGACCTACCCGTGATTTAGAAATCTGGATCATACTACAACATGTGTTGTCCAAAAGTCCCTCATTCAACTCTCATCTCAGCTGTGAGCAAACTAATAAATACATGGCCTCAGAAAAATCAGCCTCAGTCTCCCATCTGCACTACAGGGATAAGGAAAGCGGCCTGCATTACAAGAATGTTGTACCAGGATACTGCAGAGCATCCAAAAGACTGAAAGCACCTTCTAAGTCTCAACGATCCATCTGTTTCCTACCATCAGGTGCTGAACCTGATCGTCCAGATCTCCAGTTTCTTGGCTGAACTGATCCCTTTCGCTTTGAGCCTCGGACATCTCAGAGTGTGCCAGGAATAGCTGCTTTTCCAAATCTTCAATCTAAGTATTGAGACATACAAAAATGCAAAAGAAAGGCCTTATAGCAGCTTTTTTCCTGGGAGGAGCTGGGCTGTAGGAATGCAATTATTTTATTTTCTAAAGAATCACGGGGGGGGGGGGGGGTGAATAAAGAAAGTGATATGGGGGTGCCAGTTTGCTGAGAATCTCAACTTTGAGGGATGTGTGTGCTCTCCGTCACTGGAGGTGTTCAAGCAGAGGCTGGGCAGCCATCTGTTAGCGATGCTTTATAAACACTGCAGCAAAGCAGGCTTGGGCAAGATTGCAGAAATTCTGAAGAAAACCCAGGTACATGGAAATGCCACGGTATTCACTGATTCCGCACATGTTGGATAATGCACTTTCAATGCACTTTAGCAATCGTTTAGAAGTGGATTTTCTGTTTCACACACGAAAAATTCAGTTCCAAATGGTCTCTAAAGAGGATTGGAAGTGCATTATCCAACGTGTGTGGAATCAACAATTGTGTGGAAGCATAAGGGGGGAAAACCCCTACACTTCTGAACAGCATTGAACCTGGGGCAAATTACCTGTCTGGAAACAGCTGGGAGGACAAAATGAAGAAGAGAAGGAAGGAAGAGACTGTGTTAGCTGCCCTAAGCTCTCCAAATAAAAATTGAGAGAGAATAAGTAAGTAAAACTTCTGTCACAAATACACACACAGCTCCCTGCCAGATTTCCCCACTCTCCATTTGGACTCACCCTGTCCTCAGACATTCTCTTGGTTTCTAGAAGCTCAGAACGCAACTGAGAAACTGTGCCTTCTAGCTGGCTGATCTGCCGCATGTACAGCGAATTCTGGTTTTTTGCTTGTTCCCTGAAAGACAAAAAAAAAAAAAAAATGGAAGGGAAGAAGAAAAATGGAAATGCAACGCACAGCTCAGCCATACAGTTGGCATTAGGAAACACAACCAAGACAGCAGTATCTATTGCATAATTAATTTATGCGTCTCATCCCTACAAGATGTGGTGCTGGATGTTATGATGCCTGTAATAAAGTGTTCGGTAAATTCATGGAGGATTAAGTAATGAAGATGATAAGTCACAATGCCTAATTTGCTAGATGTGATATCCCTTTCAGACTGCCAGATACTGAGGACCAAAAGGAGAGGGATATTTCCTTCTTGCCCTGCTTGTAGACAACTGCTTGGCTGCGTTTGAAAGAGAACGTTGGATCAGTAAGAGTCCAGTAGCACCTTTAAGACTAACCAATTTTATTTTATTGTAGCATAAGCTTTCAAGAATCAAGTTCTCTTCATCAGATGCCTGATGGTTCTCTTCTTACAGTCTAATGATGCATAAAGTAATTACTTTTAGCAGGCCAGGGTCTGTCCAGCCAGTGTGCTGTAGTCATCTGGATTCAAATACCAAGTCAGCCATGAATCAAATCGGGGAACCTTGGGTTCACTCGTTCTACCACACGAGGCTGAGTGAACGCAAAAAGAGGTGTGACCCACCTTTGCCGCCTCGAGCTTTTTGGAGGAACGGTGAGATAAAAATGACGGCTGGACAGAGAGAGAGCTTTAAATTGAGTCATCATTTAAAAATGGCAACCTATTCCAAGCCTGTGATACGGGTACGTAAATACGTAAAAAAATTAACTACTGTTATAGTAATGATCATGGCTCACTATTAAGAAAAAAAACCCTCAAATTACTAAATAAGTATTTCCAATTCCAGCATCAGATTTTCAGGTGTACAAATTTCCGAATTTGGACATTTGTAGGGTGGGCCTGCTATGTATTCTAGGCACCCGAGTTTCTCGTCCTTTAATTTACAGGAAAGAGAGGCAAATTGTCCTGGGCTTTCTCTATGAAAATGTTTATTTACTTACTTCATTTATACCCCACCTTTCTCCCCTATGAGGACTCAAACTGGCTGATATCATTTTCCTCTTCTCTATTTTATCCTCACAACAACCCTGCAAGGTAAGCTGAGAGGGAGTGACTGGCCCAAAGACACCCAGTAGGCTTCTAAGGCAAAGTGGCGATAGGAACCTGGGTCTCCATATCATAGTTTGACACTGTAACCACTACAGTACACTGACTCTAGTGTGTGTGTATAAACAAACAAACCATGTCAACCTACCCATCTACTCCAGTCTTCTTGGAAGGCTAGATGAGTAGCACTAGTAACCTAAGGAAGGGCCTTCTCAGTTGTGGCACCAACACTTTGGAACTCCCTCCCCCCAGGGAGATTTGCCTGTCTCCCTCTGTCATTGCCTTCCACCAGCAGATGAAGACTTTTTTGCTTCATCTGGCCCTCCCCTACGGTTGCGTGTGGTTTTGTTTATGTTTTAATGTATTTATATTATTATTTTAATGTTTTAATTATCTGTTGTTTGCCATCTTGGAGATCCTATTTTGGGTGGGAAAACAGCACTAATTTTTGAAAATAAAATTAAATATGTTTATGTGCGTATACACACACACACACACACACAAACACAGGCTTCCTGTAACAACAATATTTGATTTATATTCTGCTCTTCAGGACAACTCAATGCCCACTCAGAGCAGTTTACAAAGTGTGGTGTAGGGATGTGCATTTCGGCATTCAGAATGCCGAAAGAATGCCGAAACAAAAGTGTTTCGGCTTCTTTCGGGGAATGCCGAAACGTTTCGGGGAATGCCAAAACGTTTCGGGTAGCCGAAAGAAAAAAGCCGAAACGTTTCGGGATTCTTTCGGCTTTCTTTCGGCTTTTCTATGGGAAAATGCCTCCGTCTTCCAGGACGCCTGGAGGAGGCATTTTCCCACCGAATAAGCCCAAAATTGGTGGGGACCTTCCTCTAACCCTTCCCTAACAACCACCCAAGTTTCAGACAGATTGGACTTTGGGGGGCCATGTTATGGCCCCCCCAAAGCAGGTCCCCCCATCCTCCCATAAGAAAGCGAAGGAGCAGCATATTGTTAGCATGCTGCTGCTGATCTTTCTTCATTATTTCCTATGGGGAAAAAATGAAGAGGCAGGCTTCCTTTGCCAGGGGTGGCATTTTGCATGCAAAATGCCCCCCAACCCTCTGGGGCCCTTCTCCCACCCCTCCTCCCACCCCCCCACCAAGGCTCAGCCTGCTCCCACTTGGGGGGGCATTTCATGGCCTCCCCAAGTAGGTGCTCTGCTCTCATCTCTACCACTGACAGCTGGGGGAGGCTTGTGTTGCCAGGGGTGGCATTTTGCATGCAAAATGCCCCCCAGCCCTCTGGGGCCCTTCTCCCACCCTTCCTCCCACCCCCCACCAAGGCTCAGACTGCTCCCACTTGGGGGGGCCATTTCATGGCCTCCCCAAGTAGGTCCTCTCAGCCCCTAAAGTCCACCCCTTACAGCCCCACACAAACCCAATTCCCCCCCAGCTGCCACACACAGACCCAAATCCCCACATTAGCCCCTCACAGATCCAAATCCACCCCCACCTGCCCTACACCCATAACCCCAGGAACAGGCTGGCAAAGGCCAGCCCTCTCCCTTTGTTCCCTATGCTGGGAACTTCTAAACTCTCTTTCCCTGGGCAATTCTGCACAGCCCAGGGGTGCCACAATGGTGGGCACACTTCTGAGTGCCAGCTGGTCCCTGTGAAAGAGCACCTGAACCACAGACACCCTCCCTCAAATTCCCCCACCACCTACAGAGATGGCTGGCCAGCCAGCCCCATTGTTCCCTATGATGGGAACCAACTGCACAACAAAGAATAAAACAAGAACAACACAAAATAAAGTTTTAAATTTTTTTTCTCCCTTCCAAAGTACAAGTAGGCAAAGCATTATGACACATTACACCAGCAGTCCCCCACACAGAAAAATAACACAACTCACTTAACATCAGAGAATCACAAAGCATGATACCTGTCAAAAACACTTTATTTCTTGAACAGCTTTAGGTTACACAGCAGGGGGGAACACCAAAGGGCATGGCAGCACTATCTTACACAAAAATAACACAACTCACTTAACATCAGAGAATCACAAAGCATGATTCCTGTCAAAAACACTATTTCTTGAACAGCTTTAGGTTACACAGCAGGGGGGAACACCAAAGGGCATGGCAGCACTATCTTACACAAAAATAACACAACTCACTTAACATCAGAGAATCACAAAAACACAATTCCTGTCAAAAACACTTTATTTCTTGAACAGCTTTAGGTTACACAGCAGGGGGGAACACCAAAGGGCATGGCAGCACTATCTTACACAAAAATAACACAACTCACTTAACATCAGAGAATCACAAAAGCACAATTCCTGTCAAAAACACTTTATTCTTGAACAGCTTTAGGCTACACAGCAGGGGGGGGACACCAAAGGGCATGGAAGCAGTATCTTACACAAAAATAACACAACTCACTTCACATTAAAGAATCACCCCAAAAAATAGCTGTCAAAAGCACTTTATTTCTGTAACTGCTTTAGGTTACACAGTAGGAAGGCACCGCAGAGCAGGAAAGCAGTGTACTACGCAAAAATAACACAACTCACTTCACATCAGAGAATCACACAAACACAATTGCTGTCAAAAACGGTGAAGTGGGTTGTATTATTTTTTGTAGTACATTGCTATCATGCCCTGTTGTGCCCTCCTACTGTGTAACCTAAAGCTGTTCAAGAAATAAAGAGTTTTTGCCAGGAATTGTGTTTTTGTGATTCTCTGATGTTAAGTGAGTTGTGTTATTTTTGTGTAAGATAGTGCTGCCATGCCCTTTGGTGTTCCCCCCTGCTGTGTAACCTAAAGCTGTTCAAGAAATAAAGTGTTTTTGACAGGAATTGTGTTTTGTGATTCTCTGATGTTAAGTGAGTTGTGTTATTTTTGTGTAAGATAATGCTGCCATGCCCTTTGGTGTTCCCCCCTGCTGTGTAACCTAAAGCTGTTCAAGAAATAAAGTGTTTTTGACAGGAATCATGCTTTGTGATTCTCTGATGTTAAGTGAGTTGTGTTATTTTTGTGTAAGATAGTGCTGCCATGCCCTTTGGTGTTCCCCCCTGCTGTGTAACCTAAAGCTGTTCAAGAAATAAAGTGTTTTTGACAGGAATCATGCTTTGTGATTCTCTGATGTTAAGTGAGTTTTGTTTTAATTTTTCTGTGTGGGGGACTGCTGGTGTAATGTGTCATAATGCTTTGCCTACTTGTACTTTGGAAGGGAGAAAATAATTTTTTTTAAACTTTATTTTGTGTTGTTCTTGTTTTATTCTTTGTTGTGCAGTTGGTTCCCATCATAGGGAACAATGGGGCTGGCTGGCCAGCCATCTCTGTAGGTGGTGGGGGAATTTGAGGGAGGGTGTCTGTGGTTCAGGTGCTCTTTCACAGGGACCAGCTGGCACTCAGAAGTGTGCCCACCATTGTGGCACCCCTGGGCTGTGCAGAATTGCCCAGGGAAAGAGAGTTTAGAAGTTCCCAGCATAGGGAACAAAGGGAGAGGGCTGGCCTTTGCCAGCCTGTTCCTGGGGTTATGGGTGTAGGGCAGGTGGGGGTGGATTTGGATCTGTGAGGGGCTAATGTGGGGATTTGGGTCTGTGTGTGGCAGCTGGGGGGGAATTGGGTTTGTGTGGGGCTGTAAGGGGTGGACTTTAGGGGCTGAGAGGACCTACTTGGGGATGCCATGAAATGCCCCCCCCAAGTGGGAGCAGTCTGAGCCTTGGTGGGGGGTGGGAGGAAGGGTGGGAGAAGGGCCCCAGAGGGCTGGGGGGCATTTTGCATGCAAAATGCCACCCCTGGCAACACAAGCCTCCCCCAGCTGTCAGTGGTAGAGATGAAAGCAGAGCACCTACTTGGGGAGGCCATGAAATGCCCCCCCAAGTGGAAGCAGGCTGAGCCTTGGTGGGGGGTGGGAGGAGGGGTGGGAGAAGGGCCCCAGAGGGTTGGGGGGCATTTTGCATGCAAAATGCCACCCCTGGCAACACAAGCCTCCCCCAGCTGTCAGTGGTAGAGATTAGAGCACCTACTTGGGGAGGCCATGAAATGCCCCCCCAAGTGGGAGCAGGCTGAGCCTTGGTGGGGGGTGGGAGGAGGGGTGGGAGAAGGGCCCCTGAGGGCTGGGGGGCATTTTGCATGTAAAATGCCACCCCTGGCAAAGGAAGCCTGCCTCTTCATTTTTTCCCCATAGGAAATAATGAAGAAAGATCAGCAGCAGCATGCTAACAATATGCTGCTCCTTCGCTTTCTTATGGGAGGATGGGGGGACCTGCTTTGGGGGGCCATAACATGGCCCCCCAAAGTCCAATCTGTCTGAAACTTGGGTGGTTGTTAGAGAAGGGTTAGAGGAAGGTCCCCACCAATTTTGGGCTTATTTGGTGGGAAAATGCCTCCTCCAGGCGTCCTGGAATACGGAGGCATTTTCCCATAGAAAAGCCGAAAGAATGCCGAAATAATGCCGAAAGAATCCCGAAAGTCGAAAGCCGAAAGAGATTCTTGTTTCGGCTTTCGGCTTTAACGATAGAGAATCTTCTTTCGGCTTTCTACTTTCGGCTATAGCCGAAAATTTTTGGCTTGCACACCCCTAGTGTGGTGGTGTTATCCCCACAACAATAATCACCCTGTGAGGTGGGTGGGGCTGAGAGAGCTCTGAAAGAGCTGCGACTAACCCAAAACTCACTCAGCTGGCTTCATGCAGAGGAGTGGGGAATCGAATGCGGTTCTCCAGCCACTCTTGTTCGTTTATGAAGTTCAGTACTATCTCGAATGACTGGCAGAAGCTCTCCAGAATCTCAGGAAAAGATTTTCCGTGTCATCTACTACCCAGTCCTTTTAACATCATCTACCCCCCCTCCCTGTGAAAGCTGCCCACCGTTTTTCAGCTGCTGCTATATTCAGTTGTACTGTTGTATTATTTGTTATTAATTGTATTGCTGCCATCAGGAAAAAAGAGTGCTGCTATTTTTGTATGATGTTTTTAAATGTTTTAATATGGAATGTTTTAAATGTTCTCAATGTTATGTGCCCTGAGCCTGCTCACGGGGAGGGCGGAATACAAATATGAAATAAATTAAATAAATAAATAAATAAATAGCTGGCGATGCCAAGGATCGACTCTGGGGCTCCATGTTGTATCTATTTACCCTATGGTATTGTTTATGAAACTGTCCTTCATACTGTATTGCAATGTACTTGATACTGATTGTACTAATCTCATACGTGTAATCCACCTTGAGTCCCAGCGAGAAAGGCCGACTATAAATGACATAAATAATAAATAAAATAAAGCAGATGTTCTGTGCCTGAGCCATGGCACTTCCCGTTCAACTGATTCATTCACTTGTCATCTCTCATGCCAAAAACTTTTCATAATTTTTTTTAAACTAATCCCAAGGCAGATTGGGAAAGAAAGTGGCATGGTATAAACTGATCTTATCAGATCATTATTTATTATTATTTATGTATGTAATTTATAGTCCGCCCTTCTCACATAGAGCCAAGCTATGAGTGACGAATGACATTCGCCTGGCAAGTGAACAGACTTGCGTGTATTCCTCCCTGTTCACTTGCCGTTCACTTGTGGAGCGCAACTCAACGGCAACTGAACAGGGAGGAATACACGGGAGTCTGTTCACTTGCCAGGCAAGTGTCGTTTGTCACTTGTAGCTTGGCTCTGAGATTCAAGGCAGATTACACAGTGTGAGATTAGTACAGTCAATTATCAAGGACGTTTCCATAAACAATGCCACAGGGTAAATAAACACAAGTTTACAAAGACATAGGAAAAAGAATGAGCAAGATCTTGGAAGCTAAGCAGGGTGGGTGCTTGGATGGACGACCCCCCGCAAAAGACGACACCGCAGAGGAAGGCCACCGGCAAGGCACCTCATCTTCTCATTTGCCTTGAAAGCCCCTTGCAGGGGTTGCCACAAGTCTATTCCAACTTGATGGCACATCCACACACAAGGCAGATGAAAGCAATGGCCCATGACTGACAGAATAAAGGTGCTTTCAGGAAAAGCGGTTTACTTTAGAATCTTTGCAGTGAAGTTCTAGGATAATATTCTTAAAGAGACATACTGAATGATTTCCAGCTGGCTTTGGATATTGCTCGCATGGCTGTGGGAAGCATTCGCTTTTTCACTCAGAGCCTCCAGCTCCATTTCGTGTTCACTTATCAGCCTTTCAACGCTTTTTTAAAAGAGAAAGAACAGTCAAACATCAACAATTGGTTTACACAGAAGTCAGGATCCAAATCTTGGTCACATGATATGACAGCCCCATCCTCCCAATTTTCCAGCACAGAAAACAAATTCACAGGTAGAAGGTGCGGTTTTTTTTCCCCCAACACTTGGGCCGAAAAAGGTTGCATATCCTCGCTGTGGTGGGCTCAACCTGCCTCCATTACCATAGCCCCCAGATCAGGCCAACTTCTCTGTGTGGGGGGTGGGTGCTTGGAGGTATACATGGTGATAGTGAGTGGGAATGAGGATAATAACAGCAATAACAACATTTGATTTATATGCCACCCTTCAGGACAATTTAATGCCACATTCAGAGTGGTTTACAAAAAGCTTGACAGCATTTCAACTAGCAATAGCTTTAAAAGATAATGTCTTCCTTGCCAAATTAGCAACGATTTTTAAAAAGTGTCACAAGAATTGCGTTGGCATGCAGTTGGTTCACCACTTTCCCTCTTTGTGTTACTTGTTTAAATCTGAATGCCTTTTGCTGCATTATATAGATTTACCACACCTATCCCGACAGACATTAACAGCGCAATCCTAAGCAGAGGCACTCCAGTTTAAGCCCAATTGATTTCATTGGGCTTAGACTGGAGTGACTCTGCTTAAGATTGTACTGTAAACGTTCTTAGGTCTCAGGCTTTAGAGACTCATTCTTAAAATCACAGGTCAGAAGGTTTAAATCTCAGGACCGCACAGATGATGGCTTCATCGAAGACTTCTATGCATGCTAACTTGTGGTAATTATTAGAATGTACTACTGGCACACCTAGATTGGAGGTGGGAGGCAAGAATTTGTCTTTAGTAGATTAGCTGCATTTCACATTTAGCACATAGTTTAAGTTCCATGTTATTTTATTTTGTGTCTGTTAATGGGCAGTCCATCTCTTCAATGCCACATTCACAAAAGGTATCATGTGGTAGAATTCCAAGAGGTGGGTAGAAATAGTACTGCTCTTCAATGTGACATCATCAGGCTATGCCCACACCACATCTTTTGGCCACACCACGCGTGACTCAGAGCCAAGCTACAAGTGACGCCTGATATAGGTTGGACACTTGACAGCTTCCCTCAAGCTTTGGTGGGAAATGTAGGCATCCTGCTCTTGCAGCTTGGCTCTCCATTTCAGCTGCAAGACCAGGATGCCTACATTTCCCATCAAAACTTGAGGGAAGCTGACAAGTGTTCAACCTGTGTCAGGCGTCACTTGTAGCTTGACTCTCAGGGTTTGGGATGCTGGAGGTCAGACCACTCCAAAAGCAGCCGCAAATGATTCTATGATTCTGGAATATGGAATTTTAGAAGTGCAGTTCTCGAGATCATAAAAACCAAAGTCTGCACATAAATATAGATTGGTGGCTAAGAGCACAAATCGAATCCAGATTTGCTAAAGGCAAACCACAAGGATTCTATATGGAACAGTGTCCCTTTGATAAATTACGATCTGAGACAAATGAATTAAGAAATTCTACTCGTACTTAATGCAATTGAAAAAGGAAGATGAGGTAGTAAAGGACTGTAGGATAAAGTGGGCACAAAATCTGGGGCATAATATAGATTTAGAACAATGGTCACAGACGGGTTTTTTTCAGCAGGAACGCAGGCGAACGGAGTTCTGGAACCTCTTGAAAATGGTCACATGGCTGGTGGCCCCGCCCCCTAATCTCCAGACAGAGGGGAGTTGAGATTGCCCTCCGTGCCAAGCGGCACGGAGGGCAATCTCAACTCCCCTGTCTGGAGATCAGGGGGCGGGGCCACCAGCCATGTGACCATTTTCTCCAAGGGCAACCCACTGAGTTCCACCACCTCTTTCCCCAGAAAAAAAGCCCTGATCACAGATATGGAAGACGAACATTAAAATAATAAAGTCAGCCACATTTAAAGAACATTTGTATAAAATGTATTACAGGCGGTATATGACCGGAAAAATTGGCCAAAATATATCCAGACATGTCCAATAAATGCTGGAAATGTAAAGACAAAATAGGCACGTTTTACCACATTTGGTGGTCATGTGAAAAGGTGACAAAATATTGGAAAATGATACGAGTTGTTACAAGAAGTATTAGGCAGGATCATACCTTTCAAACCTGAATTGTTCTTATTGAATATTATGTCAGAGGGAATAGAGAAGAAAAGTGGGTAATTGATACTGCATATAATCACGGCAGCGAGAATAATACATGCTAGAAGAAGTGATAGAAAAAGTTTCAGAAACAGCAGAGATGGACGTGCTAACAGAATTGATAAAAGAACAAAGCAGACAGGATGTGCAGAAAAGATGGACACCCTTCTAGGGACAGGTCAAATCAAAATATGGAATGAGAATCTAATCATATTGTATGAGGATAAGACCAGAGAAAATAAATAAATAAATAAGGAAAGAGGGAGAAGAGGGAAGGAGAGAGGAGAAAGAAGAGAAGGAGGGGAGGGGAAGGAACAGAGAAGGAAGGAAAAAAGAAAGGAAAGAGAAAGGGAAGAAAAGAACGAGAAAATGACTACTAGAACTGAGCAAAGTAGGCTTACAGGAAAATTAGGTCTAGAATAACGAAAAGAAGCTACAAAGAGGAATGAATGATAGAGATGGGAAATGAACATAATATACAAGCATGTAGGTTTGTGGTATATTACTTACCTGGATACCCTCCCTCTACCATCCCATGGTGTTATGTTTATATTTATGTATCCTTACTTAAAAATCAATAAAATTATGTTACAAAAAACCCAAAGTCTGCAATCCTATAAAGCAAATTTAGCAAAGGAGTGAATTAAGTCCATTAATCAAATGTCCCTGAATTTTTACACCCTGGCATAGTAGCCTGCCTTTTGTTTTAAAAGACTGTTTTTGTAAAATTTGAAACTTTGCTGTTAGCTATCTGTGTGTGTGCGCGTGCGTGCAAAAGACAGGAGAACAAGAATCTTCTGAAAAGGGAAGGAGGAATTAAAGACAAAGTTTGATACAGACTATTTCTGGCAAAACAAGAGCAGAAACATCATTACGTTGAGCATTCGTTGTGCAACAAACCTAATTCTTTACAGTGAGAAAGCAAGACAACGTACCTGTCTTGCTGCTGTTGAAGCAGAAGTTCGGTTTTGGACTGCGACTCCTTCGTCATCATTTCCAGCTGCTCTTCTAGCTGTTTTGAATCAATTATTACAGTTTACAGCCAAGCGAGCAATTTCCGTTACATGAGAACACCATGCAAAGGACTAGTTTCTCAAAAATGGGAAGACGAGACTGTGGTTCATTTATGGAACCCGGGTATAAATTCTGCAAAGTGGAACAGCTAAGGGTGTAGATCGTTTCTTGCTCACGCCAGCAACCATTTCCAGGACATCTTGACCAAAACTAGCTTTCTCATTATTCTCAAGCTAGCGCCAGTGCTTACTGGGCATTCCGAGTAATTCCATCTACGTTAGCATAAGATAAAAGTGGAAAAGAGCAAGAGTCCAGCAGCACCTATGAGACTAACAAAATTAGTGGTAGGGTATGCGCTTTCGTGAGTCACAGCTTGCTTATTCAGATATAGGTGCTACTGAACTCTTTGCTTTTTTCTACTGCTACAGACTAACATGGCTACCCATCTTGATCTACATGATAAAAGGACAGTTTCTGTAGGGCTCGATAGCTGAAGGAAGAGAGGACATCAGCCGAGCTCTGGGAACAAGCAGAAGGCTTTAAACAACCATCCCGGCCCTGCTCCAGTAGTCAGTAGAAGAGCACCTTCTCAGCCAAGCCCGTGTTTAGAGGAAGGAACGATCAGCCCAACTGTCCAGAAGCTTCAGTGCTTGTCTTACGTACATATGAAACTGCTTTATATTAAGGCAGATCATTGATCCATTTAGCTCAGCTCCATCCAAGAGCCTAATTCAACGTGGCATCTGGAGGACTATGAACTGAGGTTTATTTTAAGACTAAAATAGCCATTGGGGGTCCTCCATTCAGACTGTTGCTTGGGAGAAAGAGTGGTATGCACCTATATGAGCAGCTTTTAAGCTGTAGTGTTGACGTAGGAGGGTCTGCCATTGTAGCGGCTACTGTGACCTGAGTCCAGTTGACAGTACAATCCGTAATAGTTATATGCAGGGCTTTTTTTCTGGGGAAAGAGGTGGTGGATCTCAGTGGGTTGCCCTCGGAGAAAATGATCACATGGCTGGTGGCTCCGCCCCCTGATCTCCAGACAGAGGGGAGTTTAGATTGCCCTCTGCGCCGCTCAGCGGCGCAGAGGGCAATCTCAACTCCCCTCCTTCTGGAGATCAGGGGGCGGGGCCACCAGCCATGTGACCATTTTCAAGAGGTTCTGGAATTCCGTTCCACCACATTCCAGCTGCAAAAAAAGTCCTGGTTATATGTACTTAAGTGCCAACAATTTTCATGTCTATGTAAATCCGCACTAGAAATTTCACCACCAGGTCAAAATGATTGCATTGTAGTTAGATTTTAAAGGGCTGGCTGAATCTATCTTTTAGATTCACTTGCTATAGTACAGACTTGACTGCTGGCCCTTTCTGCCAGAGCATGTGGGGCCTATCATGTGCTCCCACGACCCAGTTAAAGATCAGACTACTGAATCTTACCCTGGTTATCCCACTAGTTCCTCCCCCCACCCCAAACACACTGCTGAGAAACCTCCGTGTTTGTTTTAAAGGACGCTTAGGGGGTGCTGTGGGATTTGTGAACTGCGTTGTTGTATTTCTGAAATATTTATTGTATGTATTTACCTATCATATTTATTGATTTAATTACTGAAGAACACTTTAAAATTAACACTGGGCCACTTTAAATTTGAAAAAACTATAGTTTGAAAAAAACCTGTATAAATTGTTATAATCGTTTCTCCTGGCAAAGGGTTTCCCCTTTTTGTTGGTTTCATATGGTTCAACCTGGGCCGATTCCAGACGACTAACCTTAAGTCGCCTCATGCCGCCCTCTTCCGGATCGCGACGGGGAAAATGCGAAATATCGCGAGTTTTGCGCGAGGAAACGCGATATTTCGCATTTTCCCCGTCGCGATCCGGAAGAGGGCGGCATGAGGCGACTTAAGGTTAGTCGTCTGGAATCGGCCCAGGGGAGCCTCCGGTTTCTTCAGCATTCTGAGAGCCAAGCTACAAGTGACGCCTGACACAGGTTAGAGACTTGTCAGCTTTCCTTAAATTGTTATGGGAAATGTAGGCATCCTGATCTTGCAGCTTGGCTCTCCATTTAATTGAAGTTTACAGAGCAGCAGTCTATGGGAGGGAGAACATGTGGTCAGGAGGGGAGTGCAGGCGTTGGGCTCTCGCCGGGCACCCCCCTTCCCCTCTGCTGTGTGTGTGTGTATGGGGGGGGGGCGGTTTTGTAAACTTCAATTAAATGGAAAGCAAACCTGTAAGACCAGGTTTGTGAGGTGAGCTCACAAGTGTCCAACCTGTGTCAGGTGTCACTTGTAGCTTGGCTCTGAGTGGTGGCAAACGTTGGGGGGCTGCCGGCAGGAAGTCTCCCCCTGTAGCAGGAGATCTGGCAGCCCTGGCCCTGATGCAAAACAAACTGCGCTCAAAATTATCTTAAAGACACTTACTGGGGCAATCATCCCTCTGACGTGCATCATCTCTACATCTAATTCTCGCAGGATTTTAATAAAAGCTGTCGGCAGGTTACGGACGTGGAGGCTGGAGATACTTTCATGTTCATAGACCTTCTTGCTGGAGTTACGTTCATAATCTATTAGGATATTCCGGAGATCCTGAAGCACATCTTCATGGGCCTGGACCATCGTCTTCAGGTGCTCAACTTGGTTATTGGCCTCCTTCAGCATTTTCTCCTGAAGCTGATTGGCTGTTTCCAGCTCTTTAATCGTAGCTCGCAGTTCGGAACAGACCTCCTCGGAGGTTTGGGATTCTTTTTGTCTGTTTATCAGAAAAGAGAGCACCCAATGCAGATGTTAGAACCTCGGAGGACTTTGCAATTGAGTTATGGTTTCCTCTGCAGCCTCATGGCCAATTTTTGTCAAAGGAAAACACAGAGAAGCTTAACATCCTTACATTTATGCCTTCTATATAATCCCAGGGCTTTTTTTCAGCTGGAATGTGGTGGAATGGAGTTCCGGAACCTCTTGAAAATGGTCACATGGCTGGTGGCCCCACCCCCTGATCTCCAGACAGAGGGGAGTTTAGATTGCCGCTCAGTGGCACAGAGGGCAATCTCAACTCCCCTCTGTCTGGAAATCAGAGGGCGGGGCCACCAGCCATGTGACCATTTTCTCCTAGGGCAACCCATTGAGTTCTACCACCTCTTTTCCCAGAAAAAAAGCCCTGCTATTAGGCTTTGAGTTAGGGTTGCTAGACCAGGGTCAGCCAATGTCAGGAGCTTTTGCAGGGGTGGGGGAGACCTTGAAAGACATCCGTACTGATGCTGTGATGTCACATCTGGGTGAAAACCCAGACATAACATCACACACAACCAACTGTATTAAACAGAGGATTTGAACTATCAAGGGTCAGGGGATAGAGTAGGTAGTCCACTTTTAATACTTGGGAGCAGGGCTTTTTTTCAGCGGGAACGCAGTGGAATGGAGTTCCGGCACCTCTTGAAAATGGTCACATGGCCGGTGGCCCCGCCCCCTGATCTCCAGACAGTGGGGAGTTTAGATTGCCCTCCGTGCAGCTGGAGCTGTGCAGAGGGCAATCCCAACTTCCCTCTGTCTGGAGATCAGGGGGCGGGGCCACCGGCCATGTGACCATTTTCACCAAGGGCAATTTAAACTTTTAAGAACTCCCCCTTTATTCCAGCTGACCCAAAGTGACGTCATTGGCCCTGGGAGCATGCGTGCACTTTTTGCGCTCACATGTGGTACCAGGGGCACCACTCAGGCCAGGAGTTGCCCCCTGTGCTGGCAACCCGCTGAGTTCCACCACCACTTTTCCCAGAAAAAAAAAAGCCCGGAATAATCCTATGACCCGAAGAAGCAGCACAGATGTAACACAGGGGCTAAGAACACAAGAGTCTAGCCGGATCCGATCAGCGGTCCATTTAGTCCAGCATCCTGTTTCATGCTGTGATTAACCAGATGCCCTGGAGGGCCAACAAACAGCACACGGAGGCCCAGGCCACTCCCCGATGCTGTCTCCCAAGGCTGGCATGCAGAGGTTTGCTGCCGCTGTTTGTGGACGTTTACTCAGCATGGCATTGAGACACTGTTGGACATCTCTTCCACAAATATGTCTAATCCCCTTTTTAAGGTGGCTGTGCTTTCCGATGGTGGGGCTGTACAGCCAGCATTCATGTATGCGTGCTATAAATTCATTAACTCATCCGATTGCACAGAATTATAGAACCCTAGAGCTGGAAAGGATCCCAAGGGTCATTTAGTCCAACCCCCTGCACAATGCAATAAATTCACAACTGCCTCCCCCCACTCCCTCAGTGCCCAGAGAAAGGGGGAAAAAACCCTCCAGGCTCCCTGGAGACATCCAATCCAAAAAGCAGAGCTCTTAAAGCAGCTAATAAAATGTTAACGTTATAATAAAACAATGTATTATTAAGATGGTTGTTTTGGATTTTTTGGGCTGTATAGCCGTGGTCTTGGCATTGTAGTTCCTGACGTTTCGCCAGCAGCTGTGGCTGGCCTCTTCAGAGGTGTAGCACCAAAAGACAGAGATCTCTCAGTGTCACAGTGTGGAAAAGATGTTGGCAGATGCCAGCCACAGCTGCTGGCAAAACGTCAGGAACTACAATGCCAAGACCACGGCAATACAGCCCGGAAAACCCACAACAACCATCGTTCTCTGGCCGTGAAAGCCTTCGACAATACAATGTATTATTAACCTAGCCTGTAAATGGAGCAGCAGCATCAAGCATGCAAGAGCCATCTCTTCTCTCTGAGAGCGTTGCTAAATAAAAATCCCTTACCATTTTCCTAATTGTAAGTATCATAGAAACATGCTCCCCTGGGCAGGGAGTTCCAGAAGTTGGGTGCTATTACACAGGACTCAGGGGAAAGGATTTTGACAAGCGCATAAACTGGAAGACAAGTATTATAGCTGTCATCCAAGCCTCCCCAGCTATTTAGAATCTTAGAATACTGCTTAAAAGCTCCCTTCTTGAAGTGCAAGTTTTCAGTGTGGCCTCAACAGGAACATGACTTCACAGCACCTGCTCCTGAAATTTGAGGAAGCAAGGCAACCACAAAGCAATTTAATCTAAAAAGTAACTGATCTGTACCGAGGTGTGCATGGTTGCCTGAATTTGGTGCCCTTTCCCAGTTCAGTAGTACAGCTCCCAGCAGGGAAATGAGAACAAGAGGCTTGGGGTCTTTGATGGTCTCTGGTCCACGCTGTGCGACTGCTCACCTGAGTTCAACAATGGAATCTTTCTCCTTCTGCGCCTCCTGAAGGCTTGCCTGCAACTCAATGACTGACTGTCTTAACGATAATTTCTGCTGCTCATGTAGCTCCGTAGCCTGTGAGAGATGAAATACAATCACAGAACAGTATTATTCACCCTGACTCTGGCCCCTAAGTCAGGGGTCCCCAACGTGGTGCCCATGGGCACCAGTGTGCTCACCAAAACCTTTCCTGGTGAGCACCATGTGTTTTTAGAAAATGGGTTGGGCCAGGTGGGGCTTTTGCCAAGCATGGTTTCTAATTGGCCAATGGAGATTTGATTGGCTGTGTAGATTTTTTAAAACATTGCTTTGGCAGAAGCAGCATCCCTAGTACAAGGATCTTCATTGTGGGACCGAAGCAGCCATTTTGTGGCTGCGCCCACCACACTGTGTCAGAATTCCCAGTGTGCTCACAGGCTCAAAAAGGTTAGCGACCCCTGCCCTATGCTGTTTGCCTCACCCACACTGAAGTCTTCCCAGCATACCAAAGCTAGGGACGCTCACCACGTGCCGATTCAGCTCACATCCTGTTCGCCAGTGGAGATCAGGGAGCCAATTCCCTGACAGGCTGTTTGCCATTTGCAACCTGTATATTCGCAGGAACAAGCTACCTGCAGTTACTGGAACCAGACTGGAACTGATGAAGTCAATTTCTGACTTCCTGCTGGGGAATTTTTTCTGTGTATCCAACAAAGTACTGGGGAAAGACGGATCTGCAGCACACTCTCCACGAACTGCAGGGATCCACTAGAAATGGCATCCTTCTGATCCCCCCACCTGGAAAATTTGCTGCATACCTGCCTTGAACAAGGAGAAAACGGGCTGGGGGTTGAGACCCACAGCCGATTCTCCTTCTCCCCACTCCAAATGATCAACATGGGCTATAGGGAGGAGGAGCAGATCACTCCCGTTCTCTACAGAAGAAGCAGTAAGATTTGGGTGGGAAGAAACCAAGCGATCGTTCTTTTCTCTCCACCGGAAACTGATAGCTTAGGTTTCCCCATGCCCCCCTTGCAAAAAGCTGCCAGGGTGGGCTGCAAAGAGCGGGTTGCTCTAGTTCTCCTGCAGGCCAACCCGTCAGCCCATTCTGTCAGTTCAATGAAGATGAAAAGAAGCCACTGATCTTTTCTCTCTTACTAGAAAGTAACAGAAAGGGCTGCAGAGCGTAGGAAAGACCGTCTCCTATTTGCTGCAGCCCAAGCAAACACCTGGGGGGGGGGCTGTGCTTCTTCCTCCTCTCATCACAAAGTGAGAACACTCCTTGCATTTCTAAAGGCCAGGTGCAACTTGCATGGGGCCCTAATTCGGTTCACGGCCATAGGGCGAGATTTTTTAAAAAAGGCTTCCACACTAATCAAAACAGGTATCCCTCTCACCCCCAGCGCGGCATCTTTTGGAAAAAAAAACCAAGCAGACAAATGCTATTCTCCTCCTTTAAAGAGCTGATTGGCACAGGGCACAGTTTTGATTTGTGAAAGCATACAAAGTAGAAGGATTAATAACATTTTATTCAGGGGGCATTTCGTAGAAAAAGAGGTGGAGGAACTCGTTAGCATAACTCATCAGCATATGCCACACTCCTTGACATCACTTCAAATGTTTCCTGAGCATAACTGATTTGCATATGCAGCACCCTCGGACATCACCTATCCTGCCTGTTTTGGACCTGATCCTGGCCATTCAGGGCCGAAATTGGGCCCAAAATGGCAAAAAGGAGCTGAAAATGGCCAAAAAGGGGCCCAAAATGGTCAGGATTGGGCCGCTGCTGAGCAGGAGAGTGATCCACCACCAGTCAAAGGCCCGATCCGGGCCGTTTTGACCCCAATCCAGGACAAAATGGGCCCAAAATGGCCGACTCAGGTGGGCGGGGCCACCTGATGTGCAACCTCTTTGGGTAACTGCCAGAATTCTGTTCCTGCGCGTTCCCGCTCAACATGAGCCCTGATTTTATTTATATACAATGGTCCCTGACCCAGGGAGGCCCACCTAGCATCGACTAGAGCCAGGGCCTTTTCAGTCCTGGCTCCAACCTGGTGGAACGCTCTGTCCAATGAGACCAGGGCCTGGCAGGATCCGTTATCCTTCCACCAGATCTGTAAGACGAGAGATGTTCTGCCAAGCGTATGGCTGATGCTGGACAGGGCCCCCACCAGCTGTATTTCATGGAATGGGGTCCTCCCTAGCAGAGCATCTACCCCCATAATCTTCTTTTTAAAGTATTTTTCAGTGACAGTTTGGGTGTTGGATCGAGTCAAACTATTTTTGTGCTGCTCTATGTTTTTAGATTTTGATATTGTATTTATTGTGATTTTAATTTCTGAAATTTAAGTTTTAAAGTTTATGAATGTAATCTGTCCTGTGACTGCTGGTGTGGGGAGGGTGGAATAGAAATTGAAAAAAAAATAATATACTGCCCTTCAGGACAACTTACCACCCAACTCAGAGCAGTTTACAAAGTATGTTATTATTATCTCCACAACAATCACCCTGTGAGCTGAGAGAGCTTCTTGAAGCTGTGACTGACCCAAGGTCACCCAGCTGGCTTCAAGTGGAGAAGAGGGGAATCAAACCTAGTTCTCTGGATTAGAGTCCTGTTGCTCTTAATCACTACACCAAACCGGCTCTCTATCCCATTCCATTCCTCACATGGCCCTAATCTGACCTGGGCCTCATATAGCTACTAGTTGGCTTTTACAAACACTCAATTCCCACTTAATTGTTTCTTTAGGTTATTTATATAATGTAAATTTCTTGCCTCTCTGCCAGGTCCCAAGGCAGGTGGTAAAACAATACTATACAAAAATAATCATCTAAACACATCGTTAGACAATGAAGTTGGAGTTCACATCAACAACTGTCAAGCTGCCCCATAAACTCCCTTCAATAGCTCTGGTTCACAGCCTTGACAAGAGGCTGTTAAAGGGCAGGCACTTAGCCCACCCCTTTTGAGAGATGGTTCCACAGTGGCGGGACTTTAACAGAAAAGGCGCAAGCTGTGATGGAGCAGATCTAATCTTATACTAAGTTTCTTATTTTTTAAAAAAAGATACCATATTTTTAACACTTGAGGCTAAAAGGACAGGCTGTTGGGCGTACAAAGCCAGAGGGTTTGATTTGTGAAAGCGTATTTCACAGGAATTTCAGTCTTCAGGCCCCTCTCCTTCCCCAGGGCTAGTGGACACAAAATCAATTGTGCCTATCAAGAAGACATCTTTCATTTGTACTCTTTCACTCCAGTTGCCAACCCATGTTCCACTTGGTTCAGAGTTTAGATTGCCTTGGAATAGAACCTGGATTGGTTTTTCTTCCTTTTGTGCAGAGGACACACATCCCTTCACTGCATGGCAATTAGTCCAGAGCAACAAGGACAAAGTTCAACACTCACGTCGCTTAGCCTCTTCTGCAGCTCTCGGACTTGCTGAGAATAGTCTTCCAAAATGTTCTCGACGTGCTCTTTCCCAAAGTAACTACTCCTCCTTGAGCTCCCAACGTCTCCTTCATATTTAGAGTACGAGGTCTTGGTTGGGCTAGTGGGGGCACTAGAGCAGGAGAGGTTTTCCAGTACTGTGCTGCGTACGCTTGAAGATCGTGGCTTTGGGCTGTCCATAAATGGACCGGAAGCATCTAAGAAAACAGCACAGAATTTCAAGGCGGCTCAAAGAAGTGCTCCGGTAGATACGCTAATGCAAACAAGGATGGCCTCTTACATAGACATGCAAACAAAGAGGAAAATGAACACTGATTGTCATCAGGGCTTTTTTTCAGCTGGAACGCAGGGGGACGGAGTTCCGGAACCTCTTGAAAATGGTCACATGGCTGGTGGCCCCGCCCCCTGATCTCCAGACAGAGGGGAGTTTAGATTGCGGTGCGGAGGGCAATCGAAACTCCCCTCTGTCTGGAGATCGGAGGGGGGGGGCCACCAGCCACATGACCATTTTCTCTGAGGGCCACCCACTGAGTTCCACCACCTCTTTCCCCAGAAAAAAAGCCCTGCTCGTCATCATTAAGGCAGTAAGCACTGCATAGGCTGTAACGTCTGCACAACTGCCATGTAACTGCAGATGCTGGCAGCCTGACACGGAATTCTTCATACTGGGAATTTCATTTTGCAAGGCACTCCACTTCCTCGGGTCTTCTACAGGTCACTGTCCTTCTCAGTGGAGTTGTACAGTCCACCCCACTTGACTTAAGAACCTAGCCAGTGTTTAAACAACCCGGCTACAATAATTTCAAGGACACGGATCTTAGATTTTGCAATGGATCAGTACACCTACCCCATCGTTAAAGTTAGGAGGAAAAACATTTATAGATGGGGAACTGAATGCAGAGGGACAGCAACTAATCCAAGGTGAGATGTGAACCCACTTCTTCTATGTCCCATTTTCTAACCATCCATTCAAAAAACTTGGAAAGTATCTCACAGCCAGTGAGAGCAGAAAAGATGGCTGTGGTGCATTACTCAGCGTTGATATAATGTGTTTTACATGCGCATACAGATGTACATACTTGAACTTAACATGTTGCTTGGAGAGGAAGCCCCTTCTCGACATGGGACAGATTCCACTGAGAACCTGGTTGCTTCTTCCTGGAGTTTCAAGGTCTCTTTGGTTTGCCTTTCCAGTGCTTCCCTGCATAATCCAAGGCGTACGTTTGGAGACTGATTACTCTGCCTCAACTACTCAATCACACAAAGTCATACTCTGTGTAAATTACAGGTTTTCACTCATTTCATATTGCTAATTATGTGGTACAAGCAAAAAAGCAAATGAGAAGGCCACTGCATATAGTTAACACAACCCCTGAATACTCAATTGCTTTTCGTATCTCAAAAGAAATAATACTGGCGAAAAACAGTATTTGACTAATAGTGAACTCTTGTTAAAAAAAAAAACTCATGGATATTTCTTTAGACAAAATGGTACCTACAGATTGTTTCTGGCATTTCTACGATTTGAGTAAAAAGCAGGTCCTACCTTAGCTCTTGAATACTCTTACTCATCTTGGCACAACCTGCAAAAAAACCAAAATAACTGAAATAATCATCATGTGGTATAAATTAACTAAACAGAAAAAATAAGTGAAACATAGCCTGGCACGCATTAGATGGATTTGGACCTTAGATTATCTGCGGCATATAATGTTCATTACTTTGAATGTCAATCTACAAATTGTAATTTTTTTACCCACTGCACCTGAAGATCAGTTGCAATTCCAAATCTCCAGGCAACCCTACGGGGATCACCATCTAAAGTGGTATAGCCCAAATACAGGTTGGCCATCTCCTGTTTGTGAGAACGGAGATGGTTTGAAGGTAACAACACACAACGCTTCACTCTCAGAACAACCCATACCACTTGAACACAACATTGATCTTGTTTATTGCTGAGTGGGGCACTAACCTGTCTAGAAGAGCAGTATATAAGTGCAGCTGTTCTTGCAGTTATAATAATAATTATTAAAGAGGTTCAAAGGAAGACCATGGAGTATTTAATGTATTGTTGTCTATTGGCTTGGCGAAAAATGTCCTACTCTTTAATAGCAGTTTATTGCGTAGTAATGGGCAGCGGAAATTTTTGATTGCATGGCCAAGAGGCAAAAAATAACCTCATAAATAACATCTCATTAAGCCAGTATTAAAGGGACCGACACACACACCCCTCTGGTCTACTGGCAACCCTAACCAGGCCTGGGTGGAGTAAAAATGCCAGGCTGCCAGATTAAAATCTGATAAAGTGAAGCTTTGTGACCATGGCAGTCACTTGACTATTTGGCAGGATGGTAAAATTAAAGAGGAGGCTACAATCCTGAAGCCACAAGAAAAATGGGATAACTTGGCAACAGAGAGACTGGGGGCAGGAGGGGTTAGGGTTGCCAGCCTCCAGGTTGTGGCTGGAGATCTCCTGGAATTACAACTAGTCTCCAGGCCACAGAGATCAGTTCACCTGGAGAAAATGGCTACTTTGGGGGGTGAACTCTATGGAATTATGCCATGCCAAGGTCCTTTCCCTCCCCAAACCCCACTTTCTCCAGGTTTCACCCACAAGATCTCCAGGAATTTCCCAAGTTGGAGTTGGCAACCCTAAGAGGGGTCTGTGTGTACATCAGTTAAGGCCTGGGAGGTGGAAAGGGAGGAGTGACTAGGCCGAGGCCTACGTGGAAATGGCTGCTTTTGACACACCCAAGGCCTGCCCCACCTGCTATGGCGGCTCCTCTTCCTGTTCTCGCCGTGGTTTGCCTAGAAAGGATAAGGCAGTAGAGTTGTCATGTGGGCAGGTGGTCTACAGAACCATAGCGGCCCCTGCTGGCAGGAGGTCACACTGCAACGCATTCCTTCTCAGGCCCAGGTCTGTTGCCCTAAAAGGTTGCCCATGCCAGGTTGGGAAATCCCTGGATGTTTGGGGGTGGAGCTTGGGGAGGGTGTGGTTTGAGGAAAGGTGGGACCTCAGCTGGGTATAATGTATAAGAGGCCATCCTCCGAAGCAGCCATTTTATCAGCTGTAATTCTGGGAGTTCTTCAGATGCTGACTGGAGGTTGGCAACCATATGTTACAGCCCCAGGGCCTAGTTAGCACACACTGGTATTTCACATATGAAAACAGAGACATTATCGCAGGGTTGTCAGTCGCCAGGTGTTGTTACTACTGGTCTCCAGGCCCTAGACTTTCCTGTAGGAAGCGGCTACTTTGGAAGGTAACTGTGGCATTGAAGCCCTCTGAGCTCTCCCCTCCCAAACCATCTTTCCCAGACTCCAACCTAGAGTTGTCAGCCTCCTATATGATAGCTGACGATCTCCTGAAAATTCACTTGATGTTCAGGTCACAGAAATCAGTTCCCCTGAAGAAAATGGCTGCTTTTGAGGGTGGACTCTATGGCGTTATACCCTGCTGAAATTCCTCCTCTCACCAAACTCTGCCCTCTCCAGCCTTCACTCTCAAAATCTCCAGGAATTTCCTGCTGTGTACCTGGCAACCCTAGAACCCCAGGAATTTTCCAACCCAGAATTGGCAACCCTACTTGTGGGTGATCCGGAGGAAGTAGGAGGGTACAGGACCAAAGAGAAGAATCTCATAGAGATGTCCTTATGTATTTTGTAACACCTCTGGCTTATTCTCATATCCAAGTTATATTGCACATGCTTACCACTGTTATACACTGCTTTGAGGGCTATGCATGCAATATTGAGTGAATCTAGAATATCTTGCCCTGCTTTGGTTTTCTAAGGGTGTTACAGACTCAAATACTTCCAATCACATTCACTGAATCCCTCGATCAAGGTAACCGATTAATACTGCCATGATTATCTGAAAGAACGCAATCCTGGATGTAAGACATTCCCCCAGTACTTTGTATGTAAATTTAAAACAGGCCCCCTTTTATCTTGAGATATCGAGTAGATCCTCCTAACTTCAGAGATGGGGAAAATAATCTAATTTTAATAAAATAACTGCCTCAGGTTGCTTTCAAGATATTGCCCTGTTAGTTAGGCAGGGATCAATTATCCAGGGCAAGCCTGCCCATTGAGGTCGGCCCGCAGCCGCCTCAGGGCGCTAAGGCGGCAGCCTGGGGGCAGGGGCACGCACCACGGAGCTGCTGCTGCTACCACCACCAGCGTGGGGCAACCAGGCGCAGCCAGCAGCCAGGGTGGCTGGCTGCACCTGGCCTGCAGAGCAACTGAATGGGAGGGCTGGAAAAACCCGTGCGCACACTCAGCCCCTGCATGATGATGTCACATGCAGTGATGTCATCATGCAGTCCGGTGCATGCACAGAGTCACCCCTTAAGCTGCCTCAGGTGCCGGCGACGCTGGATCCGGTCCTGCAAATATCAAGTAGAATTGCCTTGACTCCCCTGGTGGAAGATTGGGAGCCCGGCACGTACCCTGCCACGTCCCTGCATTCTTTCTTAGCATCTGCAGTGCACACACACACACACTCCTGGCTTGTGAGATCACATCACTTCTGGAGAGTGACGTCATCACACAGGTCAAAAGGCGCTCCTGTGCTCACTGATTTTGCCTGAAATGGGCCTTCTGTGGGGCACTGCAAGGCACGATTTGGGCCACTGTGGGCGTGGGAGTGTGCTACGCCACCCAGGGGCGTTCCCCAAGGAGTAAGCCCCACCGCTGGCCAAGTAAGTGGGAGTGGGGGGAGCAGGGGAGCCCCTGGCCTGGACAGAAGAATGGCACCCCCAATATCAAGTGATCTAATACACCTCAATGGGATGACATTTTAGACTGATAAAAACATTTTAATTTATTCTTCATGCAAGTAACAAACCACATAGTAACTTTATTTTTAAAAACAGAAAGAATGGTGCTACTAGGCTGGTTTAATAAATAACCAAGAGGGGAAATGCAGACTTTTAATCTTTCCTCACGAACAAGGGGGGGGGAATGGAGGAAAGGAGAATCATGTAAGCTGTTTGGGGTTTCCATCGGGGACAAAGGTGGCATATAAATGCAGTAAAAATAAATTAAAAAATAGATGCAAGAAAGAATGAAAATAGTTTGAGAAAGTTACCATAAAGTAAACAAGACTTACCTTTGTAACTTAAAATAGGCATCTTTGTTAAAATTTGTTAGTCTTTAAGGTGCTACAAGACTCCTGCTCGGTGGTTTTACTTCAATGGACCAATTCAGATTTGCTTCTGACCCAACAACATTATGATCTACAGTGCAATCCTAAACAGAAATTAGCAGTGCAGTCCTGAGCAGAGTTACGCCAGTCTAAGCCTCCTGATTTCAACAGGTGTAGACTGGAGTAACCCCGTTTAGGATTGCACTGTTAATCTTCCAGGATATTACATTGCTGACATCTTAGTGGCAGTTCTCAAACAGAGAAGCTTCAAAGGGAGATTACAACATGAGATTTCTGAACTTGAGTTCATTCACAAATTTACAACTATTATGCCCCCCCACCACCACCAAGAGCTGAATAGGGATATAGGATTATCTCACTACAGATGCTAATTTTCTGCATTTCCTACCCCTGAACATTTCTCCCCTACTCTAATTATGTTTTGCATGGTAACTTTGCCTCCTTCCAACTCCTCCCACCTTCCAACTATGATATAATGTTACTTAAATACTGTTTATCTAGACTCAGAGCTGTGAACATAGTTGGTGTTGTTATCCCCACAATACAGCTGGGCAGTTGGGGCTGAGAGGAATGGCTTACTCAAGGCTACCTGCAAAGCTCATGGTAGTAGTGGGGTTCGAACCGGCAGAGTGCAGATTTGCAACCCAGCCACTTAAGCACTATGCTACAGCAGCTCAGAGATCTCCACTCCTACTTGCATCTGATGAAGGGTGCTTTGGAAAGCTTATTCTGGGCATTTTATTGCTCTTTGAACTGCTACTGGACTTGAATCTTGAGACCCTTCTACATTAATTGACTCTAATGGATTTAGAAGGGTGTGACTCTGCTTAGAATTGACAGTTAACCAATTGCTCACAATGTTGCCTGCTGTAGTAATGTGCACTTTCTTTTATGGAGAAATAGGTAAGAGACAGAGCACCCCGTCCAAGAAGCAACCAACCACACCACAAGGCTGAGCAGGGCAAAGGAAAGATTTTTAAAGATTTTTTTCCAAAACCCCATCCTGGAGCATCGTGCACCTACCTCTGAGAGGCACCTGTGCCTTGCAGTATTTTGCAAAGCATGTACACGCTCGATAGGCCAACTGTTGCGGTGAAGCGGCTTGACCTCCTCGCTCGGCATGCGCAAGGGAAGAAAGGATGCGTCTGAGTTGTCGCTCTGAGGGGTGCCCTACAGTTCATGCTTCCCTCTTTCGTTTGCACACGGCACTGGCAACTGCTGAAACCCAAGGACTCCTGAGGTGCAGGACCGTTGAGAAACAGCAGACTCTGACCCCTCCCTTTGGCTGATGCTGTAACTTAGGCAACAAACTCCACCTCTGATAGCAGCTGCATGCATGCCTGGGAACCATGAAATGCCGCTTTGGGTGTCTGGTTTCTCCAGCAAAATGCTTTTGTTCAAGCATCTCTACAATGCCTGTTGTTAGGAAACCAGGCTCCTCTGCAGGCTGCCAGATTGTAGATACTTCTCCGCTGCTTGTGTTAATAATGTGCTGGTTTGCACATGGGAGAGAGGAAACGGGCACCACCTACACAACGTTGCTACTTGTGGAGATTCTTGTGAGAATAATGCAGATTGGTAGAATACAGAATCAGACCGGCCATATTGAATTGCTTACAGTACAGGGGATCTTCTATAGTTATATGAACAAATAATCAAATCCTATCAAATCTTTTAAGAGCCCTGCGGCACAAGTGGTTAAGCTGCAGTACTGCAGCCCAAGCTCTGCTCACGACCTGAGTTCAGTCCTGGCGGAAGCCGGGTTCAGGTAGCTGGCTCAAGGTTGACTCAGCCTTCCATCCTTCCGAGGTTCCGAGTACCCAGTTTCCTGGGGGTAAAGTGTAGATGACTGGGGAAGGCAATGGCAAACCACCCCATAAGAAAAGTCTGCCAAGAAAATGTTGTGATGTGATGTCCCCCCATAGGTCAGTAATGACTTGGTGCTTGCACAGGGGGCTACCTTTACCTATTAAATCCTGTAGTTCTTCAAATAATCAAATCCAAGTTACATGATTACCTCAAATATGATGGATTGACAGGTCGTGACTAGCATTTAGAATGTCCATTATGTTTTATGACGTAACAAAGGAAGGAACATGCTCAAGGCTGGGACTAAAAATTGTGGACACAAACAATTATAACCTTTGAGGTGTAATGAAAATTAACTTGTAATGTACTGTCGAAGGCTTTCACAGCCGGAGAATGATGGTTGTTGTGGGTTTTTCGGGCTGTATTGCCGTGGTCTTGGCATTGTAGTTCCTGATGTTTCGCCAGCAGCTGTGGCTGGCATCTTCAGAGGTGTAGCACCAAAAGACAGAGATCTCTCAGTGTAATGCTTGCTGTGCTTTTCTGAGGCCTTTTCATTGTTATTGTTACTGTTAAACAAAAAGGGTGCAGAAAAGATTCGTTCAAAAGCATGGTCAAAAGGGAACTCCAAACTTCCTAAGAACTGTAGAGAAGTGTGAGAAAATGGCGGCGACACTCTGAACTTCTTCCTCCTAGTCTCTGTGGTGAAAACTGTTGGATGACTCAAAGAGTTGCAGAGTTTAATATTAGCGCAATGGCAGACAGACTTCTGTGGTTTTAGCTCTAGAAAAATACTTTTACTACGT
Source organism: Eublepharis macularius (assembly GCF_028583425.1). Taxonomy (NCBI): domain Eukaryota; kingdom Metazoa; phylum Chordata; class Lepidosauria; order Squamata; family Eublepharidae; genus Eublepharis; species Eublepharis macularius. The sequence continues at coordinate 12,026,798 of NC_072799.1, forward strand.
ATCAGGGAAAAGGGTACATATGGTAAGAAAATAAAGAATAGCTAACTAACTACATCCTGATGATTAGAGAGAAAGACTGAGACTTAGATACTGAAAAAGAGCAATAAAAGCTTAGTATAAGTTGCTAATTAATTGCAACCCCAAAACTGGCTCATCCAATAGACCATCCTAGATTCCTCCATTAAGACTAAAGATTCTCCTTTCTGTAGTGAGAACTTTTACTCGAGGCCTAAGTGGTCCTTTGCTAACTAGCTATCTGACTAAACAGAGTAACAATTTAACTCTTTCACGGCTGAACATAGGACACTTGCTAAATTCCCAACAAAAACACCAGAGACTAGAAACAGTACAGAACATCACACTCTTCTTAAAAAGTGGCTGCGTGTGCTGCAGCCTCGTGGAGCGTTGCAAGGAGAGAGAGAAGAAAGGTGGGTTCCATCTTGTCTCACGAGGACCTGAGAGTCAGACCAGAAGAGATGACTTTCACGTAGCAGGTCAGCGCAAGTTTACGTGGGAAGAACCGCTAGCCAGCTGCTGCTCTAACATGCCCTTGCTCTGGGTTTTGCTGTGGCTGAATCTGGACTGAGGTGGGTCGGCACTGCTGATTTTGTTGTACCTTTCAGCAGCGTTCGACACGGTTGACTATGAACTGTTGACCCATTGCCTTGCTGAGGTGGGGACCCAAGGGACTGCCTTGCAGTGGCTTGTCTCTTTTCTCCAAGGTCGGGGACAGAGGGTGGCGCTTGGGGAGAGCTAATCCACATGCCAGCCCTTGGTGTGTGGTGTCGCGCAAGGGGCAATGCTCTCCCCCTTGCTATTCAACCTGTGTATGTGCCCCCTTGCCCAGCTGGTGCAAAGTTTTGGACTGGGTTGTCACCAATATGTGGATGACCCCCAGTTGTATCTGTTGATGAGCAGCCGGCCTGACTCTGACCCTGATGTCCTAGTGAGAGGCTGTGGCTGGATGGAAAAAGCAGACCCGGTTGAAGCTGAAGCCAGTAAAGACAGAGGTCCTGTACTTGGGTAGGGGATTGCCAGATTTGGGAATCCAGCTCCCGACCTTTGATGGGGTGACGCAAGTGCCTGTCTCATTGGTCCAGAGTCTTGGAGTGATACTGAATTCTTCCTTATCGATGGAGGGCCAGGTCACAGCAGTTGCCCAGTGTGTATTTTTCCATCTTGCACCCTATCGGTCGACCCATGACCTAACTACAGTGATCCATGCAACGGTCATCTCCAGAACAGACTACTGTAACTCGCTCTCTGCAGGGCTTCCCTTGGGCTTAACCCGGAAATTCAGTGGGTCCCGAACGCTGCGACATCATATTCCTATCTTGCAGCAGCTGCACTGGCTCCCCGTGAAGTTCCGAATTAGGTTCTTTAAAGCCCTAAACAGACTGGGACCAGCATAGCTGTGGGACTGTCTATCCCCGTATGTACCCCAGAGAGCATTAAGATCTGCAAATAAGAACTTACTGATGGTCTCCGGCCTCGAACGGAGCCTGGGCTGGCCTCGGCCAGGGCCAGGGCTTTTTCAGTCCTGGCCCCAACCTGGTGGAACACTCTGTCGGAGGGCACCTGGGCCTGCCAAAACCTTATGTCCTTTCGGCAGGCCTGTAAGATGGAGTTGTTCCGCCAGGCATATGGTTGAGGCCAGTCTTTGACCTTCTGACTGCTTAGGTGCCTCCGTACCAGTCTCCCGCCAGGGAGGCAACAAAGTCATCTGCCCCCCAGAAGTGCTGTCACCAGAATATGATCAACTATGGCTCCCACCCACTCCTCTTGATTTGCTATGTTCAAATTGGGGAAATCGGAGGAGGCCGTCATCTGATATGGTGTTTTAGGTATTTATGTATTTAGTATTTTAAATCTTATTTATATGTTTATAATTTTATTGTACCCCGCCCTGAGCCTGTTCACAGGGAGGGAGGGCTAAAAATCGAATAAATAAATAAAAATTGATATATTTTAAAATGCACTTGAGAGGAATACTGAGAGACTGATCCATGTATAGCCCACTGCCCCAACTAAGTTAACAAGTAGCCTTTTATCCGTTGCTAATAACCTCCACTTTTAAAAAGGAATCATTTATCCTAAGTACTAATCATGTGACATTATGCTTCACTAAAAGCACTGGGTTTTACTTATGCTCAGAGAGTCTCTACAAAAGACACCTTGGAGCGTGTTTGTCAAGTGTAGGGAGACGCAATGTGAGCCAGGAAGCGTAGTTTTAAAAGACAGAGCCGGTAGAGATCGCTCCTCAGAGAGTTTGTTAATTTCATCTTTGCCTCCCTGAAGGCTGTCAATTTCACCTCTCCAGTCTAAAACTGTGAGATCGCAACTAGAGAGCAGCGAGGAATGGAAACGGGCTGGAGCTGCCTTCCAGAGCTGGGCTTGGACCTGGACAGGTTATAATGGGCTAAAACTTCCCTTTTGGCATTTTGCAGCACCTCCAGTGTATAGCAAATTTTTTACCCTGCCATCGGCTCTTTTTAAACTGCCCTTCCTAACTTTGTTATCTCCCGACACGTTTGTCAGATGTCTCATGTAGAGAGACTCAGAATATGACCTATTTCCAATAGGGGGGGATATCCTCCCCCCACCCGCAATCATAGTTTTCAAATAAGATTTTCTAAGCTGAACTTGATGGGGTCTTCACTAATTGCTTCAGGGTTTTCCACTTTGTTATCTAATTTGGCTTCTTCTGAGTCTTTATTTAACACAGCTTGTAAAGTTAACTGTCTGAGTTATTAATATAAGGACGTCTATATTTTTATTCTTCTGCTCTTTGTTGTACAGGGAGTCTGTGAATTTCAGTTAGTGCTGAGAGATACCTGTTTAACTTCTTGGAGTACAGCCATATTGTTTGCTTCTGTATCCTAGTAGCTTCTGGAGCATCCTGAAACCTGTTTTGCACCCACCATGATCCAATCCAATAGGTAAGCCAGTTGTATTCCACTATAAGATTCTATAACGCGCAGACGTTTTTCTTTCCACCCTTTTTTTGTATTGAATTATCAGCATGGTGAAGACTCAAGTTTACTATTTTGGAATACAATGATAGACTTTAACAGAAAAGCATCATACGAGTGTCATTTTATTTAAAATTGAAAGCTTCCAAAAACAAGTTCCTGAAGCATAAAGGACTGCAACAGAAATGAGATTGACAAATCCTGTAATTTCTCTGCCACAGAATTACCTCAGCTCTGGTAGCATTATTTTAGCTTGCAATTGTGTGGTGGGAAAAGAGCAGTAATTTGGTATTCAGAAGGAGAGGCTATCAGCGATTGCAGGTTTTTTCTCCTCTCTTTTATTATACTCAGGATTTGCTCCTCCAAGAATAAGACGAGTGGAAAAGGGCCTTCTTGTGCTGTGGTGGAAACCTCCACAAAAAACAACAACCCCATACCCTTTTGAAACGGAAGCAGCTGACTGAAATCCAGTTTAAAAACTGACTTCAACAAATTGACACACAATGTATGTGGTGTCACCAGAGAATGTGTACAATATGAGGGCAGGAAATGGCTGCCAGCTCCCGGGTAGGAGTTGGGAAATTACTGACATGTGCGTCACCAGGCAAGACCAGCTTTCAGTCCCCACGCCCTCGAGATGTGCAAAGATCCTAAAACAATAAGATCTTCCAGGAGTTCCTGAATTAATCACTTCAACACACACTTCCAATCTTCTCCTTATTCACTCTCCCATTCCAGGCTATTTAGGGATCTGATAAACTTAACCTGTCCAGCCATGATAGGTCATCAGTCATCACTGATAACTTTATTTTCATCCACAGAAGTGTAATTAAAGCTTTCCTGGTTCTTTGCCTCACTCGAAAACAGCCACAATTGCTGTTTTGGGGCATAACATGCAATCCTGCCCCAGGGTGTTCCACAGTATAATTGGACTATCTTCTGCCATAGTTGTGTGCATGGTTTCAGATCCAGCATCCAACCTCAGACCCCCATCTGAGCTTCTCATTTTGCCTGTTGCAAAGTGCTGGTTGCTCTCACTGACACCCTCTTCTCTACTGGATTGGTAACTATTACCCTACCCTACAACTCTCTCCAATTTTCCTAGTTCGCTGTGTATGTTTGTGTTGTGTGAATTGTGTTTAATTGATCTTTATTTTATAAATAAAAATCTTTTTGATTGAACATCAGTTTGTGTATTAAAAGAGTTCTCTAGAGGAACAATCCCTGTATACACAGGGGGAGATCTCGCTCATTGTCCCCTCGTGCTAGCTTATTTCCTTGCACGCTAATTCCCCCATCTTAAAAGAAGACTCCTGTTCGGGTAACAGATTGTAGAAATAAATTGTTGTCAAGATTTTTACCAGATTCTGGAACAGGAAAAAAAAAATCTTGTGGGTGGACCAAAGCAACCAGGATTGCCGAAAATGTTTTGGCATCAAAGACTCTAAAACTGCTATTGGAGGACTTAGATGCAGCACACTTCTTTTCAATTAGCTGCAGTGCCTCCAACAAAGGAAACAAAGTTCTTTCCATTGACTGTTTGGTACTTTTCCACAAAAGGGAAAGGCTTGCTGGATTTCTATAATGATAACCAAGAGACAAATGAGGCAATTGTAGCAGAGATCTTCAATGTTCTAGAGAACAATGGTCTGAATTTAAACAGAGTGATTTCCTATGTTGCAGATAATGCTGCTGTTCAAAAACTAAAACAGTTCAGTAAGTGATGAAAATGCCATTTATCCACAATTGCCTCAAAATCAGGATGCTGGGAACTGATTTTTGATGTGGAAACATTTGTTTTTAAAGTATATAGTGAGTTCTCATATTCATCCAAAAATTCAGACTCCCGGAGATCCTTGAGTTCATAGAGTATAAAGACATTATTAGGATGTACCAATGCGGTGACTGTCACTTATGCCTGCTGTAGAAGGAATTCTGAAATGTTGGCCTGTACTCATGGCCTTCTTCCTGTCTGGTGGGGGAAAAGGCAGGAAGGTTCTTAATGACATTCACAAATGATTCAATTTTAGGCCTTCCCACAAGCCTCATTCCCATAAACCAGAACTCTAGCTTAGTTCCTACAGAATGTCTTGCTCTTGTGGTAGGGTTGCCAGTTCCAAGTTGAGAAATTCCTGGAGATCTGGGGAGAGAAACCTGGAGAAAGTGGGGTTTGGGGAGGGAAAGGACCCTGGCATAGCATAATGCCATAGAGTCCACCCTCCAAAGTAGCCATTTTCTCCAGGTGAACTGATCTCTGTGGCCTGGAGACCAGTTGTAATTCCGGGAGATCTCCAGCCACCACCTGGAGGCTGGCAACCCTAGTCTGTGGTGATTCACTACAAGCCTATTCTCAAGGCAGAGAAGGGGCTACAGCAGAAGCCACTGGAATGTTGTTTATGTAGAAAACTATTTAACACATTACACAAAAGTTATGGATAAGACTACTGTTTGCAAAATTACAGCTACGAAAGTGTTTGAAAGTAGTATTCCAATAAATTCATTCGGCTGAAACAAAGCACCAATGGTTAGAATGACTTGTTGATACTGCTATCCTAAGCAAACTTACTTTTTTTTAACACAATTTTTTTACTGAAACATCTTCAGTCACCCTCAGAGGATCAGAATTATCACTGGTGTATTCTTGATCTAACAAATTAGTTTGTAGTTTGTTTGTATGTCTGTAGACTGAAATACATTTTTTAGAAAAAAGGAGGTTTACTTATGCTCACGCAACTGTAATGCAAGTTATTGTTTCAGCTCAGGAAGTAGATTTTTGGCTCAACACTGCACAGCTTAATAATAATAATATTCAATTTATATACCACCCTTCAGGACAACTTAATGCCCAATCAGAGCAGGCTACAAAGTATGGCATTATTACCCCCAAAACAAAATCCCCTGTGAGGTGGGTGGGGCTGAGAGAGCTCTGAGAGAGCTGTGACTAGCCCAAGGTCACCCAAGTAGCTTAAAATGGAGGAGTGGGGAATTAAACCCAGTTCTCCAGATTAGAGTCCTGCACTCTTAACCACCACACCAAACTGGCTCTCACAAGAGCAAAAATTAAGTTCTCTACAGGGAACATTTGCTGGGGGTCACTAACTATACATATGTACTTACATAGTGCAGGAAGAGCAGCAATCTTATAAGTGTATTGTGCAGTTGTACTACTAGGGAACGACACTGAAGCAATACAAAGAAGAGAGTGACTATAAGCTTGTGTTCTGAGGCAGCCATTCCTTCACCACTTAACACTACTAAAGACTGGCACTCCCAAACAATTTCCCCTTCCCGTTGCAGACCACATCTGCACAAGGTGCACACAAAAGTGTTTCAAGGCTGGCAATTTTTTCCTGTTGAGTTCTCTGTTCCTATTCTCATAGACTTTGGGCCAAGCTACACATGACGAATGACACTTGAACGGCAAGTGGATTGAGTGGAGGGCAAGTGAACAGGGAGAAATACACTTGCTGTTCAAGTGTCATTCGTCATGTGTAGCTTGGCCCTTTGGCAGACTGACGGGAAGGCATAGCTATTTGGGAAGGAGTGCAATAGAGTAAAAGAATGGAACCTATCACTCAACAAAACCATGGAGCCAGCATGCATTATTGTGTGTGAACAGTATGGGTTGTTCTGTTCTACTGCATTGTGTTCTTAGAGCTCCAAGCTTTCACTGGTAAGATGCTGCAGTTTTGTTGGTAAATCAAGTGAGGGCTAATTTTAAAAGAAGCTACTTTGAGGCACAGAAAGAATCAATGTTTGTAAAGCACTGAGGGAATTTTGGTGCAGGGGAACGATGTGTAACTATTAGAAGAAATACTAAAAGTTACTAAAAATAGGATACGATTTCTTTTGCTTGCAACGCTGGGTGGTAGATCCAGTGTATTCCCTCCCCCCTCTCTTCATTTAAGTTGAAAAGCGGCATGTAGTTCTTGCTGATAACCAATCATTATGTTTGAGGTGCAGAAAGTCTGCACTTGATTCTGCCTAAAGTTACTCCTCTCACTGAATTCAGTGGAGTGGATCCTTCCATCGCATAGAGCAGTTTGCTTGGCCATTTAACCTCTCCCCTTCGGCTCAAGTCTGGAGACTAACTCCAATTGGACTGGATGTGTCTTTATGCCCCTCTAGTGCCCTGCAATGCAAGTGCATACGCAGCTGGTCAAGTGGAAAGTACAGAGACACTTCTCCTTCTTTGTTAGCCCCACAGGGCCACAAGGCTTTGAAAATGCCTTTGAAAATGTTGAAGCGGGAAGCTGACATGACACAACTCGTTGGATTCATGAAGAAAAAGTGTGACGGCTTCAAACCTGAATGGTTGACCTAGTTTTCTGTTGAAACAATGATGCCACACATGAGAGGACGTCAGAAGGTGCTACTAAAAGAAATCTTTGAATGTCGTGAAACTGATGATGTGGTGGTCTGCAAAATATGTCTCAAAGCAGAGGTTGGCGGGGATTGGAGCACCGGGAAGAAATGGGGTGCGTGGAAAGTGGATTACCTGAAGTGCCACACAAGTCACAAGTGGCACTTTGATGCAGTAACAAAACTTCAGAACCGGAGTCATAGATCTCTACTGAATTTCTTACAAGAAACCCTGAAGACAGGAACACCAGAATTGAACATGCGAGCTGAGAAAGATCAAGTCCAAAAGAGGTTAAGATTTTAATTGAAAATGTGCTGCTTGCAGTTAAGATGAATGCATCCATGCTGTCTGTGCAGGAAATTCATGACCATGTGGCAAAATTTGTTAGTATTCCTGCTAGCTGGAGAAGCAAAAACTATGCCTTTGAATTCATTGAATGCATTAGTTGTATTGTGAAAACTGAAATTTTAGATGAAGTCCGGGAATCGCCTTTCCTTACCCTCATAATTGATGAAAGTACTGACATCACTGTATCAAAGATGCTTACCGTGTACATCAAATTCAGAAGAAGTGGAAGTGGTCATCATAAAACTTTTTTCTGGCCTTGTAAAATTGGCTGCTTGCTGCAATAGTACTGCTATAGTTGATTCTATAAGAAAGTTTTATAATGAGAATCGTTTGGACATGAATCGCATGGTTATGTTTACTTCGGATGGTGCCTCTGTCATGCAAAAATCAGGAAAATTAGATCTCAGTATCTGGGAGGAAAAGTCCATTTCAGTGAGAGTGTACAAGACCTAATTTCATCTTACAACTCCACAGTGAACATTGATGCCATTCTCCATTTCATTAGGCAAACTTGTGACCAGATGGATAAAAGATTTCCAGAGAATGAATTACAGGAATGGCGTGTATTTTACAAAGACTGTTTATCAAACCCCTCCAACCAGGATGATTTCTCTTTTGGGGATCAGGAGCTTTCAAGATTGTCTAAGCGTTACTGCAGTTTATTCCAGAAAGATGAACGGTCTTATGCTAAGAAGCTTCATAAAGAGTATTCGGACTTCAAAGTAATCGCAGAGAAGATAAAAGCTGGAGCAATGCATACCTTCCAAGACATACTAACATTTACACAGCAACATGAACAATTCAGTGAACTAAATCTTCTCCTAGATGTTTGTGGAACTTTTCAAGCCTCAAGTGCTGATTGTGAGAGAGGCTTTAGCTTGATGAATGCCATTAAAACTAAGAGTAGAAATCGGCTGGATACAGATCACCTGGAGAACTTAATGAGAATTAAACAATACATGTCTACTGGAAATAATATCAATATTGACAGTGTTTTCAAGTTGTGGAAAACAGAGAAAGGAAGAAGCGAAAAGTTAAATTGAAATAGTCTCTGTGTGCTGTTTACAACTTAAAAAGTTTTTTTTATTATATTCTAAGTTTATGGTTTATGGTTTCAGTTTATGGTTAATGTTGTTAATTACTATATCTGTTTAATATATTGTATATATAAGCATTGTTGTTAGTTGAAAACTTTGTAAAAAAACAAATAAAAAATAATTATGAAATAATAATCAAAAAAAAGAAATGGCCTCTGACTGTAATGAAATGTGACTTGATTCTGTCTACGAATAATATAAAACATTCTTTAAAATGCTTAAAATACAGTTTAAAAATGAATTCTCAGATATTAATAAGGTTGAGGTTGTAAACTTCTAAAAAATGTTTTACACAATAGTCAACTGTTTATATGTTTATATTCTTGTATGTTTGTAGGTTGCAATCTTTTTTTATTTAAAGGCGCTCTCTAAACTTCTATGCAAGTCAGCTCACAAAATAAATTTTTGTGCAAGTTTAAGCTCACAAAAAATTTTTTTGGCTCACAACACCGCACAGCTTAGAGGGAACATTGGTTAGGATACATGCCAAGAGTGGTAGACACAATGCTAGCCTCTAGGAAGGGCTCAACCATCAGGATTTACAATGCTTCTTGGAAGGGATTTGTCAGATGGGCCAAAAGAAAAAAGGTAGACCCTCTGCATCAGGGGTCCTCAAACTACGGCCCGCGGGCCACATGCGGCCCACCAAGGACATCTATCCGGCCCGCCGGGGTTTTTTGCCACCGCTGCCTGTCCTGCTTAGCAGCCGACTCATCCCGGGCCCGCAGTGCGCATGTGTGGAATGTACGCCGCACTCTCCGACTCCCCTCCTTCTCTCTGTCTCTTGACTCCTCCTCTCAGTCTCGGGTGTGATCTTTTAGGAGGTGCCTTTTTTTTTGAAGTTAGGAGAGCCTTTTTTTTTAAAGTTGGTTAGTTGGTTGGGGGTGGTTTCTAGGGGGGTTGCATCACAGTGATAACGCAAATAGTCAGCGCTCAGAGGTAATGCAAATAGTCAGCGCTCAGAGGTAATGCAAATAGTCAGTGCTCAGTGGTAATGATAATTGTAAGTGCTCAGTGTTAATGCAAATGGTCAGCGCTCAGTGTTAATGCAAATGGTCAGTGCTCAGTGTTATCGCATAGGGGCCCCAAACTGGTAATCTGCCTAGGGCCCCATGGGAACTTAATCCGGCTCTGCAGACAGCCGAGGAGTAGGAAACCCAATTTAATTGACAGTAAGTGCATTTATATTCTGATTGCTATTCAGTTGTGTATGATGTTGTATGACTGTTGTGTGCTGTGTAAGCCCTGGTTCACACTGTTGCGATCTCTGAGCAGTGCGAGTTCAGCCATATGCTTGTATGGCTGAACTCACATTAGATTCGGAAGAAAAAAGGCATACGTGCCTTCTTTTTTCCTGCAGTGGAATCTGATTGCATGGGTCTTCTCACCCATGCGATCAGATTCCTGTGCGAGTTCACAGATCGCAGTGCGGTTTGCGAAGGGTAGTGTGAACTGGAGAGGTGGTGGAGGAACCGGCTCTGTATATTGTTTTTGTAGCGCTGTATATATATATTGTTATTTTACTAATAGCAATTTGGAACCCCTAGGAAACAATGATATCAAGAAAGAGAAAAATTGACTCGGAGTGTAGGATATTCAAAGAACAGTGGACTTATGATTACTTTTTCATGCAGTACAAGGAAAGAGCTATGTGTTTGATATGCCAGAATATAGTGTCTGTGTTCAAAGAATGCAACTTGCGTCGACACTATCCAACTCAACATAAAGATAAATATGATTGTTTGGTTGGAGAAGTGAGAAAAGGTAAAATATTAAAACTGAAAAATGCATTGACAACTCAGCAAAATACTTTTGTGAAGCAGAAGCAGCTAAGTATTTCATCACTGCGAGCAAGTTTTCAAGTTGCCAAGATAACAGCGTGCACTGGCAGACCATTCGTGGAGGAAGAATTTGTTAAAGAATGCCTTCTTTCTGTTGCCAAAGAGATGTGTCCAGAGAAGGCCGATTTATTTAGTACAGTGAGTCTTTCAGGACCTACAATTACACGAAGGATTGAAGAAATGGGAGACAATTTGCATCAGCATTTGCAAAACTCCGCAAAAAAACTTTTCCTTGGCACTCGACGAAAGTAATGATGTTCGTGATTCTTCACAACTTCTAATTTTTATTCGTGGGACGAATGACTACTTCGAAGTCACAGAAGAGCTTGCTGCACTGCAAAGCATCCAAGGAACAACTACAGGAGAGGTATCTATGAAAAGGTTTGCCAAACTGTGAATGGTTTGGAGCTGGACTGGGCTAAACTAGCCAGTGTGACAACTGATGGTGCTCCTAGCATGGTGGGGTGTAAGAAAGGCTCGCATTAACCAAGAGATGGACAAACATAACCATTCTCATCCAATAGCCATACACTGCCTCATCCACCAACAGGCGCTGTGTAGTAAATCACTGAAGTGGGACTCTGTTACGAAAATTGTGGTATCTTGTGTTAACTTCATTAGAGCTAATGCACTAAACCACAGACAATTTCAGGAATTTCTGTCTGAGCTAAATGTTGCCCATGAAGATGTTCTGTACCACACAGAAGTCCGTTGGCTGAGTCGAGGGAGAGTTTTGAAACATTTCTATGACTTACTTCCACAGATTACAGCTTTTCTGCTTTCAAAAAACAAAGAAGTACCAGAGCTCAATGATGCAGAATGGAAATGGCACCTTGCCTTTCTGACAGATGTAACAGAGCTACTCAACAGTTTCAATGTGCAACTCCAAGGAAAGGGGAAGCTCATCTGTGATATGCAATCACATGTGAAAGCATTTAAAGTAAAATTAGGCCTCCTCATCAAACAAGTGAAGGAGGAAAATTTCTGCCCTCTCCCCACAACTCAAAATCTGTTAGCGGAAAAACCATTGGTTGCATTCCCAAACAAAACGTGTGGATTCACTGGAAAAGTTGCAGAAGGAGTTCCAATTTAGATTTAAAGAGCTTCATCTCCATGAACAGGACATACAGCTTTTCCGTAACCCATTTTCTATTGACATTGAAAATGTGGATACAATTTACCAAATGGAACTGGCTGAACTGCAGAATTGTGACTCTCTGAAAGTCGCATTCAAGTCAAGCAGCCTTCCTAATTTCTATGCATCTCTCCCCTCGGAGACATATTCTAATCTCAGGAACCATGCACTCAAAATGGCAACCATCTTTGGCAGCACTTATGTCTGTGAACAGACTTTCTCCAGAATGAAACATCTGAAATCTCCAACCAGATCTAGACTAACTGATGCACACTTGCATCACTTGTTACGACTAGCAGTGACAAATATGGAACCGGACATTGACCATCTCATTAGCCAAAAGCAGGCCCATAGTGCCCATTGAAATACTGGTAAGTTTGTTGATTTAACTTTACTTGTTCTTCATTTTAAAATATTGTGTTTGTTCCCGTTTTATTTTTTTACTTCAAAATAAGATATGTGCAGTGTGCATAGGAATTTGTTCATAGTTTTTTTTTAAACTATAGTCCGGCCCTCCAACGGTCTTAGGGACAGTGAGTATGAGGACCCCTGCTCTGCATCCTCCATTGAGTGCGGTCACCACCTACATTAAGGAGATAGCAGACATACACACAGAAGACGTTTCCTAAGAGGTGCGACCTTGTTGAGCCCACTGATGGTACCTTCCCGACAGAGGAGTCGGGAACTCATGTTGAGTATGGTGCTTCGGGCATTAACTAAAGCTCCCTTTGAGCCCATAAAGAGCATCCCCCTAAAATGGTTGAGTGCCCTGTCAATAAAGCCGCATCTATGTATATTCTGCAAGGACAAGGTGGTCCTGCGAATGGACCCTACCTTTCTCCCAAAAGCATACTCTAGGTTTCACAGAACGCAGGAAATCAATCTACCGTCTTTTTGCCCAAAACCTAGACATCCTAGAGAGAGGGAATAGCACTGTCTGGATGTAAGAAGAGTCCTCAAAACATACCTCATCAGGACGGAGAGCATTAGGAGAACAGATTCCATCTTCTTAAACGTGGGACCTCCCAACACGGGAAGGAAAATATGATCTGTGGCCATAGGTCGATGTATTAGATCCTGCATCACAGACGTGTACAGAGCGGCACATAAAGAGGTTCTTGAGGGGATTACAGCACATTCCTTGAGAAGTGCTGCGACAAACGCAGCCTTCGGTAATCAGGCATTGGTGGAAGAAGTGTGTAAGGCGGCCACATGGTCTTCAGTATCCACGTTTATAAAGCATTACAGACTGAACTTACATGATTTGGCAGATGCAGCCTTTGGGAGAAGAGTGTTGCAACATATAATCCAAGACGAAGACCCATCCCCACTTAGAAATACGTAACTGCTATGGAAGTACCCAGGATGTCCTCCACCTTAGAACGGGCCTTTGGACACTTACCGTGAAAGGTCCTTCTCTGAAGAACGGAGGACATCTTGTCCTCCCAGGGGCCTTCGTCTTCTGCATTTTCTTCTGTGTTTTCTTGCATGCTGGTTTCTAGCTGCTATATGTTTTTTCCGTTTTATTCTTCCTCTTAGTTGCTCTGTTATCAGTTTAAGGTTCCAACATTAGAGCACTGCTTCGTGGAATTGTCTGAACTGAGTGAAAGGGCAACCCACACATGACCAGGAAGAGGAACAATTAAGTTTCTGACTCCCTGACTGTATAGTGGGAATCACCCAAGATGTCCTCCGTTCCTCAGAGGAGAAGGACCCTTCACAGTAAGTGCCCAAAGGTCCATTCTATCTGCTGAGGATATTCTGGGCAACCTCTCTCCATCTGCCAGGATCAAATTCAAAAATGAAGTGTGGAAGATGGTGTGCATAATTTTGAAACATTATTTTTCAAGGATGTGCAACTGCTGTCCCCTAACAGTCCTATGACATGCGTTCCATTTAAGTCTCACTAAAGATCTTGATATTGGCATAGACCTTGATAAGCTGCATGATTACAGTGTTTTGTTGGAATGCCAAGAAGAAATTGTCCAATGCCTATATCCAATGCAAAAGAGTTTTCAGTTTAATCACACAACTGAGAAGCAACCATAGAAACCAGCTCAGTGATAACCCTGCAAAAGCAGACCTCCTGGTGAAACTAAACTCCAGGTTGTCCTGTGATGAATTACTCTAAAACTTCCCATCACAAATTCTTTCTTTCCAGTTTTCTTTTTGCAAGTTTATAATACAATAAATCCCGAAAGCTCAAAAATGAATCACACATCAGGAATAAAAATTAAGGGCATTACCAAACAGGAGCTTCTGGCAAAATACTGTAATGCTAAATCATAATTGGTGGCAGGGCTCATTTGGAGGGGGAACTCACTGGAACGGCGTTCATGGAGATCTGAAAAAAGGTTACATGGGTTTGGTTGGCCCCACTCACGTGATTCCTTTTCCTCCCTGCTGCCTCCCCTCCAAAAGAGGGTAAGCTGCTTTAAATTCATTCTGCTTTTATTTTCATTCATGAGAGTGAGTGAGTGAGTGAATGCAAGCCGGGTTACTGGGCCTGGATCTCTAAAGGAGGGAAATTTATTCTGCTTTATTTTCATTCATGTCTAGTGAGTGAGTGCACGCGTGCAAGCAGGGCAAGCTGCTTTAAGTTCATTCTGCTTTATTTTCAGTAAATACCTGGAGATTTGGGGGAAAAGAGGCCTGAGGGGTGGGTGTTGCCTTCTGACACACTTCTTGTGATGTCAGGGGGTATGGCATATGACCCGATTGGGGAAAAAAATAAAGCATACCAGTCTGTACCCATGAAGAATGTAAAAACAGCCGCATTAAATCAGACCAAAGATCTCTGCCTGGCTCCTCCCACCAAACATTACTGTTAGATAACATAGGAAGCTAGTCACAGAAGAACAAAGGCAGGAGCTGATCTGGTACCCGATTATGAACTAATTAACGCTATGCCAGGGGTCAATTCTCATTTTCCTGTGACTGTTCCTCTTACTCAGATTGTTAAAAATTTTAAGGATCTACCAGTTGAATTTCAATAACTTTACTGCAAGAGTCCAAGACTGCATGAGTTAAAGCTTTCTTGATAATTCCCGTGAGATCATCAGTTCAGCATCCAACACGTTGTCAGTAATAAAGTCTGGTTCCCAATACCCAGCATATATAGACATTTAAGCACAGCCCCATTCCCTCCTTCTATCTACAGTGAAATTGGGAAGGAATTTAGCTACAGTAGGTATCTACAGGAATGCGAGCCAAGAGAATGTTTTTAAAAAGTCCAGAAACTACAAGGTTATGTATCTATGGCAACGGCTCTTTTCTTGCTGAAAGTTCAACATAAAAGTTAAAGTGTTTAATTTTAAATCCATTTCTTGTTATGTTGGAAAGACGCTGAGGCTGCATAGGAAGTCTACAAGTAATGTAATGTGGGGAAAATGGGGGATTTAAATGGTGAAATGAAGACGTGACTTCACAGTAAAGGGCAGGTTTGGGAGCACAAGAGGAGTGGAGTAAAGGCTACTTAAACACCCTCAAAGTTCACTTAACGCCCCTATAGTTCTCCAGAATTGTTCATTTAAAGTAAATGGTGGCAATGTTGTAGGTCCCAGGTGAACAACAAAACAATACCTTCCTTTCCTTAATCTTAGGACTGATAAAGCAGATAAACGTTTTTCCGAGGTGTAGGGGAGTGATCAGTAATAATTGGCTTAATATAATAAGTCTCTGATATTCTCATATGAACAGCATTTAAGCGGAACACGCAGAGATTTATCAGTCCTATTAAGACCACAAGGGCCGTTTCCACACTCAATGGTGGCATTCTCCCCCGAGTTCACATTCCCATTCAAATACCGCCTGCGTGGTGCTATCATTAGTACACATGCCTCTGATATAGAGCGGAGCAATAGCCGCTCTCACCTCTGATGAAAGCACATTCACGTTTCTCCGTTCTTAAAATTTTTGGTTAAGATTTGCGCTTTATCAATATTGCATTAATTTGCTGTTGGGAGTTCCCCGCCCTCATTGCTGCCTGAGATAGGCTTATTTTCTACCCGCCTTGTCTTGGTGGGCAATTTCAAAATGATGTAAATAACGCCTCTCCCTCAAAAATCCCTTTGTCTGAGATTATATACTCCGAAGACTCTCCACCGTGGCATCTCAGGAAGCAATTTTGCTCTAAGAAGTGCCATCTGTAGAGAATTGGATACAAAAATTACCACATATGGCTGAATTGGACAAATTAACAAGAAAGCTAAGAGAATAAAATCCGGAAGAATTTTTTGAAGACTGGGGGAAATTGAAACTATAGAAAAAAAGTGGGACGTAAAAGGGGAGATGTGGGCATTAGATAATTTTTAGTTTTTGATTAAGGGAGGAGTTAGATCATTACAAAGGGGAAACATGGACAATGATGTGAAATAGTAACTGAGTTAAGAGAACAATTTTAAACAGAGTAGTTAGATATTGGGTTGGAAAGCTGTTGGAAGTCTATAGTAGAAAAGGGGGAGGGAAAGGGTGGGGGAACAGATTAAGAATGGGCAGATTTGGGAAATGTAAACATTTATATTATACTCACCCAATAAAAAGTTTTTTTTTTTAAAAAGGAAGCAATTTTGCTCTCGATGGTGCAAGTGGTAGTTACTATGATTTGGTGCTCTGCGGATTTGTGCCTTGCCTATCTAAGGTACATCAGCAGGAGGAAAAGGGTCAACTATTACTCTTTTCCCGAAGGCAACCCGCATTCTGTAAGAGGCTCTGCACCTCGTGTTGAAATAGGATGCGGCAGCGGTGGTATGCACTGGCAGAGATGGAAGAGCCGAGAGAGCACTGGGTCTATCCATGCAGCTGGGAGTGGTGGGACAAGATTGTGCTGCGCACATGGGATGATTGCCACTGGATACTGCACTTCTGAATGAGTAAGGAGACATTAACGAAACTGGTGGAGGCGCTTTGGCCGCGTCTGCAGCAGCAGACAACATCTAAGTATACCCCAATCTCAGTGGAGAAGTGAGTGGCTGTGGCTGTGTGGTGTCTTGCGAGTCAGTCAAGCTACCGAGTGGCCAGCAACCTGTTCATATTGGACTCTACAGACGCAGCAGCAGTGATGGGAGTTCTGCTTTGCAGTGGAGGTGGAACTTCTGGCCAAGACAGTTTGCCTCAGTGACGAGGTGGGAAAGGTAAGCAAAACTTTTTTTTGACTAAGTTGTACAGAATATCGATATAGCGATGTTTAGCATTGAATTCCGCGATGTCTTCATTGACCAGCTTTTTTGTGACCAAGGGTTTTTTGATGTTTTGTAGGTTGCGCATTGATGTTACGTGTTGCATGATCACCCTGCCTCATGCTCCACTTACTGTTCTTATTTTTATATCAAGCAGATAATGGATGGTTTCCATGCACTTGGGTTCCTGCACTACATCAACATCACTGATGGGACACACATTCTCATCAGTGCACCAGGACGGAAACCGGACCAATACAGGAATCACAAAAACTACTCATCCATCTTGCTGCAGGGCACTGTTGACCACTCTGGAAGGTTCATAGATGCGAGATGGCGTGGAAAAACCATGACATTTTTGTTTTCAACAATTCTGCATTCTGTGCACCTATGGATGCAGGGACCCTAGTACCAGGAAATCCATGTCTTAATTTGGATGGAGTGTTGGTGCCACCAACTGTGATTTCAGATGGTAAAATCCTCTGAAACCTACAAATAGAACGTAAACTCCTAGATATCTACAAGACAAATCAAATTCAGAAAAACCTCTTATTTACTAAGCAAAAATATTGGTATCATTCTCCTAAAAATCTTAAAATCCTGTCATGGAGAGTAAAAAAAAACAAGTCTTCTAAAATGATTCCAATAATACAAGATTATTATCCACTCACACAAACACATTAAGCAATTAGATGAGAAACATCAACAAGTTGTGGACAAGCTGGTTATTAGATAACTATTAATTGGACAACAAGGGAGGAGATACTGATCTTTACAAGAAATATAGATAACTTAGAATAGTAATTTATAGTTTAGGAAAGTATTTTATTAAAGAAAGTAGTTAAAGAAGTAAATAAGAATTAACTAATGAAGTAAATTAGAGACTTAAGAGCTAGAGTTAGACTGCGGGTTGGAAAACTGTTGGAAGTCTAAGATAAAATGGGGGAGGGGAAAGGGTGGGGGAATAAGAAAATGAGGGGATTATTTGAAATTTTTTTATTATTGTTTGTTATTTCTCACCTAATAATTTTTTTTTAAAAAAAAACCAAGTTCTGGACAAGCTGATTACAGCAGAGGAAACCCAGGAAGTTATTCACAACTTGAAAAATAACAAAACAGCTGGACTGGATGGTTTTCCAGCAGAATTTTATAAAAAATATGACACCAAAATTGCCCAACTTCTAACAGATACATGCAACCATCTATTGGAAACAGGAATACTGCTACCCCCAACTTGGACCAATGCCACAATACTGATCCCCAAACAAGGGGAAAATCCACAACTCCCAGCCTCATACAGACCGATATCCCTGCTTAATCAAGACTATAAGATCTTTACATCAATACTTACAAAACGGCTAAACTCACTCATTGGTCATTACATTCATCACGATCAGTCGGGCTTCATATCAGGTTGTGACATTACAGACAACATTTTCGAAACTAAATATTCTAGAAACATGCAAATATTTTAAGCAAGATGCATTAATGCTGTCATTGGACGTTGAGAAAGCATTCGACTCTCTGGAAACCCATTATCTACAATCCCTTCTCCACTTTATGAGAAAATTCACCAGAGCAATCAATGCAATTTACTCGCATGCAAAAGCCAACATAAACATAAATGACAAAACAGAGGAAATAAAACTCTCCCAGAGGGACAAGACAAGGCTGTCCCCTCTCCGCCCCTGCTATTTGCCTTAGCTTTAGAGCCCCTTGCTTCAAGCATCCGAGATCACAAGATACATGGCATTAAAATCTCTTCTAACACATATAAGCTGAGTATGTTCGCAGATGACATGCTCCCTTTATATTTCAAAACCTGAAGAACCTCTACCACATCTACAAAAACTACTAGATGAATTCGCTCAAATTTCAGGCCTAACAATAAATTCAACCATAAAAACCACACTCCATATACTAAGGAACACATCCTGCGTAACTTTAAATACCAGTGGGCAACAAATTATATTCCGTATTTAGGTATTAATATCCCTACACAATTAAAACACCTTTTGAGATATAATCACTTCCAGAAATTCGCAATGCTAGACTATACTTTGTTTTTGTTCAAATAATTATTAATACAGAACGAGTAGGTTAATTAAGTAGATATATTGTAATTATATAACAACATACCTCATTGTTCCAGTCTAATGTTATCCTGTTTTGTTTGTATATATATTTTCCTTGCTACCAAGATGGGATGTTTGCCTTTCTACCAAAAGTCTCTCAAAGCGTTAAAGGCAGTTAAGTAATTAAATTGATTTATTCCAGACAGGTCTTATCTGTCTTAACTGACTTGTCTCCTACTACTCCCACTACTTATGCTGGGATTGAAATAATTGTAGCAACGGCATATTAGACCAGGCAGCGAAGGTTGAAGACTGAAAGATGAGCAGAGAAAAAAACGAGTTTGTTTAAAGTCTCTTATCTTCCCTAGCCTCAACAGGTGCTAAAGCGTTGTAGGCTAGCAGTCCAAGTAAAAAATATTTCGTCAGTCTAACTTGCAAGGAGGAGATAAAAACTATATATAAAACCTTGGAAAACGGAGCTTCTCCCAACACGTCTTGTCGCTTGCTGGAACCTGTGTAAATGCTCAAGCGTTGTGTGTCATTGTGCAAGCATCGTCTGTGCCATGTGAACCTATTTTTGCCCTGAACCGGTGCCTCTTTGTTTACGGATCTGTGCAGTTAGGGTTGTGCTCTCCAGACAAGGCACCTATTTTTTCAAATTTTATGGAAGTGCAGCAACATTTAAGCGTTATTTGGGTTTAATTAAACTTCACATCAGGAAGGAAATGGCAATGGTGAACACGGCTGCCACAGCAGCCTCCCCTCCTGAGTCCAAAAGACCGTGTATCATGAGTTGCATCCCAACCTTCAGGGATCTTCTGGGAAGAGGGAGGGGATGGCCATCCACCTCTCAGGACAACTGAGCCTGTTACCTTGTAAATAGATTGTTAATATTTGCAAGCATTTTTCGACCATTTAGTGTGGTGTGTGTTTGAGGCGTTTGAGGGTGTAAGGGTGTTTGTTGTGTGATGTCTGTTGGTGGTCGGGTCTTTTCTTTATCAATGATTGCTACTGATGTAAATGTTAATTAAAGTTTTCTTCTGAATTATCCAGAGCTACACGCTATGGCCTCTTATGTATCCCCAACATTCGGAAGTACAATGAACACACCCCTGCTGCCAACTTCATGCCTCCTCCCCATGAGAAGGATTTTGTGTGTCCCCGAACCCTTTGGCATCCCTTATGTTCTGCATGCCTGCCCACTAGTTGCAAATCCACTTCACCAACCCAATCCCAAAAGGGTAGAGGCCACGAGTTTTGTCTTGGTTTGTGATCATGCAGATTTATTTTCATTGGGCCACCTCTATCCACATCATGAAAAGGAATTAGGAAGCTAAATTTGGCAATGTGATGTGAGAACTTCAGCTGATAAGGCATGGTTGACCACAGGATCAGGACTTCCAAACGAGGGGTGGATTGCGATCTCCTGTGCTTGAACCCATTCCCCAGGTGCCCTGCCCCCCTGCTCACCATGGACAATGTTCGTTTGGAGACTGGAATGCCAGGGTTCATGATATCTTTGTGCTGCTGTCCACATACCCCATTCATCTTAACTTGCAACCACAGGTATTACTCTGATTGACAGCACCTGTGGTATGATTTGATCATTGCTGGACTTTTTTTGTTGAAATAGCAGGCCTAGGAGCGGGTCTTTTTAGCTTTCAGTCTCCCTCTTATTTCTGGGTTAGTCTCTAAAAGTCTCTTTTTTCAGAATAAGTCTCTTTTCTCTCCTTTTTTGTGCCTTCAAGTGCTCAAGAAATTAAAATTGTGGAACAGGATTGTGGGATGTGCTATTCTTCAAATGCAGTAAAGGTATGTGATTTGTCTTATTAAATGTGCAATCAATATTTCTTTTTTATGAGTTTCTTATGATGAGAATTTGCTCATAATGCACAATTTTTTTCTGTGTGTCATGATGCTCTGAAGAAGCCAACTTGTATCCTATGTAGCCCTTTTTCGACGCCACCCCCATGGTGCATTTTATTACACTGTTATGTTTTATTCTATTAGTATCTTGTTTAGTTTTTTTAGTATTTGTGTTTTACTTTTTAAATTTTCTAATTCTTTTTTCCTTCCTTTCAGGATTTATGTTGAAATGGTTGGCTGCTGATCTGTGAACTGAAGTGTTAATGGTGGGGAAGTGAAAATTTAGAGCCGATTGGCTCCTTAAAAAAGACCCATAATGGGTACTTGATGTCAGCATGGACATCAAGTCACAGTGAAACTGAAGGGTTTTGCGAACTTTGTGTACAGTAGATTTTCAGAAAAAGGGTCTTCATGCTCTTCTTCAACACTCATACTATGCTAAACATAAAATAGGGCCTAAACAGATGGTTTTAGTTACAGCTAATCCTGGTGATTTTTCTGAAACAATCCAGAGTGAAAATCCGGGATCAAGCCATAGTTCTTCAGCACCTGTTATTAAACTCTATAGTTCGAAGAATGCGGCAACAGGATCTGAGCTCATTTGGGTT
The DNA here is from genome assembly GCF_028583425.1 of Eublepharis macularius. Classification (NCBI taxonomy): domain Eukaryota; kingdom Metazoa; phylum Chordata; class Lepidosauria; order Squamata; family Eublepharidae; genus Eublepharis; species Eublepharis macularius. The sequence goes on from NC_072799.1 coordinate 12,048,280, forward strand.
ATGAAGTCAGCGTGTTGCAACTTTTCGGCATTCTTCTTGCAGTGGCATAAAGCAAATATTTGATGCAATGTTTCCAGGGGGTGTTCCAACCGATTTTTCTTTAAGCCCTAAAAAGATGCAATATTTCCTAACTGATGCACCATATTTTCAACAAATGATCTCAGATAATGTGGGAACCTCCTTTTATTCAGTCTGTTTTGATGAAACAACCAATGTTGTTGCTTGAGCTGCAAGTGTGTTCACCTTCAAGGGACTCTAGAAGTCAGAAAGGACTGAGCCCCTGGTCTGGTTGAACACAGCAGGCCTGAACTGTTACATGTCAATCAAGGTAGGATCACATTGTCAAAGACTTGAACTCTCTTAGTTCTTAACTGTAAAGAAAAATTTTCTTTGGTATCCCTCTTTTAATTAAATTAGAGTTACACAAATATTACTGTGAAAAGAGGCATGTTGCTGCATGCAAAAGTTCTGCATGTAATCTTCAGGTATTTTTAGCCATTGTGTTTGCCATTCCTTTCACGGTTGCCATGCTCAGTTGCTTCTCATTCTAAGTATCTATTGGGATCAGACAATATTTCATTTGAGTTTCTTCAGATGTTCTGAAACTGTTTTATTTCTGCAAACATACGTAGAATTAGTCTCCATCTGTATCAACTTTAGAAACCCTATGGCTACCTCTGCAAAAAAGACATGTCGACAATACTCAGTCGAGTACCTTGGCTACAGATTTATTTTGTCTCCACAAGACTGTACTAAACTTATGTGTTTGATATGTATGACTGCACTTTCCAATGAGAATATGCATCCATGTAAGTTGCAGAAGCATCTGCAAACGTCTCATTAAGAAAAGAAGGATGAACCACTGGAATATTTTCAAGCGTTGCGAGATAAATTTGAAACTAAACCTACGTTGAAGTAAATGTTTGCTCCGAAATTGGTTTTAAAAGACAAAGGTTTAATAGCATCTTATGAGATACCCAAAATGATAGCCAAGGAAGGGAAACTACACACTGTGGGGGAATCCTTGATTTTGCCAGCATGCTTGTGAAATTATCGAATCCATCCCTTTATGCAATTCATCGGTGTTGAGGCTTATTGATGATATGAAGATGTTGAAAACCAACTAGTTTCGCAGTTAAAAGTTCAGAAGGTACAAATCGTGTTTACCAGATAACACAGCAATACCAATGGCTTATGTTAGATATATGCACAATGACAAATTGAAAGAAGAAATGCTATTTGCTCGAAAGCTTAGAACAGATACTAAAGGTGAAACAATTTTTGAAAAAAGAGGTACTTCAATGAGAAAGATATCCCTCTCGAGAACATTCTGGCCTATGCAACTGATGGAGCCGCTTCTATGACAGGTAGATACAGAGGATTTAATGCATATTTGAAAGGTGTTGTGCCAGAAGTGTTCACTGACAACACTTCGTTTCAAAAAGACTAGCAGGGGTGCTTGCATGAGTCTCCATATTGTAATAAAAGCAGTAAATTATATTAAATCAAATGCACTTCAAGACCACTTGTTTCAACAGCTTTGCGAGGACAACAACAAACACTTCACACACTTATTATTGGATACAGAATGGCTGTCCAAAGGTAGCTGCCTTTGTCGTTTTGTTGCTTTGTGGGACCCCAGTTGTGACATTTTTCAGAGGCAAAGAAACAGAAGAAAAGATGACCTCTGCTGAACGTGATGTATTTTACCTGAGTGGTGTCTTCGAAAAGCTCAATTTGCTAAACAAGCAACTACAGGGCAGAAATCGTGACCTTTTTTCAAACAAGGAGATTATTACAGGGTTTCTTGGAAAACTCAAGCGGTATGTCACCAATGTTGGACATCGAGAATTCGCGCAGTTTTCCTCTTTGGAAGCAGTTACTGATTAATTGAAAGATGATGAAACTGTACCTGGCATGGCAATTGAAGAAGAGAAGGGAAAAGAAAATAATAAATAAAATTTGTGAAGATAATAAAACGTATTTGGAACAGACTACCATTAGTAGAGCCTTTTATAAATTTTACGCTAAGCTGTACAATAAGAAAGAGGTAAATAAAGAATCAATAGCGTCATATTTGGAGAAAATGGAACTTCCAGTAATCTCGGAAGTTTGGAGAAATAAATTGAACAGTGAAGTAACGGAGGAGGAAATAAGTAAGGCAATACAATCTGCAAATCTAGGAAAGGCGCCAGGGCCAGATGGACTTACGGCTAAATTTTATAAGACAATGGCCAATGAACTGGCACCATTCCTAAAAGAGATGATTAATGGAGTTCTAAGGGATCAAAGGATTCCAGATACCTGGAATGAAGCGAATATATCATTGATCCCAAAAGAGGGCCAAGATTTGACTAATGTGAAAAACTACAGACCTATATCGTTACTTAACAACGACTATAAAATCTTTGCGAAGATATTGGCGGAGAGACTGAAGGGGTGGCTCTCGGAAGTTATAGAGGAGGAACAAGCAGGCTTTTTGCCAGACAGACAAATCAGAGACAATTTAAGGACAGTGATTAATGCTATTGAATATTATGATAAGCGTTGTGACAAAGAGGTTGGTTTCTTCTTTGTTGATGCTGAAAAGGCGTTTGACAATTTAAACTGGGACTTTATGTTTGCCACTATGGAAAAGCTACAATTGGGAGAAAGATTCATCAGAGCAATTAAGGAAATTTACAGAGACCAGACTGCAGCAATTGTGGTGAATGATGAAGTGACTAAGAAATTGACTATAAGTAAAGGAACAAGACAAGGTTGCCTGCTGTCTCCACTGTTGTTCATTTTAGTATTGGAGATCCTGATGATACAAATACGACAAGACGAAGAAATTCGAGGAATAAAAATAAAGGACTATTCATACAAGGTCAGAGCATTTGCGGATGATATAATGTTAATTGTAGAGGACCCATTGGAGAACATGCCAAAAGTGATAGATAAGATTAAGGAGTTTGGAGACTTGGCAGGTTTTTATATTAATAAAAAGAAGTCAAAGATATTATGTAAAAATATGACTAAGCAGAAACAACAATTGTTAACGGAAATAACGGACTGTGAAGTAACAAGCAAGGTGAAATATTTGGGAATTGAACTGACTGCAAAGAATATAGACCTATTTAAAAATAACTATGAAAAATTATGGATTCAGATAGAGAGAGACTTGATTAAATGGAATAGGCTGAACCTGTCATGGTTGGGTAGGATTGCAGCAGTTAAGATGAATGTGTTACCAAGAGTAATGTTTTTGCTACAGACAATACCAATCATCAGGGACTCTAAGCAATTTGAAAAATGGCAGAGGAAAATATCAGATTTTGTATGGGCAGGCAAGAAGCCCCGAGTGAAAATGAAAGTTCTACAAGACGCAAAAGAAAGAGGCGGAATGCAACTGCCCAATCTGAGACTTTACCATGATGCAATCTGCCTAGTGTGGTTGAAAGAGTGGATGACGTTAAAGAACAAGAAATTACTAGCCCTAGAGGGATATAAAAAAATATTCGGATGGCACGCATACCTATGGCATGACAAAGTAAAGGTGAACTCGATGTTCCTGCATCATTATATACGGAGAAGTTTATATACAATCTGGAAGAAGTACAGAATTTATTTACAAGAAGGAACCCCTTTGTGGGTAGTCCCATATGAGGTGATAGATCCGAGAGCTGTTGATAATGAGCAACAATGTTTAACTTATAAAGAAATAACTAGAACTGAAGCAGCTAAACTCAGAATAAAGACGCAGGAGGAACTATCACCTTATTATGACTGGTTCCAGTACAGACAGATTAGAGATTTATATAACTCGGACTCTGTAAAGGGAGGTATACGAACAGAGAATTCGGAACTAGAGCAGACCCTTTTTAAGGAGGACAAGAAAAGAATATCTAAGGTATACCAAGTACTGTTGAAATGGTATACTGAGGATGAGATAGTTAAAACACAAATGGTGAAATGGGCTATAAATTTCAATAAAGAAATAACAATGGAGACGTGGGAATACTTGTGGAAGACTACAATGAAGACAACGACATGTATTAGTATCAAAGAGAACATTTACAAAATGATCTATCGTTGGTACATGACACCAAAGAAGATTGCGCTAGGGAATTTGAACACTCCTAATAAATGCTGGAAATGTAGGAAGCATGAGGGCTCCCTCTATCATATGTGGTGGTCGTGTGAGGTAGCTAGGCAGTACTGGGGGGAAATAATAAGAGAAATGAGTGAAATTTTGCAATTTCAAGTAAATAAGAACCCAGAACTCCTGCTACTAAACTTGGGAATGGAGGGAATTTCAGCCCATCATAGGACGTTGATATTTTACATGACGGCAGCAGCTAGAATTTTGTATGCGCAAAAATGGAAAGTACAAGAAGTGCCAACTATTGAAGATTGGATCTACAAATTGCTGTATATGGCAGAAATGGACAAGATGACAAGAAAACTGAGAAATCTGGACTCAGGGCAGTTTAACACAGACTGGGAGAAGCTGAAACAATATTTGGAGAGGAAATGGGAGGTGGGAGGAGAACTGTGGCAGTTTAAGAACTATTGAAGTACAATAAAATGTAGAGGGGGGTGACTTTACCGGGGGGGAGAAGAGGTAAACGTGAATCTCTAAGCAGTTAGGTTAATAGATTGATATATATAGAATAACAAATAGAATATTGATAGAAAATAACTAACCATAAGGGTTAACTATAAGGACTGACTAACTAATAATATTTTCTTTCTGGTAAGATTTGTATAATGTACCAAACTGAATATGTTTATTTGAAGATATATATGAGTCAAATTGATTGATTATATGATGATAGTTATATAGATTTACTATTGAAGGGGAATAGAAATATTAATGTAATTAAATATAACTAAAATAGAAAGAAGAAGATAGAATGAGTAGCATATAGAGTATAAGTCAAATTGTTTGATTTATATGAACGTATAATTTATATGGTTCATGATCTATAGAAATATTTGAAACTGGAATTATGAAAAATTGGATAAATTGTCTATCCAATATGGAAATAAGGACTCATAGTTTGGGTACAGAGTATTAAAAATAGTTAAAGAAGTATTGCTTAGAATAAAGGGAGAATATACATTTGTTAGATAGAGGAATTTAAAAGGAGTAAGGGAAAAGGGACAAAGGGTTGGAAAACTGTTGGAAGTCAACAAAAAGGGGGGGGAAAGGGAGGGGGTTAGAAATTGGAAAATGGGAGAATTGATTGTAATGTGAAAATAATTGATCCTAACCCAATAAAAAATTTTCGAAAGATGATGAAATTGTTTATGTGAATCATTTGAAAGAGTTTTCTAATGATATGGAAGTTCGTTTCCATGGGACGTGGATATTCCGGCCTGGGTAGTTGATCCATTTGCTGTGAATGCTGCTGACGATGTTTCTTTGCAAGAAGTGCTCATAGAGCTACAGAGTGACATGGCAGCCAAATTAACTTTCAAACAAGAAAAACAGCATTTTTGGATAAAGAGTACACTATCTAGAAAGTTTCTACAGCTTTGGGATAAAGCAAAATTGTTTTTCATGGCATTTCCAACTTCGTACTTGGTAGAATCAGGTTTCAGTCATGTGAATTATTTACTCAGCCTAACGCGAAATCACCTTAACAAAATGGACAGAGGTGATCTTTGGTTATCCCTCACAGCAATAGAACCGGATATAAAAAAGCTTGCTTCTGCTCATCCAGCACAGGGGTCACATTGATCGAGAAATACGTAATTGTATTTTGTATATAAATTATAAATAAAGCATGTTCTATTTACAAACAAATGCTAGACAACCTGTGAGCATTGGTACTGCTTTACATGAACACTTTTTCTTCAATGTAATACTGGAGTTTTGACAAAGATTTTTTGAAACGGCAGATTACTAGTGAGAGCCGTAATGGACTGATTTATTGCCTTGTGATGTGGTAACATTGGTCTTGGGCTGATACTCCGGAAACTTCTATGCATCTTTTGCAACTGTGAACTTTTGCATTGCTGTAATCTTGTGCAACGGTGGTAGAGGCTTTGTTCTCTCTTGTTATGTGAACAATTCTTGTTTATTAGCCGTGTTGTATTCCCTTTTTGTGGGGTATTTTTTTGTAAATTTGTAAATTTCAGTTTCCCAGTAAGAACCACATGTGTGCATTTTGTGTGGCTGTTTATGCTTATTTGTTCCATGGCTATTTACAAACAAGACATTGAAATAGCTACCTTCAAGTACAACACCTTCATTGGCATATAAAATAGCTACCTTTATAGCGGTAGGACAGGGGGGCCACAGAAAGGAAACAAGGTCAGAAGGGGGCCACGGTTGGAAAAAGGTTGATAACCACTGCATTAGAGAATGTACGTTAACAGTTAGAGAATGGTATATAGTTGGAGAATTGTATGTAGAAAACGAGAGAGATAGAAATAGAGAGGGGACATTACCCGCCCTCCGGCACTCGCCGGGAATAACTGTGTGTTCCTGTGATGCCAGGCAGTTGCTGGAGGATGTTGCCACTCCCCCTTCACATGACATGTCCTCTCCCTCTCATCCTTTCCGGCAAGGAAAGAAGGTGGATGCTGTTGGCTGCCGCTGTTATTATCCCTCAGGGGGACTCTCGGGTGAGGACAATTCTATGTAGAAAATAGATAGGAAATAGAAAGGGAGGGGACATCACCCGCCTTCCGGCCCTCGCTGGGAATAAGCACACACTCCTCTGAGGCCTGGTGGGTGGGCACATGGGGGGAGCCATTGGCGAGTGGCCAGACCCCCCCCCGCCACCTCCCCGTGACCGCCAGGCCTGGCGGCCACCATCAGCACATCAGCCTGCGCCAGGAATAAGCATGCACTCCTCTGAGGTTTGGCAGGACGACACATGGGGGGTGCCACCAGTGAGGTGCCAGATCCCTTCCGGGAAGCAGCACGCCTTCAAGTACACCCCTTTGTACACTGGGCTGACATCAACCGGTGGCTCTACTTGTATCAAGTGGAAGTTCCCTGGAGGCCTCGGATTGGAGAGGGTGTAACTCCAAGATCCCTATTGTGATTGACCAAACTTGGGTAATGGCTGGAGGAGAGCTTGTTAAACACTCCCTGGGAATATGGGCTCTAAGTCCAACAGGGACCATTCTGACTCCCACAAACTGGTTCGTCAGCAGGAAAAGTTTGTTGCGGTTCATTAGTTCGTGTTTGGCAGCGGCACTGAAGCAGGAACCGCTGGTTCATTAATTTTAGTTCATGCCCATGTCTATTGGAGACTAAAGACCATCAGGACACTTTATGCATCACCTAAGGCCCAAATTGTACCAAATGGCTCAATATCTGAAGAGTTCAGGTTGAGAAGGGGTACATGTCAGGGATGTCCTCTGTTTCCTTTGCTTTTCGCTATCTCGACTGAACTGCTAGCTGAATCAATCAGAAATAATAGGGAGATTGAAGGGGCCCTCATCAACAAGCAGGAATACAAGTTCATTCTGTTTGCTGATGATATGGCAATCTATGTCACCAATCCAACTAAATCGCTTCCAGTCTTTGAACGCTCCGTATCAGACTTCAGCCAAGTATCTCGTTTCAAAATCAATTTTGCCAAGTCAGAGCTTTTCCCGATAGTTGTTCCTCCCGCACAAACTAAGATCTTGAAGGAAGTAACACCATACACATGGTTAAAATCTGCATGGAACTATCTGGGAATTAATATCACTCTTCACCTGGATGCTCTGAAGTAGCACAACTATAAAGAATTGGATAGGAAAATTAGTTCCTTCCTCCAGGAATGTCAAATATTAAATCTAAATTGGAATGAAAAAATTAACCTGGTCAGATCATTCGCCCTCCTTTATCTATTCTATTTTAGAATGCTCCCAATTCTCTTGACAGACAGGGAAATTAGAAGGTGGCAAGCTAACTTAAATAACTTTATTTGGGATTATAAAAAACCCAGGGTCAATCTACACACCATGGGCAGGAATACAAAAAGGGGAGGACATTCACTTAGTCAATTTGCTCTCACTGGCAAGTCCCTGTGAATAGAGGTGGGCACGGTCCGCATAATGGACCTAATTTTGCCACAAATTTACCTAGTTCGTCATTCGCGAACACGCGGGCCTGGGCATGTGTTTTTCTCATGAAAGTGCCGAACTTTGCCATTTTCTGTCTGTGTGTCCGTTGGCCCATCATGCCAGGATTCCCGCCGTCCCAGCTCAAACAATTTCCTACGAAACGGTGTGGAGCCACCTTCCCCATTTGGAACACACCAATCTTAGCCCAGGAAACCTTGATTGGCAGCTCTGTCAGCCAAACAGAGATCACCAGCCTTTCTGCATAAAAGACAAAGCGCCGAAGCCCCGCTCAATTTTGCTGGCGCGGGGATGCAAGTAAGCCTAGAAACTGCTTGCTGTGGGGAAGGTTTTTTTTTGTGAGAGCACGGCTTGTGCCTTAGGGCTTTGGATGCAAGAGAGCTTATATTCTCCATTCCTGTTTAATTTTTTTCTCCTTTCAATTCTGGTTTTCTAGAGAGCACTTTTTAAAAAATCCTTTTACTGCACTATCAGGTCACTCTGATTTCTTTCTGCGTTTTGAGTCCTTGGGTTCTTCTCGGGCTTAATCCCCCCCTCCCCCCTAAAAATCTCTTCCTTTTTTCTGGGTTGCCGGTGGGTTCTATTGTGCTGTGACCCCACCCACTCACAGACCCACAGTGGTGCAAGGCAGCTTTGGGCGTTGTCTGCTTGAGTTCTTGCCTTCTTTCCCCCACGTTCTTTCTTGGCTGCTGATGAGATGCAAGGGGAGGGAGACTGCTATTAGGCTCTGTGAAACACCCACTCTTTGACAACCGGCAGCACGCTTTGGGGGGCTCTCTGCTTCACTTCTTTCTAAGCCTTTCACTCCCTAAATAGAGGGTGACTTGGGGGGGGGAGATTTCCTGCCTGGATTTTGAGGTGCAAGGGGAAGACTGCTACTGGCCTCTGTGAAACACCTACTCTCTGGCGACTGGCAGCTCGCTTTGAGGGGGGCTCTCTCTGCTTGATATCTTTCTAAAGCCTTTCACTCCCTAAATAGTGGGTGACTTGGGGGGAGATTTCCTGCCTGGCTTTTGAGGTCCAAGGGGGAGACTGCTACTGGCCTCTGTGAAACACCTAATCTCTGGCGACTGACAGCTCACTTTGGGGGGTGCATTCTTCCCTCACCTGGGGTCCAACTGGGTGCCACTTGGCTCTGCCTGACCCTGCTCTAAGCTTTTAGGGCTCTGTGCTTCATTTAAAATTCTCACTTGTTTGTAGAGATCTTTTCTCATGGCACCATGAGGGTTGGAAAGAGGAATAAGAGTGATCATGGTGGGAAGAATTGCAAATGTTGTCCTGGGTGCCCATTGGTGCCCAGTACCAGTGGCACCAGGGACAGGGAGAGAGGCAGCACCTTGTTCTACAGGTTTGCTTTTGGGGATCAAGGAGCAAGCAGAAGAGCTCTTAACATTGCCCACGGAAGATCAGCTGCCAACACTCTCTGTGGATCGATCTCAGGGGGCACCAGAAGGTCCAGCAGAAACATCCAGTTCATCAACGGTCTTCCTGTGCAGTCCCACATAGGACTGCGCACGCGCAGGCCTGCCGATACCAGAGATTTTCAAAGCTCAACAATACTAGGGGGCGCTCTCACCTCTTTGCGCACATGTGCGGCCGCTTTCCCACCCAAACGGCTCCTAAGAGGCGGAGCGCTCCCCGCATACCCTCAGTTTCTCTTTCGCCGCCGATCGGAGTAGGTTTCCTAGCTTGTTCGTCATGATGTCGGAGACTGCGAGTGTGTTACTTGTGGAGGGAAAATGACTAGGTCGGATGGACATTTGAGCTGTTTCTATTGCCTGGGAGAGACGCATAATACTCAGTCGTGTAAGCATTGTCAGGCTTTTACGTCCAAGGCAAGAGCGGAGCGGGCGGGTCGCTTACAAGCTTCCCTTTGGCGACGGTCGATGTCGGTTGATGATCCATTGATGATCCATCTCCCCAACCCGTAAAGGCGTCTGAAAAATCCGCCTCCTGACCCGGCCCGGGATCCACTAGCTCTCGACTCTCCCATTCCCGCCCTTCTCCGAGTCAGTCAGAACCAAGGCCTTTGGGGGTGCGGGCAGCCCCGCGGAGTGCGTTGGAACCAGCCATCTCCGACAAGGAATCATCGGTTCCAAGATTGCATCGGAACCATCCTCTATCGTCTAAGGACGGCTCTTCGCGAGACCCTCAGGAACCGACACCCCCACGGAGTGGAACACCATCGGTTCCGAGACCGCCGTCGGTTCCGGAGACGTCGGAACCATCATCGATCCTGGACAAACGGGGCTCGGTGACGGAAAAGAAGAAACGCAAGCATTCTTCCAAGAGTGACGCTGCAGTCCTAGAGAGCATCATCTCCAGTCCTCCCCAGACGACGTCATTATCCTGGACAAGCCCCCTACACCTTCGGGGCACCCTCGCTCAGCATCTCGGGACCCTCGGTCCCCCAGGTCTTCTGAGAGCGACAGAGGCCGGACACGACGTCGTCACAGCCTTTGCTCGTACTGGAGCCGATCTCGAGAGGACCGTTTCAGTGAGGAACCGACCTCTTATTATCGGGGAAGGTCCTCCCCTGGTTCAGATCACCTGTATCGACGGGTCTCTCGGTCCCCATCATTCCACGACTACCCTTATGATGACCCTAGGGGAACACCTCGTTATTCGGAGGGGGACTTCCCTCGGAACCGCGACCGGTATAGCGTTTCCCCATTGTCAGAATCACCCACCAGGGAGATCAGTCCGACAGAGGAGGCTTCACCCACAGACGACTTTAGGGCTTACAATGACCTTCTGCAGTGGATGGCTAAGGCCTTGGATATCGAGGTGTCGTTCACGGAGTCCAGATTCACGGACAAAATTCTCCAACATATATATTCGGGCTCTACCCGATGCTCACCCGTTTCTGTCTATTCATCCTCCCCCGTCCTCGTTGGTTACCGAGGAAATGCAGACGAGGTCTAAGCAGGGCTCGATGTCGGTTCCTGTGGATAAGGACAGTCGGAGAATCGACGCCATGGGAAGGAAGGTTTACACCTCTGCCACTTTTGGAGTTAAAGTAGCCAATTATGCGGCCATGATGGCAGCCTACCAGTTACTTCTCTGGAAGAAGGTTGCAGCTTTCGTCCCCAAACTTCCGGATGACCAGAAGATTTTCCTTCGGGTGATTCAGGAGGAAGGTGCGAGACTCTCACGTCACCAGATAAATGCGAGCCGGAGTGCGGCGGATACAGCTGCTCGTTCTCTACTGTCGGCTGTGGTATTACGTCGCTATGCCTGGCTACGTACAACAGCCCTTCCTCCTGACACAAGGAATAAAGTTGAGGATTTCCCCTTTGAGGGGAATACACTGTTTTCTGAATGGATAGACGAGTTTTTCTCTAAAAAGAGAACGGACAGGTTAACAGCGAAGTCGTATGGACCCCTTACCAAGCTTCCAGACCCTATCACAGGTCCTTTCAGTGGAATCGCCAACAGCGTTATCAACCGTATCAGGGGTACGGATACCAATCCCATCGGACCTACCAGAGTCCTCAGCCGTCCTTCAATCGACGTAGACAGAACCAGAGGGGTCGGGTTGGCTCGCACCAGCAGCCAAAGGACCAACCGCAGTCACAAAAGAATTTCTGACAATTACAGGGCTCTGACCCTTTTTTCGGAGTCAGACTGAGTCACTATTTAGCTGAATGGCAATCCGTTACTTCTGATAGTTGGGTTTTATCTATTGTTGATGTTGGATATAAAATAGTTTGTTGAGTTACCTTATCTATGTCTCTCTGTCTTTCCTTGCGATACTCCTAATCAGGAAGTGTTCACTGAACTCACCACTCTGTTACAAAAGGGGGCCATTGAAAAGGTCTCACGTACGGAATCGGAGTTGGGGTTTTACTCTAACCTTTTCATGGTGGAGAAAAAGGATGGTGGTTTGAGACCCATCCTGGATCTGAGGGCCTTGAACAAGTTGGTTCGGGTTCGAAAGTTTAAAATGGTCACCCTTCAGGTAGTCTTGGAGTTACTACCTCCAAATTCCTGGTTTGCTGTCCTAGACCTTAAGGATGCTTACTTTCATATCTCGATATTTTTGGAGCATAAGAAATTTCTCCGTTTTACATATGGGGACCGTATTTTTCAATACAGAGTGTTACCCTTTGGGTTGGCGTCTGCTCCCAGGGTTTTCACAAAATGTATGGCCACAGTGGTGGCTCACTTACGACTCCTGGGATGCTGCGTTTTCCCGTATCTCGGTGACTGGTTATTGGTGGGGAAATCCCCTGGCCCGGTAGTACACCAGGTGTCTTTGACTTTGGAGGTGTGTCTCAGATTGGGGCATTTTGTGAATCACAAGAAGTCTCAACTGGTTCCCGTCGAGAAGATCCAGTTCATCGGAATAGTACTGGATGGTGTTAGAAACATGGGCTTTTTACCTACTGAAAGGGCTCTTAAGATTAAGGCCCTCGTACTTAGATTGAAACGTTGTCGTTTCCAGTCTGCTACGTTTTTCCAGTGCCTTCTTGGGTGTATGGCATCAACTACTGCGGTGGTGCCCCTGGCACGGCTTCACATGAGGCCCTTGCAGTTGTGGTTTAACTCTGTTTTTCCCCGAGAGGGATTCCCAGAACAGGAGATTCTCTGTTCCCAGGAGGGTGTTGAACTCCCCAGACTGGTGGTCGAGTGATTCTAACCTTTTCAAGGGCAGGGAATTTGGTTACAAACAACCGCAACTTACGATTACCACAGATGCCTCCCTTTTGGGTTGGGGGGCCCATTGTGAGGGTTCCTATGCCCGTGGGGTTTGGTCGGACGATGAACGTACTGAACATATTAACTTGCTCGAGTTAAGGGCAATTTTTTATGCTCTGATTTCCTTTGCAGAAGCCGTCCAGAACAAGTCCGTCCAGGTGTTGACGGACAACACGACGGCAATGTTCTATTTGAACAAACAGGGAGGAATAGCATCGGTCTCCCTGTGCACCGAAGCGGTGAAGCTGTGGCAGTGGGCCCAGGAGCACTCGGTTTGGCTACAGGCTGTGCACATTCTGGGGGTGGAAAATTCCCTGACGGATCGTTTGAGCAGACTGCAAGGGGACCAGCACGAGTGGTCCCTCCAGGACGAGTATCTGTTACCTGTTTTTGCCATGTGGGGTGTTCCCAAGATAGACCTCTTCGCATCAGAAGAGAATGCCAAAGCTCAGAACTATTGCTCCGGAGGAGGAGGAGGAGTAAAGTCACTTGGGGACACGTTTCAACTCGGGTGGTGGGGTCACCTGTATTACGCGTTCCCCCCATTTCCCCTTCTGACCAGAACCATCAGCAAGATACAGCGGGACAGGACCTCTGTCATCCTAGTAGCCCCTTTCTGGCCCCGACAGCCATGGTTCCACTCCCTGCTCCAGCTTCAAGTTCAATCCTTCCGGTTCCCAGTGGTATCAGACCTTTTGTCTTGGAGGGGGATCCTCCATCACGATGTTGGGAGGCTGCGATTGACAGCCTGGCTGATCACACAGGGGCCTCGTTCTCCTCTGCAGTTGCTCATGTTTTGGAAAATGCCAGGCGTCTGTCCACTAGACAATCGTATACTCTTAAGTGGAATAAGTTTTCAGAGTGGTGTCAGCGGAGGGGGATTAGCCCTCTGCTCTCTTCCCTTCTGGAAATTTTGTATTTTTTATGGGAGATTAAGCAAACGGGGCTCACTAACAGCTCAGTGAAGGTATACTTGGCGGCCATTTCCGCTTTTCATCCCCCTATTGATGAGAAATCGATTTTCTCTCACTATACGTCCAAATTATTTTTGAAGGGTCTGAATAACCTTTTCCCTCCTTTTCGGACCATTGGTTTTGTCTCGGTTGATGTCTGCACCCTTTGAACCTTTGGCTTCATGTTCACTACATTTTTTGACCTTGAAAGTGGTCTTTCTGGTGGCCATCACCTCAGCGAGAAGGGTCGGTGAGTTAGCGGCACTGTCGTGTGACCCACCGTATTTAAAGATTGATTCATAAGGAAAAGGTGGTCTTGCGAACCAAGGTGGATTTTTTGCCTAAGGTTGTGTCTAGCTTCCACCTGTCTCAGGATATTTCCTTGCCGGTTTTCTTTCCTTCATATACATCTAGGGCAGAGAGGGCTTTACATTCACTCAATGTTAGAAGGGATCTCCTCTTTTATTTAGACAGGGTGGGAGCGTTCCGTATTGATTCTAACCTTCTTCCCAGTCTATTTCCCGTTGGGTTGTGCAGGCAATTTTGACTTGCTACAAAACAGCTAACCTGTCTTGCCCGTTAGAGGAAATGTTCCTCCTGTCTGGAAACAGTTATCGGTGGAAGAGAAAAGATTAAATTTCTTGTTGCCCTGTTGGTACAGGGTTACAGTTGGACGGGGATTTTGATTACTTTCCCACAAATAATCGGGAAATTTTTTTACAGAAATACCCTTCCGTTTTGATTTCTAAGATGACGTATTACCATCCGTTTGTAGTTAGTTGGATAGATCGAATTTGGGCTCCACCAGATCTTTCCATTAATGTCATGTAAAATCAGAGTCAACCCATGGTCAGACCACGCCATTCTTCTTACATCTTTTTTTGGACAACCTTTGAAAAAGAAACACAGATTATCTTGGCGGCTTAGAGAGGTTTCCGTATGGAACTGGAGATCATTATAACTTTGGAACAACAAAAATGAATAAAACCTGAGATGAACTTACTAGATTGGTGGGAAAAGATGAAAGTTGCTGTTAAACATGCTGCTGTTCGGTCCAGGAAGAGGCATGGAACATATGAATTAATTTCTTACCATAGGGCTATCCAAAATGGACTTAGAGCTAGATGGAGGATGTCTAGTCTAAGGGCTTAGGAATAGACATTGAACGCTTTCGGCGAAACCAGGAAGTGATCAAACGTTATCGACTCACGTTATGGCAACGTAGGAATCTAGCACGAGTGGCCAGAACATCGGGCCGAATTATTGAAAAAGGGGAATGGCAGAAAGATCGCCTCCCTCGCACCAGTCAGTCTCTACTTGAGTTAAGGAAAACAGATTCACCACAGGAATTCTTTCGAGATCCAGTCGAGATTGCAGGGGAAGTCTCCAGATTTTATAAGGATTAATATGCGTCTTCTGTCCCCCTTCCAGATGAATCTTATACGAGTCGATATTTAGAAAGTTTGTTAGGTCAGACTCCAACACACAGAGAAGACTTTATGGAACTGGCTGACCCTTTCTTGGAAGAAACGGAAATCTGCTCCTGGACCGGATGGCTTACCTTATGGGTTTTATAAAGATTTTAAAGAACATCTAATTCCAATGTTAACAGAAGTTTTTAATGGAATGATGGAGAGGTCACAAGTTGGACGTAGTTTTTTGGACGGAGTTATGCGTTTGTTATATAAAGGAGGTGATCCTACGATTATCGGGAATTGGAGACCTCTTACAGTTAATAATACTGATTATCGTATCCTTATGAGAGCGATTAACAACAGGCTCAAGAAACTAGCAGATGAACTTGTTGGACAGACGTCTTCAGTACCAGGCAGGAGGATGTCACATACTACTTGTATTTTTCGACAAATTTTTAATCATCTACAACATGACAAACAACATCTATGTCTCCTACAATTGGATCAAAGTAAAGCCTTTGATCGAGTAGATCGAAAATACATGTGGGCTGTATTGCAATATCATGGCTTGCCAAAACCTCTGATTAATCTCATACGTGCATTATATACAGGTGCTACGGTGACTCCAAACATCCAGGGGTGTCAAGGTCCTCCGTTTCCAGTGTTCACAGGAGTACGACAAGGATGTCCCCTTAGTCCTCTTTTATATGTTTTGACATTAGATCCCTACATAAAGACCAGCTTATCAAAGGGATTTCGCCTGTGAGTGATTCCAATTACCGAATTACTGTTTTAGCTCATGCAGATGACTGTTACGTTCTTCTTCAGAGCCAAGAGGAACTCTTGAGAGTATGGGACCACCTACGTCGTTATGAAATTGTCTCAGGAGCTAAAATTAATAAAGGGAAGATCAAAATTTATGATTTAGATGGCAACACTGGAATCATAGAGATGACACCAATGGAGGATGAAACTGAAACACAAGGAGTTGATAGGGCGAAGCGACCTGAAAGAACAGAAATAGCAGAGTTGAAAATACTAGGTGTGATTTTTACCATGAGAGCTGACGGTTGGAAAAGTAATTGGGAAGGGTGGCAACATCGTGTCCTTGGACAATTAGACAAGTGGAGGAATTGGAAATTATCTACAGAAAAATACAATTTTTTCCCACTTACTGTGTCCCAGCAGGGAATTACCTTGCCACGGTGTATCCTCCACCAGAGTTGACCATTTCCTGTGTTACAAGAGCGCTTCATAAATGGATTTTTGGGTCGCTTCATTTTCCTTTGTCTAGGTTGGTTATCCAAAGAGAGCATCATGAGGGAGGACTAGGATTACCTGATATTGGACTTGGTTTCTTTCAATATTTCAATATTTCCAGTATTCAATTGTGGAACTTGGGTACAAACAACACCTAATCTTCTGACACAAGAAACTTACACTAAACGGTTTTTTATGGACAGTTGGGAAAAAACTAAGTGGGCTAACAAATGGTGGATTGAAGGTTGCTTCCCAGCACGCTTGACAGCAATAATGAAAAAAGAACTCCCAGTGTTTTTGGTAGAGGCGGCGGTGGGGATACAAAAGTATCGCATTCATGCATTTGAGGTGAAGGGCTCTACTCCTGGAGTTAGGGGTGCTACTGGGAAATTGTATTGGACTTCTTTACAACGTTCTAAGCTGACCCCTTATGATGAGCAAAGACGGCATAAGGACTTATCACTTTACCTTAGGAACCAAATATTCCCTATTCCAACATTTAAAGATGGGACTATCCCTTACGCTCTCAAGAGATTCGAGATGGAGAACATATAATCAAGTATTACCTGTGGGAACGAATAAGTTTGGAGCTCCAGAGGAGGAACAACGCTGTCCTAGAGTAGCTTGTCAGAACTTGTATCCTCAACAGCAAGTTCCAGAAACCATCCCTCACGCTGTCAAGGAATGCGTTGCTGTGAAGAAAGAGTGGGCTGGGTTAGCAAGAGCGCTTCGATGGCCATTTCTAATACATCAATCTTGGGAGACTAGTGTCAGATTTGGAACCAACAGAAGGGTATGATGGTCCCAAAGTAGGTGGGCGAAGGAACGAACAACGTGAAAGGGGACAGAGAGGAATAATGTGTATTAAACCCCCATGGGCTGTAGTCAGATTAGTAAACCTTATTGTTCTTACTGCCATCATGAGAAATAGGAGGCAACAGAATTATTCTAAAAAGTCAGTTCCCCTCGTACGTACAATCTCGTATGTGACTGATTACTTGGGAAAAGTGAAAAGATGGGAGGGAAAGGGGACAAAGAATGTGGTTTGGTTGAATAGGTGGAGGTGGTTTATTGAGGTCAACCCTCCTGTTCCATGATGTGTGTATAGATATATTAGGTATTACCTGTATTTAACGATGTGCCGGAATGTTGACAGCTTTGTTCAAGTTCGTAACGTGTGCATAGCTGTATATCTCTGTGTGTGTATATGTATGTATATATATAGATATATATGTATATATAGTTTATGCCTGAATGTTGATGGCATAAATAATACTAAGTGTAAGTGTAATAGTCACCTAGAGCAGAGTCACCTGGGCTCAGGAGCACATGGTCTGCAGCTGCTAGAGGAGGTAAGGGCTTTTTGCCTTTCTTGGCTGTGGTGGGTTAAGCTGAGAAGCTAAGGGTGGTCCTCTCTAGCTTTGGGGCTTTTTGTGTGTAGTTTTGTGTTGATTTGAGTGTAGTTTTGAGGCTGAGTGTGTTTGGGCTTGATTGTGTTTGAGGGTGAGTGTGTTTGTAAGGCTGCTGGGGGTTGCTGGAGTACAAGCCACACACCCCCTTTGTGCTCACCTCCTGTGCTTAGCAGGAAGTGACCTTTTGCATTGAAAAGGCAACTGCTGGGCAGGGGCGCGAGCCTTTGGCGCGAGCCGAAGGGCGAGAGCTAAAGGGCTCTTGGCCTGTGGCTCTTAGCCGGGGGATCATAGCCGTTTTCTTTCCTCTTAGTGTGTTATTCCTAAAACAGAATAATGAAGTCAGAATGCCAGCAGGGGGTTGGGGGCTTTCCAGTGTATTGCACTGAGTGTCACATGTATGACTATCTGCCTTCTGGTCAGAAGTCCTGGATGTGTGCTCGCTGCAAGGAGCTCCTGGTTCTCAGGGAACGAGTACGTACCCTTGAGGCCAAGGTGGCTGACCTGGAGAAGCGGAGACAGTTAGATAGGCACGAGGACAAGATTCTCAGGGACAGGATAGATGTGTCCCACTCTAAAAATGGCAGCGTTCTTGTTGTCAAGGAGAATGAGGATCTTGTGGAATCAGGGCACCGTACTGAGGATAAGGGGAACATGCCCTCAGAAGGGACATCTTCTTCAGTCGGTGAACAGGTTTCCTTTCGCATCAAGGAACCATCCCTGGGTGGGGCGGGAGGGAGGCTCTTGGTAGTTGGTGATTCGATCCTTAGACAAGTAGATAGCTGGGTGGCACAACCGCGTTCTGACCGTATGGTGACTTGCCTGCCTGGTGCGAAGGTAGCGGACATTACGCGTGTTATAGATAGGCTGGTAGATAGTGCTGGGGAAGAGTCAGCGGTCGTGGTCCATGTTGGAACCAACGATGTTGGGAAATGCAGTCGTGAGGTCTTGGAACAAAAATTTAGGCTGTTAGGCAGGAGACTCAAGGCCAGGACCTCCAAGGTAGCCTTCTCAGAAGTGCTACCTGTTCCACGCGCAGGGCCAGAGAGACAAACGCAGATCAGGAGTCTCAATGCGTGGATGAGACGATGGTGTAGGGAGGAAGGGTTCAAGTTTGTTAGGCACTGGGATTCTTTTTGGGACAAGCGGGAGCTGTACAAGAGAGACGGTCTCGACTTGTCCCGAGAAGGTACCCGGCTGCTGGCACTTAAAATCAAAAAGGTGGCAGAGCAGTTTTTAAACTAAATGCTAGGGGAAAGCCGACAAGAGATAAAGTGTCTCTGGTTCAGGATGGTTCATCTCAGAGAGATGAAGGGCTAGGTATAACACTTCTACAGGGAGAGAGTTGTCAACTGAGATGGAGACAAACAGTGCAGATGACCTAACTACGTCTCGAGGCAAAGTGTGCCGGGGAAGTTACAGGTGTTTATATACAAATGCTAGAAGTGTCTGAGGTAAAATTGGGGAGCTGGAATGTTTAGTGTTGGGCGAATCCATAGACATTGTGGGCATATCAGAAACTTGGTGGGATGAGGAAAATCAGTGAGACACGGTGATTCCTGGATATAAATTATATCGGAAGGATAGGGAGGGAAGGGTTGGTGGTGGGGTGGCTCTATATGACAGAGAAGGTATACATTCCAGTAAGATTGAGAAGGTAACTGAATTAGATTCGCTTCTGGAAATGCTATGGGTTGAAATTACGGGCCCAAATGGAAACTTAACTGTGGGAGTTTGTTATCGCCCTCCAGATCAGAAAATAGAGGAGGATTATAAAATGATGACAGGATTAAAGATGGCTGCTAAACAAAAAAACTGTGTTGTAATGGGTGATTTTAACTACCCACACATTGACTGGGCCAATGGGTGTTCGAATCGGGGGAGAGAAAGTGAGTTTCTAGACTGTCTCAATGACTGTGCTATGGAACATATGGTTACAGAACCTACTAGGGGAGAGGTGATCCTGGATTTGGTCCTCAGTAATGCTGAAGACCTGGTGAGAGATGTAAATGTGATCGCACCACTTGGGAACAGTGACCATAATGTTATTGAGTACAACATATGTATAAATAGGAAATTGCCAAATAAGACCAACACAGCCATGTTTAACTTCAAAAGGGGTAACTTTTCTGAGATGAGGGGGTACGTGAAGAAGAAACTGAAAGGGAAAGTAAAAAAGGTCAAAACACTTGGGGAATCTTGGAGACTATTTAAAACTACAATCCTGGAAGCTCAAATTAAATATATACCGCTGGTTAGGAAAGGCACAAATAGGTTTAGGAAAAGGCCAGCATGGTTAACAAGCAATGTAATAGAAGCTGTAAAAGGTAAAAAGGATTCTTTTAGGCAGTGGAAAACTAGTCGGAGTGAGGTTGATAAAAAGGAGCATAAGCTGTGGCAAAAAAAGTGCAAGTCTGTGATCAGACAGGCAAAAAGGGAATATGAGGAGCATATTGCAAAGAACATAAAGAAAAACAATAAACAATTCTTTAAATATATTAGAAGTAGGAAACCAGCTAGGGAGGCAGTGGGGCCCTTGGATGACCAAGGTGTAAAAGGATTACTAAAGGGTGATAGGGAAATGGCCGAGAAGCTGAATGCGTTCTTTGCTTCTGTCTTCACTGTGGAAGATAAGAAGTGCATGCCCACTCCGGAAGCACTGACTTTGGGAGGGGTTTTGAAAGACCTGAGTCACATTGAGGTGACGAGAGAGGAGGTTATGCGACTGCTAGATAATTTAAAAACTGATAAATCACCGGGCCCAGATGGCATACATCCAAGAGTTCTGAAAGAACTCAAGTGTGAACTTGTAGATCTCCTCACAATAATATGTAATCTGTCATTAAACTCTGCATCTGTTCCTGAGGACTGGAAGGTAGCTAATGTTGTCCCCATCTTTAAAAAAGGTTCCAGGGGAGATCCGGGAAATTACAGGCCAGTCAGCCTGACGTCAATACCGGGTAAGTTGGTGGAAACTATTATCAAAAATAAAATTAGTGGGCACATTGATGACCAAAAGCTGATGAGGAAAACTCAGCATGGGTTCTGTAAGGGAAGATCTTGTCTCACCAATCTGTTAGAGTTCTTTGAGGGAGTGAACAAACAAGTGGACAAGGGAGACCCAACAGATATTGTTTATCTTGACTTCCAGAAAGCTTTTGACAAAGTTCCTCATCAAAGGCTCCTAAGTAAGCTCAGTAGCTATGGGATAAAGGGCCAAGTCCTCTTGTGGATCGAAAACTGGCTAATTAATAGGAAACAGAGAGTGAGTATAAACGGGCACTTCTCACAGTGGAGGGTGGTGAGCAGTGGGGTGCCACAGGGGTCGGTATTGGGTCCAATGCTTTTTAACTTGTTTATTAATGATTTGGAATTGGGATTAAGCAGTGAAGTGGCTAAATTTGCAGATGACACGAAATTGTTCAGGGTGGTGAAAGCCAGAGAGGATTGTGAGGCACTCCAAAGGGATCTGTCGAGGCTAGAAGAGTGGGCATCCATGTGGCAAATGAGGTTCAATGTAGCCAAGTGCAAAGTAATGCACATTGGAACCAAAAATCCAAAATATAAATACAAGTTGATGGGGTCTAAACTGGCGGAGACTGACCAAGAGAGAGATCTTGGAGTCATGATAGATAACTCACTAAAAACGTCAGCACAGTGTGCGACTGCCATAAAAAAAGCTAATGCTATGCTAGGGGTTATTAGGAAAGGGATTGAAAACAAATCAGCCGGTATCATAATGCCTCTGTATAAATCGATGGTGAGGCCTCATTTGGAGTACTGTGTACAGTTCTGGTCGCCACACCTTAAAAAAGATATCATAGCACTGGAAAAAGTACAGAGAAGGGCAACTAAAATGATTAAAGGGTTAGAACAGTTTCCCTATGAGGAAAGATTGAGGCGCTTGGGGCTCTTTAGCCTGGAGAAAAGACGACTGAGGGGAGACATGATAGAGGTTTACAAGATAATGCACGGGTTAGAGAAGGTAGAGAAAGATGTGTTTTTCTCCCTTTCTCACAATACAAGAACTCGTGGGCACTCTATGAAATTATTGAGCAGTCGGGTTAGAACAGATAGAAGAAAATACTACTTTACACAAAGGGTGATAAACACATGGAATTCGTTGCCACAGGAGGTGGTGGCAGCTACAAGCATTGCCAGCTTCAAGAGGGGACTGGACAAATATATGGAGCAGAGGTCCATCAGTGGCTATTAGCCACAGGAGATAGATGGTATTCTCTTTGTGGGGAGGTGGTGCTCTGTTGTCTTGGTGCTGGAAGGAAGGCAGTGGGAGGGCTTCTGGTGTCCTGGCCTCACTGACAGTCCTTTAGATGGCACTGGATTTCTAGCCACTGTGTGTGACAGAATGTTGGACTGGATGGGCCACTGGCCTGATCCAACATGGCTTTGCTTATGTTCTTAGTGAAATAATAATAGTAATTGTATATGTATTAATAGCTTTAGTATAGGTGTAAGTATATTGTAGTTATACTTATTGAAATTTGTTAAAATATATCTAATGTAATCTAAAGTATTTCAAGTTCTTAAAAGTACCTTGAAGTTTTTGAAAATTTGGAAGATTTTGTAAGACGGTGTAATACTGTATTTTATAGTGTTTCTTGTAGAATGGTATTATTATAAATAAAAACTATTTTCCTTAAAAAAAAACTATTTTCCTAGTGGATCAACTGGTGTTTATCAAGATCAACCTCCCCCTGCTGGGGTATCTGGGGACCCGGAATCTTGGCTCTGAGAAACACCAGTCTCTCTCTGCACCAATGGCAGGTTGCTTCACCTTAAGTTAGGCTCCAGAGGGCCCCAGTCCATGTTAGGAACTCATCCATTCTTCCCAACCACAGCTGCCTTCCCTCTCTGCTCCAGACTTTTTCTCATCTCTAAGCCTCTCCCTTCATAATCTCTTACGTCCTGCTGCAACCTAAACAGCAAATCCAAGATCCATCATTTCAGTACCCACTCTCTCAGTAGATCCTCTGTCCTGAAGAAGCAGGCTATGAGTCTCTTTTTCTGGACCATCAGTCTGGCCCAGCATCTCCTCTCTCTGTCCTTTCTTGTGACCTTCTTCAATTTCATTATATTTTGTGCAAGTTCAATTTTGCCTTCACATCAACGATTCAGGATATCCAGATACAAACACAAATTAAAAGGATATCACATAATTTCATTAACACAATCTGTCCTGTCCTGTCCTTTGACTCAACTTAAATTTGTAAAAGAACACTGTGATGAACTTGCTTGTGGCATGGGGCTCTGCACAGAGGCCCGTTTCAGACAAGTAAATTGAAACTATGGGGTTCCTCTCTCATTTCACTCGTGTCAAATCCTTACTTGCTTGTGGTGCAGTGCTCTGATCAGGTCATTCTCAGATCTCTGGTGGTCCCCACATCGCAGGGACAGGTCTTGTTGGCAGGAGACCTTCCTTGTGGCCAGAGGAATATCCACTTGTCTGGGGTCTGAAGGCTTGCGCTGCCAGAGACCCTGGGGGGGATATACTCGTATGGTGGGCAACACATCATAGAGGTGGGATTCTGGATGGCTGTAGCACCCCCTCGGTTTTTCATTTTGGCTTCTCAAAGTAAAACTGGAATTTGATGGGAGAAGGCCTCCCTGGCAGATTCCCATCTGACAGGGGTTTTTCGGCTGTCACTTTCTTCTGAATAACATTCTCTCCATGTTTCCTGCCCACCCATCCCCCTCTCGGCAGCCACTCGAATGCCAACCGGGGCCAGTGAAGGGGGCCCCCGCAGGGAGAGGGTGGCTGCCATCGAAACCCACTTCTCCCATGTGGCAGCCGCCCTCCAGGGCCAGTGAAGGGGGCCCCCGCAGGAAGGGGGCAGCTGCCGTCAAAACCCACTTCTCCAACGTGGTGGCCGCCCTCTCGCCAGACACTCGAACCCCAACTGGGGCCAGTGAAGGGGGCCCCCGTAGGGAGGGGGCCTCCGCTGCTAGCACCCACCTTCCGGTCATGGCTGCCGCCCTTTCCCCACTCACCCCCAACCGGGGCCAGTGAAGGGGGCCCCCGCAGGAAGGGGGTGGCCGCTGTCGAAACTCGGCTCTCCAACGTAGCGGTCGCCCTCTTGCCAGCCACATGAGCCACATGAACCCCAACCGGGGGCCCCCACAGGGAGGGGGTGTCCGCTGCCGGTCTCTAGCCAGCCACTCGAACGCCAACTGGGGCAGGTGAAGGGGGCAGCTGCTGTCGATATCCACCTCTCCGACGTGGTGGCCGCCCTCTGCCCTCTTCCCCACTCACTCCACCCTGTTCTTGAGAAGGGGGCGGCCGCTACCATCACCCACCTCTCTGTCTTGGTGGCCGGCCTCTGTCTTCTTCCCCCATCGTTGCCACCACTTCTAGAAGATAGACCTCTCCACAGCCAGACCATGGGTTTTGTCAGCAGCCACATCCTTCATGTGTAGGTCATGCACAATCCCCTGACAATGGACACGGTCCTGCACTCACTCAAGCAATCCTCCATGTCCTGCCCATGCAGGCCTTATGCTGTTCACCTGCTTCTGCCACCACATCCGTGAGGTGGGTTCTGTAGGTCCCTGTTGGTCTCGGTGTGGGGCCCTTTCTTTGTGTCGTTGGTGACTGTCCTGCTCCTGCGGGCACAAGGGCCCCTCCGAGTGGGGAGGGTGCTTCTGTGCCCACGTCCTTCCTTTGCCAACACTGCGGGAAGTGGGTTTCGTCAGTGACCATCCTGCTCCTGCGAGCGCAAGGGCCCCTCTGAGTGGGGAGGCTGCTTCTTCTCCCTTCCCCCAGGTGTTGACACCACCACGTTCTCCTCTTATTCTTTATAAACTCTACTACTTCCATTATAATTTGTATTATTAACAAAACAGTCTAAGGCACATGATGAGCTTCCTTTATTGACTGCGTCACGTTCGTGAAGTGGGTTTCGTCGGCGACCATCCTGCTCCTGCGAGTGCAAGGGCCCCTCTGAGGGTCAATCCCCAAAGTCCGGTGACAAGTAGGACAGTGGCCCAGGTCAGAGCCCTGCCCCTAACGCAAGCAAGCTGACACACCACGTCACTGAGGTGGGACTCGTTGTCCACTGCCCAAAAAGGCTCCCTCTGAACAGGGTAGCATAAGTTTCCTTCCCTCAAGGTGTGGAAGACATCCTTTCCATCCCTCCCATGCCTTCCATTCCAGCAAGGGGCCTTTGAATTGCTACATGATCTCCTGTTACGGAGTTCGATTTCACTCAAGTACATCCATTCATTTCCCATCATGGAGAGTTGGTCTCACCGCCCCCAGGGGGGCATCTATTGTTGATGCAGCCCCATGTAGGTGGGTTTTGTGGGCAGCCACCTCTCCTGGACAGGAGCACAAGTCTCTCTCCTTCCCCCAAGGGTGGGTAAGGGTCAGTCAGAATAGGGGAGGGGAAGTTGTTGTTTGTCTCTTTGGAAAAGTGATAATCGAGGGGTGTTACATGAGAACCTTTGGTGGGGAAAGTCGACTCAAGTGAAAATATGTGGGGAAAACAAGGCCTTTCTGAATCAAGCCGGTCCGTTGAAAAGTTCGTGGTCCGCGGAAGCGCACGAACCACGAACCGGCGATCTGTGGCCTCCTCTACCTGTGAGCAAAGTCAGTGGGTCAACATTGAAAGATCTTATTATAATCCTTGTCACCTATCAGATATAATTTGGAACAGCCCTACAGAATGACTGGTCCCCAGCATTAGCAATGAGCTTGGCTACAATAAAAGTATAGGATAAGGAGAGGAAGTGGCTAGTGCCCAATGTATCACCTATGGCTTCCTTCCTGGAGCAAAGTTGGTTCCAACTGGCATTACATCCCCAAAACTACAACCTATAAAGACATAAATCTAAATTAACCGATGTTATTTAAAAAAAGGCAACTCTTATAGAAGTCAAAATTGGAGGAAGACTCACAGACCAAGTTCCCCTGGTTCCAATATTTGCAAATCAAACGCTTATTGGAATGCCGGGGAAGTCAAGGAGGTATTTAATAGACAGAAAACAGATTTTG
Source organism: Eublepharis macularius (assembly GCF_028583425.1). Lineage (NCBI taxonomy): Eukaryota > Metazoa > Chordata > Lepidosauria > Squamata > Eublepharidae > Eublepharis > Eublepharis macularius. The sequence continues at coordinate 12,074,102 of NC_072799.1, forward strand.
AGTTAATCCTGGATTGAAAATGCATACAGCGTAAGGACCGAATTTCCAAGCTTTATGAAGTATCTGATCTTCTGGGAAAGGGCATGTGGGCAAAAAATAAAAATATCAGATGCCCAAAGGGATATAATCTGGAAAAACAGGAACCTAAATACTAGAGCTGTTAATATTCGGACTCAATTTTAAAATAACGTCCAGGTGGTATATGTCCCCAACTCAACTACACATGATCAATGTGGCTCAATTGGATGCTACAAGCATATTGTCCGAAATTCTTTACTCACATATTCAAAGTTACAGGTTACAGGGTCTCCCCTCAACTGGAGACAGTTTTGCTGGGCCTTTGGCAGGACACTTCTGTTCCATCCATTAGGAAAGAATATTTTTCCTCCTAGCAGCAGCCAGGTCAGTAATGGTCTCCAACTGCAACAAGGCATGTCTGCTGTTTGCTGATCGTTTATTATCGACTGACAGCCCAAACTTTCAATCCTCCGATTAAAATAGTTGGCTGCATTTTTTGGAATTTATGACTGATTCCAACCAGTCACAATTATCTAAGGCAGTAATTTGTAATATACTATCTAATCTTTAAAATTTAAGGGTCTGAGAAGCTGTTATATTTGTTATACTACTTGTTATGCTACCGATGCTTGCTCATTACTCCTGATCACCAAGTTGTCCCGTTGATACGCACTGTCATTGTTCTTTGATATACTGTGAAGGATACTGGCGTTTTGTTATAAAAATTTGAAAATAAAGTTACTTTTAAAAAAATGATAGGCAACTGGGATATTTTGTCAGGCTCTTCAACTCCCACTAATAAATCTGGGATTTCAGAATCCTCTTTGGGCCAAGCTTTGATTGACATTTGCTGTGCTTCTCTGACAACAAAGTTCTTTTGGCGATGAACTAACACAACGGTTCTTGAAGGATCTCTTGATGTAGTTATTATTCTGACAGCAGTCCATCAATCTAATTTACCAGTGATTTCAGGGCTTAATAACAAGACTCACTGCAATCCTAAGGACACTTTCCTGGGAGTAAGCACCACTGAATAACATGGGACTTACTTCTGAGTATACCTGCTTAGGATTGCTCCCTAAATCATCTTCCTGTAATGTTCTAGGCTTTGCAATCTTATCGAAGTAAGTCTTGTTTTCCTCTGGCAGCCGCTGGCCATTTCCTTCCTGCTTTATTTTTGCGCTTCTATCATGCCATTGCCCATCCCACTTTCATGACGTTGAGTTCACATACTGGGTCAAACGTTTTGATTGTTGTATCTGCATTGCGCTCCCATCTGTTCACATCCCACTGAAAAGCAGCATTTTCGTGTTTTCATCAGAGCTGACAAAAGCACATTCACGCCTCCCTTTGGTTTGTTTTCAAAAAGGCGGAATAGCTCTATATCAATGTTTCAATGTGAGCTTTGAACAGGCCCTGCAGCCCCTCGAAATCATGTGGTAAGTTACTACCTTGGCCGCTGTTTTCATTCTGAACTCATTGGTGGATTGTCGTGGTGACAAATTTCAAAGGTTATGTGTGCTCGGTATACCCTTTGTCTGAGGAGACCATCCACTCCGAAGGGACCCGTTCTGCTACTGATGGCACAAATGGTGGTCAACATGATCCAGGGTTCATTGGATCAGCGCTTGGCATATCTCAGTTACATTATTCGTAAGCGAAGTGCGTTATGTCCAATTCTGCATCTTGTCCCGATGTTGAGAATAATTGAAGAAAATGCACAGCACTGCACAGAGACAAAGGTTTCACAGATGCTGATATGCCCTGGCAGAAACGTCGGCTGAGTATGTCCATTACTCTGTGAAGTGCAGAAATAATTAGTGATTAATGGTATCAATTGCATGACCTTCAAAGTAGTATATAAAAAAATATTTTTTAAAAAATGAGAAAGGTTAGGTAATGCTCAATATAATTAGGTACCGTGTTTGAAGCACAGCCAAAATGATGCATAATGACAGAAGCCAACGATTCAAAGGCACAAGCAGTAAAAACAGTTTAAACTTTGGGGGGGGGAGTACAGCGCTATACTAGATCACCAACCTTCAGGATACAATTATGAAGAATGATTTCTACACCACTAGACAGTTTGTCCCCCCTCCACCCTCAAATTCTTATGTAAATATGGATTCACAAAGATACTGTGGAGGGTTGCATTGATTCAAACATACTAATTATTCTTGAAACTGGTAGCAGACAAGCACCAGATGTGGACTGGGACAGGTCACCTCATCATCTCCAGTATCTCCTGAGGCTGAGAGAGGATGCCAGGAGAGCTTGGTGGGAGGACTAGAACCATGAAGCTGATTTAAATTATGACCTTGCCCATTCACTGCTACCAAGAGACTACAGTGTAAAGTTTCTTAAGAGTAGAAAATGGGCTCGTGAATTGTCTAAATATATCATAAAGACGTCATCTAAATATCTAACAAAATATTCAATATTATGAAAGAAGGGAATAATCTCAAATATTTATTTTCCATGGGGCCATATACAAATTAGCACCTTCCTACTGTAAATAAAAATGTTTCTGAATTATTATTACTGTAACTGCAGTAGCGAAAAAGAGACTCCCTCAGGTAGTGATTCTGTGTTTGGCAAGGTGACCACACAGAGGCAATCCAAGTGAACAAGAAAGCTGCTAGCTGTAGCAGGAAAAGATGAGCAGCGCCTTCAGTCCCTGCAGTTGGGCACAAGCTGATAACTCTGTATCAGATCGCTGTCTTCCTTTCTGCACACAGCCATTTTTGAGCATCTTGAATCATTCCACACTTTGAAGATGTTGGTCAAATTGGTGTCTGGGTTTCAATTTTGGTTTTCTGGAGACATTCTAAACATCATTGTTGGCATAATTTGTCCTCTACAAATAATTGCCAAACACTAAGGGAGTTCACATTGGCCCATCCTTATCTTTGGAAGACTGCCGAGAGCGGTCGCTACCCATCCTCCGCAATGTTCTCAGGCTAGTAATGTTAGTCAAGCGTGCCCTGATTGGCTGAGAGGTCTTGAAAAACATGGCTGCTTTCACCCCGAAAAGCTCTGTTCACTATTTTCCTTCAGTGTGTGAGAGAGGAGATTTCTGCTTTCATGCTAAAGGCTTTCTGATTAGAACAGTGTGGCATAAATTGGACTTTCTGTATTTATGGAGAAACCTTCTGCCAATGAGAGAAGATAGTGTAAGTAATCCTAATCAGCAAACATTAGGTTGTTACTTGTTTATGCTTGCCTGTTTGGAGTCGTACCTATCTTGCAGTCATTCCTTGAATTGGTCTTTGAATAAACCTTAGTATACTTTTATTAGTCTGTATCAAGAGCGCTTGCTACCTGTAAACACTACAGTGGCACTTCGGAAGACCATTGTATTTCAAGGAGTCTAATGGTGTGCCAGTCTTTCCATCTTGCCCAGTTCATGCCAGAACCTGAATATGCCTTGCTATGCTATACTGTGGTCAAGAGTTATTCTGCAGCAAAAAGATTGCAAGACATTAAACCAAACTCACTGGAAATCAATTTGCAATTATAATATTCACCTAAATCTCCAAACATCACATTGCAAGCCTTTTATGTTCACCACTAGGTGGAAACTCAAATCTACACTATTTTATGAAGGATAATGATTCCAGATGTTGGAAAGGATGTGGTCTAACTGGAACTTTTTATACACTGCATCCTCTCCGTCGCAAGGCCTGCTACCAACTTGCCTCCCTCTGTGACCCTCGCATCAAGGGCAACATTACCACACAGGCAGGGCAGATGGAGGAGCTCTGCAGAGCGGTGCTCCATTTCCAGAGACAGAGGGCAGGAGACAAGGAACTGTGCAGCGGCGAGGGGCAGGCAGTGGTGGTGGTGGAGGAGGGGCAGGCGGTGGAAAGAGAGCCAGGCCAGGAAAGAGGCACCCCAACGAAACCTTCGATCTATGGACCTCGTTGGTGGGCAGCGTGGTTGGCCGCAGCACGGAGGACTCGGCGGGGGCCATGGTGCGCGAGTACCTTTCTGAGCCCACCGAGCCCCCCCCCATTGCAGTATCGGGTGAGGAAATCGGACCACTGGCCGGACCTGTCCATCGTCGCCACCAACATCCTTTCCTGCCCTCCCACCAGCGTGCAGAGCGAGCGGGTGTTCTCCCACATGGGAGATCTCCTCCATCCCCCCCGCACCCACCTGCACCAGGACCTGGTGGAAATGTTGAAGTTCATCAAGGTGAACCTCAACCTACTGGGGCATCCTCCCGTGGACCTGGACCTCCCCGGGATCTGAGCCACCCTGGACTTGTGGTATGAGACACTGTTGCTGTTTTATGATAGCAACAATGATACCTCAATAGTCTGCAGGTTTCTCTTTCTTGTTTCTTTATTGTGGTCATCAGTGAAGCAACAATGTAACAGGAAAAAACAGCAATTTAAATTCTGATATAAGAATATCACATGCAGTATTTCTTTCGCCAATTTTCAAAGTATGCTCAGTATTTGACAGAACCCATTCCATGCATTTCTTCATCATCTTCATTCGAAATGCAACAAAGCCTATTATAGGAAAGAAACAAATTAAATTGTATATTATTTTTTATTTAAACAAGTGAAATTTTGAAAAATGTTAAACTGCTCACCTATTTGATAGTTACTTTTTTCATAAGCTGCCTTTCTAGAGCTATGCTTGAGGAACCTAACAACCTCAAATATTCTTTAAAGTTAAACATGCACTATTTTTTGGTGAGGTAGCATCATTTGAAAGCCAAAACAAGAGTAAGAATAGGGATAAACTAGACAGAGGATGTGCGATCAAAAGGATTACTGCCTCAGAACCTCTTTCTGCATACACATATTTTAGCCAGTGCAACTACTATGGGCTTCCCTTTTAAGTGCTGTGATTTTAAAAAAGGAGTCCACTGCTTCTCCCATCATGCCATTTGCAAATACAAAAGAACCCAAGTGGAGGGATGCTGCTTTGGTCACAGTAAGAAAGAATAAGAGTGTGTGTGTGTAAGCATGTTATGCTGGATGCAAAGTTCTCTCATTATTCCCCAATGAACACAGGAATTTTGTCAGGGCTTTTTCTCTAGGAAAAGAGGTGATGGGACTCAGCGGGTTTCCAGCACCAGGGGCAATTCTTGGCAGGAGCTGGTTGCACACATGCTCCCAGGGCCAATGACACCAAATCACCTTTTCAGCGCTGGTTGGGAAGTCTGTCTGTTTGGAGATTCCTTTCTAGGCGTGATTTCGTTTGTTTGTGCCACTCTCCGTCTCTTAAGTTTTATTGTCCTGTACCTTTCTGGTGAGGCAGAAAGGTGACTGAGGTCGGCAGGTACTGCCGAAATGTTCCTCGGTGGTGGGACCCTAGGTTAAGGGCACTTAGCAGCTCCCTGGTATCCTCCCAATGGTGACACGTCCTGTCCCTTTCTGGCGAGGCAGGAAGATAAGTGAGGTCAGCTACCGCTGTATGTACGCTAAGATGGAGCTTCAGGTGTGGTCAGCCGGTAGCTGGCGCCTCGCTGAGAATACCAGCGCACTCTTTTTCGGCCTGTTGGGAATGGGGGGAACCTTCCCCTCCCCATGACGACACGTCCTGTCCCTCGTATCCTCCTCCTGATGACACGTCCCGTTTCTTTCTGGCGAGGCAGGAAAGTGAGGTCGGCAGCCGCTGCTGAAATGGTCCTCAGTGGTGGGACCCTCGCCTAAGCGCACTAAGCAGCTGTGGGACTTCCCCCTCCTCATGACGACACGTCCAGTCCCTCATATCCTCCCAATGGTGACACGTCCTGTCCCTTTCTAGTGAGGCAGGAAGGTGAGTGAGGTCAGCTGCCGCCGAGTTTACGCGAAGCTGGAGCTTCTGGTGCGGTCACCTGGTTGCTGGGGGATCAGGCCGCCCACCGGGCAAATGTCAACTCCCCCCAGCAGGAATAGCATCTCGCTCCTGTTTGGCCCAGAGGCTGGCCAGCCACAGTCCTCGCTCACCGTTCTTCCCTCGCTGGGAAGACTGGTGTGCTGCTGTTTGGCCCGGCGGCCGGGCACATAGGGGTGCCGCCAACAAGCGGCCAGACCCCCCGCGGGAAGGCGGGGAATACCAGCCCGCTCATATTTGGCCCAGCACCTGAGCACATGGGGGGTGCCCTCCGGCGAGTGGCTAGACCCGAGGGGCCCGGCAGCCAAGGTCCTCACTTACCATTCTTCCCTCGCTGGGAATATCGGCCCGCTCCCTTATGGCCCAGCGGCCTGGGGGGGGGGCGGATCGTCGCTGCCTCCCTGGGCCTGCTGGCCACAGTCCTCACTCACAGTTCTTCCCTCACAGGGAATACTGGCCTGCTCCCATTTGGCCCGGCGGCCAGGCACGTAGGGGCTGTCGCCGGCAAGTGGTCACCACCCACTTTCCTTTCTCTGCAGAAATACCAGCCCGCTACATTTTGGCCTGGCGGGTGGGCACATGGGGGGTTCCGCCGAGGGGAGGCGGCTCATCACCGCCTCCCCGTGCCTGCCAGCCACCGCCACCGCCACCGCCGCCATCACCACTCCTATATCGCTGGAAACAGTGGGGCGGACCTCCCGGTTTGGCGTCCCCGATCCCCGATCGGAAACACAACTTGATCAGTGAGAATCGGTGACCTGGGTTTGGCGGCGGTGCAGATGCACCCACCTCTACTTATAACACATATCATCGAATGTTCCTGTAACCTGTATGTGGGGAGCACTTCTAGACCTGTAAAAAATTAGGATACTGGAGCATATTTCCAAGATCAGGAATAGGGTACTGGAAGCAGCACTGGTACAGCATTTTTTGGAAAAGCACAATGATCCTAGGGAGTTTTGCTTCACAGTCCTGCAAGTAATTAGGGACACAGTATTTTCCAAGTTAAAACAACAGTTGCTAAGAATGGAAGCATTTTGGATTTTCCAACTTGCTACAAATGAAACTGTCACAGTAAGATTTGTTTAAATATGTAATTGAAAACCTTCAATAAAAAAAGGAAAAAAAGTTTTCTAGGAGCTATTTTCCCTCAAACGCTCATTTGCGTAACCCCTTTTGCTCCAATTCAGTAAAATAAAGAGCTGAGCTACAAGTTCCTTCTATGTGCATAGAATTCCATGTGGTTATCCTTCGGATTGCTGCTTACTCACTCTTGCAGTTCCACAGCTATCATACCCATGCACAACCCCATCCTTTTTTTAGAGCAATTGCATGAAAGCAAGAAACGTGCATGTTGCCCTCAACTCCCTGAAGGAAGGATAGGATGAAAAGAATGTGAAGGGATGAGCCCCAGGTTTATTATACGCACATACATCCTGCCCTTCTTTCAAAGCAGTGCATTTGAATGTATGCCTTTCCTTTATCATTACAACAGGCATTATTAAGAAACACCCCAGTTTTTTTTTAAAAAGGCAGACTTTTCCTTGTCTTTTCAAGACATCCTAGGGATAACAGAAAACAGCAGTTGTAAATTCAATGTGCAATATGGGCGTGACTGTCCGGTTTATCAGTTTTATTGTATTACTGCTTCTGATCTGCTCTGAGCCCGTTTGTGGCCTGCGTGGAATATAAATTGAATATAATAAATAAATAAAATATATATGGAAGAGTGCAGCTATAACATTTCCCCAGATGTAATTAAACTAGTTAGCAGTCCTGAGAAGCCCCTGGGGGCCTTGTGTCCCCTCTATAAATTCAGCTCACTGCCCTGGAGCAATAGGTATAGGTTTTGAGTTTGCGAGATGCGTGGATGGGACATGTAGTGCCCCACCTCCACCGCCCCAAGAGGGTCATGTAACCCCTCTATGAATTCAGCTCATCGCCCTAGACCAATTGGTATACGTTTTGAGTTTGTGGGATGCATGGATGGGACATGTTGTGATTCCCCACCTCCACTGCCCCAAGAGACCCATGTGACCCCTCTATGAACTCAACCTAGTGAGCTCCTAGGCTTTTTCTTTCTTATCGACCCTGGAAAGCAAGGAGACACTTAATTTTTTGCTTTACACAATATGGCCAAGCAAAGCTTCCTTTACCCCCAAGGAAGCAAGAAGAGTGTAAGAGCAAAGCAGGAAATTCTCCTCTAAAACGGCACCGGCAGAGACAGACACCCGCAGAAAATACAGATGTCAATAGGCCAGTCGCTTGAAAAACTAGAAGGTGATACACTGATTAAGATCTCAGCTCTTTTTTAACGTTTTTCAGCCCAGATGGCCAAGTTAAAACAAGCGTTAACTCGGGTAACTCATACAGCTGACTCAAGCTACGGAATTGAGTCTGACGCTACAAAATTAAATACAGTACTTGCAGCGAAGGGACACTTTTCTTATTGATAACATTATGCTTATGGAAAATCAGATACAGGCTGAAGGCAACATAGAACTGAGAGTTTATCATCAGCCCTTATTATAATGTATTAACAAGCTTGCTTATATCACACAAGGTTTATATTGTTTCAATGACTTTAAAATCTTTTCTCTCAAGTGTAGAGATCTTAATAGCAAAATCAAACTCAAAAGAATCTGCGCGGCAATCACACAGCAGAAATCAAATGTTTTCCTTCAGGAAACATATCTAAAGGTAAAACATAACGAACTTTTTAAGTAAGGATCGTTTCCCATACAGTATCACGGAGCAGGGAGTTCCAAATCAAGAGGCGTAGCAATTCTTTTGTTCAAATCTACTAGACTTTCACATCAAAAAGTAAAGCAAGATCCTCAAGACATTCATATTTCTAAAAGGCTTACTTAATGGCAAGCAAGTTACTCTAGCCTCTCTGTACACGCCTGAGTCCAATTGTGATTAATCCAAGAAATTTTAGAGAAACTAGAAAAGTGTTAGAAAGGCCCCATTATTGGGGGGGGGGATCTGAAACTAATAGCTGTCCGCACCTTTACAGAAGATTTTCAAAGCTAGGCTTGAAAGATCTTTTTGAACCATTTGACCTATGTGGGACTATACCTCATTTTTCATCACGATTTAATAGCTATACTTGCATAGACTACATTCTCAACTATGGTCTTACTATGCATGGGCAGACACATTCTACAATTGGAGGCTCAATAAAATACTTTTACTGTCTGAACCAATGACCACTGAAATTGAATAAAAAATTAAGGAATACTTTAAAAATAATTTGAACTGTGGGGTTGTCACACCTAATTTTGTGGGATGCACTTAAAAGCTGCCATCAGAGGGAAATGTATATCACTATCCATAAACTGAAACCAGAGCAAGGACTTCTTTCAATTCATAACCCTTTCCTTTAAAATTTCACAAACCCATCTAGAGTATATGGATCAACCCATTATGACAAAGGAGATGACATTAGACATGGGCACAAACTGCATTATGAATGGAAAAAACCCACCATCAGGCTGTTCATGAGGCGCCATTTCAGACGAACAAGTAGTTGTCGAAAGCCTTCTTTGTTGTGTTCGTCTGCCTTGGCAATGGAGGGAGGGGACTGCTTGAACTCTGTCTGCACTTCCTCTTTTGCCCTGGACTCCCCCAATCAAAGCCCAACTTAGAGCCAAAACAGGCCGTTCCCGGATTTTTGCACGTGTTCTGCCCCCACTGAAACTGTGTGTGTGTCCGCGTGTGCACGTGTCCCTCTTCACGACCAGAGAGTTGCCCATTCCAGTGGTTGTATACATTTCACTGACTGCCAGATGGTGCTATTGCCCTAGCCTTGCGAGTAAACTGGTGACGCGGGACGCGGCCTCCCTTGGCGCGATGCCCTCTTCCGCAGGCCGTGTGTGGGTTGTGTTAAAGAGGCGCCACCGCGGCTGAGCACCCCCCCCTTCACGTTGTCCCGCCATTTAGGCCTTCTGCTCACGTTCATCCCATTCCACCAGTTTTTATTTCTGGCTTTCTATTTGTTTGTGTTTTATAATTTATACATGGGGTAGACGAAACAAAGGGTTGGAAAAGACATTCAGTTCCCCCAGGCTAGGGGCACACAGTGCCCGGTCTTTCCGCCTGGTCTACTGCGACTGTTGCGGCGTTGCGGCCGCTTTGAAGTTCCGGGGTCCGGGAGGTTTCAGGAGGCCACATCATCTCTAAGCGGCGCGCGTTGACCTGTGAGATGTCTCCGGACCAACGGGCTTCAAGCGGCCGCAACGTGCCCCACGATTGGCTGCCTCCATCATTTGCCCGTGCACACAACGCTAGGCTTCCCGTGTCCAGCGCACGTGCCAGTAGCCTCGCAGGGAAGCATGGCGGAGTGGGTGCCGAGCAACTGGCAGGAGGAGTGGGCTGAGAAGGCAGCCGCAGCCATGGAGGACAAGAGGCTGACCCCACACGAGCGCGACACGGCGCCGTTCCGCCTTGAGTCTCTCTTCCCAGACCGTGCTGAGCTCGCGCACAGGGTCCGCCAGTCGATGACCTCTTTAATAGAGGAAGTTGAAGTCGACATGGTCGAGGAAGAGTTCCTAGGCACAAGACCGCGTAGTAAGTGCGCTGCCCCCACCCCCGCCTCCGTTTCTCGGGCAATTGTCTTGCGGCGCTCCCGCCTTGGCGGTTGTGCCTTGGATGGGGGTGTGCTTTCAGGAACACACCGATGCAGAGGGGGCGAAGCAGCCCTCTCTGCCCGTCGTCACTGCTGGCTTAGCTCATGGGGACTGCTCGTTTCGACTTCACTCGTGACCGCGGTAGGCCTTATATGGCTGGGGGTCATTGGCCATTTCAAGGCATGCGAGAAAACAGTGATAGAAACACCCCCCACAAAACTGTGTGCTACTGTCTGCTAATGCGGATGTGAGGCAATGCCCCAGACGCATGTGGTGCCTCTCGCATCTGGCGCCCTAAAAGCTTGCACCACAGTGCATGGGTTACTGTTTTAGAGGCTGCTGAGAGCGACTGATAGACCACTTTCCTCACTCTGCCGTGCCGGCTGGCCAAGTGTTCTTGGGCAAATCTCACACAGTCACAGTCAATGGTCAACATATCAGGGGCGCCCGTCGCATGGGGGGTCCATTCCCATGAGTGACAGGCCCCTCAGAGTGTCCACGGCTTCGCATCGCTGGCTGGATTTGTGGACGTGCGGTCACCTACCACCCCACCTACAATCCACGCTCAAGCGGGATTGCAACTTGTCAGCGGCCGTGACATCAGGGCCACTGTATAGGAGGCAGTATCTCATTAGGGTCGAGGCGGTGGGGATAGCGCATGAAAGGATCCAGTTCTGGAGTGTCTGCATGTGATTTCACAGCACAGGGTTGCCTGGAACACAGGGTGTTTTCTGAGGGGGGTAGCCGCCACTGTGGGTGTTCTTCCAGTCTGCAAGGGCGGGAAGCCAGTGGCACTGAGTGGACGCGAGCCGCCCCTTGACCAGCTCAACGTTATGGGAGGGAGAACGGGCTGATAAAGGCTTGTGCAGCTTGTGTGGCATTATGCCTGGGAGTTTGCATGCAAAGGGGCCACCCTGCCGCGTAGAGGCCTCACAGGCCCCTCTGAACCCACCCCTTGCTCGTGATTGCAGGGGGGGCGTAGGCCAAAAACTGGGCAGCCAAGAGTGAGATCTGCTACACCCTAGGCGGCAGGTTGCAACACAGGTGGGAGTGGATATGCTGGGGTGCGGGGGGCAGAATTCCACACCGGGCAACACAAGACGATTTTCTACACCCTAGTATAGAAAATAACTTGGGAAGGGGGGGGCAATTGGGAGGGCATGAAAACACCCCCCCCCCCAAAAGGTGACATCTGCTGGACCCTTGGGTTGAGGGACAGGCAGGACGAGGGGGGGGACAATGCGAGATGACGCAGCTTGCTGCGCAGGCCTCTCTTGAGCCACCCGCCTCAGTGATGGGTGGGTCAAGGGTGTGGCGCGCAGCCGCAACTGCTGCTGAAAGTGGTCGTTTGAGAGGGGAACATGCTTCATCGGGTTAAGACTGCTTAGATGTTTCCCCTGATGTTTCCTGCAGCAAGCCCTGCTGCGGGGAAGGAAGAGGAGGAAGAGATTGATCTCCTTGATGGTGGGATGTCTCCTGCGGCCATGTACGAAGGCAGCCGGCCAGCAAGACCACCTGTAGCCGAGCCACGGGCAGAAGAACCATCCACCTCAAGCTCACGTCCCCCCTCGCCGAACAGAAGCAGGCCGTTCTTGGGCTTCGGCCACATTCTTGGCCGTAGGAGAGGAGGCCCGTCAGACTCCGCGGAGAATTGACAGGAGTGTGTGGTTTCTAGTGCGTGTGTTTGTCTCTACATTACCTTTTCCCCAATGTTTGTTTTCCCCTGTGTTACCCCGTTTTCCTCTTTTGCCCTGTTGGTGTGCATGTAAGGGGTCATGTTCTTGTTTGCTCCAAGTGTTTGCAAAGTGAGAACTTTCTTGGAGTCCGCAAATCTCGCTTCCGCCTCACAGAAAACATAGCTTGGGCCTTTGGGGTTTTGTTGTACTTCCGCTGGTGCTTGTGTGTGCTGGGGGGCCAAGGGCTCCCACCCAGCTGCACTGTAAAAAATAGCTTTCCAGTTAACTGTTGACATTTTAAAACTGAATTGAACATTGATGTGGCAGGCCTGTGCCTCTAGACTATGGAGTTATTGGAAGGAGAGGAGGGAGGAGGTATCTAAAGGGAATGTTGTTTCACTGTTTGAAAAAAAAGCCTCCTGGATCTAAAATCATTAAACCAACACCAAGAAACAGGGATTTATAGGAGTGGCACGAAGACGATAAGGCATCCCCTTGCCTGCCACCTCCCGCGTGGAACCCACCTAAAATGATTCTTCTTCCCAAGCACGCTCTTATTTATTTCAGAAAGCCACAAGCGCTGAATGCTCACCATTCTTTCTGCTGCCTATATTCCAGTGCATTTAACCATTCTAGTCTAACCATTCCCTTGCCTGCCACTTCTGTGCCTTGAACCATTCTGTCTGCTGGCTATATTCCTGTGCCTCTAACGGCGGGCCAACAACAGAGACTTTCCAACTTTGTCCATCTGTGGAAGTGAGGTCCCTGCAGGCCTGTGGACTTAGAAACCGCACTGTGCTCTCCCATTATCGGGGTGGGCGGGGATGGAGAGTGCCATCAAGCTTTGGACACCACAGTTGGAGCTTTTGGGGCAAGGGCTGCAGAAACTTCTTGTGATGGCCTGCATCTGCAACTCTGGTCATCATCGGAGATTGCCTGTCACTTTACTGAGAAGTTCCTAAATAATCAAAACCAAGGAGGGGAACACCCAAGGAACCCAACAAAACACTACCAGGTGTAACTTAATTTTTATACCAATATAATTAAATTGAACTTATATAATAATCACTAAATAATCAACAATACACATAAAGTTACAACAATTCATCCATATAGTTACAAAAATTCATTTACACAGTCCCTTATATCACAATGTACAAAATATCATTTCCACATGTCCTCATGTTAATAATGGAATTATTCTTTCAACGGGGTCAGTCTATAATACCCCACAGCAATGTTCAAGCCTAATGGCTATAATAACAGTCAGAAACTAATTGTTATAGTGGCACAAAAGAATGCAGCACGACTTGGCTGCCTGAAGTACTAATGACTTCCCAAGCTCAATGGCTCTGGTGGCTGGAAGATTCCAGGAGGTTGGCAACGAGTCTGCTAGCTTCTTGCTCCACTCGTTTCGTTACTTCTTCTTCATAGCCAATCTTTACTTTCAGCCCACAATAACAAATTCACCAAGGACTGGTATGTCCTGTCACAATCAGTCAGTTTGATTCAAATGCGGGTCAAATGCCATCAAGCTTTGGACACCGCAGTTGGGGCTTTGGGGGCAAGGGCTGCAGAAACTTCTTGTGATGGCCTGCATCTGCAACTCTGGTCATCATCGGAGATTGCCTGTCACTTTACTGAGAAGGCCAACCCTGCTTCGGTTTGCAAATCTGATGAGATGTTGGGCTGTCCTGGGCAGGACAAATGAGGCTGGGTGGGTTTTTCGTTGCCGCAAGGACGCAGAAGCCTCTATTGAGAGAGAGCGGCCGGGAGCAACACAGAACGCTGAACGGCCCCCCCAAGTGAGAGCAAGAATGCAGAATGACCGCCCTGTCCTAACCCCCCCTCACCACGACTTGGGCAAGGAGGGGGCGCCAGCGGCAGTTGTAGGAGGCCATAGAATGGCCCTCCCAGAGTGAGATCTGCTTGACCATGGGTGTAGGATTGAAAAGGGGGGCCGGGGCCGATGACGGCAAGGACAAGTGGGAGGAGGTGTCCTGGGGAAGGGGGGGGGCATTTCAACATCAAACTGACACAGCAGGCCACACAAGCTGTCCACCCCACCATAGGAAATACTTTGTGCAGTGGGGATCAAGAGGGGCTACTTTGGGAAGGCACAAATTTCCCCACCCCCCAAAAGATAGATCCTGGTGGAGGGGTGAAGTGTGGACGGGAGGAGGTGGGGGGCTCCATGCAAAAGGAAACACACCACACTGGCCTATCTCACCCTAGACACCCCCCCTCAAACAGGACTCCCTCCCCCCGGGAAATGACTGAGCCAGGGGGGGGCCAAGAAAGGGGACCGCGGTAGGCCCTAAGGTGGCCCCCATGGGAGTGAGATCAGGTTGAGACAGAGGGAGATGCCACCAATCGGCCTCTCCTACCCCACACCCACCTGAAAGGACAGAGAGAAGGGGGGTTGGAGCGGATTTTTGGGGAAGCCATGAAGTGCCACCCCCCCAAAGGTGATATCTGCCTCTGCCTTGGTGGAAGGATGAAGAATGGGGGGGGGCAAACACTCCTCTCTTGTCCACACCATACAAGGAAAATGATTGGGAAAGAGGGGGGTGCAACATCACGGCCTTTTGGAGGCCATGAAATGGGCCCGTGCAAGTGAGATCGGCTGTGGCTGTGGTGGAGGCTTGAGGGAGAGGTTTTCCAAGGCAAATTTCAGGCCTAGAAACACAAGCCCAGCTTAGGCTCCCACCCAGGCAATTTTTTTTCCCAGCCACTAGCTGCAAGCAGCGGATTCCTGAATGCGCCGAGGGTGAAAACAAAAAGTGTCCGTTCCCAAGGCAGCATCGTTCTGACCGGCCATGCATAGCAATGGGGTGTGGACATCGTGTGGTAGTGATGCACGTTTTCGAGAGCGTTTCCGTGCATAGTCAGAGCACGGACAGGGAGGCCAGAACACGGGATTAGCTGCGGCCGACAGCACATGCCCGCTGAAATCCGGATTTTCCCCTCCTCAGCTCACATCCGGGGGGGGCGGAGGACAAAAGCCAGAATAGCTGGGCGGACGGCGGCATGCACGAGAGGGAGGAGCCGGGGATGATCGCATATGCATATTAGTTATGGCTGGATGGCAGAGAATAAACTCATGCTTTGAGCGCGTGCCCGAATTGTACTCGGCGGCAAATGCACATCTCCAGCCTTCTTGTGCCGAGGTGCAATTGGGACGCGCGCGCAGCGCCAAGCCACCATGACCCAACTATCTGCCTTGCCAAAATGGACCCTATGGCAGAAAAAGGACGGGACTAGATGGGTGGCTGCAGCCCTCAGAGCCAAGCTCGACCACCAAGCTAAACGCAGTGGGTTGGTGAGAGCCCCGCTTCCACGTGGATAAGGGTTTCTCTCAAGCTCGGCTTCTGAGATGCCCATTTTAGGGAGTCCTCCGTCCGTGGTTCCTCCATTAACTCAGCTGTGATAAACCAGCACAAAGGGTCCTTGCGGGGGCCCGACACCACAGTGAAAAAATAGAGCAATCCACCAATGATCAATGCAGCACACTCCTATCCTGCATTGGCCGGCGTGGGAGAGGCCTAGACGAGGAGTCCCTGCGCATAGCAATAGGTCGGTGATAGGGGCTGGCCCGCTGGCCGCGACAGCAATGCTATTTCCACTGCTCCCAGCAATGCATGTGTTAATTTCTCATCTCAGGAAGTGCCCACCATTCCACTGTTCCCTATGGGGGGAAATACGTGCGGTTTGGGTGCCTAGGGGTTCCTTTTTGAATGTGCCCCCAAACTTTCCGGCGACCACTTCTGCCTGTCCTTCCCACCACAGACGGCACGAATGCCCGGAAAGATGAGGTTTATGTAAATGGCAGCCTAATCAAGACGTTATGCATTGAACAACCAAGGTGCCCACTAGTGGGCTTGGTGTTGGTGTCGACACACTTTCCACCAACAGACCAGCGTTTGACAATTACATTCCCAAGGGCGGGTGCACACCATTGTCTGCTGTTCACTTGTGACGGGGTAGGAGGGGGGGTTGGGGGAGGGTGACTAATCGTTCCAAGCCGAGCAAGACAGGCGGCACTAACGTGGGAATCGATGAGCCGCGGGCAGCCTTGGACGGCGGTTTTCCAATGATACATTAGGTCGAGGGGGGGAAGGGTCTGAAGGAGTCCACCATCCCCGGTGTCGCAGAAGGGAGAAGATTATTGGCACGACTGTTCACGCGCACTAGCGCTCGGCGGGTTTGGTGGGAGGCAGTCTGTATGCAAATTTGACCGCTGGACCGGGAAAGAGGGACAGTGCCCTCTAGACGCGGCCTTTGGCAGGCGCGCAACGGGCAGACTTTGGCCGCCGCCCGCTCGTAACGGCTTGGTGCAAGGGGCGCATGGAACAAGGGAGAACACTGGCCAGCCACCATGACTGAACCATCAGGTTTGGAAGCAAGGGAGCGGGCGACAAAACCGGAAGTGTTTCATGGGCGCCTTCGCACTCTCACATAGCTCTGCTGCCATGCTATTGGTGGCAGGGCGGGTGAGGAACCCTACTCCACGTGGAGACGGGACTCTCACCAGCACTTGAGAGTGAATTTTGCGAGGCAATGATGCCCTGACTGGGCACGATTATACTAAAGATCCAATGGCCTGGCCTTCGAACTTGGCTCTGACTCCAGCAAAAGAATGGCGGGTTGACCCGTCTCCCCCCGCATAACCATTCTGTGATCGGAGAGGCGCGTTTTCTCTTCCGTGAAAGGAAAAAAGGTGTGCCTCGGCCAGCCTTGGCATGCTTTAATGAATCACTTAAGGCGCAACGAGTCACTCGGGCGTTCCCTGTCCCCGGTGGTGGGCGCTAGGTAACGGCTCTGTTGTTTCCATGGTGACCGCATTGGCTGGAAGGGCGCGGCGAAGATGCCTGCTCCAAAGCACTCTCGTTAACATGAGAAAACTTTATGCGCGAGAAGGAAATGGCAGATCCCCAAAGCCTTGCCTGCATGCACATGACATGAGGGAGAAAGGGGGACACAACAGTGGCATTCGATTTTGCCTCTGAACATGTGGTTGTGCCAGCCGGTTTCGTTCAACATATTGGAAATCGTGCGTGTAGCCGGGACTCCTTTGAGCGGCTCGCGCCGATTGCTTTCCCACTGCACCAATGCGTACCCCCCCCCCGAGTCAAGAAGAAAGCAATACTGTGTCTGGTCCTTGGGCTGCCATTACTTCCCCGGGTCGAACGAGGAGCAACGTCAGGATAGAGATGTTGGTCAGGTGCTCTGCCCATGGGCTCCAACGCCTGAGAAAGCCTTGACTAGTGGTCCGGTATACAGAGCTCTTCCCCCCCCCCGAGAGTCAAGAAGAAGGTGAAAGAGTGTCTGGCCCTTGCCCCCCCCCCCCGCCCACCAGTCACGGTAGACTGCAAAAATACAAAACGTGATCTGATGGGCCGGTCATGGGACATACTCGCCGAGGTCTCGAACGAGGATGCCCATGGACACAAAGCTGAGTCAAGCACTCTGCCCATGGGATCCCCCGCCCGAAACTAGCGCTGATGGAAATGTAGAAGGAAACCTCTCCCGCTCATAAATGACACCACCATGCTGCGCCTCCCCCCCCCCAGAATTTTTCCCCCTGCCTCCCGCACCCCCAACCCCTCTACACACAGAATGAGAAGAGATCTGCACCCTGAAAAAAACTTTATTGGGATCTTTGGGTGTCCATGCCAAAACTACACCGCTACCTAACGCTAAAAATGCGCACAGCGCCGCCTCAGACCACGGTATCAGTGGCCGCTCGTCCATGGGCTCCTCCAGCACCTGCTCGCGCAGGAACGGGCCATACACAAGTCCCCGCGAGTCAGGCATATGTTGTGCAGAATGCAGCAGGTGGTTATGACGGCGGTCATGAGGCGCTCGCTGACTAAGAGGGAGCGCTGCAAATAAAGCCAGCAATTTTTCAAAATTCCAAACGTCCGTTCCACACTCATGCGCGCTCGACTCAGTCTGTAGTTGAACCGCTCATGGGCACGCGTGGACGCCGCAGAATACGGCTTCATCAGCCATGGCCAAAGTGAATAACCCCCCTCAAGAGTGAGCGGTCTCCTTGGGAGACGTGAGCCATCTTCTAGTCTCTTCAAAAGGGGCGAGTTGTGCAGCGCACGCCTGAAGGATCATCGAGCAGTACCCCTTGCGGTTGATGTACTTGTCCCCGGAGAAAGACGGAGCGCGGATCTCAATGTGTGTCCCGTCCACTGCACCCCAGGCATTGGAGAAACCCCTCCTCGAAACCTGCAATCACCCCGTCCGGATCATCGACGCAGATCCACTTTTCAGTCAGCTTTGCGGCGATGAGCTCACACATCTCGTCAAAGATGCCGCAAACGGTCGAGATGCTACGTCCAAAGGCAGGCAACGTTGCGGAGTTCGTGGTGCCCATGGCAAGCTTCCATATACTGATGGCGACCATCTCGGGTGGGATGGGTTCGCGCATGTTGGTCGTCTCCTGGACTAGGAATTTGCGCAGCTCCCCAACGATGTACTCGAAGGTGGTCCTGTGCATGCGGAACTGCTGCAGCAACTGCGAGTCGCTGTACTCATAGCGTGACCACCAGGGCCACCAGTATGGGCACAGGCCAACCACGGTGGAAAAGCAGTAAGAAAGCAGTGTGCCATCTCTTCCACGGATGACAGCGTGGCCACCACCCTCTGCAGATGTCTGCTTAGCGGCCACCGTTGCCCTCGTCTCTCAGCTGTCTCCCAAGCAGTGCCAGGGTTTCGGTAGTGGCAGCTGTCGCGTGCAGAACCGTCCTCGCAGTCAGGTTCAGCACCAAGCTGAGTATGCGGATCGCCTCTCTCGGAAGAGGTCTGGACCGGTCCCCTTGCATGCCCCTGTCCCCGGTACTGGGCGCCATTGTGTGATGGTGGATTCTCTCCTTTCCGTCCTGTGCTAGGCCCAGCCTGCATTGCGGGAAACTCAAGGGTATAATCAAGGCTCAACACGACCTGCCCTGGGGGGAGTGGAATCCCAGTGACGCTGCCGCCGGCATCCAGTGTCATGCAAGTTCCACGCCCACACCGTGCTCCACCAGTCCTCGCAGCCTCATGCACGGCGAGTCTAGCAGTGATTGGTCCCGGGTTGGGCTATGGCCGTGTCATGCCCCCCGCATGTGGCCCCAAAAGCACGACCGTGGTCAGGCAGTGCACTGTGCTCTCCGTGTTACCATTCTAGCACGTCAACATATCCCCGGTCTCTCGTCAACGCAGTGCGACAGGAGGCATGGGAGTCAGTCATCACCTCAACGCAGGATTCCAGAGGCACTCTCCCGCTCAGCATCACCCTCACCACCAGCCCCACGTCTACCGGTGGAGCGGAACTCTCAGTAGTGCCCGTGAGCCGAAGGGAAAGGGTGCCCCCTGGTCTGATGAGGAGACCAGAGCCTTCATTCAGATATGGGGAGACGATGCAGTGCAGAGCCGACTCTCCGCAAGCTACCGAAACGTGAGCCAGTCCAGTGGATCTCCAACGAGATGGCGTCAAGGGGGTTCTCCAGGGGCTGGGAACAGTACCGGGAGCGGGCGAAGTCCCTGAGAACGGGCTATAAGAAGTGCGTCGACCGGGCAGAGGGTATGGCCCTACTTTGAGGAGCTAACCGCCCAACAATGGTGGACCGCCGCCGACGTGGCCGCCGAGGGAGAGGAAGAAGCCAAAGACACTTTCAAGGAGCCCGCCGGCGACTCCCTCCCCGAGAGGTCTGCAGGAGGTGGGGGTGCTGCCCCCGCCTCGCAGGAGCCCATCTGTAAGTCGCGTCCCTTGCCACCGGGACATTGTCAGCAAAATGATGTCCTGGCAAGTGGGCGAGCCGTAAAAACTTGGCCCCGTTGTGGAACCCCTAACATCACCCTTTCCTCTTTTTCCCCCCGGTGGCCCAGTGAACACCACAGGAACGAGAGAGCACCAATTATCTCCAGCAGAGCAGATGTCGAACCTCAGACTAAGGCACAGGGAACAGCTGCGAAACGAGGCACTCGTGTTCATGGAGGCCACTTGGTGCGCGGTGGAGAAAATTTTGGATGAGCTAACTGACTCCAACGCTGTGGAGAAAGAGGCCAGACGAGAATTGCCCCCCCCCCCGAACCGACCAAACCCCACGTCAAGTGGTTTCGTGTCTGGGAAGACCCCGAACCACTCCCCAAGGGATATCTGTTCTCCAAAAGGCAGCGCTGCCCATCACGCCGCTACCAGCTGTAGGAAGGAGTACGCGGTGAAGGCGCAGCAACCCATGTCTGCCCGCCACTGCCATTTCTGCCCCCACCCCTCCATGCACAGAGACTGCTTGTTTCGCGTGTTCCTCCCAGGTTGTTTGCATTTATTTTCTGTTTTGCTTCTGTGAGGACTCAACCGTACTTTGTGATGCAATCTTTATTGTCGGAGTGTTCCCCGTGCTCTTGTTATGGAACTCTGACACTTTGCAGCCACCCGCAATAGCTTCCGCAATAGCTTCTCACCAATGTTTTTTGTTAGTGTTTTTCCCCTGGTCTTTTGTTTTTGGACTCTAAAATGCATGCTTTGCGTTGCCCCGCGTTTTCTCCGTTCTCTGCTAAGTCGGGTTACATACAGTCCCTGAGTTGCACAGAGTGCGTTTAACTGTGTGGTATGCTCTGGTCAATAAAGTTTATGAAAGCACGCCTGTGTGGTTCTGGTGTTGGACACAACCACATCCGAGAGCTTCTAAGGGCTTCCTGAATTTTCTCCTCTCCCCAAAAAGAAAGCAAGTCCAGTACCTCTCGTTCCCTCCATGTCGCTGATTGAGGTGCAGCTGGAGCAATGCCCATCATCTTGCCTCTGAGAATAGACTGAGATGTGTTCCTCGTTCAAATTTTAGGATGGAGTCTCGAAATTCCTTTTACTTGATGGTGTTTTTGAATGTGTGAAAGAAGGGAAGTGGGCGCTAATCTCTCTCAATATAAACTGGAGAAAGAGCCCGCTTTCATGTCTTCTCCCGCCGGAAATTCAAACGATCAGTGGAGCATGCATAGAACCCAGTAGAACCCAGTAACCGTTCTGACCTTTTAATTTTTTGGGAAAACCAAAATATCGTTATTCTAACAAAGTAGAGCAACACAATCATAAAACTGACCTCCCATAAATTCCGACAACTGGATATTTTGTGGGGGGGGGATGGGAATATATATCTTTAATTAAAATAATAAGGCAAAGCTATAAAAATATAGCCATGCATTGACTGAAAAAGCCACTGCCAGAAGATGTGGACACAAAACTGAAATACGGAAAATATTTACATTTGTGAATTTAATGGTTTTTCTCGCGTTTGTGAACATGGCCAAAAACAAGTTTACTAGAGTTGAGTGTTACATGCGAGCGGGAAATCAAAGCATTCGGCCAAATGCCTTTCGCACCCATTTCAAATCCACAACTCTCATTGGACATAATATTAACTCCTATTCAATTAGCGACTTTTTTTTGCGCGCGTTTCCTGAACCGTCAAGTGAGCATGCTCAGTCTTGGTCCAGCACATTTTCGCTATTTCGTTTGAAGAGCAGAATGGCAGCACGGGCAAAAGGCGTATTCTGGCGGGATGAAGAGGTCGAGACCGTGCTGGAACTCATTGCACGCTCCGGTAAAGTGTAGCATGTAATAAAGAGCAAGCATCTGCCTACAAAGCTTATCTTTCATATGCTTTCTAGGCAGATGTGTGCCTGTGGTTTCCACAGGACCCCCGAGCAATGTCACTCAAAATTCAAACGGGTGAAGGGGGATTTCTACGGGGTGCTTGAAGCCTGGCAGGGCATCCCTCGCCAGAGCGGAAAGCCCCCCTATTTCACAACAATGATGAACCTCTGGGATCTTGCCGGAAGGCCGAGCTGGCAAGCCAGACACCATGCCGTTAAGTAAAATGTACCCAAATATTTTTTTAAATTTTTTTTCATTGGAGTGATTTTCTGTGTTGTTAAATCGGTACTGGTTTTTTGGGAGCATTTTCTATTTGGGGAGGAGAGATCGCTTGTGGCCCCCTCTATCATTGCTGTTTAATGCTTTTTTAACGTTATAACGTGAGCAATTTTTTTTCGTGGCATGCCATTGCTTGTAAGTGTGAAAAACCTACTGTCATTGGATCTTGTCTGTGTGAACACGTAATGGTTATGCAAAGCTTTATCTTCATTTATGAGTCTTCACCCAGTATTTGATCAGTGAAGCCTTGCTGCATTTGTTCTTTCCTTCACAACCATTCTTTGTGGCAGAGCAGCAGCCACTCGTTCTGGGGAGGCAGGACAGGAGGAAGCGCAGGACACATCTGTCGAGGCAGAGGAGCACACTGCCTCGGAGGATCCTGCGCGCGATTCCGGCCAGGCACCCTCTGGTAAGTAAATGGTGCTGTCTGTCCCCTTTTTTCCCCCACGATACACAGGACAGAATTAGAGGTTTCCCCAAACTGTGCTCGTGTACATCCTGAAACGTCGAGCAGAAAACGTGAAATATCGCATTTTCTCTTGCGCGATGTCAACGACGCGCGATGTTTCGGGATGGGGAGGGCTATCTGGAATCGGCCCCGTATTCATTGAATGTGGTCAACACTGTGAGGCACTCCGTTTCTGTCCCCCCATGCAGAGAGCAGCCTTTTTGATCCTTTTTTTTTGAAGGTTGTAACAAAAGAAGAAAAGAAACAAACACCTGACATCCATTTTTTCCTCAAGTGTAACAGCCAGCAGATAAAATCCATTATGTGGGGTTTTTTTCCTGGTTATCTCACATCAGAGAATTGTCAGAGTGTGAAAATAACTCTGGCAAGATTCAGGCATTGTCAGATCATTCTAATCTAAATGACAGCTAAGTCATATGATCGTCCAAGGTTGTAAAGTTGCATCAGCCACTTGTGCTGAGTGCAAAGGTAAAAGGTGATTGGATGTAAGTTGTATAATTGTCTTCTATGTACAGTGTATTGTGTGCCTGCAAAGGTTTCAGAGTTTGGCAAAGCACTTTGTCGCTCTGATTTGTAAAGGCTATTGGACTGTGTATATATATCTCTGTAAATAAATCTGTATACAGTTCACCTTACTTGGTGTGGTCTCTGCTGCATCTAACCTGCTTAGTATTGCTAGCCAGTAGGCTGCTGGAAAGCTTTGCATCAAGAATCTGTATGCCAATGCTACAGAGAGGCAACCACAATGTCTTCACTACTTTGGCTGCCTAGCAGTCTCAACATCTAAAACCTTCTCTCTTTTTTTTACACAGGTGAGCAAGCAAGCCAAGTTGCCTTGGCAGAAGAGGGACCCTCAACTAGCACCCAGTCTGCACCCCCAGTAAGAACGAGGCGTAGAAACTTGGAGGACCTTTTCACGGCCATGGAGGGGATGGAGAAGAGGCTTGGAACATCTAGTAAGTGTTTTTCTGAGTGGTGGTGTCACTCTTTCTAAGGGTCAGTATCTCAAAAAAAATCAATACAGTAAGGAGCTTGCAGGAGAGGATGACCAGCATAGAGGATCGGGTCATCCGAATAGGGAGACGAGTCACAGGGATCGAGCGCTGTGAAAGACGGCAAGACCATCCCTCTGCCTCAGGAGATGGCTCTCAGTCAAGCAGAGATTTGTAAATAGTTCTTTAGTGTTCCTTCCCCACCCACCGTAGTTTATTCAATTTTTTCCAACGTTGAACATAAGTTTAATGAGTACTTTAAATGATGAAACATTTTTCTGTAAAAAATAAAAAATTTGCATTTTACTTGTTAAACATCAGTGTCCTGCGTTGATTTGCCACGTCCACGCAGTGAATAGATAGTGTCACAGGTGTTAAGAGTTGTCAACAATGCCAGATATCCCATAAACGCCCACCCCTTGATAGAAAAAATATTGCAGAAATAGAAATTTGGTTAATGTTCTCACCCACGTATCAGATGTTGATCACCTTACAAAGTGCAACATCCAGCAAGCACCCTTTCAGCAGCAAGGTGCACCATGGGATGTACTGTCAGACCACGTGGAAAAGACTTTTTGTATGATTCAAAAAAAAATCACCAAACCAGCGCAGGCATGACTCTTATAGCGCACTCTCAAGAGTTTTCATGCCATTTTTCTTTTTCTTAAGGGGATGACTTCTCTGTAAATTTTCATAATATAGGCGGAAATCTGTATCCCAGCACACGATGGCTAAGGCAAGTTTTATCTTGTTCTGTTCAGAAATCAAATATACTTCAGGTATCCCTTCAACATTTGTCTTTCACTATTTTGGCCTGTTTCAAGACAAATCTCCACTTTCCTTTCTTGCAACACTATCAAGTTGCAGTGGATGTCTGACATCTCAATGTAACTCCAAATCTCCTTTTTAAAGATGTTCGAAGTGAGCATTTTGCAGACAGAAGTTTTGCAATTGGACAAGCAACCCCTGTGACTATCTTTGATTTCTGAACAGAAGAACTTTGCCTTTTTCTTTAGGTTGGAGCAATAATTTTTTATTGAACCAACCAAGTAGTCTGAAATTTTCTTGTCAGCGCACCAAGGGTGGCAATGAAATATAACATGGATCACCAGCGTGCTCTTCAAGCTTCCCCCTTTTTTTCACATATAACACTGTATAACACCATCCTAGGGAAGCCTTGTTCTCCCATGGGAATCCTTCCACACACCGGAATGAACCCAATAGACGATGTCCACCAAGACTTTGCATGCTCCTTTTTGATAAAGGCTATGTCCATCCACTCAAAGGCAAACGGATTCACAGTTCCTAAAAGTAAGAGCAACCAATCACCACTGTGAAAGTGGTGGGCGGCTGTCCGTTGTGATGAGGGTGCATGCGAGACGACTGTCCAAAAAGGTGGGCATTGGAGATGAATCATAGCTGATTGTTCTCCCCAAAATCTCCCCCTTCCCTTGCCAGGGGTAAAATGATGGGAACATGATTTTTGACAATGGTTTTAGTGTTTTTCCTCTAAAGAGAAAATGTGTTATTTTTTTTTAATAGCTTAGCTGGGGGGGGGGAAAGGTTCAGGTTCATCTTCAGGTTCTGTATCAGGTAAATGTTCCGGTGATTCTTTGATGTTGTCTGCCAAAAAAAATTTTTTTGAACAAATCTTTGTCATAATGATACTATGTTATAAAGAAGCCAATGCCTTATTTCGGCGGGAGATTGATGGAGAACCGATCTTCCCCGACGTGTGTAACCTCCTATCGTTGCAACCTACAATCGACACACGCACCATCAATAACCTAGGATATTCAATTCTGAGAGATCGATAGGGAGAATCTTATTCATCAGTACTGCGTAAAAGCGAAGCTCTGATAAGAGTGAATTGTAAGTTTTAAAAAGACTTTCCAAATGAAAGAACATCATCCCAGAAAGTATTCTCGCTACTGTGAGGTGTCATAGGGGGCTGAGTATACGTGGGGAAAGGTGGGAACCGTGAAACCGGTACTGTTATGTGATCTTTATTGCGCAGGAATATACTTCGTAATTTCGTTATCACAGTAATCTATAGAAAAATAAAAAACAGAAAAAAGACAGGGAGCTGCGTGAGGCCGGTATCAGGATAGGTTGCCCAAAAAAAGATATTACTGTCAACCAGGTATGATTTCAAAGACACCTGAGTTTTGATACCCACAGAATGAAAGAAAAAAGGAGAAACAGGTGACAAAATACTAATGAGCAGTTGATAATAGAATCGGCCAATGGGAATGCAGGGAATGGCAGGGGAGACTTGAATGGGGGTTGTTTAAAAAAATGGCGCATAAATTTCGCTTGTAGGCGTTCACGTCCACCGTTAAACTCCCGCAAGAAACCAGCAACTTAAGATCTGAGATTAATGCGAGAGAAATGCGTGCCAAGGATCAGGTAATGTGACCGGCACTCGGGAATGCGGATAAAAGTTGGAAAAAAAAGTGGAAAAAGGGGTAATGTGGATTCGACCTGTGCCAGAATCAGGTCAGGACAGGTGTGCCGGAGCACATACTTTTCTCTGCACTCGCTGGAACTTCACCTGTGCCTGGTGGAGCAGCAGGCCGCACTGCACACGTGGCTCTGAAGTGGCGGTGTGAGTCAGGTGGGTGCGTTCAGCCGGGAGGATTGGCTCACAATCGCCTAGACAGTGGAGGTCCTGAAGCCCTTCAAGGACTTCACTGTGGTGGTCTCATCAGACACAACGACCCTGGGTCTGGTCATTCCCCTGGTAAACACACTCCAGAGAAATTAATTGTGCATGTGCCGCCAACTGGCAGAACGCACTCACAATGCAAGACTGGTTCATCTTTCTTCTAAAATGCTGTATCCAGGAGGGTGAACACTGGACGAAGAGAAAGAGGAGGTAGACCTGCTTGATGGAGGTGCAACCATCAAACAGTGCCTGCCAACGAAGGGACAAGTGATCAAGGACAATGGAGCATCATGCGCTAGACTCCCCACGCCAAAAAGCTGACCAGAGAATGGATCTCACAAAAACTTCACGCAGATAATGTGATTGGAAGTATGTATTCTGTCAACCTTAGCTCTGATCTTGAAATATATTGTTTAAAACTACTGCTACTCCATGTTATCTGGAGCTACAAGCTTTTAAGACCTAAGAACAGTCAAAAGCATTTTATGATACCTTCCAAGAAGCTGCAATGCAAAAACTTTAACAATGTAATCTGGGAGAAAACCTTAGATGAAGCAGTAGTGTGCAGCATGCTTCCACAGCTAAGCGATTTGCATACATCCTTATCTTTGCATCACCTCCTAAAGCAAAAGATTCAGTCGAAATATATAAATCCCATCTCTTGGAAGATTTTGCAATTATATGTAACACTGGTCATACAATTGATTGTGAACAATGCTGGAATTTGAGCCTGAGAGATTAACTTTCTCAAACTTCACAACAGTTCATATGATAAATACAATCTTCCAATGACATCAAGTGACATTTCACTAAATGTCACTAAACCCATGTGCCCGCCCGCCGGTCCAAACAGGAGCGGGCTGGAATTCCCAGCAAGGGCAGAAATGTGAGGACAGCAGCTGGCGGGCCCGACGGGCATGGGGAGGCGGCCACTGTTTGGCCTGACTGGCGGTCACATGGGGGCTGCTGCCGGCGAGCGGCCAGACCCCGAAGGGAGGTGGGCTTGTTGCCACCTCCCCGTGCCCACCAGCCGCCATCCTCACTCACATTTTCTGCCCTTGCTAGGAGGTGGAGGATTTTGTTCGGCCGTTGATAAAGAGTGATCAAAGTAAGTACAACATTGCCTTGGCTCCAGCAGCCGTGTTTGTTGAAAAGTTGACGTACCAGAATTATTCGGTGTGGGTACTTCGTATGAAACATTTCCTGGTGAAGGAAGGACTCTGGACTTATGTATCTGCCCCACCAGATGCTCTGTCGGCAGACGACACTACAAAGATCGAGAAAGCACTTGCGCTGATAGTGGTAAGCGTTTCTGGTAAAGACTTCCGGTTTGGGATTCATGGAGGTCTGACGCAGCTCCATTTGCGGAGCTGACCGGACTGCCGTTTTAAGTGGCCGGCGGGGGAAAAATAGCCCGCGGCCGACTGCTCTCAGGCGGAGAGCAGGCAAAAAACGCTCAAGACCCTAGGGTGTGCTAGATCTCGGACGAGGGGGGGCTCTACACAACGGGTCCCCTCCCGATCCTTGAGGTCCCACCCTGCGACAGGTCAGCTACAATCTCTGCGGCAGTTCTGGGGCCAATTCGGCTGGCATAAGACCTACATACCCAAGCTTCGATTGGGGGAAGAAATGGAGAGGAGAAGCTAAAATCGAAACAGCGATTACAACCCGAGAAAAGTGAATGAGAAGGTAAAGATCACTATCTTCTGTTACGGGACAGATTGATTAAAGCAGAGAGGAATAAAAGTAGATTTTCAAACTGCAACAGGCTAACGATAAAGAGGGGAAGACTCGGCAAGAGTTGTATTTGAAAAGAGACTCAGTTTAAAGAAGTTATTAAAGGAATTGGACTATTGTTTTGAATACTTGCGGTTATGGAGCTGTGAGAAAAAGACACCATCGCGAGACCTACTGTGGGAAGTTGGGAGACAGGAAGTGCGTAACAACAATAGAGTTGCTGGAGAGAAGCGGCCCTTGCTGGAGGGCAGGAAGAAGGGAATCGCCATCTTTGAAAGGGGAAGGGTCGCGGCCTCAGCGGAAAAGGAAGTAGGCCATCTTGGATTGCAAAATCATAGAGAAACCATAGAGAAAAGACGCCCGACATTTTGGACTCTTTAAAATTTAATTTTGGCAAGAAGACCGGGACATTTGAAATAAAAGGACATTAAATTTTACGCCACGGAGTTAAGGAAGAGAGCGGACTCGTGGGAGCGAGCCAAAGCAAGCCCCACGATGTCAAAAAAAGAGTGGCAATCGGCAATAGAAAACCTGGATAAAAAACTTTTAGATGTGATTAAAGAACTTAAGGACACGAAATTGGAGCTGATTAGAGGTTAAAGAGGTTACACAGACAGTAAAATCGGAGCTGTCAGAAGTGAAAAAAGGTATGGAAACAATACAAAGTGAACTACAAGGAACGCAGCAGAGAGTTAAAACAGTAGAAGACGCGATGGAGAACGTAGTAGACACGCAACAAACAGAGATGAGACTGATGAGGGGGAGAATGTCAGTTGCAGAAACTAAACACATGGAGAAGCAGTTACGTTTTCGTGGCTTGCCAGAAGTGGAAGGAAAGTCAGCGCAAGAACAGATGACTGAGGTGTTAGCTGAATACCTGGGGAAGGAGGAGGAGGAAGTTGTGGCTATCCTAGATGTGGCATATCGTGTGAATTCGAGAATTGCAACCCAGAGGAAATTACCAAGAGACGTGATTGTGCAGTTTACGACACGAAATATGAAAGAGAAGATTGTGACAAAACAGTTTCAAGATCCATTGGAGATTGATGGCAAGACGATTATCATAATGAAGGAATTACCCAGGTCAGTGTTATCAGATCGGAAAAAATATAAAGTGCTAATTCAGATCTTGAAGGACATGAAAATCAGGTACAGATGGGAGTTACCAGAAGGTGTGTCCTTTGAGTTTGGAGGGGCCAAAAAGCGCATCAGATCTGAGCGAGAGATGGAGCGATTTATAAGGGACAATGAAAAAGACTTACCAACAAGACTATGAGTATGGAGTGTAAAGTTTTATCTTGGAATGTAAATGGACTAAACTCACCGAATAAGAGAAAAAATATTTTCCACTGGCTATTAAAACAAAAATGTGACATTGTTTGTTTGCAAGAGACCCATATCAGAAAGCAGGATGTAAAATATTTAAAATCAGGAAAATTGGGCAAAGAATTTGTAGCGGCCTCCAACAAGAAAAAAAGAGGAGTGGTGTTGTACATAAAAGAGGAGCTGCAGCCAAAATTTGTAATGAAAGATGTGGAAGCCAGATTTATTGCAGTGGAATGTACTTGGGAGAGTGTTGGTAGTTGGAGTTTATGCACCTAACGGTGCAAAGGAAAGCTTCTTTGAGGATTTGAGGAAGCAACTAGATGATCTTTCATACGACCAGATAATTCTTGCCAGAGACTTCAATGGAGTGACGAACTTGGAATTAGATAAAAAGACAACAACTGCACAAAAGAAAAGAGGACTATTACCAAAGCTCTTTTTTGACTTGATACAACAGGAGACTCTAGAAGATGTATGGAGAAGAGAATATCCTAAAAGTAGACAATTTACTTTTTACTCTGCAAGGCACTGTACATTATCAAGAATTGATATGATCTGGGCCTCAAAAGACTTAGCGTTATGGACTAAGGAGGTAGAAATAATGCCAATGGTAGGCTCAGATCATAATCCAATCATGTGGAAATTAGGGAAAAGGAGAAAAAGGAAAGCATGGAGAATAAATGAGGACTTGCTACAGGAAGGAGAGAATATGGAGATGTTGAGAAGAGAGACAAAGTTCTTCATACAATACAACGTAAATAAAGAAGTACCAACTGACAAAGTTTGGGACGCTTATAAGGCGGTTATAAGGGGCATACTAATGGACTTAAATGGTAGAGCAAGAAAAAAGAAAGAGGAGAAAAGACAAGAGATTGAGGAGAAAATAAAAGCCAAAGAAATACAGTTAAAAAAGAGACCAGGGAAAAAGAAATTATATCAGGAAATTAAAATACTTCAAGAACAGTTAACAGCAATGAGTAATAAGGAATTGGAGTGGAATCTTAAAAGATTGAATCAGAAAGCGTTTGAAGGTGCAAATAAACCTGGGAAGTATTTGGCATGGCAACTGAAGAAGAGAAGGGAAAAGAAAATAATAGAATTTGCGAAGATAATAAAATGTATTTGGAACAGACTACCATTAGTAGAGCCTTTTACAAATTCTATGCTAAATTGTATAATAAGAAAGAGGTAAATAAAGAGTCAATAGCGTTATATTTGGAGAAAATGAAACTTCCAGTAATTTCGGAAGCTTGGAGAAATAAACTGAACAGTGAAGTAACAGATGAGGAACTAAACAAGGCAATACAATCTGCAAATCTAGGAAAGGCGCCAGGGCCAGATGGACTTACAGCGAAATTTTATAAGGTAATGGCCAACGAACTGGCACCATTCCTAAAAGAGGTGATCAATGGAGTTTTAAAGGACCAGCGGATTCCAGATACCTGGAATGAAGCGAATATATCATTGATCCCCAAAGAGGGCCAAGACTTGACTAATGTGAAAAACTACAGACCTATATCGTTACTTAACAATGATTATAAAATCTTTGCGAAGATACTGGCGGAGAGACTGAAGGGGTGGCTTTCGGAAGTCATTGAGAAGGAACAAGCAGGCTTTTTGCCAGACAGACAAATCAGAGACAATTTAAGGACAGTGATTAATGCTATTGAATATTATGACAAGCGTGACAAAGAGGTTGGTTTCTTCTTTGTTGATGCTGAAAAGGCGTTTGATAATTTAAACTGGGACTTTATGTTTGCCACTATGGAAAAGCTACAATTGGGAGAAAGATTCATTAGAGCAATTAAGGAAATTTACAGAGACCAGACTGCAGCAATTGTGGTGAATGATGAAGCGACTAAGAAATTGATTATAAGTAAAGGAACAAGACAAGGTTGCCCGTTGTCTCCACTGCTGTTCATTTTGGTATTGGAGATCCTGATGATACAAATACGACAAGATGAAGAAATTCGAGGAATTAAAATAAAGGACTATTCATACAAGGTCAGAGCATTTGCGGATGACATAATGTTAATTGTAGAAGACCCATTGGAGAACATGCCAAAAGTGATAGATAAGATCAAGGAGTTCGGAGACTTGGCAGGTTTTTATATTAATAAAAAGAAGTCAAAGATACTATGCAAAAATATGACTAAGCAGAAACAACAATTGTTAACGGAAATAACGGATTGTGAAGTAACAAGCAAGGTGAAATATTTGGGAATCGAACTGACAGCTAAGAATATAGACTTATTTAAAAACAACTATGAAAAACTATGGATTCAGATAGAGAGAGATTTGATTAAATGGAACAGACTAAATCTGTCATGGTTGGGAAGGATTGCAGCAGTTAAGATGAATGTGTTACCAAGAGTAATGTTTTTGCTACAGACAATACCATAAAATCAGTGACTCTAAGCAATTTGAAAAATGGCAGAGGAAAATATCAGACTTTGTATGGGCAGGCAAGAAGCCTCGAGTGAAAATGAAAGTTTTACAAGATGCAAAGGAAAGAGGCGGAATGCAACTGCCCAATCTAAGACTTTACCATGACGCAATTTGCTTGGTGTGGTTGAAGGAGTGGATGACGCTAAAGAATAAGAAATTACTAGCCCTAGAGGGATATAAAAAAATATTTGGATGGCACGCATATTTATGGCATGATAAAGTAAAGGCGAACTCGATGTTCCTGCATCACTATATACGGAGAAGTTTATATATAATCTGGAAGAAGTATAGAATCTATTTGGAAGAAGGAACCCCTTTGTGGGTAGTTCCATATGAGGTGATAGATCCGAGAGCTGTTGATAATGAGCAACAATGTTTAACTTACAAAGAAATAACTAGAACTGAAGAATCTAAACTTAGAATAAAGACTCAGGAGGAACTATCACCTTATTATGATTGGTTCCAGTATAGACAGATTAGAGATTTATATAACTCGGACTCTGTAAAGGGAGGTATACGAACAGAAAACTCGGAACTAGAGCAGACCCTTCTTAAAGAGGACAAGAAAAGAATATCTAAGGTATACCAAGCACTGCTGAAATGGTATACTGAGGATGAAATAGTTAAAGGACAAATGGTGAAATGGGCCATAAATTTTAACAAAGAAATAACAATGGAGGCATGGGAATACTTGTGGAAGACTACAATGAAGACAACGACATGTACTAGTATTAAAGAGAACATTTACAAAATGATTTACCGTTGGTACATGACACCAAAGAAGATTGCGCTAGGGAATTTGAACACTTCTAATAAATGCTGGAAATGCAGGAAGCATGAGGGCTCCCTCTACCATATGTGGTGGACGTGTGAGGTAGCTAGGCAGTACTGGGGGGAAATAATAAGAGAAATGAGTGAGATTTTACAATTTCAAATTAATAAGAACCCAGAACTCCTGCTACTAAACTTGGGAATGGAGCAAATTCCAGCCCATCATAGGACGTTAGTGGTAAGCGTTTCTGATGAACAATTAGCGTATGTGTCGGGGAAAACAACAGCTAAAGAAGCATGTGACAGTTTGGCTGCGGTATATATCCAGAAATCCTCAGGCTCTATAATGTCATTAATGAGGAGAATGTACAGGACTATTATGCTAGACCACCAGAGTGTGAGGGAACATTTAAATGCTCTCACTGAACGCTTCCAGCTACTGGCAGAGAAAGGCAAGGAAATCTCTCAAGAGGACAAGGTGTACATTATACTATGTTCACTGTCGGAGAAATACGACCCCCTTGTCTCTGCGTTAGAAAATTTAGAGCCATCAGCACTTACTCTCGATTATTTGTCCGGCAGGCTCTTACAAGAAGATAAGATGCTGCATCGCCGAGAGTTGGCAGTCTGCCATTCCGGGAATGGTGCCAGCAAGTCCGGGAATGGTGCCAGCTACTCTGGGAACCGAGCCAGTCAGTCCAGGTGTCCAGCCAATCCACGAGAGAGGAAACAGCAGAGAAGTGAAAATCAGTTTTCCAGCCAGTCTCTGCTCGCATTAAGGACACGCCAGTGTTTCAAATGCAGTTCCTCAGATCATATAAAAAGGTTTTGCACTCAGAAGACAGGAAGAGCCACCGACGCTCTCAAGGAAGGAGGCAAGCCTAAGCCCCAAAATGTGGCCAAGCATCAAGCAACTTTGGTGACTGCAAATGGGTCTTCTGCTCCTGATTTGTGGGTCGTGGATTCAGGCGCATCCCAAAACTTTGTGAATGATAAAAGTTTGCTGCCTGACCTTCAGCCAGCCAGTACTGATCATGTGAGTCTTGCAAATGGTGCCCCTGCGTCTGTTCATGCTCAGGGGAAGGTATATTTTTCTGGTTTGAATCATACATTTCACAATGTTATATGTGTGCCTAGCTTGGAAAATAATCTGCTTAGTGTACGTGAGTTAACAATAGCTGGTTTCACAGTTGAGTTTGAGAAACAACAATGCAATATTCTCAAAGGTGATAAGGTTCTTGCCACAGGTTAAGTACAAAATGGAGTATATATTCTAGAGAACAAACCTGGGCAGGTCCAAACTGTACTCAGCAACAAAGCGTTGCATGATGAGTGCATACACATGTATCATAAAAGGTTAGGACATATGTCCTTCGGTACATTGTCCAAAACATTTGCTTGCTTGGGTATAGATAAATTAAAGCAGTGTAAAACGTATCTAGACTGCAATGTGTGTAAGCAAAGCAAATCCCAGATGCACCCCGTTGCCAAAGCAAGTGATAGGGTTACCCAAAGACCTCTGGCTCTTGTGCATGCTGATGTCATTGGCCCCTATCCAAACAGCATATCTGGTAGAAAATATGCATTACTGATTGTTGACGATTTTTCAAGGTTTTGTTGGTCTTACCCACTTTAAAGGAAATCTCAGGTCTGTGAAACAATTAAGCAGTGGGCAAAGAGTGTGCAAAAACAATTGGGACAGGAGATTGTAAGGTTCCAAAGCGATTTTGGGGGTGAATTCGTGTCTCAGGAATTACAAAAATGGTTCCAAGCCCAAGGTATACAACACAGAGTGGCAAATACTGCGTGCCCCCAAGAAAATGGTGTGGCTGAACGACGTGCAGGCATTTTACAAACGGTGATGCACTCTATGTTGAATGATTCAGGGTTGCCCAAATCTTTCTGGGCTGAGTGTCTCAGATGTGCAACATACAATGTCAATAGAGTATGGAGTAAAACTATTAATGATATACCATATACAGTACTCTATGGGGAAAAACCCTCATTACAGCATTTAAGAATTTTTGGCTCGAAGGCTTGGGTAAATATCCCATTGAAACTGAGAAGAAAATGCGGTCCTAGAGCTCAGAAGCTCACATTTATAGGTTACCAAACAGGCATGAAGGCTTATAGGTTTGTGAATGCCAATAATACTCTTGTGTTCAGCAGGTCTGCACAATTCTGTGAGCAAACAAATTGGTCTCCTATACATGCTAATGAGACATCTGAACAAATAATGTTGCCTATGACTGAAGGTATAGAAAGTGAACAGGAGATAAAACAGGAAGGTTCTTATCCTGAAAGTCAAGTCTCTCATCCAGTTCACAGTTCACCACAGATACCTAGGGTGTCTAGCAGAACGACAAAAGGTGTGCCCCCACAGAAATATGGCATAAATCATGTTTACGTTAAGGTGCCAAATGATTACGCTGAGGTAATGTCTCTAGATGAAACGCAGCGAAATGCGTGGGTATCAGCTATGGAGGCGGAATTTAACTCTCTTAAGGCACATGATGTATTTTCTACTACTACATTGCCAGACAACGAAAGGGCAATAGGATGTCGTTGGTTATATAAATTGAAACAAAAACCAAATTGTGAAGTACAGCACAAAGCTCGTCTAGTTGCGAGAGGATTCAATCAAGTTGAAGGTCTTGATTATGACACGACATTTGCTAGCACTGTGAGAAATGAAACTATTAGGGTGGCTCTTGCTACTGCATCAGTAAATAACATGTGGGTACACCGCTTTGACTTTGAGACAGCTTATTTGAATGCTTCCCTCAAGGAAGAGCTATATATGGAGCAAATTCCAGGGTTCAATACTGGAGAAAGCAATACAGTTCTAAGGTTACATAAAGCTCTCTATGGTTTGAAACAAAGTGGGTATGAATGGGGACAGTGTCTCAGCAAAGCACTCACTAATCTAGGATTTAGCCAGAGCGTGGCTGACCCATGTTTGTACAGTATTAAAGTGCAAAACAGTATTTGTTATGTTCTGATCTTTGTAGATGACATTTGTTTTATATACCATACTGAACAGCAATTGAATTGGTTTATAAAAACATTACAACCAGTGTTCAAAATGAAAAATATGGGGTTAATACAAAATTACCTAGGAGTTCAGATTTCCAGGGATGAACAAGGTAACTTTGCACTGTCAAGAAATTAAAATCCTAGAGTTGGTACAAAAATATGGAATGAATGACGCGAACATTGTTGACATACCTATGACTACAAGCTATTGCAGGGAACCAAACGAAAATCTATTTCCTCACAAGAAAGTGTACCAGTCATTAGTCGGGTCATTGCTTTATCTTGCTTGTTCCACAAGGCCAGACATATCAATGGCGGTACATTGGTTGTGTCAACATTGTAGCTGCCCATATCAAAAGGACTGGGTGGCAGCGAAACGCGTATTAAAATACCTTAAAGGAACAGCAGCAGAGAAACTTATGTTAAAAGTGAACAAGGAAACTGATAATCTGTATACATACTGTGATGCAAGTTGGGGAGACAGACCAGATTCCAAGTCTACATCTGGGTACACTGTTTTTGCATTTGGTGCATTGGTAGGTTGGAAAAGTATTAAACAGACACATCTGGCAACCAGCTCATGTGAATCAGAATACTCTGCAATTAGTGATGCAATAATACAGCTGGAATGGTTCCATCAACTATTGAAGGATTTCAATGTGCAATGTGAGCTCCCAATTAAGGTTCTCAGTGATAGTTCTGCAGCAAATCAATTAGCACACAATCAGGGAATGAGAACCAGAAGCAAGCACATTGCCATCAGGTATCAAAATGTAAAGATTGCTGTATGTAATAACTTTATTTGTATTCATCACTGTAATTCTGAAGACAATATTGCTGATCTGTTCACAAAATGTTTGAATGTAAATAGATTTAAGTTGTTGAAAAGCCAATTATGTATATATTAGGCTACATCTTGGCGTGACAGCATATTATAATGTATAGCAAGCAAGATGACAGCCAAAGTACAAAGTAGTCTGTTAGATCATTTTGATCTGAAGTGACAGATGGAGTGTCATGTGACAGTGTCACATGACTAAGTTGCATCATTCTGACTACTGCCACAATGAGTCAGCACTTCAATCTGATTGGTGCCGAGAAGTATATGTTCTGAGTAATCATCACTCTTTTGAACTGGATTGTATGCAAAGCACTTTGTCAGGCAGGAGGATTTTGTATGCTTCAAGTGCTACATGGACTGTATGTAAATATAATTGTAAACAAACCACTGTATATAGTTCAGCACTAGTCAAACCTGGTTTGCTTTATTGGGTGCGCTCCCAGAAGATTCGCTCACAAGACCGACCCTCCCACTGCAGAAATGGCAGCAAAGCAGAGGGGTTTTCTGGAAGGACAAGGAGGTGGAAACCCTTTTGTTGCTGCTTCTGCCATCAGGGAGAGCAAGTCGCCTGATGAGCAGCACTCATCTGCCTACAAGGACAATATTTTTAAGTAGTGCTCGTAAACATTCAGAGCAGGGTTACCCATGAACAGCCAAGCAATGCGTCTCTAAATTTAAAAGAATGAAGTCGTCTTTTTTTTGAAGCTCTGGAGGCTTGGCAGGGCATTCCCAGACAAAGTGGCAAACCTCCGTATTTCGCATTGATGATGTGGTGGTGGGACAGTGCAGCTGTTATGGAAATGTTTGTGATTTGAACACTTCGTACCTTTTTAAGCATGATTTATTGACTGTAGTTTGTATTTATAAGATTTGGAATGTTTCTTTTAATTATTTTATGGAGTGATAACTGATGGAAAAAGGAACACCGAAACAGAACGGCAAAACCGGTACCCCCGTTGCAGTTACACCTTTACTGTGGAACATCTCCTCGGGAACAGAGTGGATATTTCCTCTATGAGACATTTGTCTGCGATTGACTTGTGTATTTAACTCGAGGCACTTGTACTTTGTATTGGAAGCCACTGGTCGCTTTATGGTTGTATTTACTATGATTTTTTTCAAGGTTTATATATGAGATTTTTCTTAATATGTGACCTATGGTGCTATATTGTTGCCTGTGATCCCCTCCCTGTTATGCTACTATGAACTGTGCCAGCTTCCTGCCATGTTGTTGCTGCAGTTGACTAAGAACTGTGTGGAGCCACGTTGGCCACGCTTGCTTCTTGCCTATGAACTGTGTGAACCATTGCCATTTGCTTCCCGGGACTCTTAACCCACCTGGGCCCAGTGCCACACTGCGAGCAGCACAAGTGCCAGCCGGAGGGATTCTCTGCGAGGCTGGCCGGGAACCCCCGGTCGATCCCACAGAGAGTCCTTTGCAGGACGGTCACTGAGTCTACCCTTGCTACCAGGCAATGGCAAATCATATTAAAAGGGTGGTCAATCGCCACTGGGGACTAATATCTGAAATAGCAGGATGCGAGCAGCCACCTATGGTTGGCTTCCGCAGGACTAGGAACTTGAAAGTCAGCTTAGTTCATGCCGATGTGAGTGATACTGCGAAGCAACAACATCAACAGCTACCAAGGGGCAACTACAAATGTGGTCACTGCCAGGCATGTAAAAACTTATGTGAGTCTAAGGAGTTGGTATTTGGAGCGGTTAGATATACATTTAAGCACTTTGCAAACTGCCAAACTAAGGGAGTGCTTTATGCCTTATGGTGCCCGTGCAATTTATTATATGTGGGCTGCACATTAAGGCCGATTAAGGAAGAATACTTGAACATAGCTCGCAGATCCGTAACAACGTGCAGGAAGCGCCTCAGCGCATTTCAGGGAGACAGGCCACTTGGATAACGACTTCACGGTGGTTATCCTTGATACCATTAGGAATGCACACGGCCCATTGCTAACGCCCCTCCTCCGTCGGGAGGCATTTTGGATACACCAATTGGACACGATTAAACCAAGGGGGTTAAATAATGAACTAGTTCTGAGCTGTTTCTTATAAGTTGGTACGGATCGTTGGGGGAGTCTCCTTTAAGGAAACTGGCTGCGAGATAATCAGACCTCCTATTTATTGAGTCATGCATTATTAGGCTGTGCGAGCGTTAGAATTTACAGCTGCCAGCACTGGAAGGTTTCACCCTTGAATCGTTTTGATATTTGCCGTGTGAGTATATTGTCATAGGAATATAACTTGAGAGCTTTTGTGGGGAATTGGGTGTGACAGGTTTTTGAATGTATATATGTATTTTTAGAGAGGTTGCTCTTGAAAAAGTCAACACGAAATCTGTGGAGTTGAGCCGGCCCCAGATCGGGCATTGGGTGTTGAGAGGAGTTTCCACCAACCTCACCCTCACGACTTGCCGCTCAGTGGAAGAATTAAGTCATTCTAAAACACGGAAGAAGATATAACGAGGGGATCGTTGTTCGGACTATAGGTCCATTATACTCAGGTTTATCGTGTCTAAGAATTGTCTGCTGCTGTTGTTTGCTGTTGGGAATATGTTTCCATTGAATGTTCAATTTTATGAGATATTGATGAATTTATGATCTGTATTTGATATTCAGTCACTTAATTAATTCATTGCACTTGCACTTTATATATGTATAAAAAAATTGTTATAAAAATTGTTTACAGCTTATTTAGGTGGCGTTTACTTCCCGTGGGTTTCCCCATTTTTGTGCCTATTTATGTACGGGAGTAGCCATTTGCTTAGGTTGCAGCTATCTATTATGGTGTCATATAAAGAAGTTCTGGCATTCTCCATGGAGGAGCAGGAGCAGATTCTTGCTGGCATGACTTCAATTATGGGAGAGTCAGCAAACCCCCCGAAAGAGGATTGGGCCTCATTGAATTTCTTGAAATGTAAAAAGGTTAAATATGATCTGCACGCAGCTACACTCTTCGATTACCATAAGGCAATGCGTATCCCCCCCAGGGGACTCAGAATTCAGAAGCCACCAGGGATGTTCGGGTCTGATGCGGAATTTAAATCTGATAGGGCAGCTATATTAAATAAATGTAGCTTGGATCTCATGTTGCTAATTATTCACAGATGTAAGAAAGAAAGTGAGGAGATTATTAAGGATATTTCTGGGGCATTGGAAACGGCTAAGACGGCTTTGCCCTCAGCGGAATTTGAGTTACGCTTGAAAGAACTGGAACAGGAAGTGCATCTCTTTGAGAATCGCACTAAGGAGTTGAAGATTAAGAAGTACAAACGGGATGCTCAGGATTACATTAATAATAAGGTTTACAGCTGGTGGGATATGCCTAATAAAAATAAGGAGCCTAGGAGACGGGTTACATGGGCGGAGCCCATGACGTCCATTTCGGACCTAGAAACATCGGGGGTGTCGGATAGCTTGGGGGACAAGGGCATGAGTTCCTGCCTCCTTCGAAACCGCACCATACCTACAGGCAATAGGCAGCCTTTTTTAGAACGAGGCAAGAGGAAGCCCTTTTACAGGACGAGACAGAAAATTTAGTATTCAATCTTTCTAACCGTCCCTTGAGTCCAGTAGAACATGCGGTTCTTAATAAGGGCTTAGGATTCATGCCAACACCAAAATATTCTGCATTCCGAACTAGAGTAGACCTTTTCAAGTTAATCCGCCTAATTAAGCTGAAGGCGTTTTTCAGACAATCGGGAGGTAACGCCACCAACCCACGGCAGATTCTACCAAAGCGCCTTAAGACAGCTTCCTCCTTTCTGCCCCCCGTCACGGACCACAGGATTGAGACATTTGAATATGTGGTCCGGCGGGAGATTGTGTCCTTGGAACATAATCCATTTAACACCTGGCAGAATTTATCTTCAGCAGAGAAAAACGCCATTAAAACATTAAGGGAAGATAGGACAGTAATCATTAAGCCTGCGGATAAAGGCGGGGGCATAGTGATTTTAGATCATGAGGTATATGTACAGAAAGTGATGAGACAGCTCGGTGACACCACCAGTTATGTACGGGTTGCTAGAGACCCTACTGATCACATAAAGGGTTTGATTAAAATAGTGTTGGATGAAGCGAGGGAGCTGGAGGAGATAGATGATCTCCTTCACAGGTCACTACTCACCCCGACACCCAGGATACCCTTGTTTTACATGCTGCCTAAAATACATAAAAACATCTTTCCCCCGCCTGGGTGTCCAATTGTATCAGGATGCGGGTCGGTTCTAGAACCCTTGGCTATCCTCCTGGACTCCGCTTTACAGCCAACAGTAGCAGGGATCGGCCCATTACTGAATGACACCCGGGATTTCATTCAGCGCATAGAGGATAACACTATGGCAGAGGGGAGTGGCTTTCTTACTATGGACGTCAACACCCTATATACTATTATACCACATGATACGGCAAGGCTAGTAGTGGCAGAGGCTTTGGAACCTTGCTCAGAGAAATCTCTCCCACCCCACCTGTTACTACAGTTACTGGATTTGGTACTAGAAAAGAACTACTTTCATTTTGATGAATGTTACTATCTTCAGCTTAAAGGTGTTGCTATGGGCAGCTCCGCAGCACCCAGCATAGCAAACCTGTTCATGCAAAAATGGGAAAATAGCGATATCCTTCATTCATCTAACCCCTTTAGGTCTAATATAGAACTCTATTTTCGGTACATTGATGACCTCTATTTTGTGTATAAAGACATGCATAAGATTGAGGATTTTAGTTCATGGCTGAATGAGAGGGATAACAATTACAGGACCCAACGTGAAGTTTATTCTTTTGCCCTGGGTGGAAGACCTTTCCTTGCCTACAGACAGCCCCCCAAACTTAAACGACTTCTCACACACAATCATGAATCGGCCAGCAAAGTCACCAGCACAGGTACCAGGCCCTGCAACAGACCCAGATGCCAGCTCTGCCCCTATATCCACTCAGGGAATACAATTACAGGACCCAATGGCATCAACTACACTGTCTCTGGCTCTTACAGCTGCTCATCCTCCAATCTGATATATGCCCTCATGTGCCAACAATGTCCTTCTGCTCTGTACATTGGACAAACCAGCCAACCTCTACGCAAAAGAATAAATGGACACAAATCTGACATTAGAAATGGAAACATCCAAAAACCAGTGGGAGAACACTTCAATCTACCAGGACATTCCACCAAAGACTTAAAGGTCGCTGTGATCCAAAAGAAACCTTTCAAAAACAAAATCCAATGGGAGGCTGCTGAATTGGAATTCATATGCAAATTTGACTCTGTCAAGCTGGGACTGAATAGAGACTATGAATGGTTATCACATTATCACAGGTAACAGATTTCCTTTACAGCGGCGTGGTCTGGGGGAGCCCAGTGGCGCCTGGTGTGGACTTTCGGGGACCACAGTTCTCTTTGTCAGATGCATCTGGCAGGGAGAGCTGTGGTTATCGAAGGCTTATACTACAAGGGAATGGGATGCTTTTACTGCTGCAAACCAACACAGCAAACTGACTCCACACCAAAAGGAGATGTTTACGTTTACTAGCAAAGAAATGTTTGGGTTGCCTCCCCGCTAATTGCATCCTGTCCCCTTCTGATATATGTCCCCTTCTCTCCCATCTCCACCCTCCTCTTCTGTATTTGACCAGTTTGTATCATGCATCTGATGAAGACAACTTGATTCTCGAAAGCTTATGCTACAATAAAATGGGTTAGTCTTAAAGGTGCTACTGGACTCTTTCTGATTTTGCTACTACAGACTAACACGGCTAACTCCTCTGGATCTTTGACCAAAGAAAACATCAGTTTGTGTTTTAAAGATTACAGCAAAGCTTTCCAGTAAGTTAAACACTGAAAGCTACAAATGGTTTTAAAAGAATTAGGTACGCCACAACATCTGTTTTGATGAGCAACCTGTACTATGGATAAGGGACGTGTTTTCCAACTATCAGATATGTCAGACCAGAATGTATATCATCACCCTGTTCAACCTATGTGCAAATATATCATAAGGAAAGCCAGATTAGATTTTTTTGGAAGAGAAGGACTCGGCGCTCTCCCTTTCCTCAGGTATTAGGAGACAAATCAAAAAGTTAGAAAGCAAGTGCACCCTTAGACTAGCTAGGTAGATAAGATCTATCTCTCCTCCTTTCCTATCAGAGAATGGAGTTCCTACAATAAAGAAATCTTATTTCCTTTCTAAATATAAACAAGTATATCTTTTATTTTTTTCTCTCCTGCACACACACCCGCCAGCAGAATCACACTTCCACTGCTAAACGATAAATACAGAATCCTTCAATTAGGTTTCTGGGACCAACATACAATTTATTTATCAGATTTAGTTATGAAAATTGATGAAAGAAAAATTAACAATTTGAGATACACAGATAGCATCACATTACAGGAAGAAAACAGTAAAGTCTTTTAACAATTACTGGTAGTTAAAATAACTAAGTTCCATAGGATTACAGTTGGACATTGAGGCAATTACTGAGGAACTGCACAATGAAGAAATTACAATTGTTAAAGCTCTTCTGTTCCTTGGCTCAATCATCAACTAAAGCAGTGACTACAACTAAGAAATCAAAAGGAGATTAAGACTTGGAAAGGTAACCATTAAAGAACTAAGAAATATTCCCCAGAAGACACAATAATACTAGAGAAAGTTGGAGGTGGTAGGAAAAGACGACCCAACATGAGACAGATCGACTCAAAACAAGCCATAATCTTCAATTTGGAAGACCTCTTACGAATGTTTTGGGAGTTTAATTAAATTCATTTATTAAATTCATTAAGTCTCCCCATAATTTGGAAGCTACATGGGGGCATATATTCTTCTACTCTCTGCCTTGTTTCTATTAGCATTGAAAAGCCTTTTGAGAAATGTTTATATTCTCAAAGAAGTAGTTCCCATTGTTCACCATAGCTCTCAATACACTTTGAAATCCATTTTGCTCCCAACACAACCCACCCTTAAGTCTGCAAAACATCTTTAATTTTTGGACAACTAAGGCCTTCTTTACCACACCCTAAAAATATCCTCATGCCCTTCTTCATTGTGAGCATCCAGCTCAGTTAATAATTCTAGGGAATTTTTAATACTTTGGTTGGCCCCAAAAAATAGGTAGTGTACTACATGGAAAAATTTCTCCATTTGTGCACACTCATGGGAGGAAGAATGTATGTTTTCCTTAATTTTAAAAGCTCTCAAATTCATTTTTAAAAAAATACATTCTGCTTAGAGTTCAAGCTTATCTATTTGATCGTAAATTAATTTTGTAGAAACAAAGATTCGTGGGAAGATAACTGCAGGGTGCTATGACCTTCCACTTCAGTTTCTGAGCGTTTCAGATTAAAATAGCAGCCCAAAAAAAGCCCTGAATCTCTCTCTAAAGGATTGTTTCTCTACAATGCTGGCAACAGGAATTGTATGACAAGCTTGGTCTTCAAGTATTCCTACAAACAGCCATCAGGGGCTGGGGATTCATGACTGAAGAGACTCTGGTAGAACTGAATAATCTGAAACCTAGCTTCACTCAAAAGTGTGCTAAGAGTGTTTAAGTGCCCCCCTACACACACACACACAAATCACGTTTTAAAACTTTTTCTCACAAAGGCTTATTTTCTAAAATAAATGTGTAGATAAAGATAATCTACACTCAAGGAAAATGAAAATTACCAAAAAAAAAAAAACCCAACTTCTGTAAGCCCTTCATAACTTAGGTGAGGATAATACTCTCCCTTGCATTAAAAAACTCATGCTGGTTTCTCCCGAATAAAAATAGTCAGAAAAAACCGACACTGAATAGTCTAATGACCTTACTGCTTTAAATTGTAAAATAGAAACAAATAAACATGGTATTCTGCGATTATAAAACAACCCTCATAAACTCGAACACCTCCAAATCCACTTCCCCCATGCCCAAAATGGCTGCCTGAACGCTGCTGTTTTTCCTTTTATATAAAAAGATCTGCCCACCTCTTTTTCATTTTCAGCCAATGAGGCATCAAACTCACACTGCAGTCTGATTGGATTCGGTTGTCTGTCAATCAAAACTCAGCCGGGAAGGTTTTTCCACACCAGAAAAAAAAATGCTGCAGGGTCTTAAAGACGTAGGATCACTTTTACTTTTCAGTCTCCTTTGTGCTTCAAAGTGAAACTGGGAGAGTGAATTGCTCTGGGAGTCAATAGCAAATGGGAAGAAGTCCAACATGCATGAGTAAAACAAACAAGGGTTTTTGCATCCCCCTTTGTCCACGGTGCTCTGGATATATTTGGTTCTCTTTCCTCCATATTACTCTCACAACAA
The DNA here is from genome assembly GCF_028583425.1 of Eublepharis macularius. Taxonomy (NCBI): domain Eukaryota; kingdom Metazoa; phylum Chordata; class Lepidosauria; order Squamata; family Eublepharidae; genus Eublepharis; species Eublepharis macularius. Next base: position 12,118,787 of record NC_072799.1, read on the forward strand.
TCCTGTGAGGTAGCCTGGGTGGAGGCAGAGAATGTGAGGCAGAACTGGCCCAGGGTCACCTACTGAGATTCAGGGCACAGCAGAAATTCGAATTCTGTTCGCCATAAGTCTATTAGTTTGCCTCTGAGAGGGTTGCCACCCTCCAGGTAGGGCCTGGGGATTTCCTGGAATTACAACAGATTTCCAGTCTACAGAGCTTCAGGGGTGGACTGTATAGAATTACAACCCTATTGAGCTCCTTCCCCTCCTCAGGCTTCGCCTCTCCCAGTCTTCAGGAATTCTCCAACCCAGAGTTGGCAACCCTATGTCTGTCCATGAAAATGCCTTCTTTTCATAATGTTACGGATTTAGTATTTAGAATTCTTCCAGATCATAGTTGACACACAGTCTAAATGAAAACTATCATACATGATGGGCGCTGGTCCATCTATTCTGACAGGTTTCTGGCTCTTCCTCTCAGGCAAGAGCCCTTCTCCGATATTTTCGCTCAAGATCTATCAGAAATACTTTTTTTTTTAAGTACTTTATCTGTCTGGGAAGTTTGCTAACCCCACACAAACAAAGAGCCCTGATGGATCAAACAGATGGTCCATCCATCTAGTCCAGGCTAGGGTTGCCAGCTTTGGCTTGGGAAATTCCTGGAGTTTTGGGGTGGAGCCCAAAGAGGGCAGGATTTGAGGTGTGGAGAGACCTCACTGGGGTATAAGACTAGAGTCCACCCTGCAAAGGAGCCATTTCCTCCAGGGGAACTGATCTCTGTCTTCTGGAGAACAGTTGTAACTCTGGAAGATCTCCAGGGGCCACCTGGAGGTTGGCCACCATAAAGTCCAATATTTTCATCAGATACTCTCAAGGGCACATAAATAGCCACCAAGTTGAAGGCACCAATACCCAAGACTTAACTAAGCAACTGGCATTCGTAGGCACACAGTGTGCCTCTGAGCGCCAGTTGCTTTTTAGGGTTGCTAACCTCCAAGTGGTAGCTGGAGATCTCCCAGAATTACAACTCATCTCCAGCCTGCCACAGAGATGAGTTCCCCTGGAGAAAATGGCTGCTTTGGAAGATGGACTCTATGGCATTTTACCACACCAAAGTCCCTCCCCAAACCCCACCCTCTCCAGACTCCATCCCCAAAATCTTCAGGAATTTCTCAGCCTGGAGCTGGCAACTTTAGACACTGCCTTCTGAAGGTGGAGGCTTGCCCCCAGCGGTTTTTTTCTGGGAAAAGAGGTGGCGGAACTCTCAAGAGGGAAATGAGGAAGAAACACACGGGATTCTTTGAAATCATATTATTTGCAAGCACTATGGTTGAGTATTTTCAAGAGGTGCCAGAACTCCGTTCCCCCGCGTACCCCCTGAAAAAAAGCCCTGCTTGCCCCCATTTCACCATCGTGGCTAATGGCCATCGATAGACCACAAGGACAGAGGACAAAGTCTCTGCCACTGAGCCATGCCCCTCCTTCTTACTTGGCACGAGCTAAACTGAATTTGGTGAGAATTAGTTCCCAGTAAGTTGGCATAAGATTGAGCTGTTGGCGATGACTGCAGCATCTCTGTCTCATATGGCCCCACTGCTAAATCTTATTTTCTTGGGCAACCTCCATTCACCCCATCTGAATCCCATCGTCCAGCAACAAGACTGCCAAACATTTGAGACATGAAACTCAATACTTCTGAACTCCTGCAAAATATACTTTAGGGGGAAATGCATTTCCCTTTTGAACGAGAACCAGAGGGTATTTTAAATTCTGGACACCCCCCACCATTGTTGGTATGCACTGTGTGCCTTTCACCCCAGTGAGAAGGAACCTTTAGAAGAAACTGATGCCCCACGTCCTTCCCAAGGGGGATATTTCATGTCTGTCTGTTTTAAAAATAAATCTTATGAAACCAACAGCATGGGATTTTCCCCTCTTTGTATCTGAAATATTTGGCCGACCAGTAATGAAGCGCAGGTCTGTTTTCTTTGTATTAAAACTGATGTCGTCTTTGGAGCATTAAAGGTCTCTGTCATGTGAATTTTATTGGATTTTATTGAGTCCTCCATATCATGTGATCCAGTAATCGCTTGGGGGTTAGATTCTGCAGTTTTTTCCTCCAGCGTAAAGAGACGGTCAATCGGTGTAACAGATCCACAGGACCCAACCCTTTTTTCTTATTTTTGTGTAATAAAACAATTCCGTTCACCCTTTTTTGTTGTTATTGTGTCAAACTGATTTCCTTTTCAACGCTTCCCACGTTCTATGCTGAAAGCAGTGTTAACGGTATGTGCTTTGGCTGTACACTGTTCTTCCAAGTTGGGCATTTTCATGCTTTTTAAAATCGTTCTTTGGGGATATAAGCAACCTGAACTCCCTCAGTCTATTGTACAAAATTCTGTGTGTGTATTGTTACTGTCTGTATGAAGACACAGTTTCCCTTTCCCCCTTCAGACTGATTTAAGAATCTGTCCTCTCTTTTCTCTCCCTCCACCCTGCAACAGGTTATATTTTTTCCACAGCTGAGGCCCCCCAGGAGTTTGGGGGGATGGAGGGCACAGGAGGGACGTCAGCAAGGTATTATAACAACTTAGAATCCATCCTCTAGGATAGAACTCACCATAAGCCACGTTGCTTAGGCGGAATGGAAGCAACTACAAAGCCATTTATTCTGTTCAGCCTGTCAGAGGAAAAGTAAGGGCTTCAGTAGGTGAAGGGAGAAAACGATGGGAAACAGAAATTTCTCTTCTTTTTTCACTGCCCTTGTGCTGATTTTACTACTGGGAGAAACAAACTAGGGACTCATTAGACATTTTCATAAATCCTTGCCAAATCCTCCCCTCTAAATACTTAGTCTGCATGTCGGGGTGGGGTCTTTAATTTACAAAGAAATGTTTTTGCATACTTGGGAGTTCCTAAGTACACACACACACACACACACACACAAAAACCCATAACCCTACAATATCTGTGGGTGATCTGGTTTTGCTTCTTTCTATGAATTATTTTATTTTAGGTATTTGTATCGAACTTTTGTCCTCAGTGCAGCCTGCAACATACTTCTCTCTTCCATTTTAGCCTAACAACAACCCTGTGAGGTAGGTTAGGCTAAAAGAAAACTGACCCCAAATCGACCAGAATGAATAGATTCCAGTCTGGTTCTCCCAGATTCTAGTTGGAGTCTAGCCACTACACTGGCTCTCAAGTTCTGAGTGGCTTGAGCATCCCACCCGCCCATGTTTTCCTCATCACGTTGGATCCAGCGCCAAATTTCCACTTGCGCTAGAGCACTTCTGCAAATGGAGACACAAGAAAAAGACTACAGTAGCTGCTTGCACCAAGTCAGACTTATTGTATCCTCACTTGCATTTCCACTTGCGCAAGGCCTTGTGAGACAAATTTCAGGACACTAGCATATATAGAAGGAAAGCCCTAGGCGTTGCACAAAATCTTACACAAGCTGAAATCTGCCAAGTCGATGTTCTACAGATGCCTGCCTTGTACTATGTAAGACCCTTGGTCCACCAAAGTCAGCATTGTCTAGTCAGACTAGCAGTGGCTTTCCAGGGTCTCAGGCAGAGGTCTTTCACATAACCCACCGCCAGATTCTTTAACTGGAAATTCCAGGATGTAAATCTGGGACCTCCCACTGAGCCGCACCCCCTCCCCAAGGCCCGTCTTGTGCGTATTGCTGAAATCAAGCCATCTTGTACCTTCTAGAGTACGTTCATTCCTCATTAGGCCACTGTAGCGGTTTTCTCTCTCTTGGTTAATCTACAAAGTTGTTTTTTTTTACCAGATAGGTGGAGATCATGACCTTGGGAGTGTGGCTTAGTTTTGATGGCTTCTGAATGTGTAAACGCCCTAGGCCTTTTCTCTGGGTGCCTCACCTAAGCCATTTTATGACTTAGATGTAGTGATCAGATAAAACACAATGCAAAATTAATTTTATAGGAATCACTCAAAAGAACACTCCCTTTTTTTTCTTCCCTAGAGTTTATACGATCTTGGCTAGTTTGCACTCCTGCCTAGCAAGTACTGCTATAGAGTTGGTATACTATTAAACCTCTGGTTTACTTTGAAGGGATTACTTATGGTCACAGGTCACAGCCACCCTATCTTGGCTGAAGTACTTCAGCCAGGCTCGATATACAGAAATCTGCCGTGTCAACTTGTATACAGAATCCAAAGGTGAGTATTCAAGATTATCATACCATAATCACCTTTAACCACACTGACAGTTGGCATGACTGATGAGTGCTCAATGGGTAAATATTTTCCAGCTGTTCAGTGTTGACCTATACTATTGGAATCTCTGTTGTTAAAAAGACTGGCATAGAACAAGTCATTCCAGATTAGGGATGGAGTAAACTTGCAAAGGAGTCTCCGTGTGGTATAGATTAACCCTTTCCATTCCATTTTTTCATCCTCGCAAAGAAAGCTTTCCCTCCAAATGTTTCATACAGTAAGAAGCCATCCTATGAACAGTCCTCTACCAGCTACACAACAGATTTTTTTGTCATCACATCACTGTACCAGGGAGGGGGCGGAAATCACATTTTGCTGATATTGAAAACAGAGCCACTGCTTTTATTTGTTGTAAAAATCTTGCCCCCACCCCTGTATTTATACTTTCTCTAACTTCTTGCTCTATTCCTACTTTCACTCTCTAAACAAGTTTTACCTTCCCTCTGGGTCCACCGATCTCTCAAAGGGCCATAGAAACAACCTGCTGTTAAGTCAGTCTTGCACTGTTCCCTTCATGCATGCACCCTGTGTCTCTTTTCCATAGTAAGGCCCACCCCACATATGGCTACACAACTACGTTGTGAGGGTATGCTGAAATTGCAATTTGCCAAAGCATCAAGGTAGGTCTGCTTGCAAACGCAGCTTCGAAGGCATTCTGCCTCAATAGCTGAACTGTCATGTAGGCAACTATTGAACAGATGTTCCAGTTGCTACTGTTTTCTAAGGACAGGCCCAGTTTTCTGACCCTGACTTTTGATACACCAGTGAAGTAGGACTCATGGAAAACTTTTGCTGCCTTCTCTCCCACCACAGCTTGCCCTGGGAGGTTAGACTTCCAGAAACACCACCAGGAGCCTGCAGCAGAAGTGAGGCACTGTAATCAGAAAAAATAGTTAGGATCCAAGCTTCTCTCTGTTAACTCATTTTCCCTACAGATTTTGAGATGTCATTCTTGATATGTACTAACACCATGCTTCAGGTTTCAGCTTTTGTCCTGCTTTTTTAGAAGTATGGGGGTGGGGGGGGTGCATCTTCACTCTAGCACATACAACAACCTATACAAAGGCCAAGTTTTGAGATAGTAAACCCATAGCAATGGACTAGAGGCACATACGCTGCCAATTTTCTGGTTTAATTTGCAATCTTCATTTGATGATGCATAAGGAAAAGAGCCAACATATTACTACAAAGGGGAATAAAGATAAGTCTGCAGGAAAGTTCCTTGCTGGTGGAGGTGTGTAGTAAACCACAGACAATTAAATCTGGGGCCTTATCTATTAGAATGCAACTGGCTTCTTTGTTAGAAGCACATTCAAGTGACAGTATCAGTTTTGTAAGTTTTTTAAAGCCTTCCAATGTACAGTTGCAAATAGGGATGGCTTATTAAGATGCACGTGGTCCGATTAGGAGGCCTCAGACTGTTGGGCTAAATTTGCATTACAACAGGGGTTAACGGTCATAGACATCTTGGAGAAAAGCATGTTCAGCCCCACCTTCAGCCCTAAGGAGATGCTCTAATTTTGGGAAAGGATTTCTGAATTAAGCATGTTCTGACCCCAAGATAAATGTTTCAAGTTTCCACCAGCCATGAACGTTCTAGAAGGCTTCATTCTGCCAGCTGAGCTTGGGCGTACCCTTGCCAAAACCACAGCAGACTCCAATAGGAAATGCTTTTGGTTTTATTGAATTGAAGCAAAGAGATCTGACTTATCTTTGAGAGAAAATAGCTTCCAGAAAACATCTTTAGACATTAAGGCCTGCAGTACCAAAAAAAGCAAGCCTTCACTATACAGTATTTATATCATATACAGGATACAATAAATTAATATCTACATGCAACATACCTATAGAAAGTTACAAACACAATGTAAAAATACAGTTTTCAGCTTATTTTGCCTTTTGATTTTTTATACAAGTTTTAATTTACATTTTTACATATTTTTGTAAACGTTTTCTTCCTTTATAAAAAAAATCAGCACACACCACACATTATCTCCATTCACATCTGTACTTCAGCCTAGACAAATAGCTACAGAATTTGTGGCTACACCCTAATTTCTGTTGCCCCTTCATTTCTACCATGGCATCGCTAAGTACATCATCATACTACATAGTACATTTTCTTCTTTTGCTCACTTTGCATATTTTTTTAAAATACTAAGTAATGCAACCATACAGTCTGTGCTTTAAAAGAAAATTGCAAGCAATTAAGTGTCATTACAACCACTTTGATCAACTTCACATTTACCAACACTTCTGCATAATCAATTGCTTTTCCGCTAACGGCTTTCATTTAAGCATGCAAACGCGTTATGATATGGACTTGCTTATGATAATGGAAAAATACTGGAATAAGCTACAGGAGTTAGTAGTTAAGGGAATGTAAAATTTACACTGAATGCCAATCTTTCTCATTTAATAGTAATGCTTTTGAATGTTAACAGTAAGATTTTCTAAGGCAGGGGTCCCCAGTCTTTTTGAGCTTGCAGGCACCTTTGGAATTCTGACACAGCTTGGTGAGCACAGCCACAAAACGGCTGCCACAGAAGGCAGAGCCAATCACAAAATGTCTGCTGCAGCATACCTTCAGTCACACAGTGAAGATCCTTGTGCAGTTGTGGCAGGTGCTGCCAAAGCAGTATTTTCAAAAATATGCACAGCTAATTGGATCTTCAATGGCCAATCAAAAGCTCTACCTGGACCCACCCGCCTTCTAAAACGCTTGACAGGCACCAGGAAAGATGTCAGCAGGCACCATGCTGGTGACCCCTGTTCTAAGGAAGCATCAAGATCTCAGAGCAGATCTTCCCAAGTTAATACTAATATACACCCTAGCACATATTAACCAGCTTTTCTCTGGTTTAGACTCCTCTAAAAATTTGAGCATCTGCCCAAACAAATAAGCTTCCTGAAATTGAACAAGCTTTTTTAAAAACAACCTAACAGCTCATTTTTAAAAGACTCCTTTCTTTAAAAGAATGCACAACTAAAGTTTAGATTAAGTACTTCAGTTCCAAAAGAAATAAAGCACATACTTCTTTGCAGTTTAGCCTTCCCCAAATCCTCTCATTGAGATTTAACTTTGTATACCCCAAGTTTCCAATTCAGCAGGGCAATCCAGCCCATTTATAGCCATCTTGTATAAAAGCACTAAGGGGCAGAGTGCCCTTAATGCTTCTTGCTGAAGCATAAATTAGCTGAACAGATCTACCTTGCTACATTTGACTAAAGCACTAAGGGAAAGTACATTATACCGTCTGGTTACTTCATGAGAAATCCTGCCAAGGTGAAGAGCGCGCTTAGCTACTTATTGCCAAAAGTACTACCATACATTAACAGCTCAACGCAGCACACCAAATCAAAAGAGAGCCTGCCACTTCGCTTTTGGTTTGAGGTCGAAGAAGAAGGTGCTTTCCAGATCACATGGAGAACTGCTAAGGCTTTCTTCACCACAGCTCATATCTTCACAGGAGTCCTCACTAGAACCAAAGAAGGTATAAAGCTTAGGTTAGTCAAGGCAATAATTTTGTCAAGAGATACATAAAACACAAAAGATTTTTTAAGAAACAGGTATTCAGAGACAGATGAAAGAATTCAATTCAAGATACCCAGGAACGATAAAATCTACTTTTCCTAAGATCAGCTCACATTCACATTACAGTAGGAGAGTGAGACAGACGGCATGTTTTGAAGAATTGTGGAAGGGCTGGTTACACACACATTCACAGGACTGTTAAGAGTTAATTCCTCTCAGAACCAGAGCTGTGAGTGGCAGGCTGCTCCAAGGCTTTGGATTGGGTAGCCTGGGCTGGAAAGAAGAGCGTCTGGCACAGCAGTGCTTTCCCTCAGTCCTCAACTGAATCAGGACATCTCCTCGGGCAGTTATCCACCACATCCGACCAGGGATTTCTCCTCTCTCTAGAACTGTCTCCCTGTTGAACTGGGAAGGGACAATCTCTTCTCTTTGACAAGATCTACCCTTTTCTCTTTGGCCCGTTTGGGAGTCTGCACTTACTACCAAAACCTCCTGCCAACTTGCCCAGTTCTCCTGCCACTGTCTTCAGGGGAAACTGCTTGCCCCGAAGACTCCGTCTCTCAACTCCCCACATACGTACTCACATTTCATTCTCTACCTTTCTCAGCTCAGCTACCCAGTCAGTGGCCTTGGAGCAGCTTCCCACTCACAGCTCTCTGATTCTGAGAAGGAGCCACTCTTAACAGACCTGCAAACTGGGTCTGTAACCAGCCCTTCCAGGCATCTTCAAAACATGCAGTCCATCACAGAGAGCTTTCAAATAAAAACGAACACCAACTCCTTTAGAGTTCCTACGGTTCTGCTAAAAATGTGTCATGGTCATTAATTCCCATCAACCCTAATAAAAATCAGGTCACAGCAAACTGAAGTCCTCCTCCCCATAACATATCCCAAAAAAGGACACAATTTTCAGAGTGTTTTATTAACAGCCACTCAGCATATGACTCAGAACGAGATCCTAAGTATTTCTGACTATTATTTCCAACCGCAAATAGGGAAAGCCATATCGTTAAATGCTCCCCTCAAATAAAACTGCCTCATATAGTAAATAGGCCCAGCAGACAAGAAAGGTTTATTTTTACTATACCCTGCCTTTCCTCCTGGCTCAGGGTAGCTTGCAAATCATAATTAAAGCATTGATTAAAAAATCCCCAAATATTTCCCTCCCGCAAAAGGCCTGCTGTTCATACTCCATCAAAAGCCTGGCAAAGAAGCAAGACTTGCAGCATCTCCTGAAGATCTCCAGCAAGGGGGCCCTGCTTACGTCTTCAGGTAGGCCAGATCGAGGAATAGGACCCGTGAGGGTTAATGCCCAAGTTCTGGTCACCCTGAGCGGGGGACCAGCCAGCCAGAGGACTGTAGTGGGCACACAGGAAATGTATGGGAGACGGTTCTTCTGCTATGAGGGCCCCAAGCCACGAATGGTACCAACAACTGAACTCAAACTGGTTCAAAACTGTACCTGGTTCAAAATGGGGAACGTTTGATCCCATGGGCTAGCCCTTCACTATTATCAGGCTGCCACATTCCGAACCAGCTGGGTTTGGGGGTTGTCTTCAAGGGCAGCCCAACGTAGACTGTGTTACAGTAATCCAACTGCGAGGTTACAAAAGCATGGATCAGCACTGCCAGACCAGCGGAGTTCAAGAAAGGCGAGTTGGTGGACCAGATGCAGCGGAGAGAAGGTGCTGTTGGCCACTGTGCCAACCTGCTTTTCAGACAGAATGGCAGGTCCATGAGCACCCCAAGGCCTTTTCTTGATGAGTAAATTTTATGCTTGTGAGGAGAGTTTTAATGGGGAAAAAGTTAAAAAAAGGAATGCCCTCATGCATCCTGAAATGATAACTGGAGAATAAGTGGTTCTGCCACATCAGTATGCTTCAAGCCCATGTTGGGGCTTGGAGCCAATTTATTTTAAGCACTAGCTATTCCACATGCTGCGTTGTTGTACCAAAAGGGCATCTTTCAACCATGCAATCCAGGGCGGAGTATTAACCCAGAGGTTTGAATCACTTACATGTTTGAAGCAATTCTAATACAAGAGTCAACCATCGCTCAACAAAACTGTGGCGATCAAGAACAGGCTGGCCATGTAAGTTCTTCCATTATAGAAACTGGAACCAACATTGGTAGTTTAAAAATCCTACTAATATGGGACTTGCTCCCAGGAAAGCCATGTTAGGACTGCACCATCAGGCTCTCTAAAGGATCCTACATGTAGCAACCTGACTGCAGCTGCAACCTGGGGTAACGCCTCTGAGCCTCCCCATCATTATCTGCACCACTTTTTTTCTGCATCAGAATCTTTATTCAAAGTGCCACAATTTCTATAGCCAGGCACATAAAATAAGAATTTCAAAGATATATTCTGCTTTTTAAGTTGTATTTTGTAAGGGCTTTGTCCAGAACTCAGAATTTTTGGATCAAAGGGAGAACTAGTCATCAAGAACTTGTGACGATCAGTTATAAACACTGTTTATTGGTAACCATTTTAACAAAGATGTTACAGAGCATCCGTTATGAGTGCGATTCAAAGTCTAATAACTTTTGCTTGAAAAAGGAGTTTAAATTGCAAAAAGACAAGGAAAGTGTTATATCGTGGCAAGTTGTGAATTTGGTGATGTTCTCTTATTGAACTGTTTAGTATTTTTCCCCTGATCCCTTTAGGCCGAAAAGCCTGTGTAGTAGTTTAGTTTCATTTTCCCTTCATGTGTGGGCTGTTTGTTCTCTACCAAGCAGGGGCCACGGAAGGCCCTGCTTTTGTTAAATAAAACTTTCAAACCTTTAGACATGGTGTGCTGAGGGAATTATTACAGAAAGCATTTTGGACAATTGTCTCATAGCTTGGCCTCTCATTCCCCTGGTAAGCTCTGGTGGACCCACTTGCCAAAGATTCAGAGCATGACAAGCCAAACTCTTGAGAACAGCACTGTGCCAAACCAACTAAAATGGCACCATGCTAATTTCTTGACAATGTCTTCTGCTAGATCTGAAGGTTGCTTTCTCTAGCCTTCTTAGCTATGGAGTGAAAAAGTGTTTGCAGAAGTCATCTAACTCTACGGGAAGCTGACTTCCGTTTTAAATATAAAGAGGATTGTGTACTACGACCAACTCCAGCCTCCTGTCTGCTCACAGCTGGCTAAAAGCTGCCTTCCTAAAAAAAGGGTCTTCGGCATTTAAATCTGTTTTCAAAGCCAGTAATGGGCTATGAAATTTCTACTAATAGTCAGCAGAAGAGCGAAATCCTTTTTTGGGCTTTTGGTCAGCAGCTCCTAGACATTTAATCCAAGGATTACAGTTGTGCCAATTGATTCACAATGTAGAAAGCACATGATTCTATACACAGCAGCTTTTAAAGCCACATTTTCTAACTGGGTAGATGCACCCAGGTAAAAATATATGCACGTCGTGTAAAATGTGATGGCTGCGTTCATGTATTGATCACCTGTATCTTTAACAAGAAAGCTGGGAGCTAATTTTCAATTGACTGCTCCCAATAACTGTAAAAGCAGCAGTAATCGGCTATGGATGATTCTCTCTGGCCAATTTCTGGTTGGCACGATAGCAATTTCTGTGCGTCTTTCAAAAAATTCACCTAGTGCAGTTTTCTTTTGGAAGAAACCCCAGGAACAGAGATTACTAATCTGGCCTGCTTGAGAACACACTTGGTGTTCTCAAGCAACACAGCACACTCAGGATCACTTGACACAGACTTATTATGCTCAGTTGTTTATAGATCTCAATTATGAACTTCAGTTTTGTGAAGGTAGTACACACAGGGCCAGCACCACCATTGAGGTGGTAAGGTGGGCGCCGCGGGGCCACTGGGGGCAGAGGCGCGCACCACAGAACTGGTGTGCCTGGCCTGCAGCTGCTGCTGCAGCTGGCCAGCCCCACGCTGCTGCCACCACCACACAGTCCCAGCTGGGCGCAACAGCCACAGGCCAGGCACGGCAGGCGGCTGGGGTGGCGTACGGAGCGTGGACAGCCTCCTCACGCTGCCCCAGCCACCCAAAGGCCCCATCATCACGCAGTCCGGGGGTGTGTTCACAGCCACAGGTGCCAGAAACCCTGGCGTCAGCAGTGAGTACACACCAGTATACCTTAGGAAAATCTAAAAAGAACGACCAGCCCATAGGTGATAAATACACACGAAGCTGTCTTACACCATGTCAGACCATTAGTCGTTCAAGGTCAGTATTGTACTATTGTCTACTCTGACTGGGAGCAGTTCTCCAGTGCCTCAGAAGTTATGCATTACTTACTATCTTCCAGATTTAACTAAAGATGCTGAAGAGTCAACCTGGAACCTTCTGCATGCAAAGCCACAGCCCCTCCCCATTTAAGCATTAATGCTTAAGCTTGTTATCTGGTTGTCACTCAATAGTGAGTGAACAGTGTTAAAGGTGCTCAACATAAAGCCGTTTTAATGTTGCCTTACTGACCCAACTACCATTTTCCCATGCCATTTGGTCTACAAAGCTATGGAGATGGTTACTCCGCACCATGGCTTCTGCTAGGGATAGGGAACTGATCATGTGAATATGTCACTGACAGGTGAGTCTTAAAGAGACAGTTGTGTTGATGGGTAAAAAGTTACACAGCTAACAGGCCTGTGTTTTTTTTTTTTAAAAAAATTTTTTATTGGGTTAGAACATTAATATTTTACATTACATTACATTCAATTTTCCCCTAATTTTTCGTTTCTAACCCCCTCCCTTTCCCCCCCTTTTGTTGACTTCCAACAGCTTTCCCACCCTCTGTCCCTTTTCCCTTACTTCTATTAACTTCCTCTGTCTAAAACAAATATATATTCTCCATTATATTAAGCAGTACATCTTTAACTCTTTTACTTATTATACATCCAAACTATACTTCTTTAGATAAACAATTTGTCCCATTTTCCAGTTTTGAATATTTCTATATATCATAAACCATAAAAATTTCCCACATTTAAATCAAACAATTTGATTTGTTCTCTATATATTAATCATTTCTTCTTTTTATAGTATTTCTATATAACTCATCACATAATCAGTCGTTTTAACTCTTCTATACCTTCAGTTTGGTGCATATAAGTCTTATCAAGTAAAAAAAAAAAAAATATTGTTAATTGCTCATGTTTAAGCCGTTAATTATTCTCTATCAATATTCTATCAATTAACCTTTACATATCTATATATATCTCAATCAATTAATTAATCTAACTGCTTATAAATTCACATTTCTCTTCCTCCCCCGGTAAAGTCACCCCTCTCTTTTATACTTTTATTATACTTCAGTAGTTCTCAAACTGCCACAGTTTTCCTCCCACCTCCCACTTCTTCTCCAGATATTGTTTCAGCTTCTCCCAGTCTGTGTTAAACTGCCCTGAGTCCAGATTTCTCAGTTTTCTTGTCATCCATTTCAGCCATATACAGCAATTTGTAGATCCAATCTTCAATAGTTGGCACTTCTTGTACTTTCCATTTCTGCGCATACAAAAGTCTAGCTGCTGCAGTCATATAAAATATCAACGTCCTATGATGGGCTGGAATTCCCTCCATTCCCAAGTTTAGCAGCAGGAGTTCTGGGTTCTTATTTATTTGAAACTGTAAAATTTCACTCATTTCTCTTATTATTTCCCCCCAGAACTGCCTAGCTACCTCACACGACCACCACATATGATAGAGGGAGCCCTCATGCTTCCTACATTTCCAGCATTTATTAGAAGTGTTCAAGTTCCCTAGCGCAATCTTCTTTGGTGTCATGTACCAACGATAAATCATTTTGAAAATGTTCTCTTTGATATTAATACATGTCGTTGTCTTCATTGTAGTTTTCCACAGGTATTCCCATGCCTCCATTGTTATTTCTTTATTAAAGTTTATAGCCCATTTCACCATTTGTGTTTTAACTATCTCATCCTCGGTATACCATTTCAACAATACTTGGTATACCTTGGATATTCTTTTCTTGTCTTCTTTAAGAAGGGTCTGCTCTAGTTCCGAGTTCTCTGTTCGTATGCCCCCTTTTGCAGAGTCCGAATTGTATAAGTCTCTAATCTGTCTGTACTGGAACCAATCATAGTTAGGTAATAGTTCCTCTTGCGTCTTTATTCTAAGTTTAGATACTTCAGTTTTAGTTATTTCTTTATACGTTAAGCATTGTTGTTCGTTATCAACAGCTCTCGGATCTATCACCTCATATGGAACCACCCACAAGGGGGTTCCTTCTTGTAGGTAAATTCTGTACTTCTTCCAGATTGTATATAAACTTCTCCTTACAAAATGATGCAGGAACATCGAGTTGACCTTTACTTTGTCATGCCATAGGTATGCGTGCCATCCAAAAAATTTTTTATATCCCTCTAGGGCTAATAGTTTCTTATTCTTTAATGTCATCCACTCTTTTAACCAAACTAGGCAGATTGCATCATGATAAAGTCTCAGGTTGGGCAGTTGCATTCCGCCTCTTTCCTTTGCATCTTGTAGAACTTTTACTTTCACTCGAGGCTTCTTGCCTGCCCAAACAAAATCTGATATTTTCCTCTGCCATTTTTCAAATTGTTTAGAGTCTCTGATGATTGGTATTGTCTGTAGCAAAAACATTACTCTTGGTAACACATTCATCTTAACTGCTGCAATCCTGCCCAACCATGACAAATTCAGTCTATTCCATTTGATCAAGTCTCTCTCTATCTGAGTCCATAATTTTTCATAATTGTTCTTGAACAAATCAATATTTTTTGCAGTCAGCTCAACTCCCAAATATTTCACCTTACTAGTTACTTCACAGTCCGTTGTTTCCATTAACAATTGTTGTTTCTGCTTAGTCATGTTTTTGCATAATATCTTTGACTTCTTTTTGTTAATGAAGAAACCTGCCAAGTCACCATACTCCTTGATCTTATCTATCACTTTTGGCATGTTCTCCAATGGATCTTCTACAATTAACATTATGTCATCTGCAAATGCTCTAACCTTGTATGAATAGTCCTTTATTTTTATTCCTCGTATTTCCTCATCTTGTCGTATTTGTATCATCAGAATCTCCAATACTAAAATGAACAACAATGGAGATAACGGGCAACCTTGTCTTGTTCCCTTACTAATCGTCAATTTCTTGGTCAGTTCATCATTCACTACAATTGCTGCAGTCTGGTCTCTATAAATTTCTTTAATTGCTCTGATGAATCTTTCTCCCAGTTGTAGCTTTTCCATAGTGGCAAACAAAAAATCCCAGTTTAAATTGTCAAACGCTTTTTCAGCGTCTACAAAGAAGAAACCAACCTCTTTATCACAACGCTTATCATAGTATTCAATAGCATTGATCACTGTCCTTAAATTGTCTCTTATTTGTCTGTCCGGCAAAAAGCCTGCTTGTTCTTCCTCTATGACTTCCGAGAGCCACCCCTTCAGTCTCTCCGCCAATATCTTCGCAAAAATTTTATAATCATTGTTAAGTAATGATATAGGCCTGTAATTTTTCACATTAGTCAGATCTTGGCCCTCTTTTGGGATCAATGATATATTCGCTTCGCTCCAAGTGTCTGGAATTCTTTGATCCCTGAAAACTCCGTTCATCACCTCTTTTAGGAATGGTGCCAGTTCGTTGGCCATTGTCTTATAAAATTTAGCCGTAAGTCCGTCTGGCCCTGGCGCCTTTCCTAGATTTGCGGATTGTATTGCCTTACTTATTTCCTCATCAGTTACTTCACTGTTCAACTTATTTCTCCAAGCTTCCGAGATCTCTGGAAGTTTGGTTTTCTCCAAATATGATGCTATTGATTCTTTGGTTACTTCTTTTTTATTATACAGCTTAGCATAGAATTTATAAAAGGCTCTACTAATGGTAGTCTGCTCCAGGTACGTTTTATTTTCTTCACAGATTTTATTTATTATTTTCTTTTCCCTTTTCTTCTTCAATTGCCATGCCAAATATTTCCCAGGTTTATTAGCACCCTCAAAAGCTTTTTGATTCAGTCTTTTAAGGTTCCACTCCAATTCTTTATTACTCATTGCTGTTAACTGTTCTTGAAGAATTTTGATTTCCTGATGTATTTTCTTTTTCCCTGGTCTCTTTTTTAACTGTACTTCTTTGGCTTTTATTTTCTCCTCAATCTCTTGTCTTTTCTCCTCTTTCTTTTTCCTTGCTCTGCCATTTAAGTCCATTAGTATGCCCCTTACAACCGCCTTGTACGCGTCCCAAACTTTACTGGTTGGTACTTCTTTATTCACGTTGTATTGTATAAAAAACTTTGTCTCTTTTCTCAATATTTCCATATTCTCACTTTCCTGTAACAAGTCCTCATTTATTCTCCAGGCTTTCCTTTTTCTCCTTTTTCCAAATTTCCACATAATTGGATTGTGATCTGAGCCTACCATCGGCATTATTTCTACCTCCTTAGTCCATAACGCTAAGTCCTTTGAGGCCCAGATCATATCAATTCTTGATAGTGTAAAATGCCTTGCAGAATAAAAAGTAAACTGTTTGGTTTTAGGATATTCTCTCCTCCATACGTCTTCGAGAGTCTCTTGTTGAATCAACTCAAAAAAAAGCTTTGGCAATAGTCCTCTTTTCTTTTGTGCTGTTGTAGTCTTTTTGTCTAGTTCCAAATCTGTCACTCCATTGAAATCTCCAGCAAGAATTATCTGGTCATATACAAGATCGTCTAAATGCTTCCTTAAATCCTCAAAGAAGCTTTCCTTTGCACCGTTAGGTGCATAAAGTCCAACTACCAACACTCTCTTTAAATTCCAATTACATTCCACTGCTACAAATCTAGCTTCAACATCCCTCATAACAAATTTTGGCTGCAGCTCCTCTTTTATGTACAACACCACTCCTCTTTTTTTCTTGTTAGAGGCCGCTACAAATTCTTTGCCCAATTTTCCAGATTTTAAATATTTTACATCCTGTTTTCTAATATGGGTCTCCTGCAAACAAACAATATCACATTTTTGTTTTAGTAGCCAATGAAAAATATTTTTCCTCTTATTCGGTGAGTTTAGTCCATTTACATTCCAAGATAATACTTTACACTCCATATTCATGGTTTTGTTGGTAAGTCTTTTTCATTGTCCTTGATAAATCTCTCCATCTCCCGCTCAGATCTGATGCGTTTTTTTGCCCCTCCAAACTCAAAGGACACTCCTTCCGGTAACTCCCATCTGTATCTGATATTCATGTCCTTCAAAGTCTGAATTAGCACTCTATATTTTTTCCTGTCCAGTAACACTGATCTGGGCAGTTCCTTCATTATGATAATCGTCTTGCCATCAATCTCCAATGGATCTTGAAATTGTTTTGTCACAATCCTCTCTTTCATGTTTCTAGTTGTAAACTGCACAATCACATCCCTTGGTAGTTTCCTCTGGGTTGCAATTCTCGAGTTCACACGGTACGCCACATCTAGGATAGCCACAATTTCCTCCTCCTCCTTCCCCAGGTAATCAGCCAACACCTCAGTCATCTGTTCTTGCGCTGACTTCCCTTCCACTTCTGGCAGACCACGAAAACGAAGCTGCTTCTCCATGTGTTTGGTTTCTGCAACTGACATCCTCCCCTTCACCAGTCTCATCTCTGTTTGTTGCGTGTCTATTAAATTCTCCATCGCGTCTTCTACTGTTTTAACTCTCTGCTGCGTTCCCTGTAATTCACTACTAATCGTTTCCACGCCTTTTTTCACTTCTGACAGCTCCGACTTTACTGTCTGTGTAACTTCTTTGACCTCTTTAATAAGCTCCAATTTCGTATCCTTAAGTTCTTTCATCATGTCTATAAGTTTTTTGTCCAAATTTTCTATTGCCGATTGCCACTCTTTTTTCGACATCGTGGGGCTTGCTTTAGCTCGCTCCCACGAATCTGCTCTCTTCCTTAGCTCCGTGGCGTATATTTAAACGTTTTCCTTTTTTTCAAATGTCCCAATCTTTGCCAAAATTAATTTTTTTGTATCCAAAATGTCGGGCGTCTTTTCTCTATGGTTTCTCTATGTTATTGTAATCCAAGATGGCCTACTTCCTCTTCCGCTGAGGCCGCGACCCTTCCCCTTTCAAAAATGGCGATTCCCTACTTCCTGTCCGTCGGCAAGGGCCGCTTCCCTCCAGCCACTCTATTGTTGTTACGCACTTCCTGTCTCCCGTCTTCCCACAGCAGGTCTCGCGATGGTGTCTTTTTCCCACAGCTCCAAAACCACAGGTATTCAAAACAATAGTCCGATTTTTGCAATAACTTCTTTAAATTTAGTCTCTTTTAAAATACAACTCCTGCCGAGTCTTCACCTCCTTTTCACTAGTCTGTTGCAGTTTAAAAATCTGCTTTCTTTCCTCTCTGTTTTTATCAATCTGTCCCGTTTCAAGAGATAGCGATCTTTACCTTCTCTTCAACTTTCTCGGGTTGTAATCGCTGTTTCGATCTTAAATTCTCCTCTCGACTTCCCTCCCCGATCGAAGCTTGGGTATGTAGGTCTTATGCCAGCCGAATTGGCCCCAAAACTGCCGCAGAGATTATAGCCGACCCGTCGCAAGGTGGGACCTCAAGGATCGGGGGGGAGACTCCTTGAGTAGAGCCCCCCCTCGTCCGAGATCTAGCTCACCCTAGGGTCTTGAGCGTTCTTTGCCTGCTCCCCGCCTGAGAGCAGTCGGCCGCGGGTTATTTTCACCCCTCCGGCCGGTTAAAACGGCAGTCCGGTCAGCTCCGCGAATGGAGCTGCGTTAGACCTCCATGAATCCCAAACCGGAAGTCAGCTAACAGGCCTGTGTTGTTGGCTTTGAACTAAAAGAATGAGCAGGTTTTCTGGGCTCATCTAGACATCCTTCAAAACATTTTTGAAAATTTACATTGGACTTTTTTTGAATTTGGGTTTTGTCCTGATATTTAAAAACAGTTGTCCTCTAACCAGGGTAAACACTTCCATTTCTCAGCACCAGCCCGCCTTATTCTCTTCTCCCCTTTCAACTTTTTTTAGTTTTCAACTTTTCGGATAAGAGTCTTCCTCCCCTTTCCACTGCCAGCCCCCTCCCCCTGACTACAGTAACCACTCTCGCTGGTGCTTTTCTTCCTCCACTTTTTCCTCCACTTCTTTATGCCAGTCATCTTGTCAGCTTCTCCTCTTCTCCCTGAGCCCACTAGCAAGTCTCTTTGTACTTGTGTTTTTGGTACCGTAGTATATTCTGCTTTCATTCAATACATGAGGTTTTATCTTTCTAAAGGCAAACCAACCAATGCTGCTTAGCTGTTAACTATCCTAAGTCCTTATACTGAACGTTCAGAAAAGAAACTGCATTCAGCAAACTGAACTGGCATTAAATAAAGAAGGCCTGTTAACTCAATAACTGTCAAAATCTGAGGCAGCTATTCAAAGAGGGGCTCATGGGATATACATACCTCTCACTTTCATCAAAGCATCCAGCCTCAGGAATGGTGGGCAATTCAGGAACACTATAGTAGCTGTTTTGAAGGTTTTGGGCGGTACGTCTTGAAACAATCCAAACTAGCTTTTTATGATCTGGCTTACAGCATGCAGGAGAAGAGTAGTCGGCTAAACATTTTGACACCAGCTCTCTCCAGTACAGCAAATCACTGTCACTTATCTTTAACAAAGAAAGAAAGAAGTTTTATAACAACAACATTTGATTTATACATCACCCTTCAGGAGGACTTAACACCCACTCAGAGCAGTTTACAAAGTATGCCATTATTATCCCCACAATAACAAACACCCTGTGAGGTAGGTGGGGCTGAGAGAGCTCCTAGAAGCTGGGACTGACCCAAGGTCACCCAGCTGGCTTCATAATTTATCATTATAAATTATAATTATCATACTGTTATTCAAAAAAGAGGATTGTAATAAATCCAATACAGTTATAATCCTATGTGCACTTATTTGGTGGCATGCCCTCACAAACACAGTAGACATTCAAAGATGCAGAGGATCAAGCTGTTCATGGACTTCAAATACCTCATTAATTACCCTTGCCTAAAGCAAATATGCAAGTTCCAATGGAATTCACATCAAGTAAGACTGTGGTTCAGGTGATATGCTAAACAAGTAAGTATAGTGTCAGGTAGCCCTACAAATATGCTGGAATGTCACCTGTGCTCAATTCTTGCCACAGCTTATTTGCGGGTTCTCACATGATGACATAGCTGCTCTCACCCCCTCAGCCACAGCACATCTAATGCTGAGCTAGCAGAGATCTTACAAAGTCTTCTGCAACTGATACTTGATTTTTGTAGGGAAGAGAATATTTTTAAAAGATACTTGGCCATCTTCAGAGTGAGGCCAGACATATTTAAGCCACATCAGCAACTTTCTGTCTAGGTGACAGGGAATACTGGCGACTGAACAACCTCCGCTATCAAATATGTTGCCATGGATACGAGTTGCTGAGAAGCAGCAACCAGAACTCATTTCCACTTATGGTATCAATAAAAGTCTTGAGGCCTCATCTCTGCCACTTCTGTCTTTTCTTCACAGTCACCATGACACCCAGCGAGGTGACATCACTACATTCATTTCACCATCTAGAGAGCTCTTAGTGCTTTTCTATTTCTGAAGTTTGCCTTCCAGCATTATGATGTTTGCCTTTCAATTGGAAGATTTCCTTCAAGACCCTCTTTTTGTGTCCCCCCCCCCACACCTTGGGCCCTGGAATCTTCAGTGTAACTAGAAACGATATAGTCGTGTTTTTTTTTTACCTTTGAATGCTTCTGAACACGCATGACAATCTCAAACAATTCAATCGATTTCAAAGTCTGTACTTCCAGAGTGAGAAGGCACAAGGCCAAGATGGATGGCTGAGAAAACAAACACATTTAGTTCAGTAACTCATCATTATATTTTGAATCCTAACTGCCACAACGATCATTTACTTACTTTTGCTTTTGAAAAAACTAGTCGGCAGTTACAAGCTTTGAGTTGTGCTTCCAGTTTGTCAAGATTCAGCAATTCTTTCCTATAAGGAACAAGATTAAGTCAAGTTAGACAAAGAAAGCTGCTTATTTAACAGAAAGAATCCCACTGCGTGTGAGCACATAAAAGGGAACACGTCAACCAGGACTAGGGAGTATCTACAGCCACTACAGGTAGCTAAGGACGTCTAAACAAAAGGGGCGTAGAGAAGACGCAAAAGGCTACCAGGCAGGATGTGGCCCTCGGGTTTTCTATTGAAGAATAGGAAAATAAACTGATCCATCACTTACCTTTCCGAGGTATGACAGAGTACAATAGTATGGTACAAGTGCAAAAAGGTTAAGGCAGTAGTAGCTTTGAAGTCAAAGTGCAGTTTTTCTGAGATTATTTTTTCCATCCGCTTCAGGTCGGACACAGTGCATTTGCATTGGCTAATGCGGATAACATCATGGAGGGATGGAATGTTGCATTCCTCTTCAACCACTCGAGCAGCTAGCTGGAAACAACAGACTCCAATGCATGGCAAATGCTTAGGTTTCACCTAAAAAAAAACAGAAAAGAACACTGAAGAACAACTATCGCAGCAGCAGGCAATGATATGCAATGGATGGCAAATGTAGCACAGTACATTACTGGTCTGAGTGTTCATCTAGCATTCCATGGGTTATGTTGAAATTCAGTTTTTACAGTGATAAGAATAAGACCTTTATGTTAGAAAGCTAGACTCCTGCAACACTAAAACAAACTGCAGCCAACTCAGACCATAACCTCAAACCCATTTATGCTACTAATTATGACGAAGGGTATTCAGCAGAACTTCTGCAATAGATTGACACCGAGCATCAGGATTCTATTGGTCACATTGAAAAGGACATGACAACAATCAGGGTTGAGATCAAAGTAGCAAGAGGCATAGGCAGGAGACTGGACAAGAAAAACATGGGATTACTAAACACACACACATGGACTAATGTTTAACAACCTGGGATGTCCTGTAATGAACTCTCTAATTCTCAACACAATTTATCATGTTGTGGTTCTAGATCCCCAGAAATCAATCATCTTATCGCATTTGAACAGCAAAGTTGGTGCCAAAATCTGTGAGAGTCCATACTCAAGACAACAGGGATACAATCTGATAACAACAGTTTCTTCTACTTTCAGATACCTTCATAAGTGCCAAAAATCTGTCCAGAATGTTGACAGCCAGAACAAATGTTTCCATGGCAAACCCAAAGAAGTTGGTCAGACTCCAGAGATCTTCTACTTTTGCATTCCTCAGTCTTGGACATAAAGTGTTTTCATTCTGTAGCAAGACAAACATTAAGTTCATTAAGAGCAGAAAAAGTCCCACCCTTCTTCAGGGCAGAAGAACAGGGATACTCCCAGACATAGCACTGAACCTCAGAAACATGCTGAAAGGAGGGAGAAAAACGCTGAAGTCAACAAGGAGAGAGAGCTCCCGCCTGCCTTCAGGCTTCAAGAAAAAGGCAGGGGCTTTCCCTGATCACACTGAACCACACAGACACCGTAACATCAGACAGAAGCCTTGCTGTTTTTAGGGTGGATCTGAAATCAGTGCACCTCAAGGAGAACGTCCATACCACTCTCCTTGTCAGAGAAGGGGCATGGGCAATCAAATTCAAGGCATGCCCACATTTACGGATCCCTGCCTATATATTCTAATAGAGGCGTGGAGACAACCTCTTTCAACTGGGGAAATGGGGGGTGAGAACAGGAAAATTATCCCCCTTCCAAGCTGCCTGGGGGCCAGAACTACTCCCACCCTGTACTGATATTACCTAAGCAACATGCCTAGGGAGAGTTCAGCCTCAGATTGCAGACCCCAAGAGACACTGCTCCTGCTGGCCAATGAGAGCTCACTGCACAGCAAAACTGCTCAGGGCCAGGCTCAAGGACAACACACAAATGAGGCACACACTGCTTTCAGCCTGGCAGGCTCTCCTCCTATAGGAAAATGAGAGATTGATCTCATGCGTTTGCTTCATTTTTCCAATAGACACTTGCAGAAGACGGCACACGTAGCTAATGGCCTGGCTACAGTCACATGTGGGGGCAACACTGACACGCAGTGGGGGTCTCTGGCCTTCCAAAGCCCTGCAGTCACACAGGCTGAAGTACTTCCTTAATCATTCTTTTTTCACATTCAAGGACCAACATCACAAAGCCAGCCTCGAACTATTCAGGTTCTTAAAGAACACAGTGCCATGAGACAGGCTATACAAAAAACAGCCATTAGGATTAAGAGATGGTTCCAACATGAACAAGCGTTGTGTATTTGTAATAACCTTGTACGGAGTATTATTTCTGCCATCAGATGTCAACAATTGGTACAATCCAATAAAAGGCTTCAAGTTTTGTTTATCTGAACAGGTCAGTCACATACATACTAAAGCCTCTGTAATTAATCTCCATGGGATGTAGCAGAACTTAATTTTGGCTTGATTGCAGCTTGTGTTGAAAGAGTTGGCATTTGCTGAAAACAAGAATCTCTCCTTACCAAACAAAGGCAATGGGGAGAGTAACCCCCTGCGCTTCTGACCATTTCCTCACATAATTCTGCCACAGCTGCAGCTCAACCACCAGTCCTTGTCCCCAGGAACCTGCAACTGCTCACCTCTGCAGTGCACTCGATCAGGCTCAGACCCTTCTCCTGAGGTTGGTACTTCCATTCCTGATCTAAATGGAGCTTCAGCTGCTTGAAGAGCCAACTGCCCATCTGCTCTTCTGCTCCGGTATCCTTCATCTTAGAAAAAAGAAAATATATATATGTAAATTCTCTCAGAGGGAGAAGAAATATGTAAAACAGTACATTTGTTTATAGCTATTAAGGTATATGTCATAAACATCCATTTAAGCCTTCTGCCTTCACCAGCCATATTTAAAAAGCTAACAATTCTTGACAAATCTTAACAACATATTTTTGGAACCACTTCACATATCTAATGTAGTATTTTTTACCACAGATGTCAAAGCCATTCAGTGAGAGAGAAACAACAGAGATGATGAATCCTGTTTCACACTGAAAACAATAGGAAAAACTCCTCCCCTTCTTTCATAGGGTTTGAGAGGCTGCCGAGGGGAGGAGGGGAAGTGTAGAAGAGCAGCTGTCACGTACACACTGTGGCAGCAATTTCCATATATGACCAAAGGGGGGGGGAGGCAAAGAGAACGAATTAATGCATGCATGCACACACAGAAGCAATCAACTGCAACGTATTCACAATCAAGCTGCAGACCAATGCACACTTACTTGGAAGCAAGACCCGCTGAAATAAGACCCACCATAAAGACACCCAACTGGGGCTAAATGCTGAGTAAACTACAGCTCAGAGAATTGATCTTGTAAAACACTTCAGCCCTTGTGCCACCACCTCTGGCACCACCTCACCAATTCTAGCTTCCAGATGACCACCGCAAAGCACCTCCCAGTGTCTTCTCTTCACCTTTAGCCTAGCCAGAGACAACCCCCAAAAACTTTTTGATCATGTTCTTCAGGAGTGTGCATACCTCCCTCTCTTTGCATAAAGGACGTGCTGCTGATTAACACGCACTTACCCATTCATGGCACGCAATCTTTGCTCAATAAATAACCCACCTCCCTCTCAAGAGTCACTAGCTTTCCCCCCTCTCAACATGTCCAAAAATCACCAAGCTTCCACCATTGCAAAAATCCTCTTATTAGCACTCTCCAGAATTCTAGGCAAATGTCTATAACCGCCACCTTCAGCCAACCTTAAAATCTGGATAAAGCCTCCCTAACCTCTAATGATTACAAGGGTCCTGTCAGCCAGTCACAGCAAAACAAAAGTCCACTGGCACCTTTATTTATTTACTTATACCCCATCTTTCTTCCCAATGGCAGGACTCGAATCCAGTTGCACCTTAGAGACCAACAAGATTTTCAGAGTGTAAGCTTTTGAGAGTCAGAGCTCCCTGCTTCAGAAACCATCCAATTTATATGAAGAAGGGACCTCTGACTCTCAAAAGCTTACACTCTGAAAATCTTGTTGGTCTCTAAGGAGCCACTGGACTCTAAACTGCTGTTCTACTGCAGACCAACACAGATACTCACCTAAACTTTCTTCCCTGTGGGGACCCCATGGTGGCTGACATAATTCTCTCCAGCATTTTATCCCCACAACAACTCTGTGAGATAGGTTAGGCTGAGAGTTTATGACTGGCCAACTTTACCCATCCAACTTCTATGGCAGAGCGGGGATTTGAACCTGGTTCTAGCAGACACTCTAACCACTACACCACACCAGCTCTTTTAAAGAACAACATTTGTTTCAAGATGAGCTTTCACAAGTTGAGGCCCAATTCTTCAGATATGCAACAGAAAAATCAAACTGGAAAAACTTACTGGGCAGAGAATCAACGCTTGGTGTGAATTACGGATGTAGCAGCCTGAATAGCCCAGTTCGGCCAGAGCTCATTAGGGCTTGCAAGCCAAAGCAGGTCAGCCACCTAAGTAGTTGGATAGAAGACCACCAAGGAAGATTGGAGTTACCATGCAGAAGAATGCAATGGCAAACCACTTCTGCTTATCATGCCTTGAACACTCCAAGGTTGGGGTCACCCTGCATCAGTTGCGATTCAACAGCACATTCTGCTATTACAAGCTGATGTTCTAAAACAAATGACAAAAATGCCCGCTGGGAACAATGGGAGATGACTGTAGATCATTGGATAAAAGAAGCCAAGAACACCAACTGACTAACAGGGGTTCCGCTGAAAAGATTTAGAGAAACCTGCTTTGGGTCCTGAAAGACAACCCCCAACACCGTCTTTGCCACAAGCTTTTACTACAGCATCAGCTTTCATCGGTTTATGCTGGAGAGGAGATCTTGTTCATCTTTTAAGATGCCAAAAAACTCCTGTTTTTGTTGGAAAACGGTCTCACACGTCTTCTCCAGAATCACCTGCTCCTCTGGGCCCTCAACCCTTTCCTTTGTCATCCAGGGAGATTCATCTGGGATGGCCTAGTTGCAATTAACCACTATGCACTGTCTGTTGCTGTAACTATGATCCGACCAGGTAGTTTCTATATCGTTTAATAGGCCAGTTTTAGAACTGCGTATGCCGTTTCAGCATTTTTTCAACCTTGTATTGGATTTCTGCTGTTTGACCCAATTACATTTATGGACACTTACGCTATTTATTGAAATGGACTGTACTTATTCACCTGGTGTAATCCCCCTTGAGTCTCAGTGAGGAAGGCAGACTATAAATTATGTAAACAAATAATTTTTATCCCCAGCCTAAACTTTCGTGGACCAAAGCTCTGGAGGTTTTAGCGCCTGTGCCTGTAACCACAACAACAGGATCTCACCGCAGCTGTTCCGAGGCGCGCCCCCATTACCAATCCAAAACAAAGGGGGGAAAACTCTCCCTCCCCACTCGATCCACCCACTCAGTCTTTCGGGGCAGGGTGGGAAGAAATCCCGGTTCTCTGCAAGCTCCTTCCCTCCTCCCCAAGACAGACACCACAACAAGGGTTGCCAATTCCAGGCTGGAAAATTCCAAGCGATTTGGACAGAATTACAATGCAACAGAGTGCACCCTCCAAAGCAGCCATCGTCTCCAGGGAAACGGATCTCTGTGGCCTGGAGATCAGTTGGAATTCCGGGAGACCTCCAGCCACCACCTGGAGACTGGCAACAGCATCTTTAAGCAGTCGTTTTCTCCAGGAGAACTTATCTTTGCGCCTGGAGATCAGCGGTAATTCCGGGAGACCTCCAGCCACCACCTAGAGGTTGGCAATATTACATTTAAGCAGCCATTCTCCCCTGGGTGAACGGATCTCTGCCGCCTGGAGATCGGTAGCAGTTCCGGGAGATTGGCAACCCTAGCCTCAGCCCGCCCCGCACAGCCGCCTCCGCCGCCCCGGCGCGCACTCACTTCAGCAGCGCCCCGTCTTGCTTCCTTCCCAGGGAGAGGACGGAGGAGGAAAGGTCGGGGGCTGAAGAAGCGGCAGCAGCGACGGAGGCGGCCGAGCCTGACAACAGCGGCCAAGACAGCTGCGGCGGGTGCCCGTCCTCCTCGCCGCAGGAGCCCCGCATCCAGCCGCTCCTGCCCCTTCTTCAAGCCCCGGTCTTCCCCCGCCCCGCAGTCAGCGAGAGACCAGCGGCGACAGCATCTCCCAGCTCCGGACGCCTCCGAGGGGCAGCCGAGCCAGAAGCGCCTCAGAGACTCCTCAAAATGGAGTCGGCCCGACCAAGACCCGCCGCGGCCCCGCCCCCTTCGTCACGTGACCCGCCCGCAACCGCTCCTCCTGTTGCTTTTGTTTTCCTCCCTCCGCTCTTTTCCGCGCGGAAAGATACCCCATTGAGCGATGTGGTCCCTTCAGGGATTTTTTAAAAAATGAATCTTCCCTTTTTCCCTCTTAAATCATAATGTCCCAGAACAGGGATAACTTCCTCTCGTGACTGAGGCGGGCTCGGCCGCCTTCGCTTCGTGCTGTGTTTTTGTTTTCGGGGATTACTTTCAGGCAACGGAAAGGCGGAAGGAGACTGAGGGGTAATCACTTCTTTAAAGGGACAAGAGGGGGCGGGGGGAAGTCTGTTTTGAAAAGTCCGCCCGAAGATCCCCGCCTGCTCATTGGCCAGCGGGGCACGAGCGCTTGATTGGACAGAGGCTAGGGTTGCCTCGCCAGGCCTTCCCGGATGTTTTTGCGGCTGGAAGAGTTGGTGTTGTTGTCGGGGAGGCCGGTGACGGCAAAGCTCGCAGCTGACCAATGAGAAAAGATTTGCCTTCCCCCTCCCCCTGCGATTCCCTAGGCTGGTTTTTCAAAGTGATTCTCTGTGTGTGTGCGCGCGCGCGCTGGTGTTGCGTAACAGTCCAATCATTTACCTGAGGGGAGGATTTGAGTCCAGTGACACTTAGAGACCAACAAGATTTTCAGGGCATACGCTTTCGAGAATTAAAGCTCCCCTCCTGTCAGCTGTATCTGCGGAAGGGAGCTATGACTCTCGAAAACTTATACCCTAAAAATCTTATTGGTCTCTAAGGTACTACTGGACCCAAATCCTGCTGTTGTACTGCAGACCAAGGCAGCTACCCGCCTAAAACTATTTACCTGAGAAGAGATGAAAATGGATAAGCAGGGCTTTGGGCTTAGCTGTACGGGGCCAGAGTCTCCTGAGACCTTTTTGAAAGTGCCTGTTCTGTAGTTGAGACCCGAACTCATACCAATGCCCAGATTCGTTGTGCAGTGTTGCCAAATATGCTGCCAAACAGAAGCATATATGCTTCCGTCTTTAACAGATGATCCACAGAAAGTTACTCAACGGATGCACATCTTTCTGTTATCACCTGTTGAGTGTGTTATGGCATAAGGCAAATAATGTAGAAAAGAGCAAGAGTCCAGAAGCACCTAAAGACTAACAAAATTTGTGGTAGGGTATGAGCTTTTGAGAATCATAGCTTACAGCTTAGTATCTGAAGAAGTGAGCTATAACTCACAAAAGCTCATACGCTGCCACAAATTTTGTTAGTCTTACAGGTGCTACTGGACTCTTGCGCTGTTCTGCTGCTACAGACAGACTAACACAGATACTCATCTTGAGCAAAGAATGTGTTTTATGAGAGGGATAGTTGTGTTAGTTTGTTACAGCAAAACAAAACAACATTGGCTCCATATCAACAATCATTATTATTAGCTAAATAAATCCAAGCTCCAATAGTAAATAGGGACCCCCCTCCTTTTGTAATTTTCCATATACAAATTTCCAAAATGATTTCCTCTTCACGTATCTAAAGAAGTGAGCTCAGACTGACAAAGCTTCCTGTTGAAATAAACGCTGCTAGTCTTTATGGTGCTATTGGAGTTTTAATTTATTTAGCTAATAATAATGTATCCTATTTTTACACCTGCATGCTCAATATTTTTTAAGAAGTCCTCTTCTGAGGCTGCTTTTAACATCCTTTGACATGCTAAACCAACTTAAACTAAAAGCCAGCAGCGCCAGGTGCAAAAGAAAACAGCAATGCAAATATTAATGAGGTTGCACTGAAAATGGGGGGAAACCCGCTCGTCATGGGTACAAGTTTTAAAATGCCAGCCAAAATGGAAGCAAGACCAGGAGCGATCAAACAGAGTAATTTGTATAATTTAAAAACAGAAGTGAATATAAACAAGAGAGCAACAGAACAGACTGAATTAAATACTTAAGAAATTTTATAATGGCTCTGTCCGATGCCTAAATGATCAGTACATTTGGACGATGGTGAACCTCTGTGGGGAGGGAGTTCCAAAATTTGGGCTGCAAGAAAAAAAGGTCTGACTCTGATGCTTGCCTGTCTTGGTTCAGGAAGTCTGGGAACACATAGCAAGGATCCTAAGTAAGGTCCACACATTTCTATGAGAACAGGCAGAACTCCAGATTCCCTGATCCCAGACAATTAAAGTGTTAAACTACACCAGTTCCATTCTCACTGTAAGCGATACTAAGGAGCATGTCTGTGTCAACTTGCTTCTAAGATTGTCCCAGATTTTTATATCGCTTAGCAAGAAAGGGTTATTTCTTATGTTTGATGGACGTTCAGAGTTCCTGTTCCATATACACTCATTTATAGCAAGTAGCTTCCTAGCAAGTAGCTTTATTCTATGGCCTTCCAATCCGGCTCTATCTTAGTATTAGCTATCACTACCAAATTTTTAAGGTGGGAGGCTTCGTAATAGGTTTTAAGATCTGGTAAATTTAATCCGCCCCTGTTGCTAGTCCTTTTTAGTGTTTCCATGGGTATTCTAGCTTTTTTGTTATTCCATATGAATTTGCTAATTTTGGATTGCCATTGGTTGAAGAATTTCCCTGGGATTGTAATAGGAATTGCTCTGAACAAAAAATGGAATTTTGGGAAGATAAAAGATTTGATGAGGTTTACCCTTTGTATTAGAGAAAGCCCAGATTTCTCCCATTCTCCTAATAGAGAATTAATAGACTGATTAATTTCAGAGTAATTGATTGTCAGCAAATAGTTTAATTTGACAGGTATCTGAATCCCCAAATGTTTCCAGCTGTTTTAGATCCATTTATAATTATAATTTCTTTCTAGAAAGTTAATTAAGTCCGGGTTTAGGTGCATTGGGTATATTTTTTTTCTTTTATTTCTATTAATTTCTTTTATTTCTATTAATAGTAAGGCCTGAGACATTTGCAAATTCTCCTGTGATTTTCGCTTCCCTCAAGTTTTGGTGGGAAATGTAGGCAGCTTGGCGGAATGTTGGACAAGTGACAGTTGAAAAGTCCCTTGGACAGCAGTTGGAAAGCTAAGCTGCAAGACCAGGACGCCTACATTTCCCATCAAAACTTGAGGGAAGCTGACAAGTGTCCAACCTGTGTCATTCATCACTTGTAGCTTGGCCCCCAGTCTTTCTCCAACCAAGCTGCTGAAACGGGGTCATTATGTTACCTGCAGTGGTGCGGGGAGTGCTTTGGCTGGAGAGAATCCAGCAACTCAGGGTGAAGAAATTGGCCACTGTTGATTCATTCACACAACCAAAAAGCTGAACTAACATACCATGTATGATACAAGTTCCTGGCTCTCCAGATTGTTTATTGGCTCATGTATAAACCAAAGGCTTTACACAATCATCAAGGAACATGAATTCAAAGGTATGGAGAGAAGTCTGTGGGGAAATGGACTATAGCCCAGTGAAACACCAACCATGCATGCAGAAGGCTACGTACTCAACCCCCAACATATCAGGAAAGGTAGCAGGTGCTGGGAGAGTCCGTTCTTTGCCTGAGGTCCTGGAGAAGCAACGCTGGGGTTATTTCCACTGAGTATATAAGGCATGCTACTCTACAGGCTAAAATAAGCAAAACAGTGACATGCAAAGCTTGAGATTCAGTCTTCAAGATCAGTCTTCCGTACAAGCAGGACCACCTCGGTGACTGGTCTGGTGAAAATCTTCGGGCCGTCATGTCTAGCGACACGGATGTCAACCTTGCGGACTAACCCATCTGCACTGGGCAGAACTCGGTTTATGAGTCCCATGGGCCATGAGTTTCTGGGGGCGTCCTTGTCTTTCAGGAGGACGACGTCACCTTCTCGTAAGTTGGGCTCGGACTTCTCCCACTTGCGTCGGCATTGTAGAGTGGGGAGGTACTCTTGTTTCCATCGCTTCCAAAAGGTGTTAGCGAGGAGTTGAACTTGCCTCCATTGCTGCTTGAACATATCCTTAGAGATGAAGTCTCCCTGAGGTGCAGGCCAGTTGCCTGTCTTCTGTGTCAGCAAGGTGGCTGGTGTTAAGATGGTAGGGTTCTCAGGATCAGAGGATACTGGAACTAAAGGTCTGGCAGTGATGATAGCAGATACCTCTGCCAGGGGGGTGGTTAAGGTCTCATGAGTGAGAGAAGGTTTTCCTGCTAGCATAGAGTCTAATATTCTGCGCGCAATGCCAATCATGCGTTCCCACACTCCTCCCATATGAGAGGCATGGGGAGGATTGAAGATCCATTTACACTTCTGGTCACTCAGGTAGCTGCTGAGGGTTGGATCAAGATCTGTGCTTCCATTGATTCCCAGCTCCTTGCAGGCGCCAACAAAGTTCGTGCCACGGTCAGACCTCAATAGCTTGACAGGTCCCCGTATGGCGAGGAATCTTCTGAGGGCATTTATGAAGCTGGAGGTATCCATGGACTCGATCACTTCAATATGCACGGCTCGGATACTCAGACATGTGAAACGCACTGCCCATCGTTTGCTGTTGGCCTGTCCTCCCCTGGTTTTGCGCGTCACCACATTCCAGGGTCCAAACACGTCAAGTCCAACATTGGTGAAAGGGGGCTCGGTACTGAGTCGATCCGGTGGCAGGTCAGCCATCTTCTGTTGCTGATGGGGACCCTTGAGTTTCCGACATTGTACACAGGCCTGTAGGACTGTGGCAATACATCTCTTTGCTCCTACGATCCATAGACCTGCTGCTCTGATGGCTCCTTCTGTGAAGTGGCGTCCTTGGTGATGTACCCGCTCGTGGTGGTGTCGCACCAAGAGGACAGTCACATGATGTCGAGGTGGAAGGATGATTGGATTCGCTACTGTAGGGACCACATCAGCCACCCTGAGGCGTCCTCCTACCCGAAGCAGACCATCATCATCAAGGTAGGGGTTCAACTTGAGTAGCGTGCTGTTCTTGGGTATAGGTAATTCCTTTTTGGTACTGTCAAGTTCTTCCAAGTAGAACTCGTGTTGTACACTCTGGAGGATCAGGATTTCTGCCCTGCGTTGCGCTTCTGGTAGGGTCAGATCTTTGTTCCGGCAACGAGTGAAGTGGATAAGGCGTGCCACCCCTAGAACAAGTGGCGTCCATTTGGAGAAGCGTTCGAATCACCGTGCTTCCAGGTAGCAGCTGGTCTGTATTTCCACTTTCATGCAAGTGACTTGAGGCCGTACCTCCTTGTCGTGGTCTGGGTCTAAGAGCTCATAGTGTTCCTCCTCGTGCCGTAACAAGTTGTCTGGATGCAGGAGGAAGTCAGGTCCCTTTAGCCAGGAGGACCCAGCCAGCTGAGAGGCAGGAATAGACCGCGTTGCATGATCTGCCGGATTCTGATCCGTAGGGACATGTCGCCACTGGTCAGGGCGTGAAAATTGCTGGATGCGTTCTAACATATGTATGTGCTAACATACACATAGAACCGACAGCTTTGATTGTGTATGTATCCGAGCACTAGTTTGCTGTCCGTGTAAAAGGTAGTATTATCAAACATAAGGTCCAGTTCTCTCTCTATTGTTTCTGCAAGCTCTACAGCCAGCACAGCACCGCATAGTTCCAAGCGTGGAATGGTGTGTCCCTGTTGTGGGGCTAGCGTGGCCTTTTCCAGGACAAAACCCACGTGGACGTGGTTCTCCCCGCCGACAACCTATAGATATGCCACAGCTGCGATAGCCTTCGTTGATGCATCTGAGAAGACGTGCAGCTCCCTGCGTGAGGCAGCGACAGGTGATACTGGTACGTAGGTGCGTGGTATGTGGATGGCTTGCAGGCAGCTGACTGAGTCTCTCCAGGCCTCCTATTCCTTCCTTTGGTCAGGGGGAAGAGGCTCATCCCAGTCTTTGGTACCTAGGGAGAGAGTATGTAAGAGATGCTTCCCTTGGATGGTCACTGGTGCAGGAAACCCCAAGGGATCGAATAGGCTGTTTACTACTGACAGGACTCCTCGTCGTGTGAACTGTTTCTCTTGGGCTGGCGCTCGGAAGGCAAAGGTGTCCTTCTTCAGGTCCCAACTCAGCCCAAGACTGCGTTGGAGGAGGGGAGCATCACCACCCAAGTCTAGATCCTGTAACCCCTTGGCGTGGTCTTCTGGAGCAAATGCCTCTAACACCTTCGCGCTGTTGGATGCAATTTTGTGCAGCCTTAGGTTAGCTGCAGTCAGCATTTGTTGCGTTCTCTTTAGCAGGTCCACGGCTTTTTCTGGAGTGGGCAAGGACTTCAGCCCATCATCCACGTAGAAGTCCCATTCCACAAATCGCCTTGCGTCCGGCCCATACCTCCCTTCTCCTATGCGTGCAGTTTGATGCAACCCATAGTTAGCAATTGCTGGGGATGGTCCGTTGCCAAACATGTGGACTCTCATGCGATATTCTGTGACGGTCTGGCTGTGTTGCTCGTCACTAAACCATAAGAATCGCAGGTAATTACGGTGGTCCTTTCTGACAAGGAAGGAGTAGAACATCTGCTGGATGTCTGCCATGACAGCTACGGCTTGTTTCCTGAAGCGGATGAGTACGCCAAGTAGGCTGTTGGTCAGGTCTGGTCCAGTTAGGAGGGCCTTGTTCAACGAGAAGCCCCGGTATTGGGCACTGGAATCGAAGACCACTCTGATCTGGCCAGGCTTTTGGGGATGGTACACCCCAAAGAATGGCAGGTACCAACATTCTTCTCCCTCTCGTAGTGGAGGTGCAATTTCTGCATGGTTATTCTGCAGCATCTTGCCCATGAATTCCACGAAATGGACTTTCATCTCGGGCTTTTTTGCCAGGGTTCTGCGCAAGGTATTGAGTCGAGATAAGGCTTGTTCATGGTTGTTGGGTAGTTGCTGTCTAGGCGTGCGGAAAGGAAGTGGGGCGATCCAACTCCCAGAGTCGTCTTGCTGAAGTTCCCTTTCCATTAACTGCAGGAATTGCTTGTCTTCTCTAGATGGGGCGAGCATGTTGTCCTCTTTGGTTGTCTGGAACACTGTAGCTCCTAAGTCATAGTCCTGTTCAGTCAGCGTGAACTGTTCTGGACATGGTTTCAAGTGTGAGGCTCTCCCATTATCTAGGACAGTTGTGGCAAAGACACTCACCTGGCTTGGCATCTGCAGACGATCAATACAGATATTCCCTATGATGACCCACCCCAGATCATACCTCTGGGCGTGTGGAGTGCCAGGGGGTCCCATGAGAAGCTCATGGCAGGCCAAAAGATCAGAGACATCTATTTCGAGCAGAAGCATGATTTGTGCATCTGGATCTAGGGGAGGAATTTGATCTGAAATTGGTCGTAGATGGGGATGATGGATTGCTACCTCTGGTGTCGGTATCTGGTCGCGATCACCGGGTAGGGCATCACATTCTAACAATGTTGGTAGGGAGAACTGGTTGCCGCCATTGAGTGGTTCGATCTGAAACCCAATAGCTGTCCTCCCCGCCATGCGCTGGACCCCCAGCGCACGTCCTGAGGATATATGGAGTTTCATCTTCCTGTTAATTGAAGAGCTCAAAGAACTCCAGGCTGGCTAAGGACCGGTTGCTTTGACCATCTAAGACTACGTACATCTTCTGGGCCAATTCCGGGTGACCAGCAGGGTAGACCTTGGCGAGACATATGTGATGGCAGGAGCGGTCGCTTTTCCCATTGCCGCAAACATGAGTACAGTGGGCTGCGACAACCTTGTCTTGGCCCGATGCGTCCTCTTGGCTTGTGGCTGTAGATGTGGGTGCCGCTTCCAGGTCAGGATCTGGATGCATGGCAGTCGGGTGCGCGTCACTACTGCATACATAACACTTGACGCTGGCCTTGCAATCTGTAGCTGTGTGATTCCGAGTCTTGCAACACTTGGGGCACACTTTGTGCTGTTTTAACAGGGCCGTCCGTGCCACCAGAGGCATCTCTCTGAAAGCCTTACATCTATTCGCCGGGTGTTTGTACTTGTGAAGTGGACAATAGTACTGCTGTGCAGGTGGTTCCTGAGCGTGTGACTGGTGAGCTGGTTTCTTTCCAGGGTGGGATTTTGCTGCAGCGCTTGAGACTCCTGTCTTCAGCACGGAGACCGCTGCCTTAGGTTTGTTGTCTTGTAGAGGTGCCTTCTCGATGCGGGATTCAGAAGTGCGCACGGCATATCCGCACTGTGGATCATTATGTGACCTAGCCAGCCAGCAAGCAAAGTCCACCAGAAGTGAGAAAGGAGGATACTGCCCTTCATTTTCAGCCTTATAGGCATAAACTTCGTCGCCCCATCTGTCTTGTAGCGGAGCTGGTAACTTTTCCGTAATTTCCCTCTGTGTCAAATGCTGATCAACAGTTGCCAGCCCTGGTAAAGCTGGGTTATGCATGGCATTCCTTAGCTCCACAAGGAGATCAGCCAGGTCCCATAACTTATGAGGGTTAGAGGCGGGTATCTTGGGAAACTTCTTCAGTTTCAACAGGAATGAGGTTTCGATTTGCCAAGATGTTCCATAGCGCGCATCAAGGAGTTCCCAAACCAAGTCAAGGGCTGTCTAGGGGTCTTCGATGTACACGTTGTAAATGTGACTTGCCTGTGCAGCAGATTCAGGTCCCAGCCATGCGGTCAGGAGGGTGATTTCTTCATTGGCCTGAAGCATCATGTCCCTCATTGCTGCCTGGAAAGATGCCCTCCAGATCATGTAGTCCTCTGGGCAATCCGAAAACTTCTGCACACCACGCTCCATGAGGTCCCTTTTGGTTCTCCGAGGTACCACACTAGCCTTAGGTTCCCGATGTTGCACTGGATCTTGGTTCCTAGGGACAGGAGTGAAGGACAGAGGCGATCTGGGCATGGGCTGACGCACTGCCATCAGTCTACGTGGGAAGAAAACTGGAGCAGTGGGGTTGAGCGGCCGGCATTTGTGTGGGTGCGCGTGGTCCTTCACGTAGGACAGGACTCGATGGGACGCATCTTCCTCCTCCAACGCAGCAAGACTGGACTCTGTTTTCAGTGGACCACCATTCAGGAGTTTAGCTTGGACCCGCCTCTTGTTCAATTCGATCTCCTTCTCAAGTGTGGCCAGCTGCGTCTTAAGAGCCTGCTGCTTCTTGGTGAATTCAAGCTCCATCTCCATGACAGCCATTTCAGCCTGCATTCTGGCTGCCTCAGTTGACTTTCGTGATGAGCGGCTGTGACAGGAAGAAGAGGCTGTAGAGGATGGGGCCCGAGGTGATTTGCGGCTAGGGTCCTCCTTGGGCTTTGAAGATGTGGTGGGGCTTGGAAGACTGGTCTGAGGAGGCAGATTCCCCTCCGGAGCAGCTGTCTCTTGGGGATCCTCATCGGTTGCATCTAGGAGCTTCAAATGTTCTGCCTTGATGCGCAATTCCAGGTCATCAGTGCAGGAGTTCACAAGTCGCTCTCGTTCATCAACCTTGGCCTCAAAGTGTAGCTGCTGTTCCCGTGCTTCTTCCGTGTCCAACCTCTTCAAGGTGCTAACAATGAATTCATTGTTAGAAGCCCATTTGGCTATGCGATACAGCAGACGTGCCCGTGTAGAGGACAGGTCCTCTGGCTCACAGATGTCTGTTAGGCTATCCAGCTCTTTCTGTAGCTTGATCCATTCCGTCTCTGCCTTCTTATATCTTTCTGCCTTCATTGCACACAAGTGTTCACGCATTTTAGCTGTCAAGGCTCTGTTTTGTGAACCAAGAGCAGGCTCTGCTTCTTGCTCATCTTGCGCCATTTGGTTGGGATTAAGGACATTATCTGGTGGATTCTCAAAAGAATTTCCCATTGCAATGTTGCCTTGGATCCACTGGTGGCGCTGTGACGGTGCTGCAGCAGCCTGTCTAGCTTTGGCTTGTCTGCTGCTCTGGGTGGAAATGCACTGTAGTAACATGAACTGACCACCCGATGTCGCTGTGCGCTCTTTAAGCCAGCCTCCTCTCCCTTTCTTCTTCAGCAACAAGTATTAGATTGGTTATCCTTTAGGTATCTGTAAAGCTGCACAATTTTCCTGTCTGGCTCTAGGCTTTGGAGGGCTCTGTGCTGCTAGGAGATATCTCTAAAGACTTCAATCCTTGTTACTTTTACGCTGCTGGGTGAGGGGGAAAGGGCTTGCAGCCCTGCCGAGAGCTCTTGAGTTGTGCTGAGCAGTTAGCAAATGGAGCAATTTGCATCACAGACAAACTTTGCAAGGCAATCATTAGCAGTTACTTTCTGCTGGGAACGGATTCCTCCATCCCTTTTACTGGCAGTGAAGCAAAACGATGTGGATGAAGGTAGCATGCAACGCAGACGCACGTTTTCCCTCCCGGTCCCTGGGGAATATATTAGCTTCCGACCCCTTTTACTTTTGGGAGCTTCTCGTGATGCTTTCTGATGCCAGAGCAGAGAACATGCTGACTTAATCTGTGGTGGGTGGAGAATTCTAAAATTCCATCCCTTTGCACTTTTCCTCGTTAGGAGAAGGGAGAGAAGCTTTGATTGCGGTTACTATGGCAAGGGGCGTTTATTAACTCATAGAGACCAATAGTTAGGGAGAGCGCCAGTGACGAAGGGTCATAGAAAAAAAGTCACACACCGCGCCTGTACTGGAACCCCGCCCCTTTCCGTCGGCTACCATCGACGATGGCGTCTGAAAAAAGGCCGCTGAGATCTAGCGCCCCCTACGGCGGCCAGGCGCAGGGCATGGTACCGGGGCAGCTCCATCGCCTCTTCCCCAAATCAGTGATAGGAATGCCTGGAGCGGTTAGCGGGCATCGTGCTAGCCCAGCGGCTATCGATCCGTGTCTCTATTAAGGTAAGAGGCCTCTGTGTGTGTGTGTGTGTGTGTGTGTGTGTGTGTGTGTGTGTGTGTGTGTGTGAGAGAGAGAGAGAGAGAGAGAGAGAGAGAGAGAGAGAGAGAGAGAGAGAGGAAATCAGCGCGGGCGGGCGCCTGTAGACTAGAAAGGCAAAGAGGCGAGGAAGGCGGGGGCGAAAGCTTTGAGGAACTTGAAAGGGGGAGGGCGGTGTGCCTGGCTGGTTTTTGGTACGGTCGGGCCCTTTAAGAATCTGCAGCTGTGCGGCTGTAGCAAAAGTGGAAGGGGGGGGAATCTTCCCGCCCGAGTGACCGCCTTCACGTGCCGGCCTTGAAAAAAAAAATCAACGGCGTCTCTCCTAGTTCAGCCTCTACCGAGGCAAAGGAATAAAGGCTAAATAGGGAGTCGCAAGCACCCCCAAAGCCACGCCCCCCGGCACTGAGCGTGGGCGTGCCGAGTCCAACCAGCCCTGAGGGCAAACAGTTGCCAACCTCCAGGTGGTGGCTGGAGATCTCCCGGAATTACAGCTGTTCTGTAGGCCAGAGAGAGAAGTTCCCCTGGAAAATAATGGTTATTTTAGAGGGTGGGCTCTGTGGTATTATACCCTGCTGAGGGTCCTCCCCTCTCCAAACCTTGCCCTCTCTAAGCTCCGCCCCCAACAGCTCCAGGTATTTCCAGACCTGGAGCTAGTAACTCTAATTTGGTTTCTTTGGGGGAATATGGGAGTGCGGCTGAGAAGGTGCAGGCTCGGGTTAAAGAAGGTGGGGGCTTTGCGTGCCCTTGGGGCTGCCTCTGCAGAAACGTCTTTCGTGGTTTGTGCTGCTTCCTGCTCCCCCAAAGCCAAAATCCAAACCTGGTTTCTCTCCCCCCTTGTTGGAGGGGGGGAGGAGGGAGAAGAGCGGAGAGACGGAAAAGGTCAAACTAAAGGCGAGGAGAAGCGGCAAAAAGAGGCGAAGCGGCGGCGGCGGCGAAGGGAGGGGGAGGAGCGGGAGCGAGAGGCCCCCCCCCCCCTCGGCGCACCAGACTCATTGCAAGATTGCTGGCAACCAAAGTCCTGCACATGGATACTTCCTGGAAAATACTAGACAGCAGTTGGATCAACGTGGGCAACCTCCTCTCGAACCTGAGGGCTTTGAGTACATATGTGGTATGACCAGTCCGAATTGTTTTAAGCCCAGGAGGAAGTGAGTCGTGTCACTCACGAAACGGGTTAATGATATTTGCCAGCAAACTCCCGTCGGCGTTCGTCTAATTACATTCATAATTATGGACTGTGAATATATAAGTACTGTGCACAACTCCCTACCTACCGGCTCCCTTTGATGTACTGACAACTGGCAACTGGCACTTTATAAAAACCTTTCTGACATTTCCGGACACCAAAATATTGTGATATATGTTTGGACTTTGTATCTTTGCACTTCCAAAATTTATATAATATATTCTGTATCCATGTTTGTATTTATTGCACTGTTCGCACTTTGTAATACAGAAAATTAGAGTATATTTTTGGCTCTTAATGTCTTAGAGCCCCGGTTTGGTTGTTTTGATTTCTATTGGTACCGGGGCCGCCCGTTGTTGTTATTCTGAATCAGACCATCAGGGTCATTGCAGTCTACTCAGACTGGCCGTGGCTTCCTGGGGTCTCTCAGGTGGAGGTCTTTCACATCACCTCCTACCTGAAAGTTTTAGCTGGAGATGGTGGGGATTGAACCTGGGACCTTCCCCGTGACCACAGTGAGCAAGGCTACTCACTGCAACATAGTGGCCCTGTTGAAGAGATAATAGCCAAGCGCAGTGGGGTGGCAGGAGAATGTCATGTCGTGAAGCTGCCTTGTACTGAATCAGACCATTGGTCCATCAAAGTCAGCATTGCCTACTCTACCTCTGCCTGTACATTTAGAAAAGAGCGAGAGTCCAGTAGCACCTATAAGACTCACAATTTGTAGTAGGGTATGAGCTTTCATGAGCCACAGCTCACTTCTTCAGGTATCCTAAGAAGTGAGCTGTGGCTCACAAAAGCTCATCCCCTACCACAAATTTTGTGAATCTTATAGGTGCTGCTGGACTCTTGCTCGTTTCTGCTGCTACAAACACGGCTACCCATCTTGATCTGACTGTACGTACACACACACACAGAATGATGACGTTTAAAAGTTAACTGAAAACCAAATAGAACAAGAAAACTAGTGTTCTCTATCCAGGCACCCAATAAGCCCACATTGGTTGAGAGTTTGCAACTCTAGAAAAAAGAGTTCCTTTTCTTTGCTGGGTTCCAGTCCTAAAAACCCCTTTCATGTATTATATAGGTTAGGGGCAGGTTTGACAACAAATATAAACTCAGCAGAGAGCTGAGTCTGCAGGATACCAGTATTTGTAAGCATATTTGTGACACCCACCAATCACATATTTAGTAGTACCCTTAAAACATCAGAGGCATTTTCTATATGATGTGTGAAGAGGCACTCCTAACTTTGTCCAAAATCTTTTGAGGCAAGAAGGGAGCGAGATCTAAGCGTACAGAAGTCATCCAGAGTCATGCCAAGGAACACTCGCATAGAATATTTCCTGATGTAACGTAGCTACCAAATCTTGAAAAAAATATTAAAAACACATTTATTGTAATGGAGGCCAATGTGACCAACAGCAAACCAGTTAAAACACAAAAAGCCATTATAAAATGATAAAATGGTCTTTTTAGAAATATGGGTGGATAGAATATGGCACCCTATTTTTACCTTTTTTCCTAATTTCTTTTTAAAAAATCCTAAAAGAGACTGTTATTCCTATATTTCTAGGTTACAGATATTTTTATGGCACCAGGCATTAGTGGTTGACAAATTCCATCAAATTAATCAAGTTTTAGCCAGCAACTGCAGTTAGATACCAGCTCTAACTGTTCAAATTTCTAAAGAAAAATGCTTCAAAGAAGAGCCTGGATCAAGTTAAACTCCCTCTAGTTCAGCATTAGTTTCAGAAGTGGACAGCCAGTTGCATGGAAACTCCCAAGCAGGTCATGAAGGCAACAGAAGCATATGAATTGTATGAGGTTCCCTTTTGTTTAATCTTGGTACTCAGTAGCAATACACATCTCCGAAGCCCAATTAGCAAACACTGTAAAAGTAATACATTTTTTGTTCTTTTTTACAGATGTCTTCCACCAGAAATTAAAAAAAATGGAACTAGGGAAAGGAAAGCTACTAAGAACTGGCCTCAATGCCTTATACCAGGCCATACATCCTATGCATGGCATCGCTTGGACAGATGGCAAGCAAGTGATCCTGACTTCTTTTTACCTACATAACGGGGAACCTAAATTTGGCAGCTCAAATGTGGTCGGTCAGTTTGAACATGTACATGGACTTCACTGGAGTCTGTCTTGTGCTGAAGACGTCCCAGCGCTCCTTGCCATTCAGCATAAAAAACACATCACCATGTGGCAGCTCTGTTACAGCGCTTCCGAAAGGAACAAACTTATGGTTTATCAAATTAGTGAAATCGGCGAACTGTTTCCTATACTCCCCCAGGGCTGCATATGGCACCCCAAAAGAGAAATCTTGGCTGTGCTAACCACACGGGACGCTTCTGTCTTGCACACGGTTCGCCTCAACAATTCCCGGGTAAAAGCAGACATCAAA
This sequence comes from Eublepharis macularius, assembly GCF_028583425.1. Taxonomy (NCBI): domain Eukaryota; kingdom Metazoa; phylum Chordata; class Lepidosauria; order Squamata; family Eublepharidae; genus Eublepharis; species Eublepharis macularius. The sequence continues at coordinate 12,160,060 of NC_072799.1, forward strand.
GGCACTGGGCTCATCCACTGTGCCTGTTGGACTGAAGAAGGCAACCGCTTGGTGGTTGGAATAGGCAGTGCCCTCCATTCCTATATTTGGGATGATGATCAGAAAACTCTGACCCCGTGTTCGTTTTGCCCAATCTTTGATGTAGGTGGCTACATCTGTGCAGTTGAAGCCACTTTAAGTTCCCAAGTGGCTGTTGCGACCGAACTTCCGCTAGATAAGATATGTGGCTTGAATGCTGGGATTGCCTTTGAAATCCCAGCTGACACTGTATCAGACGCCGTTCCTTCACAAACTACCTCACAGAGCTGTGAAGAAGAGTTCTCTGTGGATGCTGGGAAAAAATTGCTAGACCAAGAACAACCTTTACCAGTTGGAACAGTCGCACCTTCACCTGTGGATCTAACCCATGTCGTCCCCAGCAAACCTCGATCCGATAACACTCCTCTCCTTCATCTAAGAGCAAAGGACTACCTCACAGGAAGTGGCCAAGATGCTTCCCACTTGATCTTGGTGACTTTTGAAAGAAAAGTGACAGCAACCCGAAGAGTCAGCATCCCAGGGGTTCTGGTCCCCGATATAATGACTTTTGACCAAAAAACTCAGACTGTGGCCATAGCGTCCAACACTTGTAATATAATTTTGGTTTACTCGTTAACTTCATCCCACTTACCTAACGTTCAACAAATTCCGCTTGAGAGAAGCGAAAGGCCAAAGGGGTTGTGTTTCCTAACAGATAAACTATTACTGATACTGGTGGGAAAACAGAAATTAACGGAGCCTGCTTTCCTTCCATCCTCACGATCAGACAAATATCTTCTTCGTTTGATGGTCAAAGAAGTCGTAGGCAAAGAAGGTCCCTTTGCGCTTTCCAGTTCTGCTCCGGTCGCTTCTGTCACCCAGTCTGTGAAAAGACCGGCTCTCGAAACTCATTCAGACTCTCACCCTCTGAGTGATGGATTGCTCCTCCCAGGCTGCACAACAATTCACTCTCCTAGAAGTAAAAAAAAACTCATAGAAGAAATTAAGAGCCCCGCTAATGAACAAAACTTGTTGATGAGTGCAGTTGACTTCAAGGAAAAAAGCATTTCCAAGGATTTCCCCCAAATTCTGGAAACTTTGGACACCGAACCAACAAACCGTTCTCTGGTTCTTCAAGGGGTTCAGACATCTTCAGGATTGGCTGACATACCAGCTGCTCCAAACAACCAAGGGCAGAGATCTCCTGAAACTTTAAATTCCTCAAATGTTAACATCTTGCAATGTGAAAAAGAAGGCAGTTACTTACCGAAAAATCTTGAAAGGTTGTGTAGCAGTTTTACAGAGTTGCAGCATCAGCTTTTTGAACTCACCGAGATTCTGAAATCTGGGAAAAAGACTCTTCCAGGGTACCCATCTTCTCGTGAACCCTCTTTTGTTAATATCACTTGCCAGGTATCTTTCGAACAGAAGGTGTCTGCAGTTCTATACTTTATAATTATTGTGACATTCAAGATGCTAGTAATTGTGCTTCCCTTCTTCAGGGGGAAGTTTCCCTTTTGTGTAGCAGGTTGGCCTGCTGCAGAGGAAAGGAAGGAAAACCATTTAAAACTGATTGCGGTCTTCAGGACCGCCTCTCCCTGTACGTTCCCCGGAGATCGCTCCGATCAGCGAATAAATATTTACTTGTGGTCCCCGGCCCTAAGGAATCCCGCCTCGCTTCAACCAGGGCCAGGGCCTTTTCAGTCCTGGCCCCAGCCTGGTGGAACGCTCTGTCAATGGAAACCCGGGCCCAGCGGGACATATTATCGTTCCGCCGGGCCTGTAAGACAGAGCTGTTCCGCCAGGCGTTTGGTGATTGAAGGGGGCGGTGCCATGTCGGCCTCCCACCTTTGGGGTGGGGGAAGGTTCTCCCCACCACTGCACCTTGTTAATTTGTTTTATTATTTGTATACTGATTTTAGTTTTTGTTTTTATCGATTTTAACTGTTCACCACCCAGAGCCCCTGGGGATGGGTGGTATATAAATGGAATAAATAAAATAAATAAATAAATTGCGTGAGCTTTAGGGAGACTGCACAAGCATGCTGTAGACCCTGGGAATTTCCCCCTGTAAATCTACATATGAAAAGTCCTGCTGGTCCATCTAGTGCTATTTTACACAGTGGCCAACAGTTCCTCTGGTGGGCTAGCAACAGGCCATAGAAGTTGAGGCCTTCCCCCAGTGTTGCCTGCTGGCATCGGTATTCAGAGGTTTACGGCCTCTGAATGTGTAGGTCCCTTTTCGTCTCCATAGTTAGTAGTCAGTTATGAACCTACCCTCTGTCTTAACCCCCTTTCAGAGCCATCTGTGCATTTGACATGATTGGTACCTTTTCCAGAATCTAGCTATGTCAACAAAAAGGCCAGGTACGTGACGATATCTGAAATAGTCCCATTTGCCAGGTATAACTAGCATAACAAAATAGAGGGGTTAAGTAACAACCTAAAAATATATTAGAAAATATTTATTATAAATGTGCACAAATGTAGATTAAAAACAAGTTTAAAACATAGACCCAGTAGACCCACTTATTGTTGTACTCTGAGGCTCGGTTTCCAAGGTATAAGGGTGTGTTACATCAATCTGCAGTAAAGATAGAATGGCCATTCTATCTTTACTGCAGATTGATGTAACACACCCTTATACCTTGGAAACCGAGCCTCAGAGTACAACAATAAATGAAGAGCATTGTGTGAATGCAGTCCTGGGTCTACTGCAATAATTGTATTTTATCACACAATACTAGAGCTCTAGATAAAACACCGGGAGCATTTCATGATTCGCTTCTATATGTGTGGGTGTGTTTGATTATGAATTGTTTACAATTGACTACTGAGGAAGGCCTTGGGGCCGAAATGCGTCTGGTTTTTTACTGTACCTTGGTCTGTTTGTGTTGGTCGTTGCACTGAACCATCATCTGTGCCTTGATATGTTTTAGCCTGCCGTTCAGGCCTTACGTTTTAAACTTGTTTTGAATCTACATTTGTGCACATTTATAATAAATGTTTTCTAATATATTTTTGGGTTGTTACTTAACCCCTCTATTTTGTTCCCCTGCTTGTTCGGGTTGAGTTCGTGGGGACTTACTCCCACACCCCCTTTTTCTTCCTTGTTATAACTAGCATAACACCTAACACGCTTCCAGTCCTCTCTAGACTACGAGCAGAACCACAAGTGACAAAAGGCACAGATTGGACACTTGTCAGCTTCCCTCAAGTTTTGATGGGAAATGTAGGCATCCTGGTCTCGCAGCTTCGCTCTCTGACTGCTGTCCAATGGACTTTTCAACTGTCACTTGTCCAACATTCCGCCAAGCTGCCTACATTTCCCGCCAAAACTTGAGGGAAGCTGACAAGTGTCCAACCTGTGCCTTTTGTCACTTGTGGTTCTGCTCTACATCTGCATGCCTGTCTGCTGTCTTGATTCTCAGATCCTTCTCAGAGCAAGCAGACTGCACACTTCCGTTCAGTAGATGATAGGCAGTATTAGCTTTGCTGCGCCACTTGCCTCTTAAAAGCAGAAAACAGAGGTAGCTGGCATTCGATCCTTTCTTTCCAGGCCGTAGTGGGTAATTAGTGAAGTCTGAGCTGGCTGCATTGATTGCTTGGTAGGAGATGCACCATGTAGATTTAGAGCCAAAACACACGTTAAGAAATACCTAGGTTCAGCACGTGTTCTCTTACCTCAAGGTTTGCCGGGATCTGTAGGCGTCCTGGAAGCTTAAAGATCTGTAGGCGTCCTGGAAGCTTAAAGTCCTGGAAGCTTAAAGGATCTGTAGGCGTCCTGGAAGCTTAAAGGCGTCCTGGAAGCTTAAAGCTTAAAATACAGGCGCCTGTATTTCCCTTCCCCTTTTTGCTGCTCTGTAAATGCTAAACTTTAAGCTTCCAGGACGCTACAGATCCCGGCAAACCTTGAGGTAAGAGAACACGTGCTGAACCTAGGTATTTCTTAACGTGTGTTTTGGCTCCTAGTCCCACACGTCTCCATGGATGCTGCTCTGGTGATGTACATAAGGGTGTGTGTTTTTTAAACTTTGCTCATGTTTTTCTACACCGCTGTCATTCAATAAGATGATTAACATGCATATCAGCCTTGCTGGATCTGAATGCACCCGAATGAAGTAAAACTAATTAACGCAGTTGCCCTAAAACATTTATCCTCTATTTACAGAAGGATTCCTCTGGCTCAGTGACACTTGAAAAGCGAGCTTTCATCCTCTGTGATGGCAAACTTCGTTTAAACGTCGTTCAGCAGATTTTCAACCTGGGTCTGGTCGAAATGCAGCATGGTGAGTGGCAGAAATCAGGGATGCGGTATTTAAAACATTAGATGGATCTGAAAAGAATGCCCTTGCCCAAAAAATTATTTCGTGTTTTATAATTGATCCGTTTCCAAATTCAGATTTTTTTTAAAAAAATATTTTTGCTTAAAAGGAGTGAAGGTGCCAGAAACCTATGTTTCGTTGTTACTAGATTCTGTGCATCCCTGAAGAATATAGCATACAGGGCTTCAGTTAGTCTGAAACTGCTGTTCTGGTGGAGTTTGGGGAAAATAATGCTCTTTTAAAGTTTAAAAGGCCATTGCACTGTGGACCAGCAGTCAGCACTGAAGGGCTTCCAGACTTGATTCCAGGTATTTCTGGTAGTTATTTGGAAAAAAAAAATATTAGAATTGGGAAATACCAAGAAAGCTGTTCATTGTTTCAGATTTGCTGATTTGCTGATACAGGAAATATTGAGATATTGTATGGCGTCCACAATATACAATTATACACCACTTAACCAACAGTACATTATCTGTTTTCAAAACCGAAGTCCCCATTCCAGTGACTAGAAAAGTGTCAAACCGGAGAATCCTTCCAAATCGAAGCGGGGGGGGGGGGCGGCGGTGAGGCTTGCTGGAGCTGCAAAGTTTAAAAGGTGGCCTGAAGGGTTCTTTGGAGTTCAGGTGGGGGTGGAGGGACGGGACGGGACGGGACGGGAACACACTCTGCCTGCTGCCTCTTCCCCCACCTCGCCGACCTCATGCTGCTCTCCTCCTTCCGGTCAGCTCCCCTGCCTGCTTCTGCTGTGTCTGTTTGTGGACAAATAGTCCGGCTCAGCAGAGTTTGGTTCTCTGGATTCATTCCAGGATTCTCTTACGTGATCTAGCTTTTTAGTCACATGCCGGGTTGGCATAAATCTGGCTATATAGCTGGATCATGAATTCTGGATTACACACCCCTACTGGGGAGTAGGGTGTTGAGGCGCGTGTCTCATAATATGCCCACAAACTCCCAGCTGCTGCTGTGGTTCTTTTGATTGGTAGTATTTCACATTGCAAGAACAGCACATAGGTATACGGTGCCCAATGGAAGAAGCAAGGGGCACCGTGTTCATCAACTTCCATTGCCTTGTAGTGCAGTGTGCTTCAGTACTTGCCAGCTAACTCACAAATGCCTTGACTGATTTTCTGCTCTTCAAATAGGCTGTTATTATTGTTATAGGCAGTTATCTGCAGAATTATTCCTTATTTTTAATTAAGAAAAGTATACTGCCTGAAAATACAGCTCGAGTCAGTCTTGCTTGCATGAGTTTATTGCGGTGCGTTGACACATTGACAGCGCGTTACATCTGCAGACCTGCGGTCGTGGGTCCATAAGATATTTTAAAAGTTCTGCATGAGTTCAACTGTTTGAGTTCAACTGAAGCATTAAGCAAAAAGATTAAAGGTTCACATGATCGTAAGCTGCAGTCTTCTCATGTGGTTGTGTTACGTAACCAGCAAATGGAACGACTCGTAAGAACTGCATTTCTAGCAGTTCCTGAAATTACTTGCAGTGCACGACAGTTACCTCATTGCTGTAAAGTATGAATGAGAAGTACTGCCTGACTGCAAACAGCTGTGTAGTCCTCTAATCCAGTAATAGTTTTACAGTTTGGAAGCGTGTCTTTTGAAATGCTTAGAGGATCACTGTGGGAAGTGGCTGGCGGAATCATACATTTGGATCTGTCAGTTTTATTCTCATTACAGATATAAGTGAGTCTCCACTAAAACTCGTTTAGTAGATGCAGATTGGAGGAAACTGTTTGCTGCCATTGACAGGCATAGAATAATAGCCTGCTTTTCTTGAAGTACATTGTCAGTGTGCACGGGAAAAGGACTTTTGGAAATCTGAGAGGAAATATATGGCAACTATATGCTTGGGAAGGCTTTCAGCTAGGAAAGAGCCACAAATTCCTCTTAAGTTTTGCTTAGGGAGAATATTGCTTTCAGCTACTCTAGGGAGCTATCGCAGTTGCGATGACAGATATTTCATCAGTTTGCTACTCTTACTTAGATGTGTTTGTGTATCAAACAACCAGTGCGCTATACATCTGGAAGCAAAAGGATAAGGAATGCAGGTACAGAGAAAGGAGCAAGAAGCGCATTTGCTGTGCAAGAACACAAATGAGTGACATTGCAGGACTGAAGGAAACAGGGATGCAGTCCCCAAGGGGCCTGGTCAACAAAAACCCACCCATTCCTTGTTTGCTATGCCATGGCTTACTCTACACCACATTTCCATACACATCCCAATTTCCCTGCCACAGTGATGAGCTGCAGTAGAACAGGATGAGGCAATTGCCTCTGAGTTAAGCGTTCCAGTGAGGGTGAGGGTGCAGGTCGATGGAGGGGAGTAGGGAGGAGGGCCATGGGAAAGAAAGAGGGAGGAAAATCCCACCATTTTGTGAGGATTTCCCTGAATACCAATAATACCCTTTGTGAAAGATTTCAAGAACAAGTGAGAGGCCCTCGGAGCAATGTTTTGAAAATTAGTCCCCATCCAGATACCGGCCCTCACAATTCTGTAATCTTTTAGGGCTTGAGCAGGACAATTTCCCATCTCCCTCTGTCACACAGCCCCCTTTAACAAACTCTGCTCTATTTTGTACATTTTGGGGCATGCTTAGTCATCACCATGCCCTTAGGGAGAAATATTCTTTTCGGTGTATTAAGTTCAATGTTTTTTCTCAATAACTGGAGAGTCAACGAAGAGTGTAGAAACCCAGACTTAATCTATGGGGTGAACTGGTTTTGTTCATCTTGTGATGGACTCAAGGCCCCCACCCCCTTTACTGTTTAATATACCAATTCTTTTTCAAATTTGCCTACAATCTGGTTTTCATATAGTAGTTTAAACAATTATTCAGAAAATGTAAATTTCAGGGAGGAACATTTCAGTGGACAAACTGCGCTCTTCCAAGTGGAGACCCGGATATAAGACAGTGTTTTTGGCCTTGTACCAGACTCATCCTTCTCCCCTTTTATTTGCTGGCACAGTAAATCTTCACTGGTCCCTATACTCCCTCCCTTTTTTTGTACCCAAATCAAAATGGTTGCCTACTCTTGATTAAACCTGCCTCGTGTGCCTCCGGCCAAAGAAGTTCTCAGTGTGATTTTCATACAAATGCTATAATCGTTTTTTAAAAGTTGTGACTTACTTGAAGTCATGACAAGATGTAATTTTTTACTGTGTTCTTTATAGGCAGTATTATCAAAATGACGTGGAAAAAGAGATAAAGAGTTTTCAATGCCTGCTTTCACTGTGCTGTACTGTATCTAGTTGTTCATATATTGTAAAATTGAACTTTGGATGGAGGCAGTGAAGCCGCCTTACTTAATTCTGAGAACAGGGAAGGGATCAAACCCACAATTGTTACATTAACTGAGGAGGAAATCAGCTATATGTAATGTCTTTCACAGATTTGTCCTGGATTGTTCTCACCGCAGATAGCGAAGGGTTTATTCCACTGACATTCAGTACAATGCAAGAAATTGTCATCAGAGATGCTTGTGCCAACCCTCACGACGGTAGCATTCATTCTTCCAAAACGGTGGACATCGTCAACTCTGCTGGAGACTACAGAAAGCTTTCTTCCCAAAGTTTGGATCAGTCCACCAGTTCTTTGGAAGTACTGACAGAACATTCTTACAGGAGTCTAGAGACCAGCAGTTCCTCTGATCAAACCAGCCCTAATTCATAACTTGGAACTAAAGTTGTTCATCTCCAGAACAGTTTTTTAGTTGTCCCTTAGGCCTGAAGCCTTTCAGCTGTGCATAATTAAAATTGGATGGGTTGTGCTTTTTACATGAATATGTTTCACCACTCCTTAGATGTTCCCTAGTTTGGACAGACTGTTTCCCCACATTCTGCAGCTTAGTACAAACTAGAGGTTATGTTTATTTAAAAATATTTATCAGCCTGCCTTTCTCCTGAGCAGCTTGTCCGGCAGAACATTTAAAACACTCCCCCCTCCCCCACACACTTTGAGAGTTTGCACATCAGGTTTGCATGTTTCTCACACAGAGGAAAAAAACGCTTCTGGTTTACTAAAACATCTTCAAACATAGATATGTTTCCAGACAGTTGAACATCATGAGAAATGTTTCTCTATTAATGGACAAATGTAAACGTTATTGCCAAAAGTATAAGATTTCTAGGGGGTTTTGTCGTTAGAATTTAACTCAGGAGAAGTCTCAGTGGAGACCACACTGAAAATGATGTATTAATGTAACTTCCAGTTAACCTGAGAATTTGGGCGCATTTATTACCATGTCATGTGAAACGCTGCAACTGAAGTATCTGAATCATTATACTAATGTAACTTTTATTTATTAAAATATTTATATCCCTCCTTTCCTGTGGCTCAATACAGCTTACAAATCATAGTTAAAACATTATAATTTAATACCAGTAGAATAAAACCCCAGATTAACCTCTCTGTGACCCCTATAGTCTGTACCCTGTTAAAAGCCCTGATGTGTAAAATGGCGTTTTAGCACCTCCTGAATATTTCTAGCTGTGGCGCCCCCTAACCACTACACAATACTGTCTTTCTTGTTCTGTAACTTGAAAATCAAATCTTATTCATGAACAAAAGGGTCACCGCACTGGAGCCTGCCCAATCCCAACCCAATCTTCCTTCAAAGTGTCCCAAGACATATTTAGCATAGATACATGGAAGATAAACCATTCTAAACTATATTTTTAAAAAATGAACTTGCATTTTAAATTATTTAAACACACTAGAGAACACAAATTGTCTTTTTAAAAAAACCCTCAAGAGTTACATTATTTGTTTGATCCTTAATAGTTAATAAATTGATGAATCTGAAACCATGGCCGATTCCAGACGGCCCTCCCCATGCTGAAACGTCGCGCGTTGTCGTGCGGAAAGTGCGAAATATCGCGTTTTCTCGCGCGAGTTTTGCGCGTTTTCCACGCGAAGACGCGCGACGTTTCCACATGGGGAGGGCCGTCTGGAATCGGCCCATGTTACTGTCACTATAATCTGGATGGCAAGGTGCCAAACCACCGTTTTGGGAATGGGAATAAAGATACAGTTTGAGTTTGGGGATGGGATTGAAGGATGGACGCTGGAATTGTTACTGTTGATCTATTTCAGCCCTGATCTTCTGAGTTAGTATGATCTTTTACACAACTACTAAATAAACTTCCTTAAACTCTGCAATGGGTGCAGGTGTACTGGGAACTACAGAGGGTGACAAGTTAGACCGGAGAGCACCAATGGTACAAGTAGAAATAAAGCAGGGTCCCATCCCCTCCCCCCGCGCAAAGTAAAGAAAACTCTTTGATATTACACCTAATAGAGAATGGTTTTTACCAGACAGACTGTGGAAGAAGGCTACAATGAGCAGAAAGCAGAAAAGAGATCAGGAAGAAAGTGTTGAAGAGTCTTTTCAGAGGGACACAGCTTAAGAAATACTAGGACTGCATCTGAGGGACCAGAGGCAGAGATACAGGGTTTTGAAACGGAGGACAAGTAGGAGGAAGCATGGAGGATGCTATTTTAAGAATAATAAAGAGGTGCATTAGAGGATAGTTCTGTACATCAGCTTTGGGGAAAAGAAATAGGCAGTAAAGCAGGGAGAGGGGGGTAAGAGGAACAGCAACAGTGCTTGAGAAGTTGGACCCCAGGTTGGAGGAGGACCAGGTTTTTTTCCCCAGTACAGCAAGAGACAAGGAAAGGGATATTAAGGCAGGCTAAGATGGGTCAGTCTAGAGAGGCAGCTACCATCTGAAGGGAAAGAAAAGAGAACCAATCAATAGGGGGAAAAACAACAAGATGGATAAAGGGGCATCAGGGAGGCCATAAAAACTCCAATTTTTCCAACCTATTTGTCTGGAAGTCTTTGAAATATGGGCATGACCCTGATGCTTTTATGGATTAGTCTTGATCCTAGCTGCTTAATTCTCTGCGCACTCTCCAGATCAGCAATATTCTATCTACTCAGCCTTATCTCTTTCCTTCCTTTCTTCCCTCATCGCCACTTTCCTCACCATTCTTTTTGTGTTCTGGGCTCCTGAGAGGGGCAGATCAAGTTGGGAGGAGGTTATTGTTTAAACAGGCCCTTTAAAAATGCCAGTAAATTATGTTATAAAAACAGAAGCGATCCAGAATAAATATAAAAAAACATGTCACTGCAATGGGGGGTGGGGAGGTGGACATAAGAGGCCCATTCAGCAAAGTGAAAGAGTTGTATCCAAAGGTTAAATTGTTTATTGGAAGATTAAAGCAGAAAAGTGCCTACAGAGAGTAAAGCCAAGGAAGGACTGAGGAGGACATTTCTTGGACGTCAACGTATGACAGAATATTGCTTCATTGAAGTCTAGATACGATTTAAAAGGCTGGGGTGGGCTAAGGAATCTAAAGCTCTGAAGAAGTGAGCTGTAGCTCACGAAAACTCATCCCCCTACCACAAATTTTGTTAGTCTTATAGGTGCTACTGGACTCTTGCTCTTCTCCACAGCACATATAAAAGACATTTACCCCTCCACTATGTAAGTATCCCACAGAAAGCTTAACGAGGAAACGCCAGCAGCATCTTCTCAACTGGAAAAATCAAGCATGCCGGGAAGACAAAGCGAGGAGCCTCTTTTAGGGGGAAAAGAAGGCGCAGCTTCCTCCCTCACCTACCTCCGGCTAGTCTTCCTTCTGACGCGATCAGCAGTCCTAGAGCCAAGCTACAAGTGACGCCTTACACAGGTTGGACACTTGTCAGCTTCCCTCAGGTTTTGATGGGAAATGTAGGCGTCCTGGTTTTACAGCTTGGCTCTCCATTACAGCTGCAAGATCAGGATGCCTACATTTCCCATCAAAACTTGAGGGAAGCTGACAAGTGTCCAACCTGTGTCAGGCGTCACTTGTAGCTTGGCTCTATATCCCTCCGCTGAAACATCCCTCCGAACAAGCGGCGGCCTCTTCCTCGCACCTGTCAGTTTATACCCCAGTCCCGGCAGGTGCAAGCCACGCCCACCCGCGCCTCAGCTTCTGATAGGCGAGGAGAGAGCCCTCTGCTCAACTACAGACAGTAATACAGAACGGGCTCACTGGGTCCAGACAAGGAAGCACACAACCAAAAAGCCCAGTATATATTACAGAAAGAAGTGAGTAAAATCCCAGAGTTGTTATTGTTATGCATAGGTTTAGAAGATTTTGTGACCCAAGATAGAATGCTAATGTTTCATATGACAACTACAGCAAGGATGTTATATGCACGGTTATGGAAGACACAAGAGATACCGACAATAGAAGACTGGATACAGAAATTGCTGTACATGGCGGAGATGGACAAATTGACAAGAAAAATAAAAGAACAAGATTCAGAAGAATTTGTTATGGACTGGGGGAAATTTAAAAGTTATTCGGAAAAGAAATGGGACGTAAGGGGGAAAGTGTGGTCATTGGACAACTATTAAAGGAGGAGGTAGATTGTCTTTACCGATGGAAATAATATTTGGAAAGTTAAAATAAGTTAATAGTGTAAAAACAATATTCTTTTTTTAGACAATGTATTGGTTAGAATAATAGATATAATTAGATAATGGGTTGGAAAGCTGTTGGAAGTCTAACAAGAAAAGGGGGAGGGAGTGGGTGGGGGAAACAGGAATAGGTGGGGTAATAGAATGTATATTAATTAATTTGTATGTTAACTCACCCAATAAAAATTATTTAAACAAAAAAAAACAACCAAAAAGCCCAGTGACAAAGGAATCAATCAAAAAGCAATAAACATATCTCTAGGAATTTACTAAGTAATCTGAATGCAAGGATGCTAAGAATATTTTACAAATGAGGATACAGTATACAAGAATATTAACCAAGGTATCCAAAAGGAAGAACGAAAACAGACAATTTTTTCATACGCACAGTGGCAGGGTCAGTACATATTCCATTGCACAATTGCCCAAGTGGTGATAGTATATTCCAGAAAACATGAGAGATGACTAGCAGGGTTTTCCTCCACAGCCAAAAGAGATCTATCTGGGTGTCCTCCTCTGCAGACGTCGCTTTCTGCTGACGGCAGTTCCGTTGTCGTGAGGGTTGAAAGCTATTCAAGTCCATGTGCCAGTAGGTATTTTGCGCATTGTAAATTTATTTTAGCGTTATATTTAATGTGTGTTTATTCTCTTGAGCCCTGGAGTCTCTGCAGCAGCACGTAACAATTCTATTTAATTTTTTAAAAAATAATAATATATATTATGAATTAAAAATCAAATGTCAAAATTTCGTAAACCCTTGAAAGGAAAGGGGGTGGGGTAGAAAGACTGACAAAAACCCGTTAAAATTTCCAAAAGAAAAAAAAATTACAGATCTCTGAGATCTCTGAGAGATCTCTGTCTTTTGGTGCTACACCTCTGAAGATGCCAGCCACAGCTGCTGGCGAAACGTCAGGAACGACAATGCCAAGACAACGGCAATACAGCCCGGAAAAACCACAACAACCAAAATTACAGATGTTAGCGTTATTCTATGCCAAAAATATACATCTAGAGTTTCCCCCCACAAGAGTATCAACAATAATTTTAAAAAGCCGAAAGGCAGTCATGATGTTCTGTTAGTAATATTCTACATGGATAGAGTAAAATAATATTTTTATTATAATTAAGATACACCAAAAGTTGCCAACCTCCAGATGGCACCTAGGGTTCTCCTCGAAATATAACTGATCTCCAAACTACAAGCATCAGTTCTGCTGGAAGGAAATGGAACTTTTGGAGGGCAGACTCTATGGCAAAGGCCCCCAACCTTTTTAAGCCTACAGGCACCTTTGGAATTCTGACACAGGGTGGTGGAGGCAGCCACAAAATGGCTGCCGCAGGAGGCGGATCCAGTCACAAAATATCAAGGAATGAATTGCAAGGTCCCCTTATCCTCCCGATGGAGTGGGGAACCTAGCAGTCACCTTCCAGGAGTTACATTATTGTGCAGGCTGTGAGTGCCCCTGCACTTTGCACCCCCGTCGGGCCCCAAACTGGCCCAGCATGAAGCACAGGAGCACTTCTGTGACCTGTACAGTGATGTGACTCCTAGAAGTGACATGGTTGTGCTGCACCAAGAGAATACCCCAGGAGGACCATTCCCCTCCCTTTCCCCCTGCCAGCCAGGTGAGTGGTGGAGGGGGGCAGAGGGCTGGAGTAGGGGATCCTCCACCCCCACTGGGGGACCAGCAACCCTATGCATAACTAGTAATAACGCTTCAATATTTTGGGCATAAGTTCTGTTTAACAGAACGCCTTTTAAAATGAATATATTGTTTTAAAATATTTTCTTGCATACAAACAGCTTATCTTCAGTCACACAGTGAAGACCCATGAGTCAAGGGGCAGCTGCTGCAGAAGCCGTTTTTCTAAAATCTGCACAGCTAGTCAGAAGCCCTACTGGGCAAAAGCTCCAACTGGTCCCTTCCCACCCACTTTCAGTTCATGGCAGTAGTGAGAGCTGAACCAGCAGAGTGCTGACTCAGAACTCAGAGCGGGACCACAAGTGACAAATGACACAGGTTGGACACTTGTCAGCTTCCCTCAAGTTTTGATGGGAAATGTAGGCAGCTTGGCAGAATGTTGGACAAGTGACAGTTGAAAAGTCCATTGGACAGCAGTCGGAGAGCCCAGCTGCAAGACCAGGATGCCTACATTTCCCATCAAAACTTGAGGGAAGCTGACTAGTGTCCAACCTGTGTCAGGCGTCACTTGTGGTCCCGCTCTCAGCCACTTAACCACTAAGCTACAGCAGCTGTGTGGTATCACATCCTCACTGAGCTCGCTCCCATCCCCTAAACACTATCCTCCACAGGCAATCTCCAGGAATTACCCAAGCCAGAGTTGGCAACCCTATCTAAAACTCTTCTTTGGGCTGGATATTAAACAGGATGGAGAGGTGGGCAAAGAGAAAAGTGTTGCTGGGCACGAGGAAAGCCCTAGTCTTTGAATGGGAACAGGTGTTTTGGAGATTGCAGAGCTGTCTTGTCCCTGTTTACTCAGAAGTAAGTCCTGTTTATCTGATTTCCTCCCACTGAGTATTGAGATCAGACTGCAGCTTTGATGCTGTCATGTCCGAACTAGTGCGTGAGGTTACCAGTTACAGTAAGGCACGCTGAGAAAAATATTGGGATAAATATTTTGCAATTGTTTTGCATAGTCAGTGTGCAAAGCACTTCCCAGTCATTCTTTCAGTAACCCTGGAAGGCAGGCCAGTATTTTCCACATATTGCAAGCAGAAGTGGTGGTGGCAGTTGAGGCTGATAACTGCCATCCTATCTGGTGAGTTTATATTCGAGATTAAATTTGAAGGGGGAATACCTCTCAATTGCTGTGCTTATATCCCTTGCATCTTTCACTCCAAAGTGAAAGCTTTCTATAAAGTATGTCAGAGCAATAGCCAACCAAACAAAATAGGACAGCAAGATTTGAGTCCAGTAGCATCTTAAAAGACCAACAAGATTTTAAGGGCAAAAGCTTTTGAGAGTCAAAGCTCCCTTCATCAGATACAATTAGGAATAGAGATCCCTGAGTCTTTATATCCCAGTGAAAAGGTTGGAGGCATGTTGTAAGGATGCAAAAGTACAAAGCAGAGGTACAATCAGCTTAAACAGATAGGAAACCTAATCACCTGAAACAATCAAAAGAGAGTAATGCTGACAGTAATGTAGGACTATTTATAAAGAAAGCTAAATGAGGGGAAAGAATCTTTAGGAAATTATCCTTATGCTCCTAAAAACACTTTCCTGGGAGTAAGCTTCACTCCATAGACCTGATTATGATTTTGAGTAGTCCTGTTTGGGATTGCTTTGTATATCTGCCCATGTCCTCTGATTTATGGTAACCTTATGAATGAATGACCTCCAGAACGTCCTATCACTGACAGCCTTGCTCAGGTGTTGCATACTGGAGGCCATTGCATCCTTTATTGAGTTAATCCATCTCATGTCGGGTCTTCTTCTTTTCCTACTGCCTTCCACTTTTTCTAGTATCATTGTATTTTCCAGTGAATCTTGTCTTTTCATAACAGGGTGATAAGTATTATTAATCTCCAGCTTCTTGCTATTTATAGAGCACTGGGAAGTCCTCAAAGCTTTCCATAAACATCATTTTGGTGTAATCCTTACAAACAACCAGACAAAAGCAAGCTCAGGAAGAGCTGCAACTTTGTTTTAAAGAGAGTTCCCCATGTGCTATTTTAGGATATTCTGTTTGTGACATCTTGTTCTATTCCCCGTTCTAAGGCTGGTATTGAATTAGTGTATCAATCTGCATATCCTTGCAGTAGGCTGCAGGTACATGACCATGGAGCGGATGGTGGTTTTGGGATTCAGGGGTCCTAGGACACGGGTTAAGTTTAGGAGGAGGCCACCGTAAGCTGGAAAAAAATTGAGAAATGCCAATAATCCAAACTCAAATACCCCTTTGAGTGAGAACCTGTCCATAAAGCAGAGTAAATTAACTTGAAAGGATGGCAAGAAAGAAATGGAAATACAGCAGCTTCATGAAGTCTGAAAAGTTTTAACTCAGATCTTTTATACTACATCTATGAAATCTGCAGTTATCATTACAGACCTCTTTTCATTGCCAGCTGTCCAGGGAGTGCAAAAATGAGGGAAAGATAATTTAGCTCTTGTCCCTGGCTAGAAGGGCAAAGGTTATAGGAAGATTACAGCCCTTCCAATGGTACCATTTCAAGATCTGCCTGACCTCAGCCAGAAAATAAGCAGCTAGAGGAAATTTGCTGCTTCTCCTCTATCTGGAAGTCTGCTGTCACTGCCAGGGAAACAAGGGGGACGCTGCCGCTTCTGTCAATGGGCAGAGGTTAAAGAGAACACTGGGAAACTGCACCTTCTACCTTCCAAGAACACCAATGAGGGGGAGGATCAGCTGGAATATAAATTACGTCACTGCAGACTGACCTTCATCTTTTGTCTTTTCCTTCCCTTCACATACAGGACTCTAATCTGGAGAACCAGGTTTGAATCCTCACTCCTCCACTTGAAGCCAGCAGGATGACCTTGGGTCAGTCACCGCTTCTAGCTCTCTCAGCCCCACCCACCTCACAGGGTGATTTATTGTGAGGATAACAACAACATACTTTGTAAACTGCTCTGAGTGGGCATTAAGTTGTCCTGAAGGGCAGTATATAAATCGAATGTTGTTGTTGTTTTTAATTATTACCTTGTCTTTTTAGTTTGCAATCCTCTCTAGACTGACATAAGCCCCTTTGAGAGACAATTGTCTGAACAGTGGAATATAAGTATTTTTAAAAAATGCATGACATATATACATTGTTCTCCTTGTATTTCTTTATTAACCTCTTTTCAATAAGGACTGTGTAGCAATATTCAGGACTGCAAATCCATAAAAAAAAGCAAACGTGCTCCAGCAGGGTAGCACACATTTCTCCCTGGTGCTGCCAGCTTGGATCATTTAAAAATTAAAACTGAAGTAGCAGCAGGCCCAGATTTGGAACCAAGATATAGTTACCACTTAGCTTCTAATAGGTAATGGTTACCATGGCCTGTGGGATGTTACAGATGGCGCTACTCAACTGCACACAGATCTGCTTACAGACTGACATTTTCCTACTTTACTGAAAAGTTCTTTTGTTTGCAAGGCTTAATAAAGCAATAAAGACACCAATGTGCAAGTTAAACACTGAAGATGTAGATACAGACAATAGTGCACTCAAAAACAGATTGCCACATTAAAAAAACATTCGATCCCAAATACAATCAGTTCACCCCCAAAGGATACTAGACTCCTTTTGCAATGCTCATGTTATCTTTTGCCAATTAACATATATTTAAGGAGGGTGGGGGAAGTGTCTTGTATCTTGTCTAGAATGTAGGGCCACAATATCCAAGTTGTAACAGGTGTCTGAACCACAGCACAAGGCACTGTGAAGTGTGTAGGGTATAAGCTGGGAGTACAATCAAAATACATTTAGGTTCAAAGCAGAAGTATAAGATCTATTACAACAGTTCTTCCTTTGGCTTGGCAGCCATGGCTTTTTACATTCTTCTCAAGATGATCAAACACAGCTAATCATAAAATAATTTAGATGCCAGTGCTACCAGTTAGAGATGCAAATAACAGGACCGCTGAAATTTCTCCTGGATGATGTTCAGACCGACATATCTACAGATCTCTAGTGGGTAGGATGGAGATTACTTTTATAAGTCGTTTCTTTTTTAAGGTCATATGAACTCGGGGAATTCTGAGGAACCAACACAAACAGCTTAGGAATCTGTCTCCTTGGGCAAAAATTATCTGTGGGTCTCTTCAACCAGTGATGGATGGGCAGAACCTGCGAGCCAGCAGAGTTCTTCAATATGTCCACCGTCCACCTCAATTTGCATTCCCCACTGTCCATTCCCATATTCACTTAGTCTCTGTCCAAGTGTAGGATGAGATGCTGTCCCCTCCTCTGATCTTTCAGGGGACCAGGCACAAGGTGCTTTGAGTCATTCAGCTCAGCAGGCTTCCCACCAACTATGAACCCCCCTGGCATTTGCTTGACCAAGATGACCCCTGGCACTGGCTAGGTATACAATAGATACATCCTTGGCAATACCGTTTGGGATAAAACATAACAAGGATTTCTATTAAGTATCACTGGTGGACAAGTATTAATATCCTACATCACATTCTTTTAAAAACCAAGGTATTTTGAAAAATAAGCAACTGGCCACAATCTCTTATTGTGGAATAAAATATTCAGATCATATGCTAGAGGCATATTAATCAGCCCAATCAGGAAATTAGCTCCATAAATGTTCACTGAAAACTAGGCTAGCAAACCTGTTTTAAAGCTGGGGCTAAGGGAAAGCTGGTTCAAACACGCTTTGGAGGAGGAACATACAACGTGAACATACAAAATAAAAACCTGGTGAGACATACTGGCTACATGACAAGGACGTGACTTCTGTCAAACACAGCAGGTTATCCAGTTTCCTCTGATGTGCAGATCCTGGGGGGAGATTTGTTATCAGAGAAGCTGAACAAGAAATTAACAGCGGGTCTCATTTGCTTGCACCGAAAGGGCTTCTCCATTTTTCTGCATAGTATTCAACTCCACAAGTTTATAACTTGTGTCAAAAGAGATCCTCCAGAAAGAGACTGCAGCTTAAGAATTTTAAAAAATAAGGGGTAGTGTAATCTCATATCTATTGCAACAAGTTTCAGAAGTGACTTTGCTTTTTTGGGTAGTACGTACAAATAATTTTTACTTTCAGAAGAAATGGCAAAATTTGGTTGCCCAACCACAAAGGAGAATGTTAACAATGAGGAAAAAGGGAGGCTAACGATGCCACTTATGACAGGTTTATCCTATAGGTTTAACCATTATGGCTCCTAACTAACATTCCTGGAAATGTAGTTCTCTGAAGTCTTCATCAAAGAATTCCTCATACAGCCAGAAGACTAATTCTCAGAGTTATTAGTAGTGTGCAATGGTGCTCAAAAAGGGGTTTGTGCAGTCCCAAACTACTACGTCTCAAGGACCCCTGGCTTTGATGAAGCCCACATTAAGCGCCACTCTACTAACAGGACTGATGCTACAATTAGTGACGTCCCCCCCACACACTAATAATGCAATTTCTAAACCATGCAAATAACTTGTGAAAAATATAAATAAAGTATTTACAAATCCCTTTGAACAAAACCCAACAAAAAATAAAAAGCACCAATATAATTAGCTAATTCTAAACAGTGCAATCAAGATTTATGAATCTCAACAGCCAACCTTCAAAGGTGACCCACAGCTGTCTTTTAAATATTGTACACAAAGTTCTTCAAGATTCGGCACTTAAACAGAAACCCATTTTGAAGTAAGGTGACAGGGTAGGAAGACGCCATTCCTCCTGTACCCTTCTGGGTGGTACTGTCCAGAAACTTGCGCTTCTTTGCTTACACTTCCATATACCAAGACTGACAGTTCTGTGCACATTGAGACATTTTGCAAGCTCCATGCCTTTATGCCACAGGATAATATTCATTGAGCCAAAGCGTGCAGCAACCTCCAACCTACTTTGCCTAGTTCAACATCATCGTAGGACTCAAGGGAGACGTCTTACTGGGAATCATGCAGAATTAAGAACCCCTACATGCCATTCTGTAATGTAAATTGAGGGATTCTTTGCCCTATTAATCAGGTGGGGTGTTTCTGCGTGAAAGAGAATGGGGACATTAGCAGGCCAAATTGCCAGTTGTCCACTCTGGATATAGAACAGCTCACTAATACTGGGGGTAGGTTTTAAAACTATATTGGCTATACCTATCTTTTAAAAATGAGCTGCAGTAGAGATAGTGGAATTAGTACTTATCCATTAAAACATACTCTAATTTTGCAGTGATTGATGTTTTGAGATTGTGTTGCCCTTGTGGGGTGAAGCCTGACACCAAGTAGCAGAAGTAGTGCAGTGATGGGACATTGCACAGCCAGCACAATAATTTTCAGACCAGTTTCTGATAGGAAGCAAACTTTGTCAGGCTGGCTGGGTTTATTCATTCCCTGAGCAATGCTGCCTCCACTTGTCTTTCCCCATGCACAAAGCTAAGAGTCAATTCAAATATGCAGGGGAAAAGCATCTGCTACAGCCTTTCCAAGATCGTACTGCATCTTATCTGCAGGATCATTTGAATGAACGTGTCTTCCTTAACAGGAATTCCCTGGAAATCTTACGTAACATCAAAAAGGATTCTGCTTTTTATGCTAGCTTTCCACATGCAAGATTCCCCATTTCCCTTGCACTCCTAATGGGGAGTATTTAAAATGCAGTATGAAGTGGCAGCTGGGAGGACTCCGATATGTACTGACCTAGGGATATATGAATCAACTCTAAACCAGATGTTAAGATTGTAGTCTACGCCAAGCGTGTAATAATATTTTCAAGTGCAGCAGCAGCCTCTCATTTTCATGACCCTCCCAACACTCCTTAGCTGCATCTTACAGTGCTGAACCGGCAGCTCAGGAAACAGCTATTCATTTCTGGTTTTCAGGGACAAACTAAAAACATCCTCGAATCTGGGAAAAGGTAGGTTGCAGCGGAGGGGGAGAGAATGGGTATATTTCCCCCTAAAATGGCATGGTTTGCAAAAGGCTAATGTTGTCAAGTTCAGTCCAAAGTCTCTTTCTTGTCTAAGCTAAAGAACTTCTATACTGGCCATCACACTGATGAGGGTCAACAGCTTTTTATGAGCCACAGTCGACCCTGGAACTACACAGTTTATTACCGGTGGCAGAATTTGCCAGCAAAGGACAGTGCGAGGAATTCAGTGAAGACACTTTTGCTCCTATGAGAAAAACCAAAGAAATGAGACTGTTAGGATGTGAATGACTATGGTGTCAAGAGAGGGATTGAGAAGCAAAGGGGTTCAAAATCAACTGCATCAAAAAGGACCTTGAGCGCATGCAAGTCTTCTATCAAGTGCTTAATGTAGTGGTAACTCGCCCAGCCAAACGGGGAAAACCTTGGCTGTGAGCCCAGCACATCATCAGGGACTCTCTGGCATCCCATCATCCTGTGTGCTGTCATCTGTCTCCAGCTCCGCCAGCTGCCTCCTCAGCATATTCACTTTCACTTGAAGTTCCTTGTTATATTTGATGATATTGATCATTTCTTCATAGGATTCATCTAGAAATTTGGAGGATCGGTTCCAACGGAGGAAGACTCCTGGAGAAATAGTTGTGTTTTGTTAAACAGCAGCAGGCGCACCCACTCTTCCTCTAAACATGACAAAACGGCAGGGTAATAAAGTGGATGATACAGCTAATACAGAACGATGATGTACATCGCAATGTCAGTGGCAAGAACCCCCTGGCACTCGGCCTTTCTCGGCATTCTTAGGGAAGAAAACACCCCAGCCAAGTTGTGACAGGTTTTGCAGTTTTCCTTAATATTTCCCATGCAACAGGAAAAGATTGGGTGCAAGAACTTCAAACCCCTTTCTTTACACATCAGGTAAGCATCCCTGGAATCTCCATTTCAAACAAAAAAGATTCAGGTAAAAGGTGATGTAAAAGACCTTGAGCTGCAACCCTGGAGAGCTGCAGCCCATCATAGACCAAAGGTTCGGCTCAGTATAAGGCAGCTTCATGTGAACAGAACTGCTCGGAACTGCTTCAGACACATTATATAGTTCTCAGAACCATTCTATAATCCCCACAGGGCAGCAAGGGGTCTGATGTTAAGAGACAATGGCTTGCCTTAAGCCACCTAGGAAGCTCATGGTCGAAGCAAACCTCTTACAGTGGAATCCTAAACAGAGTTACTCCAGTCTAAGCCTACTGATTTCAATGGGCTTAGACTGGAGTAACTCTGCTTAGGATTTCACTGTTAGTCTGCAATTCAGTCAAGTAAGGTGAAATCACACATGACACGCAGTTCTGAATAGCATTCTAGAACTGTATTTATTTTTCAATGAGAAGCAGCCGCTGGAGGCTGATGTTGAGCCGAGGACCAGGAATGTAGATAAAGGTTCATTCTTGGCCTCTCCCACCACAGTCCCACTCTTCCAAGCTGCTTTCCCGTTATTTTTCCTCCAAGGAAGAAAATTGGCTGACACGTATGACTAGGAGTGGAAAAATAACCAGGAGGAAAAATGTTAAGACACACCGCTGTCTGCCTCCCCACCACTCAAAACGAGCCTCCCACCATTCTTCCCCCATAAAAAATAGGAAAGTTGCAACACATGGACTGATTCTTAACGGCTACACTACACTCTCTCTACATCCCAGTCAGGCCATCATACCTTCCCAGAGCTGCAGACTCTGCGGTGCAACTGAGGGCCAGATCACCAGACTATTGGCCTCAAAGAGAGGATTCTTGAACCTGTTGAGTTCTTCAGGCCGATTCACCCAAGACCACAAGGACATCGTCTTCTGGGGCAGCTTGAGCTTACACCTGGCAGAGAAATCTGCATTACCCAACTGCTCGTTTGACAAACATCACCTTAGTCCTCCCCCTCCATTCACCAAATGAATCCCAAGGTGCCTGACAACGAAAGGAGGAAAGGCAGGCAGATCTTCATAATCACTTCATTGGGCAAACTCTTACGGAGTAGCTGCCAAATTTCATCTGCACCAAAATTCAAGGTGAACTTTGAGGAACACCCGAAAAGCTGCAAGTGAAGTCAAGAGTTTTAACAATAAATGAAGTATCTGAGAGATTTTGTACGCATCCCTGCTTTATACACTAGCGGTTGTTCTGTTCCCACAGCAGGAAAAATGAGAAGAGCACAAGAGTATTTCTCTCTGAAGGGCTGTTGATTCCTTGACTCAGACGGCTGGTGCTTTACGATATCCAGAATTTTCCAGGGCACCCCAGAACCCCACCACCACACTGAGAATGATTCCTGCCTGTCTTAAAAGCAAACCATTATGTAAATTCCAGTATATGGACTACAGTCAGTGACCAATTGAAATATGAGGGAAGGGAGCTGAATGTTCCAAGACTGACACTAGAATATTCTTTACAGGGCTTCAAAATGTGATTACCAAAGTGATGGCCCTTCCCCATTATGTGAACCATTCATTCCAGCAGATTGCAAGCACCAAGCTTCCTCTCGCAAATCCTCTATGGACAGAAACAAACTCGAGAGAGTGACACTTTTACAATCTCTTTGTTCAGGGCAACGGAGAGAAGTTAAAGAAGTGGGGTTCCTCCCCGTTACTTCTCCGATACCTGAAATGGCATGGGCTCACTTTGCACTGGACATTGAGGGCAGGAGAATTATTTTGAGGATGGAAAGAAGCAACATGGCACAAAGAAGCAAAACAAGCAACATGGCACAATTCCACTGTTCTTATCTGAGTGTTGCACTTCATTTTGCACAAGGCGTTTGGGAAAGACAGAGGCGACATGAGTCTCTCACAGCTTCTGTATGAAGAGAGCAGATTACTGCTGTGAAAGAGTTCTCCATCATGTGTGAGAGCACTTGGAGAAGGGGAGTGGGAAGGATCGGTGATGAAAGCTTGTGAAATCACACCTCACACCTGGGAAAAGAGAAGGGCCTCTGCGCTTATTTATGCAGGCGCAAGAACTTTGCTCCATAATGGCTCAGACAGAAGCACACAATGCAATTGGCCTTAGCTTGTGTGTAAATAAAGGGAATAAAAGAAAAGAAAGCAGAGAGAGAAGAGAAAATGCAGAGACAGAATCCCTCATTCTTTGTATTTCCTGGGTAAACAGGCATGACCTTTCAATAAAACCATTCAGTAACACAACAGACAGGTTGCCTCTTGTGGCAGGAAACATCAGAGCACACATAGGAAAGCCAGCTGATTCACCAACAAAGAAGAAACGGCTCAAGAAGAAGAGCAAGACAACCTTGGAAAATGTTCGTAAGTTGTAACATATGGAGGTCAGTTACTAGGTATCATCTTGGATGCCATAGATGAGACGGTGATTCTCCCTCCCATGCAGTAGATCTCCAACTTCTCCTCCTACTGCTGTTCCTGGGAGAGGTATTTGAGTAGTATTTTGGGCCACAGTAAGATGGGGAAGATATACTCTGTTCATAGAAATCCCTTCCATCCATGGATATCCTCCACTGGACCTAATTCATTTTGGACTACAAACTCACATGCCAGTTAACATCCCACTAAAAGGAGGTTTACAGGATATAAGAGCCCACTTTTCAAGAGGCACATTGTCAACAGGCACGCCAAGGGTTCTTTTGGCATCTCCAGCCAAGCAATGCCTTGGGTGGCAACGCGAATACTGAGACTGGGATCTTGTGCATGAAATGCCCATTTCCATCATGCTCTGTCCTGCTCCTACTGGTCTCAACCCCCTCCTCTCTTTGCTCATTTAAATGTGTGTCTTGCACACTAAGCTCAGAATAGCTTGTCACAGTTTTTCCCAAATGCAGATAACTCTACCCTCAAATGGCTACAAGATACAAGAAGTCAAATTAAATTTAAAGAATGACATCTCAGAGATGCCTGTTTAAAATGAAATGAAGGAATATTTATCAGTGCGGTCCTCCTTTCTGAAGGCATCCTACTTCTTATCCGCTATTTGTTGAAGGAACACTGCATAATAGAATGGACTGGGTGGGAGCAAAGGTCAGTCACGGGGTGGCCAATATGGTGTACGGAGTTCTGCCCAGGAGGGACTTTGCTTTTCATGCCCAGCGCTTGGATTTTCTCCCTGACAACTGAAAGATAATAATGAACAAAACAAAGAAAACATCTGTATACTGATCCCTGCAAACACTTCCACTTGCTTGACTAGGGAAGGGCCACCATGGCAACGCTTGAGAAACCGAAAGGATTCTGGTTCTGAATCTAGCTCTGACAATTAACACAGAGCTCGGCATGTACTTTTGCAAATGCTGCAGGTGTGTATAATATTCTATTTGCTTACTGTTGGCAAAGAATTAAAGTACCAATGTCTGATAAGGATGCCCTTACGCACACTTATTCTGTTTCTAAACCTCCAAGCAAAGTGCAAGTCACTGGTGGCCAGCCTGCACAATATTTAGCAAGTCAGTGGGATTTGTGGTACACCTGCAAAAAAAGCCCCTGAGAACCTGTAGGTGCCACTATCATGGAGTCTTGGCTGAACTTTCTGCTGTTGGAACAGGGCATATGTATGTGCTGAACTGCACATCATGGTGTTGGTACAGCACTTTGGATCTGACCCGTAACACCATTTGCCATTAAGGATTTGTGTCTCAGAGGTAAACCACACTTATTGCATTTACCAGGTCCCATCTGTAATGATGTTAGGTAGCAGCTGATTAAAAAAGAATTGTGCCCACAACTCCAGAAAGTCACTGCAGTCAATCAGAGTAGAGAATAATAATAACATTTGATTTATATACCGCCCTTCAGGACAACTTAACACCCGCTCAGAGCGGTTTACCAAGTATGCTATTATTATCCCCACAACAATCATCCTGTGAGGTGGGCAGGGCTGAGAGAGCTCTATAGAGCTGC
Organism: Eublepharis macularius; assembly: GCF_028583425.1. NCBI lineage: Eukaryota > Metazoa > Chordata > Lepidosauria > Squamata > Eublepharidae > Eublepharis > Eublepharis macularius. The sequence continues at coordinate 12,185,338 of NC_072799.1, forward strand.
GACTGAGGTCACCCACTGAGGTCACATGTGGAGGAGTGGGGAATCAAACCCAGTTCTCCAGATTAGAATCCTGCCGCTCTTAACCACTACACCAAACTGGCAAGGTATACTGATACAGATTAAGGCAGCCTTGTATGTCCACAACCAACTAAAGTGTGGTTTAAAAATCTAAAGTCAGTACTCCTCTCAAAGAAGATGCTGTGTTCAGTTCCTCATACATGATGAACAGTGCAACTGTGCATGCCAACTTTCCAATGTCCCTTCTTCTCAACCTCCAAGAGACTCACCTACCTTTCATTTTCGTTGTTGCCCAGGAAAGTGCCAAACTGGGAAGCATAGGAATGTTCAAAGAGCATGAGGAGGAAGTGGTAGTTGAACTCAAAGGAACAAGGGAATTGACGAAGGATTTGCCAGACGCAGTCCAAGAAGAGCAGGAAGACGGGGGCCTCCCATTTCTGCTTGCTATTTGAGTAGGCTGACTGGGCACAGCGCAGCTGAAACGGGTGACCAGCCTGTAGGAGCAAGGCAAAGAACGTTCCATGATGCAAACAGGATGCATCCAAAGAAAAGGCAACAGTTAAAATTATGCAGCGTAGCAACTTGAATCTTTATGAACAACGCGACAAGAAAATTGGCTGGCTTTGCATATCAAACAGAAGTAAAATTTCTAAAAATCTGGAAACCATAGAGAAAAGGAACAGTTTTTTTTCACCACTCCTATGCTATGTATGGACTCTGAACTGTTTTGATTCACTGTTCTTGTAACTGCTTTGAAGAAGGGGAAACTGGAAACGGGACCTCTTGCTAGCTAACCCATTGCGGTTACAATTTGAATGTTTATATTACAGCTTATAAATTGATTTGTCACTGACCAGTGAATCTGGCGATGTATATGTGTAGTCCTGTGATAAGTGTATCAATCTTCATTGAATGTGAATTTCAACTTTGCATTTGTGATTAATTTTGTATGAGCTTTTTAGCCTTCCTACAATTGGATTTACTCTGTGGACATTGAGTGTTGATTGGAACGTTTTTTCCCTCTCCCTGGTGCGGGCTTAGGGGCATACGTTCTACCACTGGTTGTTAAGCAGTTTTTGCTTTATTGTCCACTTAGAGCTTAATTTACTTCACTATTAAAATTTTGTACGTTTGTATATAATTTTGCTAAGTGTCTTTAGTGAGATATTAGTTAGCTGGTGACGGTTATATTGTTTGTGTGTCCATTTTTTGGCAGCTCTCTGCAGTCTGAAGCATACAAAGGTATTTACCAACACTTCCTATCCCAGAAATTGTGAGAAAAGTCTAAATATAAGCAATGCCTCCTCTCTTATCAAACCTAAACTCACACTGTTTTAAAAGCATGAAATCTATAATCTATCATTTAGAATATGATGTAATTCTATTTGGCATATTTATGAATTCATATCTATAAAAATGCCTTAGTTCTCTACAAGCAGATAATGGTGAATAGGCCCAGGACTTAATGAGAAAGCTCTGAACTGCTGTTAACTCTATGCTACCTTAGCACCTGCATCTTAATGCTCGCCATGTGAGAGACTGGGAAAAAAGTAAAAGCTGAAAACTACTTTTATAGTAAACAAAACAGTGTCGTATTTGAATGGAAACAGCTCGAGGACTAGCAGCACATTTGAAGTTAAATTGTGTAATTTTTCACTGGCCTCTCTCCTTCTCCATATACTCTTCTGCCTAGAGAATGTCCAGCTCTTATTTAGCATATTTTAGATCATCTTTTCACCTCCCCCCCCTCCAAAGTCCTCAGGCTTTCATCAACAGAATCCTTAACAGTAACGTGTGTGTTACTGCCCAGATTGGGGGCCCATCTTAAATGGGGTGTAGAACCTAAGCCGTTAGCTTCTTTGCCATGGGAGTGAGGGAACAGAAAGAAGGTATTTTTCTTTACATTTGGGTTGTCCATGCATGAATGTGTATCCAGCAGTTCTTACCTGCAGCCACTCCCTCTCAACCAGAGCTTCAAAGCCACGTATGGTCCTGCATCTTGGATCTAAAATAATCTGAGCCAGAGAAGTCACCTGTAGTGTTGAGTCAGTTCCTTCACTCCCATGGACCAAGACAGATGCTCCTTCTCTGGGGGTTGGGGAGGGGGGAGAACACAGGAAAATTTCATAGGCATAAACTTAGGGCACCAATAGTCAGAGCAATGCAGCACACTGTGGTAGAACTGAGATCTTAAACCACCAAGATCTGGGCCGATTCCAGACGACTAACCTGAAGGTGCTGCATGCCGCCATGTTCTGGATCGCGACGGGGAAAACGCGAAATACCGCATTTTCCCCGTCGCGATCCGGAACATGGCAGCATGCAGCGCCTTCAGGTTAGTCGTCTTGAATCGGCCCCGGTTCACATCCTCACTCAGCCATGAAGCTCAACGGAGTGATTTTGCACCAGACAACACTTACCCTTCTTCGATATTTATAGAACACATTTCTGACAAGTTTCCCAAAACAGAAAAGAATCACATAAAACGTCGTAAGATGCTAAAATACCATGACTAAACATAAACAATTTTTTTTAATGCGAGGCAGAGTTACCTTACAGGATTTTGTTGCCACAAACCCCAGGGAAATAAGTCTATTGATGGCACTCGGTCGTGAGAGCTAAATGAAACCCCTGTGATCGGAGGCAGTGTGCCTCAACAGGAGATGCCAAAGAATTCCCAAGGGCTGCTGCCTTCATGCTTGTAGGCTTCCCAGAAGCAACTGATTAGCTAGTAGGACACAGAATGCTGGAGTAGATGGACTCTGGCTTTGATGGGTACTTTTAACATTCTTACTAAATTTCTGAAAACTGGGAAACAAAGAAGCCTGATTTTTGAGGGGGGGGGATGCCAAGTAATTACCTGTCAATGCACTGAGCAGCCAAGCAGGCAGTGGTCAGAATCTCCTTGATGTGTGTCAGCCAATTGGATGCCTCCAACTTACTCAGCCACCGGTCCATATTATGTGATTGGTCATTGCAGGCCTCCACCAGCTTGATGAGGCTTTCTTGAAGGATATGGTACCTGTAGGGAAAAAGCAAAAAAAAATAAAGAAAGAAATCCAAATAATGACAGGCTATTCCATCCCTTTGTCACCAGGAATCATTTTCCTTGATCAATGGGAAACAAACCCGATCCACATTCCTTTGATACGTAGGGACCTTACGGCAAACCCTATTGGTTGCTGCAAAGAGTGCCATTGCGACATTATGGAAGTCTAAGCAAGTCCCGACGATTGAAAATTGGCTCACAAAAATTTGGGATCATTTTATCTCTGAAAATTGGCTGATAAGATTTATCAGGCAGAGCATTTTCCATATAGTACGAATTTTGTGGAGAAGTGGTTTCCGTTTTTTGAGTATCTAGAAAGTAACAGTTCTCATCCAGGTCTAAAGTTCTTTCAGGTTTTAGAATATGTTTAAAATATTTGTAAGTTTCTGTATTTCATCACTTAGCAAACTTTTTCATAGTTATGTACTAGTTATCAACTCTCAGAAATTTTGTAATTATGAAAGTGCGACAGTTTGAAAATTTTGGAATGTTGTAATTTTGAAACTGGGAATTTTAAAAGTTTAAAATTTTGTAATTTGTTAGTTGTATTTTACATTGTACAAATTCTATTTAATAACTGTATGGAGAATAAGTATTATCAATAAAAAAAATTTTAAAAAGCACCAGCGCCACCCATGATGTAGTAATAACATTGCTGCTGACATAAGACAGTATCTGTGCGAAGAGAGAGAGAGAAAGTGCTTGGGAACCCTCACTGCCTTGAAGCTACTGAATGAACAAAAATGAGGTCTGTGCTGGAGGGGGAAGGCAAAGGCAATTTGTCTATGTGCCCTGTCTTGAAGTGCTCCTACATCTAGGAGGAGTGACTCAAAGCCTACTTGAAACAAGAAGATGGAGGAAGGAACTGATAACGGGAATGGAGAGGATGGAGCAATGGCAACTATGGCGAGCACGAGAGAAAGGTGAGAATAGTAAAGAGGTTGCTTCCTAAAGGTCTTATAAAAACTACAGTATGATCTTATCTACAAACACTTTACTCACACTATTGGGCTGTCTAAAGGTGAGTGGGGTGGGGAAGACACAGGAGACGAAAAGAAGGCAAGAGACGAGATTGGTATCCTAGAAGGATTTAACTTATCAGGAACAGGGGAAAGTTAAAGGCTATAGAGGTCTTAACTGAGGCCTCCCTCTCTATATTGCCTCTGCTACATCCAATATTCCTGGTACTTCAAATGGAGCAGAAGACAGGTAATAGGGAAGACTGAGAGCCAGAGTGGTTGAAATGGTGGCTGAAACACTACCCAGATCACGAGACATCCAGCTGTGAATTTAGTTCAGAAGCGCACCCCTGGAACTGCAAGGCAGAACTGAAAAAGAGCCACCTCCCTCTCTCTTTGGACTTCCTTCTTTGAAATAAGCTTGATCAACACTGTGTGGCTTCTGTCATTTTTCTGCTAACTCATAAAATTCTGTCTTAACTGTCTCTCTTTCCATTCTTGCAGGCATGGATTCCAGGGTGACACAAGAATCAGCAGAGTTACTGACATGGCAAACTACAAAGGAAGCAGCTCCAAAATAAAGAGATTCCCAAGCAGAGCCAACACTAAACTATCAAAAAGAGTCCAGTAGCACCTTTAAGACTAACCAATTTTATTGTAGCATAAGCTTTCGAAAATCAAGTTCTCTTCGTCAGATGCATAGTACAGAAACTGGTCAAATATAGAAGAGGAGGGGAGGAGAGAGAAGATGTAGTTGGGGGGGAGAGGGAGGGTGCAACCAAAACATTCCTTTGCTAGTAAATGTAAACATCTCCTTTTGGTGTCCTTTTAGGGTCAGTTGGCTTGGGTGAGGCTTCAAAGGAGTTTGCCCTGTTAGTTTGCAGCAGTAAAACAGCTAGACCATCCAATTCCTATGTAGTATAAGCCTTCGATAACCACAGCTCTCCCCGCCAGATGCATCTGACAAAGAGAACTGTGGTCCCCGAAAGCCCATGCCAGGCGCCACTGGGCTCCCCCAGACCCCGCCTCTGTAAAGGAAATCTGTTACCTGTGATAATGTGATAACCATTCATAGTCCCTATTCAGTCCCAGCTTGACAGAGTCAAATTTGCATATGAATTCCAATTCAGCAGCCTCCCGTTGGATTTTGTTTTTGAAAGGTTTCTGTTGAACTACAGCAACCTTTAAGTCTTTGATATGGAAACTATATCACTAGTGTTGGTTCAGAATAGAGGGAGCTAATCCCCTGCCTGCCACATACCCTATTCCCTCACTGCTCATGGCCGCTGCAACTGCTGTAAGTCAGGCTACCAAACTCCATTCAGCACTGTGTATGCCGTGCATGAGTCTGCTCTGCAGACCACCTTGTAAGAAAAAAAACTGTTTTTAATGTGTTGCTTTAATCGGGGGGGGGGGTAGGGTTTTACACTGTGGTTATGTACACTGAGTCCCAGGAAGCCCAGGAGAAAAGCAAGTATATACGTATTTTAAGCAATGAAGCAGAAAGAGGGATAAAAAAAAATAAGCAGCAGGCCTATTATTTTGGTCTGTCAAAGTAAAATCTAAAGGAATATATGGAGCACCTTTATGATGAACCAGTGCATTTTGCACAGTATTGATGGCATATGGTAACACTGCCAAAGGTTCTGGGAAAAGGGCTTTATTTTCTTCCACCCCTGCTAACACTAGAGCCTTTTCAATGGTGGCACCTAAGAACTGCGTCACAGAGCTCAGTGCTAGATCAGTTCTTATGCCCTTAGGATTACTGCACTGTGCCATTTACAAGCAGCAAACCAAACGTGATTGCAATACCTTGAAGATCTGCTTTACAAATTCAACATGTAAGGGCACACTAACTAAAAACCTACTGATTTTCAAGTGCTTGGGCTAGATCATCCCCAAATTTCCTTCCATGAACAACAAGCAATTCCCACTTAGATGTTTCCATAGTTGTTCAGCAGGCTAATCACAGAATGTCCCCCAAGATCGATTACTACATTTTTATCTCTAAGTAGCCCAGGATGGCTTACATATTTTCTCTAATCCCCTGCTTATTTTAGCTTCACAGCAGCCCTTTGAAGAAGGTTAAGTGGTGTGTGTGTGATTGGTTCTAGGATGAATAGTCGCTGAATAGGGATTTGAATATATGTCTCCTGGGTCTAAATCCAGCCCTCCAGCCAATTCATTACATGGACTCTCATTAGGATATGTCCATAGAAAGTGGGTTAGTAATTACATTTACAACCATATGCTTTACTTTCAGCAACCTTGTTTCAGCTTCCAATTCCGTGCACTGCAACTTCCGATCCTTAGAAATTGGAAAGATGTTCCCAACAGCAGATCATCTCTCACACTCACCTCTCAACAGATTTGTGAATCCTCCTCCATTGTGGATAATGGGCCTCCTGCTCAAAGCCCCCACCTTTGGCCCGGGCTTGCTGGGCAATGTTCAGAGAACGGGTGTCGATGATGTAGCCACGCTTTCCGGCCCTAAGAGTGGCGTTGATCAGCTTCTCGTCTTCCTTGCAGCGCCTCCCGTTGGTGCCTGTGAGTGGCTGGCTACTGCGCATCATCACCTGGAAAGACAGCAGAGTCGTGTTAGCAGCCATACATTAGTCTGACTTCTGTGGCCAAAGGACTCTATTTTTAATTCTGACATAAGAACATCAACCCAACATGGCAGCAGTAAAGATAAATACACTAGCTAAGAGCAGAACCACAAGTGACAAATGACACAGGTTGGACACTTGTCAGCTTCCCTCAAGTTTTGGCGGGAAATGTAGGCAGCTTGGCGGAATGTTGGACAAGTGACAGTTGAAAAGTCCGTTGGACAGCAGTTGGAGAGCCAAGCTGCAAGACCAGGATGCCTACATTTCCCATCAAAACTTGAGGGAAGCTGACAAGTGTCCAACCTGTGTCATTCGTCACTTGTGGTTCTGCTCTTAGTAAAGGGAGGTCTTTGGTTTAACTTGGCTATTTGGCACCAGTTATTTTCTGTGTGGATGTACATTTGTGTGTACTATGATGCTTCCCTGTTAAAGCTATCTATGCTTTTGGGGTAAAGAGTTCCATGTTTCGGATTACTCTGTGCCAACACTGGACGTGCACCATGTTGGGTTTCCTTTTGCTTTTGTTTCTCTGTTTTTTTCCCTCACTGCTAACACCTTAGTGCTGGGTGCCTCTGGTTTTCATAACATAATGTGATTGGGCATATTTAAATTTTTTCAAAAGGAAGGTAGTGATGTGACGGCACCGGTGATGCCAACAGTGACATCCACGCCTTACCACATAATCCTCTTTATTTCATGGTGAGGCAGACAAAAAAAGATGGCAACCAAAGCAGAATTAAAAGTGGCCTGCAGAAAGGTCGGTGGCCAAAACAAATCCAATCCTTGAGAAACAAACACTCAAAAAGAGAGGAATAAATTGCCCATGTGAAAAAGGCTGCAGATTAGGGTGGGAGAGTGTGACAGGCCCGAAGTCACCCAGCAAGCTACGATGGCTGAGTGCAGATATGAACCTGGTTCTCTCAGATGCTAGAATCTATACTGTTCCACTTTGTTCATGTGAATGCTTTTTTAAAATCCTTAAATTGTTCACAGAGACGCGACAATCTTGAGACTGCTTTCAAAACAATTGAGCTGGTCGCAAAGACCAAATTTGTGTTTACATGAAGTATCATTGCAGTTTGTCAAACTTATTTTCTGTTGGCAGCAGTGGAATCACAAAATTCTCTTTAGGGATTTCCACCACACCTATCCAGACAATCTATTCAAGGGAACACGTACCCCTTTACTGCTACGAGAGAAAAATTTAAGAAACACCCACTCAGAAGACTGCACTTGAGATGTTCCCTCTTTTTTGTATGATTGAAAAAGCAATGTTTTAAACCCAGCAGAGGGAGAGCTGCCAGTGTCCCGAAGGAAGGACTTGCTGGTATGATACTCTTCCCTGAAAGTTATCTACATGGCATCAAAAAGTTAATCTCTCCCCAGAACTCACAATTTTCCAAATGGATGTTTACATCTGGGTTTGTCCCAGGAAAGCACAAGTGTCTAGGTGCGGAATATATTAAAGCATCAACTCACCATCCCATTTTTCTTGTGGTAATAGCTGAGTACTGGGAAGCGTCCACCATGGCGAAATGTGGCAACTTTGCAAAGAGATTCATCATCAATTGATTTAGGGACAGTGACAATTGGCGGGTAAGAGGGACAGACAGAGAAGTCTTTGTTGATGTAACTCAGCCTCCATTCATTTGTCTGGGGGGACAAAAATAATTAAGCAAAATATGGTACCTAGCAAGATGATGGTTTCCTAGTTTATCAATAAAAGGGAATGAGTGTCATTTTAAGCCATCAAGTTTGAGATGCACACATTCTCCAAAACAAGGGCCGTTTCCAGACGGCTTACCTTCTGCCGCTCCATGCCGCAACGCCGCAGCTCATGCTGTGGCAAACACGAAATATCGCGTTTTCTCACGCGATGTTGCGCAAAACTCGTGCAAGAAAACACGGTATTTCGCGTTTTCTCCAGCACGAGCCGCGATGTTGCGGCATGGCGCGGCAGAAGGTAAGCTGTCTGGAAACGGCCCAGATTCTTACTCTGCCAATGGAGATTTCTTTTCAACATTGTTTACTTTTCCCAATTTTGCATGTGCCTACTTACTATGCACTTTCTTAATTAATATGATTATTATTTGTGTATCATCTTTCTCACTGAGACTAATGGTGGATTAAAAGATATAAACAGTGCAATCAAATAACATAAAACGGCCAATGAACAATACAGTAGGACTAGGTTTACAGAATTAGGGAACAATGCAAACAAGCTATTTAAAGCAGGTATACTATTAAAAATACAGAATGTGGATTATAAGGTAAAGACACTGCAGTAAAAGCTGGTGATTCCGAAAATAATTATCACAGTAGACTACAATCCTATTCTATTACAAAGGTGCCAATCTATTACAGTTCTAATCTGTTTTTTAAAATGCTTTCTTAAACATAAGGTTTCTGCAACTAACCATTTCTCTGAGCTCTTGAATGTATTGATTAGTCTTGTATCAAAAATTATAATTAAAAAATAAATTCTGTTGCCTGCTGAGTTAGGGCCACATTTTTGTTTGATTAAAAAGTTTTTTTTTAAATCAATCAAAAACCAAAATAGTAAACAAACTATTGGTTCCTCCTGCCTCGCTTTTCAGCCACCACTGGCTCCCAAAAGACTCCCAGGAATCAAAATCTAATACAAATGTTAATGGCCAAGGCAAAAAGTTCCTAAAGAGAGGATATCCTCAGTTGGCTTTGGGCACAGGGAAGGGATGCCTGGCTGCTTCCAGCCCTCCATCAATGGCACATTGATAGCATTTGGAAGTCAGAGGCGAGCACACCCTAGGGGCCCAGCATCAACCACTGTCTGTTGCAAAAAACCTAACAGCACATCTGAAATACTTGCACGTCTCTTTTAAACACTGGGGAAAATAGGAGTCCATATACTTCACCTACATCCCACTGATGAGGTTACTATCCAGGCCTTCTTGAGGAATTGGTCCCAAAGCTGAAGCCCCCCCCCCCACACCGAGAACTGCCCTCTCTCTCTAAACCATGAGTTTTCACTTGATGCTTCAGGTTCCGTTCTTCAAAACCTTGTTAGCTGAATACAGAGTGCACATGTATTTATAAATTGTTTCCACCCTTTCTCCTGCAAAGCAGCAGACAAGGTGGCTTACAATTCATTCACATCCAACAAAATAGTACAATGACAAAAAAAATCTTGCTAATACACATGCACACACCTATTTCAAGTAGGACTTACTACTGAACTGAGAAGCTCAAATTCTTGCTCAGGCAAGAAGGAGTGCCAGCCGTCTTCAATGACTTCAAACATGGGCCGGTAAAAGAAAGGATACATCAGGGTGATGGAATCTAGAGTGGACAGTGCCTGCAGGGAGAAAGATGCACATTGTTTACTGAATGCTCTTTTTTTCCCCAAGAGGCCAATAAGCCACAACAGGCATTCTAAAGCTCTGCTTCATCTTCACTTCTTAATCTATTACTACTGTTGTTTGCATAATTTTTTACTGGTCACAATGACCATCAACACACACACACCTCCTAGCAGCTGTGTTCTCTTTAAGATACTGTGCATGCACACTAGAGATATAAAATTTCTGTTACGTTCTGTTGAGAGACAGCATGCTGCTTACTGCTGTACCTTATGCTACCTTAAAACACCTATCTTACTTTGCTATCTGAGAGGTAGATAACAAGTGTATTATTTGGGCAGAAATGGTCTCAGACAGTTGCAAGAGGACGAGCGCATGTTTACATCTCACACTTTATTACACTGGAAACATTACAACACACCACTTCTGCCTCAAATTAAACATCTTTGAAAATATGTTTTATATTTCTGGAATATACACAGAAGTTATCACCACCCTAATGCAGTAGATTGTAAGCAGCTGTAGTTAAAAAGGAAGAAGCAATCAAACGCTTTGGCAAATAAAAACTTATTTTATTTTGCCGTTTAAAAAGATGAACGGAGAGATGGTGCTAGATGAACATCTCTAGGGAGCATATTCCCTTATCATCTAGATTAGATGGCTATAATGCACTCTTATGTAAGACTGCTTGCGAGGAATGACAGGGAACTTCTGTTGGTCCTGAACATGGCTGTATGAACTGGAACCCACCACAGGGACTCTACAACAGCCACCTTGGCACAAAGCCATTGGTCACCACTGTCTCCAGGCCCATATCAAAGTCCTGATCTGACCTTCAATGTCCTAGATAGCTTTGCATCAGGACATCTGAAGTACCTCCTCCGCTCACATGGGCCTGCCCAAACTGTGAGATCAGCTTCCGGTACTCTGCCCTTTATGCCTTCATTGGCTAGAGTATGGCTGGTGGGTAAATGGACAGAGCTTTCTCAGCTGTGGCCTCCTGACTGCCAAGCGGCAGTCAGGATTCGGTATTCCTAGTTTTCCAAAAGCTTAAGGCCTCTCGATTTGATGCTGTTTCCCCTCTGTGCTATTGGTTCATCTTAGTCCCCCTCCCCCTCTCCAATTGGCTTACTGCCGATTCATTATTCTTGCTGTTCTTAGTGGTTAGAAGTGTTATTAAGTTTAATTTTTACTGCTCTTACGTGTCTTTTTAGATTTCTGATGACTACTGCTTTTGAGTTGTCGTGCATATTTTATACTTCATTTATCGACCCCCTTCTGTGCTACCGTTTGGCACTCCACAGTGAATCCAAGAAGGTTTACAGAAACATACCTCCAATACAAAGCAGTTCAATAATCTTAACATTTAATATCCCAATGTTAGAAAACATCCTAAAACCAACAAACCCGACCACTGCCCAACTACCTGACTGCTAAGCAGGACTAGGTTTCAGCCTATCACATATAAAACTACCTTTTGGAGCAAGGGAACTTGCATTTGTTAATATAGAATATGTCAATTATACACACACAAAACACATTTTAAGAATCAAGAGAGGAAACAGCAATGCTTGGCTCCATTCTTAGTCAAGCTTCCCCTTCCACATATATCTCACCCAGGAACTAGGCACCACGCTAACCTCTAAAAGCTCCATCAGGAGGAACAAGACCTTTGGCCCACCCTGCCAACTCCGACAGACCATCTTACCTCAATGGAGCTAGCTATGTTCAGAGACTCCTCCATGCCAGGAATGTCAAGCTGAATAATCCGCAGGTCTTTGCATTTGATAATGATGGTGCCCAAGGAGCCAAGAAACCTGCAGCGATAAAAGGCAGGGACATTCAGGAGGAGGATAAAGCAGCATCTCTGGAAGCCTCCAAACTCAGCCATTTACAGCATCTCGTTGCATTCAATAGGGAATGGGAAGTGAGGGGGGAAAACAGACAAAGCACAATTTAGCTGGACAAAACCCTTCATTCAAAAGCAGCTGACTAAGAGCGGAACTACAAGTGACAAAAGGCACAGGTTGGACACTTGTCAGCTTCCCTCAAGTTTTGATGGGAAATGTAGGCAGCTTGGCGGAATGTTGGACAAGTGACAGTTGAAAAGTCCATTGGACAGCAGTCAGAGAGTCAAGCTGCAAGACCAGGACGCCTACATTTCCCATCAAAACTTGAGGGAAGCTGACAAGCATCCAACCTGTGTAATTCATCACTTGTAGTTCCGCTCTAAGAAACACTAAACAAAGGGAGGAGCTTTGAGTTACTTTAGCAAATATGGATAGAGTGCTGGACTAGGACTGAGGAGAGCTGGGATCGAATTATCACTGTCCTGTGGAGCTCCCTGAGTGACCCTGGCTGGTGCTATGTCTCTCTCAGCTTAGCCTCTCTCACAAAATTGTAGTGGGGAACAGTGGAATGTTAAGCTGCCCTCAGCTCTTAAGAGGAAGAGTGGAAGTTCTCAAAGATAACACAAAAGGAGAGGGGGAGGCACATGTGTAGGATAGAAACACAGGGAAGGTGCTTAACACTTCCTGTAACACATCAATTCACTACTGCAAATGCCACAGACCTCCTTACTCCCCACCAATGACTGCTTAGTTGGGCTTATTTCCTATCCTGCAGCACAGGTGGCAGGAATGGGGCTCAAAACACCTAGGAGGGGGAAATGTGCAAGGGAGAAAAGAGAAAGATAACCATCTGGAAATATAAAGAGCTGTATAGGACGACAATGAAGGTCCATCCTGCAGCTTCCCTTTCTTTACCTTCTCTAGAGATGTGAAGGTGTGAGTGGGGGGAAATGATGGGAAAACACCTCCTCCTCCTCCAGCCATTTTTCAATTTTTTCTGACTGAAAAACTGGGAAAGTTTAGGGAGCACAGAAAAAAAGCCTCCTATGAAATAGGTATTTTCTACCTTTGACTGTTCTTTTTTCCTATCTTTCAGATAGCAAAAATTAAGATACAAGGAGAGAAGGTAGAGGGTATGTTTGCCATATTTCTTGTAGAAATTGAAGGCGTTTATGTTTTTTTATTCCATAAATATGCCAAATAGTAGAGTTTTATATGCTAAGTTATAAATGACATGTCATTCAGTCAGAAAGTTTAGCTTTGATATGAAAATGCTACATATTAATTCAATTTTTCCAAAAAATTCTTTTTCCCCCCAAGGGGAAAAAACCCTTGGGGTTTTTTCCCCCCAAGGGGAAAAAACCCTAGGGGGAAAAAATTCTTTCCATGGCTTCAAAATTTCTGTAAACTTTATATTTCTAATGTTCACATAGTTGACATGTCTAACCTTTTCTCCAAAATGATAAAAGTTAGGAACATGCTACTATAATGTAGAAAAGAAAGAGACATACAATTAGGAGACAAAGAAAAAGGAAGAGATGGTGCTGAACTCTATACTGTTCCTCAGGATGCATGCAAGAGAAGATGCTAATATATGCTTCTCATTGTTAATGCAAGCTGCTTCAGGCAAAGCCGACTGTCTGAAAAGTAGGAGACAAACATACAAGTAAAATAAAGGAACGCTAGATAAAGGAGTCAAGAGACAGATACTGATCCCCTCTGAATTTAATGGGTAAGATGAGGAGAAAGTGGGATAAACAGCAAAGCAGATAATGGCTATGATCATTTTAAGCCGGATGAAGCCGCAAACAGACTAGGAAGAACTAGAGCTGCGGGACCAGTTTCCATGGTGAGGGAGTGGTCCAGACACAGTGCATCAGCAAAAGTGGATGAGGTCAGCCTGGGCTCTGGGGATCATACTATGGGCTGTCAGGCCAACAGACGCTTTTTGCTGTTACGCAAGATTTCTTAAAATTGTATCACAACATTTCTCCAATACCCTTCCCTACCAATAAATCCTCCTCCCTAGTCCCTTCAGGAAATTAAAGGGACCAATGTCTAATTTATTTAAAATGTCTTTGGCTACTCATAGCCTGCTTATCTTCCCAGCAGGGACTCAAAGCAGCTTCCTACCTCATTCTCCCACCTTCTGTTTTCTCCTCAATAACCACCTTGTAAGGTGGGTTAGGCGGACTAGCCCAAAGTCACCCAGAAACTTTCCTTGGCCAGGGAGGATTCGAACATGGCTCTTTCAGATCCTAGTCTGGCATAAGCACAACCCCATGATGGTAGAACAGCATGTACTGGACCACTGAGCTGTGAAACTAAGGCCCTGTGGTATTCCTGCTTTGCACATACCACTGAGCTATGAACCTAGATCTTATGTTCACAAAGTATGCATGCTGTCCCTAAGTTACGGCTCAGGAGCCCTGTCATCTTCTGGGCCCCATTCAAGGTGCTGATGTTGTAACTCATAAAGCCTTTCATGGCTTTCTAGAGTACCTTCTTTATACCAGAGGTACCCATGGGAACCATGGCGCTATAGTATCATACCTTCCATTTTATTTACACTCTGATGTTTGTGCATTCGAACAATATTTATATATAGTAGCTCCAGAGCGGATACTCCCAGGGGATAGCGCAGCCAACCAATACATACAGGGGAGAAAGGGGGAAACAGAGCATGTTTGCAACAACTCCCTCCGCTCAGAATACTGTGATGGTCCATGGAAGAATACAACATAAGAGGCAGGTGGGAGAAGGGAAACCGCTTCTAACCCCATCTGCTTTTGCCAGCACAACAGAAAAAAGATTTAATGATGCAGCCACGTACTTGGTCTAACCACCACCACCACCCCTTTCATCTAAGCACATCTCACATAAAGGCACAAAGATTAATCTGGCATTTTTAGATTGATATTTTATATAAAACCTAAAGAGTTTTCATGTTATTGCTTCTAAGGTGAATGGGGAATTCTACTTTGATTTAGAGGATCCAAGCTTACCATGCTTTGTCATAGCTATTGAAAAAAAGAATAATTAACTCTTTCTGAGTCAAACCAGAGGAAAAGAGAATTTTTCACAGTTATTGCTTTTGTACATTAGACTTTATAGACAGGTACCAGCAGCAAACTCAATAGCATCACAAAGAGACCCTATGTGTGTATATTATGTGGATTTAATCCTTCTAGTTTCCCAAGGAAATCAAGATACAAGTCCTGCATTTAAAAGGCTTTCTGAAGTTACTGTATCCTTTCCACACCTCAGTATTATGTAAAAAACTGTAAGCAAGGGACTTCAAACACCACTCCCCAGGTATACTGACTTCTTGTCTACAAGCAGTAGGCATCAAAGATCGAAGCATCTGAACCTACCCGCTATAAATTACTTCCAATCTCAATCCAAATTAAGTGAAGGTGACCAATTAGAATATAGATGTACGTGTCCATATTAATTAGCCAAATTTACACTGCATGCTAACTGTAAGGATATAAAGGTAACCCCGAAAGAATTGCTCTTTGTGGGCTGACACTCTCTTCATCCTAGGAATGATATTTTCTTAGTTCCTTCAGGGGCTTACAGGTTCTTTGTAGGCGAACACTCTTGAGCTTGCTTGACTCGCTCTATTTTTCCTTGGGTTGTCTGTGCCTCTTTGTACGTGCCCTTCTGCATCTTTTGTTCTGCTCTCTTTAGAATTTTCTTTCCTGAACTTACTTTTCTACTTTACTCTTAACTCATTTTCTATTGCACACGAGTTTTGACTGTTTTAGTGGTTCTTTGTGTTTGGCCTGTGCATCTCTCTCTTGCACACGTCACTTTCAAAGAGTCTGGTGCCATGCTTCCTACCCCGGCACCTGTGATGCTAAACTTTCCTTCTTAACGTGCACCACCAAATTTGGAAACTCAATAGTTGTCTAAGTGGTTCTTTTGAAGTTGGTCAGGCAATGCTAAATCCTCACAAGAGCAAGTTGTAACACAGGAGAATTATAAGATTTCTCTCTCCTTTGTATGTTGCTGTTTCCCCCGGATAATCAGGATGATATCCCATTCCACAGGATCCCAGTATACAAAGGAAAAGATCACAGTGTGAACATACACCCAGTGTTGTTTTTGGTTTGTACTTTGGACATGCTCAGAGGAATGCCTCTACAGGCTAGAGAACAGCAGCACCTACTTTTCTTGGCACCCAACATTTTTAGAAAATGGATGGGTCTAAGAGGGGCTCTTGCTCACCAGGATTTCTGATTAGCTCTTGAAGATCTGATTAGCTGGGAAGATTAAAATAAAATTGTTTCAGAGACAGCTGCCACTGCAGTGTTGGGTTTTGTTCTTTCGCACTCCTTTTTCCCTGTGTATTTTTTAAATTATCTCTCTTCTCCCTTACACTTGGACTTCCTCTGTGTGTCTGTCTGTTGCTCTGCCTCCCATGGCCATTTTGTGGTTGGCCATGCCTCCTTCAGCAGTCATTTTGTAGTTGTGTCCAACACCCTGTTTCAAAATTCCAGGCTCAAAGAGGTTGAAGACCATTGCTTTATGTCCTCACAATCCAATGACAGCACCTTCCCAACTGCACCATACGTGTGCCAGGTACAAAAGTAACTACCCCACATCTTTGGCTTCTCCTACCAGAGAAACTGTAAGGGAAAACAAACCCTACTCACCTCCTCGGATTGTCATTCAATGGCCAGGATTAAATATATTTAATTTAATTGGTTATTTATTTACAATGATCTACTTCCAAGTCAATGGGAAGGGATGAGCCAGAAATGGAACCAATTAACTAAAGATATTAACAATTTGTTTTTTAACACAATCCCTCAAACCACCTTTCAGCACAGTCACATTTTTATTTCTCCTTTCCTCTAAAGGAGCTCAAAGAGTCATTCGCAATTTCCTGCTTTGCATTTTACTCCCCTAACAACTTTGTGAGGTATGTTAAACAGAGAGAGAGAGAGAGAGAGAGAGAGAGAGAGAGAGAGAGAGAGAGAGAGAGAGAGACTGGCCTAAAGGTTACCCAGTGAGCTACCCCCAATCTTAGTCTAGTATTCTAACCACTAGATTACAGTCCTTTCTACCTACTCTTGTTCATCTTGACAACAGTTCCCTGCAAGACCCTTTTAACAGAGCTACAAACATAGCCAGTTGATGTTGTTACAAGGAGGACAGCACTCTACTGCCATTTCCTCATCTTATTCCCACTCAAGGAAATTGCAAAATGGTGCGGCAGGATTGTAACCAGACCTATTGTCCTGTTTCAACACTGCTTCAAACTGCTTGCTGTTCTTCAGCAGGAATGAAAGAAATGTGTGCGAGACAGTAGGATGCTAGGAACAAACTGAAATCTCAGCAGGTTACAATTCATTTCTTCTACAAAGTTATCCAAAGCAAAATAACTCTTCTTAACCCCCACAAATCAAATGCCGCACCCATGCTTACTTGGGGTTTGAAATAATTGCCAACATAGGACCCATCCACAGAAATGATGTTCTTACAGATTTAGGACAAAAGAAAGTATTTCTTCACTCAGCACATTATTAACTCATAGAAAGGATTGTCACAAGATGTGCAGATGACTACTAGTCTTTAAAAAAAACATTAGACTAATTTGTGAAAGGATATTAGCCATGAGAGCTAAGTGGAGCATTGAAGTCCACAGGAAATTTTATTTATTTGATTTTTAGCCCGCCCTCAAAATATTAGGGGCAGAAGACAACCATGCCCTGCTTGAGAGCACCCAAGGCATTTGGCTGGCTGCTCTTGGAAACAACTAGATTACTCTTAGGTCTCAGTCAACATTAAAATCCTTAGGCTCTTATCAATCCAGAGTGTGCAATATTTGGGGGGGGGAGGGAAGGAAACAAGATACCATCTTCAAAACTAAGATAAGCAAGCTATATCAGAAACTGTGCCTGACACCAGAACAGGCTGTCAACAAGTGAAGTTTTTTCCAACACAATCAGGCAGCAATAGGAAATGGTTCCCCTACAGACTTACACTTGTTAAAGTCGCATTATCTTTTCTCTGTAAGAGGCAGTCTCCTTCATTGCACAACACGGTTAAAGGAAAAGCAGGGCCATTTAGTTAAGGGAAATGTTATTGGGGGTGCCTATGTCACAAAACACCCTTGGCCCAAAACCCAGCAGAACGCTAGGCGTGTTACAGCCACACTTACTGCAGTGGGGCTTTAATTCATGGATAATTATCCCAGCTTACCATACAGGGTAGCTTTAATGACTGCTGAGAGATTGTAAGTCAAGCACCTGAATAATTATTTTAAAAACAGTGTTTTTTATCCCCTCTACTGATTTTATCCCCTCTACCAAAACACTTCAATCTGGACCTTGGGGGAAATGATACATTTCATGAGTGGTATCCAGTTCACCCACCCTGGCCCCCCTACAGAAGCAGCAGCATCCTCACCGCTTTTCAATAGAATCAATGTTGGAATGAAGAAGCCAAAGCTCTTCTACGTTGTCCTGCCGCCGCGAAGAGAAAATCAGGTGATGCCCGGTCAAGCAGAGCGTTCCTTCCACTAATGGATAAAAAGGGCGGTGAAGTATGACGTTATCAGCTCGAGGTGTCTTGATAAGCTCAGCAAACTCCATAGTTTCCCTCAGATCAGGCACAATGTTCCTGTAGCCAACCAGTACAAATTTTAACTTGCCAAAAAGACGCAACCTGAGTTCTTGGCAGCTTCCACAGAGGCCACGACTCTTCAGATTACAGCACGAGTCAGATTACAAGAGTCAACTGTTTGGCAGGTGTCATCACTGCAAGATCCCAGTTCTTACTGGTTAGGATAAGGCAAGACCGGGAAATCTGTTGCTTAGGAAAGAATGAAAATATTAACATTAATGTAGTTTTAAAGAAAAGCAGAATAACCTATAGATATGGAGAAGACTGGGGAAGTAACTTTCAGGGAAGGGAGAGGAGGGGAAAGTAGAGATGTCACAATCCAAGGTGCAGTGAAGCTGTGGTTTTGGGATGTCACAATCCCATCTGTCCCCAGGTGTAGGAAAGGGTCAGGTGAGGGCATTCAGGTGTGGGAAGAGGACGGTTACACCCAGACCCCTATCACTTACCTCTTTTAAATCTCTAAAAGGCTTAAGGACTTCAAAGAGGATTTAAAGACTGTATGTTTACTCTTATTCCCTCTTTTAATCTCTGCAAAGGGGAAGGAAGAGACTAAAGGCTTGGCTACCAGTGTGGTGAGATTAACTAATCCCACAAACCAGTATTGGAGCAAGTGGATTACATCCCTGCACTCAACCACTGACAGCAGGTGCAGAATAAATCTCAGATTTCTGACCCAGCAGGAAGAGTCAAGCTATGAATAGCCTAACTGGAAAGGTTATCCTTGTTTTAGATTAGATTTGGGGTTAAGGGGACAGGAGAGCATCAACTGATAGAAAATAGTATTGCCTGAGGGGATTAATTTCCAGCACTCAATAACAACAGGTTGAGTAACAAGGAAGAAACAGATATTGTCTCCCTTTTTGCTAGAATGACAGAGGATTATGCCTGGGTGATGGGTCTAATGACCCTCTATGGAAATACAGTGGGAAAGATAGGGGAGCTACGAGTGGGGCAGGAACGGGGATGGCTGTTTTAGGAATATAAAATGGGAAGTAACATTTTATCGAAACGGAATTAATAAAGAAACCAATACCCACCTCTGCAGAAATAAGGGATGAAGGGAGCAAATAAAAGGGTTCAACCCCCAGCTACCAGAGTGGGGGTCGCAGTCTCCATGGGGAGCGGAGGCTGTCACAAGAGCCTGGCAGCAACCCTTTGCTGTATAGAAAGCGGGGTGCAACTAGTCTATAAACCAACTAGTCTAGCCCCCTCTGCCAGCCAAAGGGAACCCCCTTGGCATCTCTATGGAGCCTCCAGCCGACGGAGGGAAAGCTCCAAATCTGTACCCCGGATGTGGAGATACCAGAACAGGCAACAGGCGGTGAAAAGGCTGACCAATCCACTCCCGCCAATTCCACATGACTGTTTCCAGCGCCCAATCCACTTCTCTAGCAGATGAGGGCGGAAATTGAAAACTAAACCGGAGAGGGGAAATGGGGGGGAACCACACCCATAAGGGAGACTCTCCTTTTGCCCTTACCGGAAAATGTTCTCGGAAAACTGCCGGCTGGGTACACATTCCTGAGCACGAAGGTTCCCCCCCTCCCCGGCAAAGCAAACAAATGACTATCTATGGCCCCTTCCGTTCCTTCATAGTAGTCTACTTGAAAACAAATCTACAATAGGTTTTAAATCCGGCGACTGCTTTATTATTGTTGCTTTACCACGGCAACTACCTTCCAAAGTTTGGAATAAAATGCTGTTAATCCATATGATATCACAAGATTCGTCTTTAATTTAACCTTCCTGTAGTCATTGCGATGTGGACACAAGAAATTATTTTTAAAAATATTAAAAGGGCAATTAGAGTCACACTTTAATTTGACCTCAGCCCTACAGAAGAGGGAAGATGCTTCTGAGCATGCGTGCAAAGAGCCTCTTCCTTGACTTTGTCTACTAACATAGCAGCTTGTAACGCAGTCCCTCGCTCCGGAACCATTAAAGATGTTTTCCAAGCAAGCCGCAGCTTCTTATGCCGAAGGAAGGGGGAGGGGACCCGAGGCAACGTCATCTTTCCCGTGGGGGACCTTGGGAACTGTAGTTTTGTCTGAAAGAGCAAAGGAGGCGGGAATCCAGTTTTAAACGGTCTGAAGAGAACTACAATGTGCTGCAGTTGGGGAGTGGAGGAAAAAAAACTGTGATAAATCAGATTTACATTTCGAGATGGCTCTTCTTGGTTTTGTTTTCAGACATTATTAGCAACATCACGATTTGGTTAGCTGAGGGGAGGGGATTTCCCCCCCCACACACACACACACACTATTCTTGCATAATGTCTCCAACTGTGGGCAGCCCAGATGCTTCATAGAAGCCTACAAATGAAACATTATCCCTTTCGGGGAGTGGGTAAAAGCAGGATCCAGATGATTTTAAATGGATCCTCATGAATTCATAAGATTTTTACACTGGAACAAAACAAAAAGGCTGTCATATTTTAGATCATGTCCTAGTCTACAAACAGCAACAAAACAATCATGCATCCACCAATTTGTGGTGCTACCACAGCACAAAAACATGCTAAAAAGGCACGGATCCTCATGGATCCTATTGATTTTTACATGGGGCCACCCAAAACACACCATACAATACTAGATCATGTCTATTGACACAAACTGGACCAAAAAAACCAGCCATCAACTGCTTCGTGGCACCGCCACGGGGCAAAAACATGGTGCAACAGCACGGATCCTCACGGATCCTATTGATTTTTATGTGGGATCATCCAAAATCCACCATATAATAAAAGATCAAGTCCATTGCCAAAAATGGGACCCAATGATTAAGCTGTCCACCCTTCGTGGCACCGCCACGGGGCAAAAATATGGTTCAAAAGCATGAATCCTCACAGATCCTCTTGATTTTTGATTGGGGCCACATAAAATCCACCATACAATACTAGATCAGGTCCATTGCCACAAATGGGACCCAATGATTAAGCTGTCCACCGCTTCGTGGCACCACCACGGGGCAAAAACATGCTAAAAAACACGGATCCTCATGGATCCTCTTGATTTTTACATGGGGTCACCCCAAATCCACCATAGAATATTCGATCATGTCCATTGCCAAAAATGGGACCCAAAGATTAAGCTGTCCACCCCTTCGTGGCACTGCCACGAGGCAAAAACATGGTTCAAAAGCACGGATCCTCACGATTTTTAAATGAGGCCATGCAAAATCCACCATACCATACTAGATCAGGTCCATTGTCACAAATAAGACCCAAAAATTCAGCCATCCACCTCTTCGTGGCACCGCCATGAAGAAAAAACATGCTAAAAAGCCACGGATCCTCATGGATCCTCTTGATTTTTACATGGGGTCACCCCAAATCCACCATACAATACTCGATCATGTCCATTGTGAACAAAAAAAAGGACTGGGCCCATAAAATAAATAACCCCTTCTTAGAGTCAATAATCAACGTTTGGGACCACACCAGACTCAAACTTCTGCCACAGGTTTCAAGATTTTCTTCCTTTATAGAACAACAATGGTTCCCGCCAGGGCAAACTAAAACCTTCAAAAACATATGGCTTCAGTCAAACATGACCCGCATTATACATATAACAACAAAACAAGGAATCATAAACAAAACAGAAATTGAACAGAAAACAAAACATAAGATCCACTGGTTCACTTACTTTCAACTTTCCAGCATGCTACAACAACTAAAAATACAGGAAATATTCAAACAAAACCTGACCGAATTTGAACTTTTACTAGACACCAAATCATTTAAACAAAAAGGTTTAATCTCTAAAATTTACAACATCCTATTATCCCTTAACCCAATTGACACTTTAAAATGTCAAACAAACTGGCACTCAGATTGCAACATAGATTTAACACAAGAACAATGGGGGGAAATTTGGACTTCAAATATATTAAACACCAAAACGATTACATCTCGAATTCAAAATTACAAAATAATTCACAGGTGGCATTTAACGCCAAGAAAACTTTCATTTATAACCAAAACAAACTCCCCACTTTGTTGGAAGGAGTGCGGTGAAATAGGAACGTTCAAACATTGCTGGTGGGGATGCCCTAAAATAGAATCTTTTTGGAATGAAATTTTAGATTATATTAAAGAAACAACGGGCTATAAAATTCCTTTAGACCCGAAGATCATTTTTTTAAATTTATGGGATACAATTGAAATCCCACAAATCAGAAAAGACCTCATTGGCAATCTCTTGGTTGTGGCAAAGAACTTGCTGTCTTTATATTGGAAATCCAAAATAATCCCCACAAAAGATAAATGGTTAGAAAAAATTTGGGATCACTATGTACAAGAAAAAATATATGATAAATTATATCAAACTGAACATTACCCAAGGGAAACTGATTTTAATGACAACCATTAAATGACAAATGGCAACCATTTATTGAATTTATTTCTATCACAGATCAACATCCTCCCAAACATTTACTTTTTGTTACTCAAGATTGAAGTAATAGCTCCCAAAGAAGATCTAGTTATATAAACCTTAACAAAGCTGACTTATTGACTATTATCTGTTATCCTTGTTTCTTGTTCGAAGCTATAACCAATCGTGATTAAGTATTCCTGTACATAATTGTATATAGTTAACTATTACTTTGTTGTTCTTTGTTAACTCTGTTCACTGATTTTAATGTTAATAAAAATATTACTTTAAAAAAAAATCATGTCCATTGCCAAAAATGGAACCCAATGATTAAGCTGTCCACCCCTTCGTTGCACCGCCACGGGAAAAAAATATGGTTCAAAAGCACAGATCCTCACGGATCCTCTTGATTTTTACATGGGCTCACCCAAAATCCACCACACAATACTAGATCATGTCTACTGCCACAAATGGGACCAAAAATTCAGCCATCCACCTCTTCGTGGCACCGCCACGGAGCGAAAACATGTTTCAAAAGTACAGATCCTCACGGATCCTCCTGATTTTTACGTGGGCTCATCCAAAATCCACCATAGATGAAAAATGGCAGAGGAAGATATCAGATTTTGTTTGGGCAGGCAAGAAGCCTCGAGTGAAAGTGAAAGTTTTACAAGATGCAAAGGAAAGAGGCGGAATGCAACTGCCCAACCTGAGACTTTATCATGATGCAATCTGCCTAGTTTGGTTAAAAGAGTGGATGACACTAAAGAATAAGAAACTATTAGCCCTAGAGGGATATAAAAAAATTTTTGGATGGCACGCATACCTATGGCATGACAAAGTAAAGGTCAACTCGATGTTCCTGCATCATTTCGTACGGAGAAGTTTATACATAATCTGGAAGAAGTACAGAACTTACCTACAAGAAGGAACTCCCTTGTGGGTGGTTCCGTATGAGGTGATAGACCCGAGAGCTGTTGATAATGAACAACAATATTTAACATACAAAGATATAACTAAAATTGAAGTATCTAAACTTAGAATAAAGACGCAAGAGGAACTATCACCTAATTATGATTGGTTCCAGTATAGACAGATCAGAGACTTATACAACTCGGACTCTGTAAAAGGGGGCATACGAACAGAGAACTCGGAACTAGAGCAGACCCTTCTTAAAGAAGACAAGAAAAGAATATCCAAGGTATACCAAGTACTGTTGAAATGGTATACTGAGGATGAGATAGTTAAAACACAGATGGTGAAATGGGCTATAAATTTCAATAAAGAAATAACAATGGAGGCATGGGAATACTTGTGGAAAACTACAATGAAGACAACGACATGTACTAATATTAAAGAGAACATTTACAAAATGATCTATCGTTGGTACATGACACCAAAGAAGATTGCGCTAGGGAACTTGAATACTTCTAATAAATGCTGGAAATGTAGGAAGCATGAGGGCTCCCTCTATCACATGTGGTGGTCGTGTGAGGTAGCTAGGCAGTTCTGGGGGGAAATAATAAGAGAAATGAGTGAAATTTTACAGTTTCAAATAAATAAAAACCCAGAACTCCTGCTGCTAAACTTGGGAATGGAGGGAATTCCAGCCCATCATAGGACGTTGATATTTTATATGACTGCAGCAGCTAGACTTTTGTATGCGCAGAAATGGAAAGTACAAGAAGTGCCAACTATTGAAGATTGGATTTACAAATTGCTGTATATGGCTGAAATGGACAAGATGACAAGAAAACTGAGAGATCTGGACTCAGGGCAGTTTAACACAGACTGGGAGAAGCTGAAACAATATCTGGAGAAGAAGTGGGAGGTGGGAGGAAAACTGTGGCAGTTTGAGAACTACTGAAGTATAATAAAAGTATAAAAGAGAGGGGTGACTTTACCGGGGGAGGAAGAGAAATGTGAATTTATAAGCAGTTAGATTAATTGATTGAGATATATATAGATAGGTAAAGGTTAAATGATAGAATATTGATAGAGAATAATTAATGGTAAGGCTTAAACATGAAGATTGAGTAATTAACAATATTTTCTTTCTTTGATAAGATTTATATGCACCAAACTGAATGCATAGAAGAGTTAAATTGATTGATTATGTGATGAGTTATATAGAATTACCATAAAAAGATGAAATGAGTAATATATAGAGAACAAATCAAATTGTTTGATTTAAATGTGGGAAATTTTTATGGTTTATGATATATAGGTTTATGATATATAGAAATATTCAAAACTGGAAAATGGGATAAATTGTTTATCTAAAGACGTACAGTTTGGGTGTATAATAAGTAAAGGAGTTAAAGATGTACTGCTTAATATAATGGAGAATGTATATTTGTTTTAGACAGAGGAATTTAATAGAAGTAAGGGAAAAGGGACAGAGGGTGGGAAAGCTGCTGGAAGTCAACAAAAGGGGGGGAAAGGGAGGGGGTTAGAAACGAAAAATTAGGGGAAAATTGAATGTAATGTAAAAATAATAATGTTCTAACCCAATAAAAAACTTTAAAAAAAAAAAAAACAAAATCCACCATAGAATACTCGATCATGTCCATTGCCAAAAATGGGACCCAGAGATTAAGCTGTCCACCCCTTTGTGGCATCGCCACTGGCTAAAAACATGGTTCAAAAGCACAGATCCTCACGGATCCTCTTGATTTTTAAATGGGGCCACACAAAATCCACCATACAATACTAGATCAGATCCATTGGCACAAATGGGACCCAAAAATTCAGCCATCCACCTCTTCGTGGCACCTCTTCATGAAGAAAAAACATGCTAAAAAGCCACGGATCCTCATGGATCTTCTTGATTTTTACATGGGGTCACCCAAAAACCACCACACAATACTCAATCATGACTATTGGCACAAATGGGACCCAAAAATTCAGCTGTCCACCACTTCGTGGCACTGCCATGGGGCAAGAGCATGCTAAAAAGCACGGATCCTCGAGGATTCACTTGATTTTTACACGGGACCACCCAAAATCCACCATACAAGATCATGTCCATTGCCACAAATGGGACCCCAATATTCAGCCATTCACCGCTTCATGGCACCGCCATGGCACAAAAAGTAGATTCAAAAGCACACATTTCATGGATCCTCTAGATTTTTTAATGGGACCGCCCAAAATCCACCATGCATTCACAGGTCGGCCTTGGCATGGCCGACCCGGCCACCCAGATCCATGCTATGGTAACATCAAGAGTTGACTACTGTGATTGGTGCAAAACGCTGCGGTGTGATGGCTGTCAGGACTGAGTGAGCAGGAGTATGAACATCACCCCCATTCTTCATTCACTCCATTGGTTACCTATCAGCTACCATGCTCAGTTCAAGGTATTGGTTATCACATACAAAGCTCTTCGCAGCCTTGTCCCAACATATCTATGGGACAAGTTCACTCTCCATGCAGCTTTGCTCATACGAACAGGGTCTCGTGCAGGTGCCAGCCTGTACATGGGTGAAATCATCATCTACCTTTACAAGGGCTTTCTATGTGGTGGCCCCAACCCTGTGGAATGGCCCCCCATGAGGAGGTCAGAAGATCCACCACCCTCCTAGGTTTCCACAAACAATGCAAAATCTAATTATTCAAAAAGGCTTTTTACTAAATTCGGAGAGTTGGATTCACCTCGAGTATGGTCTGCTCCCTTTGCATTCCTCTTCCTTTGACAGGAAGAAAAGAATACTACCTGTGCCACCACTGTCCTCAACTGCCTTCTAAGAGCTTCATAGTTCTCTTTAATTCTTGCAATGGTATTCGTGGCCGTGTTATTAGTTCCCACGTGAATCAGCACAAATGGGAACTGATCAGTCAGTCTGATCAGTTTTGGCAGTCATTCTGTAATATCCTGAATTCTGGTTCCTGGCAAGCAATACATCTCTCGGCTTAGGGGATTTGGCCTGGACACATGACGTCCTATACCCCTGAGCAGAGAGTCCCTGATGACCACCACCTTCCATTTACTTCCATTTCCGGGTGGCCCCATGCCTTCTTCACTCCCTCCTCCAGGTTTTTGTGGTTCTAATTCTACTCTCATCCCCATCACCATCTCAAGCACCTCAAAACAATTCTTGGGCTCCAGTGGGACCGCATGGTAGATTTTAGGTCACCCCATATAAAAATCAAGAGGAACCATGAGTATCCATGCTTTTGAACCATTTTTTTTCTGCTGTGACGGTGCCGTAAATCTGCGGATGGCTGATTTTTTTGGTTCCATTTGTGGCAATGATTATGGTTTTGGTCTGTATGCTGGACTTTGGGTGACCTCATGTAAAAATCAAGAGGATCCATGAGTATCCGTGTTTTTGAACCAAGTTTTTCTTCCATGGTGGTGCAACAAAGAGGCGGATGGCTAGATTTTTTGCTTCCATTTGTGGCAATGGACATGATCTTGGACTATATGGTAGATTTTGGGTGGTCCCATGGAAAAATTAAGAGGATCCATGAGGATCCGTGCTATTGAATCATGTTTTGACCTGTGGTGGCGGATGGCTGAAATTTTTGGTTCCATTTTTGGCAATGGGCATGATCTTGGACTGTATGGTGGTTTTGGGGTAGACTTATGTAAAAATCAAGAGGATCTATGAGGATGTGTGCTTTTGAACCAAGTTTTTCCGGCGTGGCAGTGGCACAAAGAGCTGGATAGCTGGATTTTTTGGTGCCATTTGTGGCAGTGATTATGATCTTGGACTGTATGGTGGATTTTGGGTGGCCCCATGTGAAATTCAAGAGGCTCCATGAGGATCCGTGCTTTTGAACCATGTTTTTGCGCAGTGGCACTGCCACGAGTGTTGGATGGCTGAATTTTTTGGTTCCAGTTATAGCAATGGACATGATCTGGGATTGTGTGGTGGGTTTTCAGAAGAACCATGAGGATCCGTGCTTTTGAACCAACTTTTTGTGCTGTGGAAGAGCCATGAAGTGATGGATGGCATGGTTTTAAGAGCTTGTTTTTGTGCCGTGGCAGTACCATGTAGCAGTGAATGGCTGGATTTTGGGGTGCCATTGTGGTGGATTTTGGGTGATCCCATGTAAAAATCAAGAGGATCCATGAGGATCTGTGGCATGTTTTTGCTTCATGGTGGTGACACGAAGAGGTGGACAGCTGAATTTTTGGGTCCCATTTGTGGCAATGGACCTGATCTAGTATTGTATGGTGGATTTTATGTGGCCCCATTCAAAAATCGAAAGGATCCGTGAGGATCCGTGCTTTTGAACCATGTTTTTGCCCCGTGGCAGTGCCACGCAGAGGTGAACGGCTGTTTTTTTGGGTCCCATTTGAGGGAATGGACATGATCGAGTATTCTATGATGGATTTTGGATGACCCCACGTAAAAATCAAGAAGATCCGTGAAGATCCGTACTGTTGAAGCAAGTTTTTGCCCCATGGCAGTGCCATGAAGCGGTGGATGGCTGAATTTTTGGTCCCATTATTGGCAATGGACATGATCGAGTATTGTATGGTGTTTTTTGGGTGACCCCATGTAAAAATCAAGAGGATCCATGAGAATCCGTGGCTTTTTAGCATGTTTTTTCTTCATGGCGGTGCCACCAAAAGGTGGATGCCTGAATTTTTGGGTCTCATTTGTGCCAATGGACCTGATCTAGTATTGTATGGTGAATTTTGCATAGCTCCATTTAAAAATCGTGAGGATCCATGCTTTTGAACCATGTTTTTGCCCCTTGGAGGTGCCACGCAGCGGTGGACGGCTGTTTTTTCTGAGCCCATTTGTGTCATTGGACATGATCTAGTATTGTATAGTGTATTTAGGGTGGCCCCATGTAACAGTCAAGAGGATCCTTGAGGAGCCGTGCTTTTGAGCCATGTTTTTGTTCTGTGGTGGTGCCAGGAAGAGGTGGATGGCTGAATTTTTGGGTCTCATTTGGCCAATGGACCTGATCAAGTATTGTATGGTGGATTTTACATGGCCCCATTTAAAAATCAAGAGGATCCGTGAGGATCCGTGCTTTTGAACCATGTTTTTGCCCCCTAGCAGTGCCACGAAGGGGTGGACAGCTTAATCTTCGGGTCCCATTTTTGGCAACGGACATGATCAAATATTCTATGGTGGATTTTGGATGACCCCACGTAAAAATCAAGACGATCCGAGAGGATCCGTGCTTTTGAACCATGTTTTTGCCCCATGGTGGTGCCACGAAGCGGTGGATGGCTGTTTTTTTGGGTCCCTTTTGTAGCAATGGACATGATTGAGTATTGTATTGTGAATTTTGGGTGTCCCCATGTAAAAATCAAGAGTATCCATGAGGATCCGTGGCTTTTTAGCATGTTTTTGCTTCGTGGTGGTGCCATGAAGAGGTGGATGGCTGAAGGTTTGGGTCTAATTTGTGCCAATGGACCTGTTCTAGTATGATATGGTGGATTTTACATGGCCCCATTTAAAAATCAAGAGGATCCGTGAGAATCCGTGCTTTTGAACCATGTTTTTGCCCCGTGGCAGTGCCACGCAGTGGTGGACTGCTGTTTTTTGGGGACCCTTTTGTAGCAATGGACATGATTGAGTATTGTATTGTGAATTTTGGGTGACCCCATATAAATCAAGAGGATCCATGAGGATCCATGGCTTTTTAGCATGTTTTTTAATGGCAGTGCCACGAAGAGGTGGATGGCTGAAGTTTTGGATCTCATTTGTGCCAATGGACCTGATCTAGTATTGTATGGTGGATTTTGCATGGCCCCATTTAAAAATCAAGAGGATCTGTGAGGATCCGTGCTTTTGAACCATGTTTTTGCCCCCTTGCGGTGCCACGAAGGGGTAGACAGCTTAATCTTTGGGTCCCATTTGTGCCAATGGACCTGATCTAGTATTGTATGGTGGATTTTGGTGACCCCATGTAAAAATCAAGAGGATCCATGAGGATCTGTGGCTTTTTAGCATGTTTTTTCTTCATGGCGGTGCCACGAAGAGGTGGATGGCTGAATTTTTGGGTCTCATTTGTGCCAATGGACCTGATCTAGTATTGTATCGTGGATTTTGCATGGCCTAATTTAAAAATCAAGAGGATCCGTGAGGATCCGTGCTTTTGAACCATGTTTTTGCCCCCTCCAAGTGGTAGCTGGAGATCTCCCCGAATTACAACTGATCTCCAGCCTGCCACAGAGATGAGTTCCCCTGGAGAAAATGGCTGCTTTGGAAGATGGACTCTATGGCATTTTACCACACCCAAGTCCCTCTCCAAACCCCACCCTCTCAAGACTCCATCCCCAAAATCTTCAGGAATTTCTCAGCCTGGAGCTGGCAACCTTAGACACTGCCTCTGAACATGGAGGCTTGCCCCCAGGGTTTTTTTCTGGGAAAAGAGGTGGCGGAACTCTCAAGAGGGAAATGAGGAAGATTCTTTGAAATCATATTATTTGCAAGCACTATTGCCGAGTATTTTCAAGAGGTGCCGGAACTCCGTCCCCCCGCGTTCCCCCTGAAAAAAAAGCCCTGCTTGCCCCCATTTCACCATCGTGGCTAATGGCCATTGATAGACCACAAGGACAGAGGACAAAGTCTCTGCCACTGAGCCAAGCCCCTCCTTCTTAGTTGGCACGAGCTAAACTGAATTTGGTGAGAATTAGTTCCCAGTAAGTTGGCATAAGATCGAGCTGTTGGCGATGACTACAGCAGCTCTGTCTCATATGGCCCCACTGCTAAATCTTATTTTCTTGGGCAACCTCCATTCACCCCATCTGAATCCCATCGTCCAGCAACAAGATTGCCAAACATTTGAGACATGAAACTCAATACTTCTGAACTTGTGCAAAATGTACTTTAGGGGGAAATGCATTTCCCTTTTGAACGAGAACCAGAGGGTATTTTAAATTCTGGACACCCCCCGCCATTGTTGGTATGCACTGTGTGCCTTTCACCCCAGTGAGAAGGAACCTTTAGAAGAAACTGATGCCCCACGTCCTTCCCAAGGGGGATATTTCATGTCTGTCTGTTTTAAAAATAAATCTTTTGAAACCAACAGCATGGGATGTTCTCCTCTTTGTATCTGAAATATTTGGCCGACCAGTAATGAAGCACGGGTCTGTTTTCTTTGTATTAAAACTGATGATGTCTTTGGAGCATTAAAGGTCTCTGACATGTGAAAGAATTTTATTGGATTTTATTGAGTGCTCCATATCATGTGATCCAGTAATCGCTTGGGGGTTAGATTCTGCAGTTTTTTCCTCCAGCGTAAAGAGACGGTCAATCGGTGTAACAGATCCACAGGACCCAACCCTTTTTTCTTATTTTTGTGTAATAAAACAATTCTGTTCACCCTTTTTTGTTGTTATTCTGTCAAACTGATTTCCTTTTCAACGCTTCCCACGTTCTATGCTGAAAGCAGTGTTAACGGTATGTGCTTTGGCTGTACACTGTTCTTCCAAGTTGGGCATTTTCATGCTTTTTAAAATCGTTCTTTGGGGATATAAGCAACCTGAACTCCCTCAGTCTATTGTGCAAAATTCTGTGTGTGTATTGTTACTGTCTGTATGAAGACACAGTTTCCCTTTCCCCCTTCAGCCTAATTTAAGACTGTCCTCTCTTTTCTCTCCCTCCACCCTGCAACAGGTTTTATTTTTTTCCACACCGCTTGATGCAATTCTGCTTTGGGCTATTATTAATGCCACAGCGTCTTAATGTAACATAAGTGACCTTCCAAGGTTATTTTGCCTTATCCCTTTGTTCTCTTTTCCATTTTTGGTAATGATTCTGAAAGCAACTTTGCTGAACTGCTTAAGGGTTTCTTGGAAAGTCCCAATCCGTGCCTTGCAAGGCCATTGGGAAATTTGTCCTGTGTTCTTGGTGGCGAAGGAGGTGGGGTTGCCAGCTCAAGGCTGGGAAATTCCAGGAGTTTGGGGGGGTGGAGGGCACAGGAGGGATGTCAGCAGGGTATTATAATACCTTAGAGTCCATCCTCTATGATAGAACTCACCATAAGCCACGTTGCTTAGGCGGAATGGAAGCAAATACAAAGCCATTTATTCTGTTCAGCCTGTCAGAGGAAAAGTAAGGGCTTCAGTAGGTGAAGGGAGAAAACGATGGGAAAACAGAAATGTCTCTTCTTTTTTCACTGCTCTTGTGCTGATTTTTA
This sequence comes from Eublepharis macularius, assembly GCF_028583425.1. Taxonomy (NCBI): domain Eukaryota; kingdom Metazoa; phylum Chordata; class Lepidosauria; order Squamata; family Eublepharidae; genus Eublepharis; species Eublepharis macularius. The sequence goes on from NC_072799.1 coordinate 12,217,287, forward strand.
CAGAGACCAGTCGCTTTACTACTGGGAGAAACAAACTAGGGACTCATTAGACATTTTCATAAATCCTTGCCAAATCCTCCCCTCCAAATACTTAGTCTGCATGTCGGGGTGGGGTCTTTAATTTACAAAGAAATGTTTTTGCATACTTGGGAGTTCCTAAGTACACACACACAAAAAAACCCACAACCCTACAATATCTGTGGGTGACCTGGTTTTGCTTCTTTCTATGAATTATTTTATTTTAGGTATTTGTATCCCACTTTTGTCCCCAGTGCAGCCTGCAACATACTTCTCTCTTCCATTTTAGCCTCATAACAACAACCCTGTGAGGTAGGTTAGGCTGAAAGAAGACTGACCCCAAATTGAGCAGAATGAATACACATTCCAGTCTGGTTCTCCCAGATTCTAGTTGGAGTCCAGCCGCTACACTGGCTCTCAAGTTCTGAGTGGCTTGAGCATCCCACCCGCCCATGTTTTCCTCATCACGTTGGATCCAGCGCCAAATTTCCACTTGCGCTAGAGCACTTCTGCAAACAGAGACACAAGAAAAAGACTACAGTAGCTGCTTGCACCAAGTCAGACTTATTGTATCCTCACTTGCATTTCCACTTGCGCAAGGCCTTGTGAGACAAATTTCAGGACACTAGCATATATAGAAGGAAAGCCCAAGGTATTACACAAAATCTTACACAAGCTGAAATCTGCCAAGTCGATGTTCTACAGATGAACATGCGTGAACCTGCCTTGTACTATGTAAGACCCTTGGTCCACCAAAGTCAGCATTGTCTAGTCAGACTAGCAGTGGCTTTCCAGGGTCTCAGGCAGAGGTCTTTCACATAACCCACCGCCAGATTCTTTAACTGGAAACTCCAGGATGTAAATCTGGGACCTCCCACTGAGCCACACCCCCTCCCCAAGGCCCGTCTTGTGCGTATAGCTGAAATCAAGCCATCTTGTACCTTCTAGAGTACGTTCATTCCTCATTAGGCCGTTGTAGTGGTTTTCTCTCTCTTGGTTCATCTACAAAGTTTTTTTTTTTTACCAGATAGGTGGAGATCTCACCACCTTGATGACCTTGAGAGTGTGGCTTAGTTTTGATGGCTTCTGAATGTGTAAACGCCCTAGGCCTTTTCTCTGGGTGCCTCATCTAAGCCATTTTATGACTTAGATGTAGTGATCAGATAAAACACAATGCAAAATTAATTTTATAGGAATCACTCAAAAGAACACTCCCTTTTTTTTCTTTCCTAGAGTTTATACGATCTTGGCTAGTTTGCACTCCTGCCTAGCAAGTACTGCTATAGAGTTGGTATACTATTAAACCTCTGGTTTACTTTGAAGGGATTACTTATGATCACAGGTAACAGCCACCCTATCTTGGCTGAAGTACTTCAGCCAGGCTCAATATACAGAAATCTGCCGTGTCAACTTGTATACAGAATCCAAAGGTGAGTATTCAAGATTATCATACCGTAATCACCTTTAACCACACTGACAGTTGGCATGACTGATGAGTGCTCAATGGGTAAATATTTTCCAGCTGTTCAGTGTTGACCTATACTATTGGAATCTCTGTTGTTAAAGAGACTGGCATAGAACAAGTCATTCCAGATTAGGGATGGAGTAAACTTGCAAAGGAGTCTCCATGTGGTATAGATTAACCCTTTCCATTCCATTTTTTCATTCTCGCAAAGAAAGCTTTCCCTCCAAATGTTCCATACAATAAGAAACCATCCTATGAACAGTCCTCTACCAGCTACACAACAGATTTTTTGGCATCGCATCACTGTACCGGGGGGGGGGGGGGGAGAATCACTTGTCTTGCTGATATTGAAAACAGAGCCACTGCTTTTATTTGTTGTAAAAATCTTGCCCCCACCCCTGTATTTATACTTTCTCTAACTTCTTGCTCTATTCCTACTTTCACTCTCTAAACAAGTTTTACCTTCCCTCTGGGTCCACCGATCTCTCAAAGGGCCATAGAAACAACCTGCTGTTAAGTCAGTCTTGCACTGTTCCCTTCATGCATGCACCCTGTGTCTCTTTTCCATAGTAAGGCCCACCACATATGGCTACACAACTATGTTGTGAGGGTATGCTGAAATTGCAATTTGCCAAAGCATCAAGGTAGGTCTGCTTGCAAACGCAGCTTCGAAGGCATTCTGCCTCAATAGCTGAACTGTCATGTAGGCAACTATCGAACACATCTTCCAGTTGCTACTGTTTTCTAAGGACAGGCCCAGTTTTCTGACCCTGACTTTGATACACGAGTGAAGTAGGACTCATGGAAAAGTTTTGCTGCCTTCTCTCCCACCACAGCTTGCCCTGGGAGGTTAGACTTCCAGAAACACCACCAGGAGCCTGCAGCAGAAGTGAGGCACTGTAATCAGAAAAAATAGTTAGGATCCAAGCCTCTCTCTGTTAACTCATTTTCCCTACACTCAAGCACACTCAAGTGACAATATCAGTTTTGTAAGTTTTTTAAAGCCTTCCAATGTACAGTTGCAAATAGGGATGGCTTATTGTGATGCATGTGGTCCGATTAGGAGGCCTCAGACTGTTGGGCTAAATTTGCATTACAACAAGGGGTTAACAGTCATAGACCTCTTGGAGAAAAGCATGTTCAGCCCCAAGGAGATGCTCTAATTCTGGGAAAGGATTTCTGAATTAAGCATGTTCTGACCCCAAGATAAATGTTTCAAGTTTCCACCAGCCATGAACGTTCTAGAAGGCTTCATTCTGCCAGTTGAGCTTGGGCGTACCCTTGCCAAAACCACAGCAGACTCCAATAGGAAATGCATTTGGTTTTATTGAATTGAAGCAAAGAGATCTGACTTATCTTTGAGAGAAAATAGCTTCCAGAAAACATCTTTAGACATTAAGGCCTGCAGTACCAAAAAAAGCAAGCCTTCACTATACAGTATTTATATCATATACAGGATACAATAAATTAATATCTACATGCAACATACCTATAGAAAGTTACAAACACACTGTAAAAATACAGTTTTCAGCTTATTTTGCCTTTTGATTTTTTATACAAGTTTTAATTTACATTTTTACATATTTTTGTAAACGTTTTCTTCCTTTATAAAAAAAAATCAGCACACACCACACATTATCACCATTCACATCTGTACTTCAGCCTAGACAAATAGCTACAGAATTTGTGGCTACACCCTAATTTCTGTTGCCCCTTCATTTCTACCATGGCATCGCTAAGTACATCATCATACTACATAGTACATTTTCTTCTTTTGCTCACTTTGCATATTTTTTTAAAATACTAAGTAATGCAACCATACAGTCTGTGCTTTAAAAGAAAATTGCAAGCAATTAAGTGTCATTACAACCACTTTGATCAACTTCACATTTACCAACACTTCTGCATAATCAATTGCTTTTCCGCTAACGGCTTTCATTTAAGCATGCAAACGCGTTATGATATGGACTTGCTTATGATAATGGAAAAATACTGGAATAAGCTACAGGAGTTAGTAGTTAAGGGAATGTAAAATTTACACTGAATGCCAATCTTTCTCATTTAATAGTAATGCTTTTGAATGTTAACAGTAAGATTTTCTAAGGCAGGGGTCCCCAGTCTTTTTGAGCTTGCAGGCACCTTTGGAATTCTGACACAGCTTGGTGAGCACAGCCACAAAACGGCTGCCACAGAAGGCAGAGCCAATCACAAAATGTCTGCTGCAGCATACCTTCAGTCACACAGTGAAGATCCTTGTGCAGTGGTGGCAGGTGCTGCCAAAGCAGTATTTTCAAAAATATGCACAGCTAATCAGATCTTCAATGGCCAATCAAAAGCTCCACCTGGCCCCACCCACTTTCTAAAACATTTGACAGGCACCAGGAAAGATGTCAGCAGGCACCATGACACCCACAGGCACCACGCTGGTGACCCCTGTTCTAAGGAAGCATCAAGATCTCAAAGCAGATCTTCCCAAGTTAATACTAATATACACCCTAGCACATATTAACCAGCTTGTTCTCTGGTTTAGACTCCTCTCTAAATAATCTGAGCATCTGCCCAAACAAATAAGCTTCCTGAAATTGAACAAGCTTTTTAAAAACAGTTCATTTTTAAAAGACTCCTTTCTTTAAAAAAATGCACAACTAAAGTTTAGATTAAGTACTTCAGTCCCAAATAAAATAAAGCACATACTTCTTTGCAGTTTAGCCTTCCCCAAATCCTCTAATTGAGATTTAACTTTGTATACCCCAAGTTTCCAATTCAGCAGGGCAATCCAGCACATTTAAAGCCATCCTGTATAAAAGCACTAAGGGACAGCGTGCCCTTAATGCTTCTTGCTGAAGCCTAAATTAGCTGAACAGATCTACCTTGCTACATTTGACTAAAGCACTAAGGGAAAGTACATTATACCGTTTGGTTACTTCATGAGAAATCCTGCCAAGGTGAAGAGTGCGCTTAGCTACTTATTGCCAAAAGTACTACCATACATTAACAGCTCAACGCAGCACACCAAATCAAAAGAGAGCCTGCCACTTCGCTTTTGGTTTGAGGTCGAAGAAGAAGGTGCTTTCCAGATCACATGGAGAACTGCTAAGGCTTTCTTCACCACAGCTCATATCTTCACAGGAGTCCTCACTAGAACCGAAGAAGGTATAATGCTTAGGTTAGTCAAGGCAATAATTTTGTCAAGAGATACATAAAACACACAAGATTTTTTAAAAAACAGGTATTCAGAGACAGATGAAAGAATTCAATTCAAGATACCCAGGAACGATAAAATCTACTTTTCCTAAGATCAGCTCACATTCACATTACAGTAGGAGAGTGAGACAGACGGCATGTTTTGAAGAATTGTGGAAGGGCTGGTTACACACACATTCACAGGACTGTTAAGAGTTAATCCCTCTCAGAACCAGAGCTGTGAGTGGCAGGCTGCTCCAAGGCTTTGGATTGGGTAGCCTGGGCTGGAAAGAGGAGCGTCTGGCACAGCAGTGCTTTCCCTCAGTCCTCAACTGAATCAGGACGTCTCCTCGGGCAGTTATCCACCACATCCGACCAGGGATTTCTCCTCTCTCTAGAACTGTCTCCCTGTTGAACTGGGAAGGGAGCATCTCTTCTCTTTGACAAGATCTACCCTTTTCTCTTTGGCCCGTTTGGGAGTCTGCACTTACTACCAAAACCTCCTGCCAACTTGCCCAGTTCTCCTGCCACTGTCTTCAGGGAAAACTGCTTGCCCCGAAGACTCCGTCTCTCAACTCCCCACATACGTACTCACATTTCATTCTCTACCTTTCTCAGCTCAGCTACCCAGTCAGTCGCCTTGGAGCAGCCTCCCATTCACAGCTCTCTGATTCTGAGAAGGAGCCACTCTTAACAGACCTGCAAACTGGGTCTGTAACCAGCCCTTCCAGGCATCTTCAAAACATGCAGTCCATCACAGAGAGCTTTCAAATAAAAATGAACACCAACTTCTTTAGAGTTCCTAAGGATCTGCTAAAAATGTGTAATGGTCATTAATTCCCATCAACCCTAATAAAAATCAGGTCACAGCAAACTGAAGTCCTCCTCCCCATAACATATTCCAAAAAAGGACACAATTTTCAGAGTGTTTTATTAACAGCCACTCAGCATATGACTCAGAACGAGATCCTAAGTATTTCTGACTATTATTTCCAACCGCAAATAGGGAAAGTCATATCGTTAAATGCTCCCTCAAATAAAACTGCCTCATATAGTCAATAGGCCCAGCAGACAAGAAAGGTTTATTTTTACTATACCCTGGCCTTTCCTCCTGGCTCAAGGTAGCTTGCAAATCATAATTAAAGCATTGATTAAAAACAAACCCCCAAATATTACACACACACCCAAAAGGCCTGCTGTTCATACTCCATCAAAAGCCTGGCAAAGAAGCAAGACTTGCAGCATCTCCTGAAGATCTCCAGCAAGGGGGGCCCTGCTTACGTCTTCAGGTAGGCCATATCGAGGAATAGGACCCGTGAGGGTTAACGCCCAAGTTCTGGTCACCCTGAGCGGGGGACCAGCCAGCCAGAGGACTGTAGTGGGCACACAGGAAATGTATGGGAGACGGTTCTTCTGCTATGAGGGCCTCAAGCCACTAATGGTACCAACAACTGAACTCAAACTGGTTCAAAACTGTACCTGGTTCAAAATGGGGAACGTTTGATCCCATGGGCTAGCCCGTCACTATTATCAGGCTGCCACATTCCAAACCAGCTGGGTTTTGGAGTTGTCTTCAAGGGCAGCCCAACATAGACTGTGTTACAGTAATCCAACTGCGAGGTTACAAAAGAATGGATCAGCACTGCCAGACCAGCAGAGTTCAAGAAAGGCGAGTTGGTGGACCAGATGCAGCGGAGAGAAGGTGCTGTTGGCCACTGTGCCAACCTGCTTTTCAGACAGAATGGCAGGTCCATGAGCACCCCAAGGCTGATGGCACAGCCCTTTTCTTGATGAGTAAATTTTATGCTTGTGAGGAGAGTTTTAATGGGGAAAAAGTTAAAAAGAATGACCTCATGCATCCTGAAATGATAACTGGAGAATAAGTGGTTCTGCCACATCAGTATGCTTCAAGCCCACGTTGGGGCTTGGAGCCAATTTATTTTAAGCACTAGCTATTCCACATGCTGCATTGTTGTACCAAAAGGGCATCTTTCAACCATGCAATCCAGGGCAGAGCATTAACCCAGAGGCTTGAATCACTTACATGTTTGAAGCAATTCTAATAAAAGAGTCAACCATCGCTCAACAAAACTGTGGCGATCAAGAACAGGCTGGCCATGTAAGTTCTTCCATTATAGAAACTGGAACCAACATTGGTAGTTTAAAAATCCTACTAATATGGGACTTGCTCCCAGGAAAGCCATCTTAGGACTGCACCATCAGGCTCTCTAAAGGATCCTACATGTAGCAACCTGACTGCAGCTGCAACCTGGGGTAACGCCTCTGAGCCTCCCCATCATTATTTGTACCACTTTTTTTCTGCATCAGAATCTTTATTCAAAGCGCCACAATTTCTATAGCCAGGCACATAAAATAAGAATTTCAAAGATATATTCTGCTTTTCAAGTTGTATTTTGGAAGGGTTTTGTCCAGAACTCATAATTTTTGGATCAAGGGGAGAACTAGTCATCAAGAACTTAATTGTGACAATCAGTGATAAACACTGTTTATTGGTAATCATTTTAACAAAGATGTTACAGAGCATCCGTTATGAGTACGATTCAAAGTCTAATCACTTTTGCTTGAAAAAGGGATTGAAATTGCAAAAAGGAAAGCATTTTGGGCAATTGTCTCATAGCTTGGCCTCATTCCACTGGTGGACCCAGTTGCCAAAGATTCAGAGCATGACAAGCCAAACTCTTGAGAACAGCACTGTGCCAAACCAACTAACATGGCACCATGCTAATTTCTTCAAAATGTCTTCTGCTAGATCTCAAGGTTGCTTTCTCTAGCCTCCTTAGCTATGGAGTGAAAAAGTGTTTGCAGAAGTCATCTAACTCTATGGGAAGCTGTCTTCAGTTTTAAATATAAAATTGTGTACTACGACCAACTCCAGCCTCCTGTCTGCTCACAGCTGGCTAAAAGCTGCCTTCCTAAAAAAAGGGTCTTCGGCATTTAAATCTGTTTTCAAAGCCAGTAATGGGCTATGAAATTTCTACTAATAGTCAGCAGAAGAGCGAAATCCTTTTTTGGGCTTTTGGTCAGCAGCTCCTAGACATTTAATCCAAGGATTACAGTTGTGCCAATTGATTCACCACAGCATGCAGTTATGCCACCACACAATGTAGAAAGCACATGATTCTATACACAGCAGCTTTTAAAGCCACATTTTCTAACTGGGTAGACGCACCCAGGTACAAAATATATGCACATTGTGTAAAATGTGATAGGTGCGTGTTCATGTATTGATCACCTGTATCTTTAACAAGAAAGCTGGGAGCTGATTTTCAATTGACTGCTCCCAATAACTGTAAAAGCAGCAGTAATCGGCCAGGGATGATTCTCTCTGGCCAATTTCTGGTTGACGCCATAGCAGTTTCTGTGAGTCTTTCAAAAGAATCCACCTAGTGCAGTTTTCTTTTGGAAGAAACCCAGGAACAGGGATTACTGATCTGACCTGCAAAGCACTTGGTGTTCTCAAGCAACACGGCACACTCAGGATCACTTGACACAGACTTATTATGCCCGGTTGTTTATAGATCTCAAATATGAACTCCAGCTTTGTGAAGGTAGTACACACCAGTATGCCATAGGAAAATCTAAAAAGAACGACCAGCCCATAGGTGATAAATACACACGAAGCTGTCTTACACCATGTCAGACCATTAGTCGTTCAAGGTCAGTATTGTACTATTGTCTACTCTGACTGGGAGCAATTCTCCAGTGCCTCAGAAGTTATGCATTACTTACTATCTTCCAGATTTAACTAAAGATGCTGAAGAGTCAACCTGGAACCTTCTGCATGCAAAGCCACAGCCCCTCCCCATTTAAGCATTAATGCTTAAGCTTATGTTATCTGGTTGTCACTCAATAGTGAGTGAACGGTGTTAAAGGTGCTCAACATAAAGCCGTTTTAATGTTGCCTTACTGACCCAACTACCATTTTCCCTTTCCATTTGGTCTACATAGAGCTATGGAGAAAAAGATGGTTACTCCGCACCATGGCTTCTTCTAGGAATAGGCAACTGATCATGTGACTATGTCACTGAGAGGTGACTCTTAAGAGACAGTTGTGTTGATGGGTAAAAAGTTTCACAGCTAACAGGCCTGTGTTGTTGGCTTTGAACTAAAAGAATGAGCAGGTTTTCTGGGCTCATCTAGACATCTTTCAAAACTTTTGAAAATTTACTTGGACTTTTTTTGAATTTGGGTTTTGTCCTGATATTTAAAATCAATTGTCTTCTAACCAGGGTAAACACTTCCATTTCTCAGCACCAGCCCGCCTTATTCTCTTCTCCCCTTTCAACTTTTTTTAGTTTTCACTTTTCAGATAAGAGTCTTCCTCCCCTTTCCACTGCCAGCCCCCTCCCCCTGACTACAGTAACCACTCTCGCTGGTGCTTTTCTTCCTCCACTTTTTCCTCCACTTCTTTATGCCAGTCATCTTGTCAGCTTCTCCTCTTCTCCCTGAGCCCACTAGCAAGTCTCTTTGTACTTGTGTTTTTGGTACCGTAGTATATTCTGCTTTCATTCAATACATGAGGTTTTATCTTTCTAAAGGCAAACCAACCAATGCTGCTTAGCCGTTAACTATCGTAAGTCCTTATACTGAACGGTCAGAAAAGAAACTGCATTCAGCAAACTGAACTGGCATTAAATAACTCAACAGCTGTCAAAATCTGAGGCAGCTATTCAAAGAGGGGCTCATGGGATTTACATACCTCTCACTTTCATCAAAGCATCCAGCCTCAGGAATGGTGGGCAATTCAGGAACACTATAGTAGCTGTTTTGAAGGTTTTGGGCGGTACGTCTTGAAACAATCCAAACTAGCTTTTTATGATCTGGCTTACAGCATGCAGGAGAAGAGTAGTCGGCTAAACATTTTGACACCAGCTCTCTCCAGTACAGCAAATCACTGTCACTTATCTTTAACAAAGAAAGAAAGAAGTTTTTAACAACAACAACATTTGATTTATACATCACCCTTCAGGAGGACTTAACATCCACTCAGAGCAGTTTACAAAGTATGTCATTATTATCCCCACAATAACAAACACCCTGTGAGGTAGGTGGGGCTGAGAGAGCTCCTAGAAGCTGTGACTGACCCAAGGTCACCCAGTAATTATCATACTGTTATTCAAAAAAGAGGATTGTAATAAATCCAACACAGTTATAATCCTATGTGCACTTATTTGGTGGTATGCCCTCACAAACACAGTAGACATCCAAAGATGCAGAGGATCAAGCTGTTGATGGATTTCAAATACCTCATTAATTACCCTTGCCTAAAGCAAATATGCAAGTTCCAATGGAATTCACATCAAGTAAGACTGTGGTTCAGGTGATATGCTAAACAGGTAAGTATAGTGTCAGGTAGCCCTACAAATATGCTGGAATGTCACCTGTGCTCAATTCTTGCCACAGCTTATTTGCGGGTTCTCACATGATGACATAGCTGCTCTCACCCCCTCAGCCACAGCACATCTAATGCTGAGCTAGCAGAGATCTTACAAAGTCTTCTGCAACCGATACTTGATTTTTGTAGGGAAGAGAATATTTTTAAAAGATACTTGGCCATCTTCAGAGTGAGGCCAGACATATTTAAGCCACATCAGCAACTTTCTGTCTAGGTGACAGGGAATGCTGGCAACTGAACAACCTCCGCTATCAAATATGTTGCCATGGAGACGAGTTGCTGAGAAGCAGCAACCAGAACTCATTTCCACTTGTGGTATCAATAAAAGTCTTGAGGCCTCATCTCTGCCACTTCCATCTTTTCTTCACAGTCACCACGACACCCAGCGAGGTGACATCACTACATTCATTCCACCATCTAGAGAGCTCTTAGTGCTTTTCTATTTCTGAAGTTTGCCTTCCAGCATTATGATGTTTGCCTTTCAATTGGAAGATTTCCTTCAAGACCCTCTTTTTGTCCCCCCCCCCCCACCTTGGGCCCTGGAATCTTCAGTGTAACTAGAAATGATATAGTCGTGGTTTTTTTTTTTACCTTTGAATGCTTCTGAACACGCATGACAATCTCAAACAATTCAATCGATTTCAAAGTCTGTACTTCCAGAGTGAGAAGGCACAAGGCCAAGATGGATGGCTGAGAAAACAAACACATTTAGTTCAGTAACTCATCATTATATTTTGAATCCTAACTGCCACAACGATCATTTACTTACTTTTGCTTTTGAAAAAACTAGTCGGCAGTTACAAGCTTTGAGTTGTGCTTCCAGTTTGTCAAGATTCAGCAATTCTTTCCTATAAGGAACAAGATTAAGAGTCAAGTTAGACAAAGAAAGCTGCTTATTTAACAAAAAGAATCCCACTGTGTGTGAGCACATAAAAGGGAACACGTCAACCAGGACTAGGGAGTATCTACAGCCACTACAGGTAGCTAAGGACTTCTAAACAAAAGGGGCGTAGAGAAGAGGCAAAAGGCTACCAGGGAGGATGTGGCCCTTGAGTTATCTATTGAAGAATAGGAAAATAAACTGATCCATCACTTACCTTTCCGAGGTATGACAGAGTACAATAGTATGGTACAAGTGCAAAAAGGTTAAGGCAGTAGTAGCTTTGAAGTCAAAGTGCAGTTTTTCTGAGATTATTTTTTCCATCCGCTTCAGGTCGGACACAGTGCATTTGCATTGGCTAATGCGGATAACATCATGGAGGGATGGAATGTTGCATTCCTCTTTAACCACTCGAGCAGCCAGCTGGAAACAACAGACTCCAATGCATGACAAATGCTTAGGTTTCACCTAAAAACAGGGAAAAGAACACTGAAGAACAACTATCACAGCAGCAGGCAATGATATGCAATGGATGGCAAATGTAGCACAGTACATTACTGGTCTGAGTGTTCATCTAGCATTCCATGCGTTATGTTGAAATTCAGTTTTTACAGTGATAAGAACAAGGCCTTTATGTTAGAAAGCTAGACTCCTGCAATACTAAAACAAACTGCAGCCAACTCAGACCATAACCTCAAACCCATTTATGCTACTAATTATGACGAAGGGTATTCAGCAGAACTTCTGCAATAGATTGGCACCGAGCATCAGGATTCTATTGGTCACATTAAAAAGGACATGACAACAATCAGAGTTGAGATCAAAGTAGCAAGAGGCATAGCAGGAGACTGGACAAGAAAAACATGGGATTACTAAACACACACACATGGACTAATGTTTAACAACCTGGGATGTCCTGTAATGAACTCTCTAATTCTCAACACAATTTATCATGTTGTGGTTCTAGATCCCCAGAAATCAATCATCTTATCGCATTTGAACAGCAAAGTTGGTGCCAAAATCTGTGAGAGTCCATACTCAAGACAACAGGGATACAATCTGATAACAACAGTTTCTTCTACTTTCAGATACCTTCATAAGTGCCAAAAATCTGTCCAGAATGTTGACAGCCAGAACAAATGTTTCCATGGCAAACCCAAAGAAGTTGGTCAGACTCCAGAGATCTTCTACTTTTGCATTCCTCAGTCTTGGACATAAAGTGTTTTCATTCTGTAGCAAGACAAACATTAAGTTCATTAAGAGCAGAAAAAGTCCCACCCTTCTTCAGGGCAGAAGAACAGGGATACTCCCAGACATAGCACTGAACCTCAGAAACATGCTGAAAGGAGGGAGAAAAACGCTGAAGTCAACAAGTAGAGAGCTCCCGCCTGCCTTCAGGCTTCAAGAAAAAGGCAGGGGCTTTCCCTGACCACACTGAACCACACAGACACCATAACATCAGACAGAAGCCTTGCTGTTTTTAGGGTGGATCTGAAATCAGTGCACCTCAAGGAGAAAGTCCTTACCACTCTCCTTGACAGAGAAGGGGCATGGGCAATCAAATTCAAGGCATGCCCACATTTACGGATCCCTGCCTATATATTCTAATACAGGCGTGGAGACAACCTCTTTCAACTGGGGAAATGGGGGGTGAGAACAGGAAAATGATCCCCCTTCCAAGCTGCCTGGGGGCCAGAACTACTCCCACACTGTCAGCAACATGCCTAGGGAGAGTTCAGCCTCAGATTGCAGACCCCAAGAGACACTGCTCCTGCTGGCCAATGAGAGCTCACACACAAATGAGGCACACCCTGCTTTCAGCCTGGCAGGCTCTCCTCCTATAGGAATATGAGAGACTGATCTCATGCGTTTGCTTCATTTTTCCAATAGACACTTGCAGAAGACGGCGCACGTAGCTTACGGCCTGGCTACAGTCACATGTGGGGGCAACACTGACACGCAGTGGGGGTCTCTGGCCTTCCAAAGCCCTGCAGTCACACAGGCTGAAGTACTTCCTTAATCATTCTTTTTTCACATTCAAGGACCAACATCACAAAGCCAGCCTCGAACTATTCAGGTTCTTAAAGAACACAGTGCCATGAGACAGGCTATACAAAAAACAGCCATTAGGATTAAGAGATGGTTCCAACATGAACAAGCGTTGTGTATTTTTAATAACCTTGTATGGAGTATTATTTCTGCCATCAGATGTCAACAATTGGTACAATCCAATAAAAGGCGTCAAGTTTTGTTTATCTGAACGGGTCAGTCACATACATACTAAAGCCTCTGTAATTAATCTCCATGGGATGTAGCAGAACTTAATTTTGGCTTGATTGTAGCTTGTGTTGAAAGAGTTGGCATTTGCTGAAAACAAGAATCTCTCCTTACCAAACAAAGGCAATGGGGCGAGTAACCCCCTGCGCTTCTGACCATTTCCTCACATAATTCTGCCACAGCTGCTGCTCAACCACCAGTCCTTGTCCCCAGGGACCTACAACTGCTCACCTCTGCAGTGCACTCGATCAGGCTCAGACCCTTCTCCTGAGGCTGGTACTTCCATTCCTGATCTAAATGGAGCTTCAGCTGCTTGAAGAGCCAACTGCCCATCTGTTCTTCTGCTCCGGTATCCTTCATCTTAGAAAAAAGAAAATATATATATATGTAAATTCTCTCAGAGGGAGAAGAAATATGTAAAACAGTACATTTGTTTATAGCTATTAACGTATGTGTCATAAACATCCATTTAAGCCTTCTGCCTTCACCAGCCATATTAAAAAAGCTAACAATTCTTGACAAATCTTACCAACATATTTTTGGAACCACTTCACATATCTAATGTAGTATATTTTTTTTACCACAGATGTCAAAGCCATTCAGTGAGAGAGAAACAACAGAGATGATGAATCCTGTTTCACACTGAAAACAATAGGAAAAACTCCTCCCCTTCTTTCATAGGGTTCGAGAGGCTGCCGAGGGGAGGAGGGGAAGTGTAGAAGAGCAGCTGTCACGTACACACTGTGGCAGCAATTTCCATATATGACCAAAGGGGGGGGCAAAGAGAACGAATTAATGCATGCATGCACACACACAGAGAAGCAATCAACTGCAACGTATTCACAATCAAGCTGCAGACCAATGCGCGCTTACTTGGAAGCAAGACCCGCTGAAATAAGACCCACCATAAAGACACCCAATTGGGGCTAAATGCTGAGTAAACTACAGCTCAGAGGATTGATCTTGTAAAACACTTCAGCCCTTGTGCCACCACCTCACCAATTCTAGCTTCCAGATGACCACCGCAAAGCACCTCCCAGTGTCTTCTCTTCACCTTTAGCCTAGCCAGAGACAACCCCAAAAAACTTTTTGATCATGTTCTTCAGGAGTGTGCATACCTCACTCTCTTTGCATAAAGGACGTGCTGCTGATTAACACGCACTTACCCATTTCGTGCCACGCAATCTTTGCTCAATAAATAACCCACCTCCCTCTCAAGAGTCACTAGCTTTCCCCCCTCTCAACATGTCCAAAAATCACCAAGCTTCCACCACTGCAAAAATCCTATCTTATTAGCACTCTCCAGAATTCTAGGCAAGAGTCTACAACTGCCACCTTCAGCCAACCTTAAAATCTGGATAAAGCCTCCCTAACCTCTGTCAGCCAGTCACAGAAAAACAAAAGTCCACTGGCACCTTTATTTATTTACTTATACCCTATCTTTCTTCCCAATGGCAGGACTCGAATCCAGTTGCACCTTAGAGACCAACAAGATTTTCAGAGTGTAAGCTTTTGAGAGTCAGAGCTCCCTGCTTCAGAAACCATCCAATTTATATGAAGAAGGGACCTCTGACTCTCAAAAGCTTACACTCTGAAAATCTTGTTGGTCTCTGTAATGATTTCAAGAAATGGGTGCATGTGTCTTTAAATGTTTGGTGAGATAGGTGAAGAGTGGGGGGTGAGAGAGAGAAATGAGTGAGTGATATGATTGGTTGATGACAGAGTGGGCGGAGTGAAGGCAGTTTTCAGTTACTGAGGGAGAGAAAAAGTTCAGTTAGGGCAAGAGAGGCGAGCTGTGTGCAGCCTGAGTGTGTTCATGTATTTGTGAGGGAAAGGCAACCTGAGTGGAAGCCTGAAATGAGTGTGTGTGTGAGACTATATATTCATTCTATTTGAAGCAGGCAAACTGTGTGTGCGCCTGAGAGAGAAAGAATTGAGAGTGAAAAGAAAACAGGCTGGCTGTGTGCTGTCTGAGGAGTTCTCTGTGAGAGAAATACAGAGCCTAGAGAAAGAGGCTAACTGTGTGTGAAGCCTTACAAGAGATCGGTGTGAATGAGTTTGGATGAAGCAACTAGAAGAACTAAGAACGACTTTTATGTAACCAATACGCTTCTTAAAAAAATAAACCTTGTTTTGCTATATCCCAGAGTTATCTCCCATTCCTATCCTCAGGGCCACATAGAACCACGAAGGAGCCTGACGCTCAAACACGTTACGAAAGGGAGAATTTAAATAAAACATTTTGGAATAATATATTCCTGGTGGCAGCTAACTACCCAGAGGGTGTGAAGGGAAAGATTAAAGCAAAATCCACCCCAAAGAAAGTGAAGATCATAACAGTCTCTAAGGAGCCACTGGACTCTAAAAACTGCTGTTCTACTGCAGACCAACACAGATACTCACCTAAACTTTCTTCCCTGTGGGGACCCCATGGTGGCTGACATAATTCTCTCCACCATTTTATCCCCACAACAACTCTGTGAGATAGGTTAGGCTGAGAGTTTATGACTGGCCAACTTTACCCATCCAACTTCTATGGCAGAGCGGGGATTTGAACCTGGTTCTAGCAGACACTCTAACCACTACACCACACCAGCTCTTTTAAAGACCAACATTTGTTTCAAGATGAGCTTTCACAAGTTGAGGCCCAATTCTTCAGATATGCAACAGAAAAATCAAACTGGAAAAACTTACGGGGCAGAGAATCAACGCTTGGTGTGAATTACGGATGTAGCAGCCTGAATAGCCCAGTTCGGCCAGAGCTCATTAGGGCTTGCAAGCCAAAGCAGGTCAGCCACCTAAGTAGTTGGATAGAAGACCACCAAGGAAGATTGGAGTTACCATGCAGAAGAATGCAATGGCAAACCACTTCTGCTTATCATGCCTTGAACACTCCAAGGTTGGGGTCACCTGCATCAGTTGCGATTCAACAGCACATTCTACTATTACAAGCTGATGTTCTAAAACAAATGACAAAAATGCCCGCTGGGAACAATGGGAGATGACTGTAGATCATTGGATAAAGGAAGCCAAGAACACCAACTAACAGGGGTTCTGCTGAAAAGATTTAGAGAAACCTGCTTTGGGTCCTGAATGACAACCCCCAACACCGTCTTGGCCACAAGCTTTTACTACAGCATCAGCTTTCATCGGTTTATGCTGGAGGGGAGATCTTGTTCCTCTTTTAAGATGCCAAAAAAACTCCCGTTTTTGTTGGAAAACGCTCTCGCACGTCTTCTCCAGAGTCACCTGCTCCTCTGGGCCCTCAACCCTTTCCTTTGTCATCCAGGGAGATTCATCTGGGATGGCCTAGTTGCAATTAACTACCCTGTACTGTCTGCTGCTGTAACTATGATCCGACTGGGTAGTTTCTATATCGTTTAATAGGCCAGTTTTAGAACTGCTTATGCCGTTTCAGCATTTTTTCAACCTTGTATTGGATTTCTGCTGTTTGACCCAATTACATTTATGGACACTTACACTATTTATCAAAAAGAGTCCAGTAGCACCTTTAAGACTAACCAATTTTATTTTAGCATAAGCTTTCGAGAATCAAGTTCTCTTCGTCAGATGCCTGATACAGAGACTGGTCAAACACAGAAGAGCAGAGGGAAGAGGCAATTAGGGGGGGAGGGGGAGGGAGCAATCAAAACATTCCTTTGCTAGTATATGTAAACATCTCCTTTTGGTGTGTGTATATCAGTTGGCTTCAAAGGAGTTTGCCCTGTTAGTTTGTAGAAGCCAAACAGCTAGACCATCCAATTCCAATGCAGTATGGGCCTTCGGTAACCACAGCTCTCCCTGCCAGATGCATCTGACAAAGAGATCTGTGGTTCCCAAAAGCCCACGCCAGGTACCACTGAGCTCCCCCAGACCCCACCTCTGTAAAGGAAATCTGTTACCTGTGGTAATGTGATAACCATTCATAGTCCCTATTTAGTCCCAGCTTGACAGAGTCAAGACAGAGTCTTACACTATTTATTGAAATGGACTGTACTTATTCACCTGGTGTAATCCCCCTTGAGTCTCAGTGAGAAAGGCAGTCTATAAATTACGTAAACAAATAATTTGTATCCCCAGCCTAAACTTTCGTGGACCAAAGCTCTGGAGGTTTTAGCGCCTGTGCCTGTAACCACAACAACAGGATCTCACCGCACCTGTTCCGAGGCGCGGCCCCATTACCAATCCAAAACAAAGGGAGAAAAACTCTCCCTCCCCACCCACTCAGTCTTTCGGGGCAGGGTGGGAAGAAATCCCGGTTCTCTGCAAGCTCCTTCCGTCCTCCGCAAGACAGACACCACAACAAGGGTTGCCAATTCCAGGCTGGAAAATTCCAAGCGATTTGGACAGAATTACAATGCAACAGAGTCCACCCTCCAAAGCAGCCATCGTCTCCAGGGAAACCAGGGTGGATTTGATTTAAATCAAATTGATTTAAATCACGATTTAAATTACTAGTTAGTAAGGCTTGATTTAAATCATAGTTTTCTACATAAAGACTAATTCTTGCTGGTATAACTTTAATATGCAAGTAGATGCCTGCCTTACCGATAGGTAAAGGAACTTCATTAAAGTATTCCCAAACTGGGTCTCTTTTATGGCCTCCTGCTATTATAGGTTTTTTCCTCCAAGGAAAGAATGTGATAAACCTCAGGTCATACACACAAAAGATCCAAAGACTTGTGCAGTATTGTGCTCAAAAAGTTTCACTTTCATTTTGTACTGCTTGCCCCTCCCTCCTCACACTTAGTTTCTTCTTGTGCAGATCTATTCCACTCCAAACAATCAGAAAAATATTGTTTCTATTCACTGAACTTCTTGAAACTTAGCACTGGAATGGGTTGATTCTGTCTTCATAGGTTTGTAGAACAATAGGATTAAGGTCTTTTTCTCAACTCTGTTCATGTTATAACGTTTTTGCTGTGAAGAAGAGGCATGTGATCTCTACTGAGCTGACACAAATTCAGTTTTGAGAACTGCAAAACCAAGCATCTGTGATAATATCTTGTAGGCAGAGAAACTGCCCAATAATCTTACAAAAACCTCTGGAAGAGCATGACATTTTGAATGGAATAATGGAATTTATTTACCAAAAAAATTAAACATATACAGCCTTATTCTACATAATTAAAAACTAATCTTTATTTCATGATGGAATAACCTTTGGATGTTAATAAATTTTCCTCAAAAAGCATTTTATTTTAAAAAATCCGATTTAAATAAAAAATCCGATTTTTTTGATTTTTTTAAAAAAATCATTGATTTTTATCCACCCTGAGGGAAACTGATCTCTGTCACCTGGAGATCAGTTGGAATTCCGGGAGACCTCCAGCCACCACCTGGAGGTTGGCAGTATTACATTTAAGCAGCCATTCTCCCCTGGGGGAACGGATCTCTGTCGCCTGGAGATCGGTAGCAGTTCCGGGAGGTTGGCAACCCTAGCCTCAGCCCGCCCCGCACAGCCGCCTCCGCCGCCCCGGCTCGCACTCACTTCAGCAGCGCCCCGTCTTGCTTCCTTCCCAGGGAGAGGACGGAGGAGGAAAGGTCGGGGGCTAAAGAAGCGGCAGCAGCGACGGAGGCGGCCGAGCCTGACAACAGCGGCCAAGACAGCTGCGGCGGGTGCCCGTCCTCCTCGCCGCAGGAGCCCCGCATCCAGCCGCTCCTGCCCCTTCTTCAAGCCCCGGTCTTCCCCCGCCCCGCCGTCAGCGAGAGACCAGCGGCGACAGCATCTCCCAGCTCCGGACGCCTCCGAGGGGCAGCCGAGCCAGAAGCGCCTCAGAGACTCCTCAAAATGGAGTCGGCCCGACCAAGACCCGCCGCGGCCCCGCCCCCTTCGTCACGTGACCCGCCCGCAACCGCTCCTCCTGTTGCTTTTGTTTTCCTCGCTCCGCTCTTTTCCGCGCGGAAAGATACCCCATTGAGCGATGTGGTCCCTTCAGGGATTTTTTAAAAAATGAATCTTCCCTTTTTTCCTCTTAAATCATAATGTCCCAGAACAGGGATAACTTCCTCTCGTGACTGAGGCGGGCTCGGCCGCCTTCGCTTCGTGCTGTGTTTTTGTTTTCGGGGATTACTTTCAGGCAACGGAAAGGCGGAAGGAGACCGAGGGGTAATCACTTCTTTAAAGGGACAGGAGGGGGCGGGGGGAAGTCTGTTTTGAAAAGTCCGCCCGAATATCTCCGCCTGCTCATTGGCCGGCGGGGCACGAGCGCTTGATTGGACAGAGGCTAGGGTTGCCTCGCCAGGCCTTCCCGGATGTTTTTGCGGCTGGAAGAGTTGGTGTTGTTGTCGGGGAGGCCGGTGACGGCAAAGCTCGCAGCTGACCAATGAGAAAAGATTTGCCTTCCCCCTCCCCCTGCGATTCCCTAGGCTGGTTTTTCAGAGTGATTCTCTGTATGTGTGTGCCGGCGCGCGCGCATGTTTGTGCTGCGCGACGGTCCTATCATTTACCTGAGGGAAAGATTTGAGATTTTCAGGGCATACGCTTTCGAGAATTAAAGCTCCCCTCCTTTCAGCTGTATCTGCAGAAGGGAGCTATGACTCTCGAAAACTTATACCCTAAAAATCTTATTGGTCTCTAAGGTACCACTGGACCCAAATCCTGCTGCTGTACTGCAGACCAACGCAGCTACCCGCCTAAAACTTATTTACCTGAGAAGAGATGAAAATGGATAAGCAGGGCTTTGGCCTTAGCTGTACAGGGCCAAAGTCTCCTGAGACCTTTTTGAAAGTGCCTGTTCTGTAGTTGAGACCCGAACTCATACCAATGCCCAGATTCGTTGTGCAGTGTTGCCAAATATGCTGCCAAACAGAAGCAGATATGCTTCCGTCTTTAACAGATGATCCACAGAAAGTTACTCAACGGATGCACATCTTTCTGTTATCACCTGTTGAGTGTGTTATGGCATAAGGCAAATAATGTAGAAAAGAGCAAGAGTCCAGAAGCACCTAAAGACTAACAAAATTTGTGGTAGGGTATGAGCTTTTGAGAATCATAGCTTACTTCTTCAGATTACAGCTTAGTATCTGAAGAAGTGAGGTATAACTCACAAAAGCTCATACGCTGCCACAAATTTTGTTAGTCTTACAGGTGCTACTGGACTCTTGCGCTGTTCTGCTGCTACAGACAGACTAACACAGATACCCATCTTGAGCAAAGAATGTGTTTTATGAGAGGGATAGTTGTGTTAGTTTGTTACAGCAAAATAAAACTCCATTGGCTCCATATCAACAAGCATTATTATTAGCTAAATAAATCCAAGCTCCAATAGTAAATAGGGACCCCCCTCCTTTTGTAATTTTCCATATACAAATTTCCAAAATGATTTCCTCTTCACGTATCTAAAGAAGTGAGCTCAGACTGACAAAGCTTCCTGTTGAAATAAATGCTGCTAGTCTTTATGGTGCTATTGGAGTTTTGATTTATTTAGCTAATAATAATGTATCCTATTTTTACACCTGCATGCTCAATATTTTTTAAGAAGTCCTCTTCTGAGGCTGCTTTTAACATCCTTTGACATGCTAAACCAACTTAAACTAAAAGCCAGCAGCTCCAGGTCCAAAAGAAAACAGCAATGCAAATATTAATGAGGTTGCACTGAAAATGGGGGGAAACCCGCTCACCATGGGTACAAGTTTTAAAATGCCAGCCAAAATGGAAGCAAGACCAGGAGCGATCAAACAGAGTAATTAGTATAATTTAAAAACAGAAGTGAATATAAACAAGAGAGCAACAGAACAGACTGAATTAAATACTTAAGAAATTTTATAATGGCTCTGTCTGATGCCTAAATGATCAGTACATTTGGACGATGGTGAACCTCTGTGGGGAGGGAGTTCCAAAATTTGGGCTGCAAGAAAAAAAGGTCTGACTCTGATGCTTGCCTGTCTTGGTTCAGGAAGTCTGGGAACACATAGCAAGGATCCTAAGTAAGGTCCACACATTTCTATGAGAACAGGCAGAACTCCCTGATCCCAGACAAAGTGTTGAAACCACCCCAGTTCCATTCTCACTGTGCGAATCAGCATGTCCAGGCTAGTCAGCCCAGACGTTGATTGAGAATCATTATGGTGGTTAAAGGCGACCCATTGATTAAAGTGTGATATTATCAGGAATGCGAATTGTGATGTGAAGGCCCCATTAAAAATAGTTTGTGAACCAAACCCCCTACCTCTGATTCAACAGAAGCTATTTCTCTGCAAGAGTATTTAAGGAATTTGACATAAATCTGTCCAAGCATGGAAAAGAGATCTAGGAAGCTTTTTTAAAAAGAAGGCAACATCATGTTCATTTGCAATATTGTGTATATTTTTCTTTGTATTCTGGGAATTGTACTTTCAACCTGATACATTAAGTATTTTTGGAGCCAAACTAATTGTAACATCATGAAATCTTTTTAAGAGCAAACAGCAGCCATAGGGTTCTCGTTTCAGGTCAAGGAAGAAGGTTTCCCATGGTCCCACTTCAGTTGTCTGCCCCCCCTCCTAGAATGGCTATTTGCCCTGTGGGTAAACACATGAGCTCTATACTGATAACTGTGTGTTTCCTTTGTAGGGCCAAAAAATCTCTGGGAGCAAGCCTGAGACAGTGGGGGAAATAAAAGAGACAATTATCATAATCACACACACCCCTCACAATCTGCTGGTCCAGTTTATATTGGGCCCCTCTGCAGCTGCCTTTAACTCTTTCGAAGTCTCGAAGTCTCAAGTCTCTTGACATTACTTCCGTTTTGTTCCCAAGTCCCATACATCTTGACGGCTGCTCAGTTCTTTCCAACGAAAGCCTGTAGCACTGAGAATTACTTATTTTGGGCAGGATTTAAGGTTGCAAAATAGCAAAAATTTGACAATAAATATGTGTCCTGCCAAGTAAGCAGAAGCAAGAGCTGAAAAATCAGTAAATTTTAGATTCTGCCAATCTGTCTTGACTTTGCTCCTCCAACCAGTCAGGCAGTTTTTTGAAATATATTAGCTACCCCAGCTATACTGCCCATACTTTCAAATTAGAGCAACGTTTAGTTTTTTTGGATGGGACGGAATAGTTAACCTGTAGGAATTTCTGAGAGCATCTTCACACTTGCTTCTAAGAAAGAGCCCAGCCTGGAAAATTTTAGTTCTAAAGGTAAATATTTTGAAAAGTTATGACTCACACAAGTTGCTCAGCAATATTACCCACTTCCAATTTTTTTTTGTGGGTGTTAGTATGTTTTAGGGATAAATACTGTGTGTTTTCACAAAGCAACACAGTATTTGTTTTGAATAATATGGTTATCGATTGTTCTCGTTCTTACCTTTGTTGCTGTGCTGTGTGGGCTGTTAAGGAGCAGGCAAGCTGTTCTGTGGATTATTACTACAAACCACCCCCATGCAGCAGTTTTGTCTTCATGATGGTCACCGGGCTGGGTTATTTTATGCAATAGCAAAACAAGCAATAGTTGAAAAGCGTTATTACTTTGCACTGATGCAACGTCAATTTGGAGATTTCAGGGCTCTTGGAATTTAATTAAGGCTTTGTAATTTGTCTGCAAGGCAATTACTTTTACCAGGCAAGACCAAGCCTCAGAGCAGTTTTTAGCCATGGAAATAATAGCTGTGGTTTATGGAAACACAGTTCCATGCCCAAAGGTGCTGATGCACTAATAATGGGAACAGAAAAGAAACTGAAGCATGCATTTATTTCCAAGATGACCAGCCGGGCAGCCTTTGAGCAGCTTTTGATTTCCCGCTTCAAGGGAAACATGCCAGCTGAGCAATGGAGACTGGGGTGTTTAATTTTGGCCTGGGTTGTGTAGGAAATCAGCAGAGATTATGCAGAGATTGAGCACTGGAAGTAATAAGAATAGATACACACTCCAGTGTAGCTCTGTAAGAATACTTTACTAAAAGGATAAAATATAGGGTTACTTTGGAAGAAAATAATAAATTGGTAGGTAGGTTACATCTTGATAGAAGAAAGAGAGAGAGATGAACTGAGCAACAACAACTAAAGACTGGACTGAAAGCAACAGAAGACTGAACAAAGAGCAATAAAACTTCAGTATATAGCATCACTTAATTGCCCCCCTCCAATAAACAAGTTGCCCAATAGAAAATCCTAATTCTACTTCATTATGCTTAGAGACTCCCCTTCTATCACCGGAATCCTTGCTGGAAGCCCTAGTGGTTACATGCAAAGTAAGTTTACTAATTAAATAAGTAACACAAATAGTTTAACTCTTTCATGACTGAAATGGAAACACTTGCTAATTCCCAGCAGGTTGAGCCCAGGGAAGTGGTACATGTTTGTTTTGCTTCTTCATTAGGTAGGCATCCGTCTGGAAGATCAACCCCAAAAGGCCTTTGCAATGATACAGAGCCCTCTTAGGGGAATTTGTATTCCATTGTAATGAACATGTCTGTTATTTGTAGGAAGGAGGACATGACCCACGGATTCTTCAGATGGAAGACCGAGAGCCAAACTACAAGTGATGAATGACACAGGTTGGACCCTTGTCAGCTTCCCTCAAGTTTTGATGGGAAATGTAGGCAGCTTGGCGCAATGTTGGACAAGTGACCGTTGAAAAGTCCATTGGACAGCAGTCGGAGAGCCAAGAGGCAAGACCAGGACGCCTACATTTCCCATCAAAACTTGAGGGAAGCTGACAAGTGTCCAACCTGTGTCATTTGTCTCTTGTAGCTTGGCCCCCAGTCTTTCCCCAACCAAGCTGCTGAAACTGGGTCATTATGTTACCTGCAGTGGTGCGGGGAGTGCTTTGGCTGGATTTAATCCAGCAACTCAGGGTGAAGAAATTGGCCACTGTTGATTCATTCACACAACCAAAAAGCTGAACTAACATACCACATATGATACAAGTTCCTGGCTCTCCAGATTGTTTATTGGCTCATGTATAAGCCAAAGGCTTTACGCAATCATCAAGGAACATGAATTCAAAGGTATGGAGAGAAGTCTGTGGGGAAATGGGCTATAGCCCAGTGAAGCACCAACCATGCATGCAGAAGGCCACGTACTCAACCCCCAACATATCAGGAAAGGTAGCAGGTGCTGGGAAAGTCCGTTCTTTGCCTGAGGTCCTGGAGAAGCAACGCTGGGGTTATTTCCACACCGGGATGACTCCCTGTTGTGTATTTATTGCTGCTGCTGTGAGTTCAAAGGCATTTATAGCACTAACAGATCATCCATGCATGGTTGTCATTCCTTCCTTCCCCTCCTGCAGCCTTTTTGCCTGTTTTTTTAAAAAAAATTTGCTACAGGTATATCACTATATCAATTTGCATACTGCCAATGGGGGAGAATGGCAGAAAGCCCACCAGTGTGGGGAAAGGGTGGGGCAATTGGAGGGGAAATTATGCTGGATGTGGATGGAGAGGTGGAAATCTCTCCACTCTGTGAGCAAACCTATGAGGAGTTGGGGTATGCAGGGCTTTTTTCTGGGAAAAGAGGTGGTGGAACTCAGTGGGTTGCCCTCAGAGAAAATGGTCACATGGCTGGTGGCCCTGCCCCCTGATCTCCAGACAGGGGGGAGTTTAGTTTGCCCTCCATGCCGCTGAGTGGCGCGGAGGGCAATCTAAACTCCCCTCTGTCTGGAGATGAGGGGGTGGGGCCACCAGCCATGTGACCATTTTCAAGAGGTTCCGGAACTCCGTTCCACCATGTTCCTGCTGAAAAAAAGCCCTGGGGGTATGTGAGAGCCACTAGGGATACCACGGAGAAGACTTTTGTGTGGAGCCTTCATTGCACAGTGGCAATAAAGGCACAACAGGGAATTGACCTCCATAGGGAACAGAGCTGAATGGCTCAATGAACTGATTCAACAAATAGCACCTTCATATGTTCAAAATATCATAGCACTCAATCAGAACCAGGGTTCACAGTTCATTTTCTGTCACGGTGTTTGTCTTCTTTCGAAAGAGACAACGAAAGTCTTACCCTGCACAAAGGAGGAAGATTATCACCACTGGTGCAGCAATAATGATAATCATACAAGTTGGGGACACTCCTCAAGAAAGTAAGATAAAAAGGTTTCTTACTGAAGCCTCCCTCAGGTTAGAAAAACCTGAATGAGCAACCCCAAAGGCTTGCTGTGAGGAAAGACGGGTACGTTTAGGGAGGCGGCAAAAATAATGTTAGGTTCACCTGGAACAGCACCAGATCTACATGTGACCATCAAGATTTAAGCTGATAAAGCCTGTGTGGGTTTTGCACGCCCAGCATTTTAAAAAAATTAATGTGGGATGATTCAGAGGAAGTCAAGCCTGTTTTGCAAATATGTCTGTGATGCAATATACTGTCAAGACGTCACAAGCCGTGAAGAAAATGAGACTTCCTAAGTATTTCATGAGAACCTTATTCCTTTTTCCTCCATGTGAAATGCATGTCCTGTTGTAAGGGCCCATTATCCAAGAGCTGTCCTTGGAAACCTCAGATGATTCAAAGAAAAAATGTGGTAAGGTAAAGGGAAGCTGTGACCACAAAGGAACCAGCTGTCTCCAAAGATACAGCCTGAAGGCATACTCCAGAATGCAAAGATTCAACTTTAGTGACCAACCCCCCCCCCCCAAACTGTTACATCTCCTTTGGGGCACTCCATGGAATGAAGAATTTTGCTACAAGACAAGGGCAAATGTATAAGGCAGTGAAGAACAATTTAGCCCTAGCTGGTTTTTGGCTGAAGAGCTGGAAAATCATGTCTGAAGGGAGCTCTGACTCTCGAAAACTTACACCCCGAAAATCTTGTCAGTCTCTAAAGTGCCACTGGGCTGAAATCCTGCTGTTCTACTGCAGACCAACACGGCTACCCGCCTAAGAAACATCATGCAGCCCAGGGTTTATCCTTCTGGCAGGGGGGGTGGACCCAGCAGTTACCTTTTCCTCCCTCCCCTCGTGCTCTTTGCGCACACACTTTGTGATCAACTTGGTCATTGCAAGCCCTTTTTGATCCTAATTTGACACACTATAGAAGTGATCAGGGCTTTTTTTCAGCTGGAATGCGGTGGAACGGAGTTCCGGAACCTCTTGAAAATGGTCACATGGCTGGTGGCCCCGCCCCCTGATCGCCAGACAGAGGGGAGTTCAGATTGCCCTCCGCACCATGGCACAGAGGGCAATCTCAACTCCCCCCTGTCTGGAGATCAGGGGGCGGGGCCACCAGCCATGTGACCATTTTCTCCAAGGGCAACCCACTGAGTTCCACCACCTCTTTCCCCAGAAAAAAAGCTCTGGAAATGATGGTCCCAAACTCTTCAACGTTGTCATTGGAGTGTTGTTGAACGGCTCGGAGCAGGTCATAATCCTTCAGCAGAAACTTCTCCACAGAATTATGAGGTCCTTCCAGTGTGAGAAATAAGTCCAGAAGGAAAAAAAAGGTCGTGTCCACACAGGGGAAAAAATGACTGCTAAAAGTCTACCCATTAAAATATGGGATAATTGCCAAACTTCCAAAATTAGTGGAAATAGCTGAATTAAGAGAAGCAATTTTTAAAGTTATTTGGAAACACTTTGTTAAATTCTAGAAGGGTGTGTGGATAGATAGAAACAATTATAATTGCCTCACTTTGATTTGAATTTGGGTTCAAAATAAAAATGAATAAACATGTTATTTTCAAATTGTGTTCTGTGTAGTAGACGTTATGGGATTCTTCTGTGTAGAATGAAAACGACTGATATATTGTACCTGTGTTATATATTCGTTTTGCTTGTTGTAATTGTAACAATATTGGCCTTTTGCATTTATCTTTTCGGTTATTAAAAACATTACTTTTGAAATACACTTTTCCCAGTTCTTCTCTTGGTCTAATCAGTTATTTCCCCTTGTCTAGGTCTTCTCCGATACTATTCAGGGTGTGCAGCGCAAAGAACAACAATAATACATGCAGGACACATAAAGTACATGAACTTTCAGTGGATATTTTTTTAAAAAATGGGTTTGTGCCTATTATGAACATCAGAGTTAATGGAACCGTAAATAAAATAAAAGTACTCATGTTTTCATATCATCAATTGAAGACCTAATAAGGGCAATTGAATACATCCTTCATATTTTGGAGAAGACAGTAAACGATGTTTAAGCCTGTCTACAAGGACTGTCATGGAAGCCCCTATTGGAAATGCCTCCATATTGTCATAGGAAGCAGCTCGTAATGAGAAAGAGAGCACAGTCGCTGTCTTCTATGCCTCCATATTTTGGACTGTAGCTGGGCTTCTATTCGGGGAGGCATGTTGCTTCTCCGCTATCTTAAACCCCACTGGACATTCTCATTGCTGAGCCAGGCTCAAAGCCAGCCGCTGGCCATAAAGCTACTTCTGCTCAATACCAGAGAGCTCCCCTTCGGAGTACTCTCTGCAAATCACATCCTGGAGAACATTAAGATTCCACAACGTGTAAGATTGGTTCTGGTTTTATTTGTTTGCATTAGTGTGCACGGCATTGCAGGAGTCATAGTTTCCAGATTAAACATCATGAAAATAGCACAACCAGTAGGTGCAGTCCTCAGCAGAGGAGTTCTGGTTTTGTTGCTGATTGTTCTTGATCCATGGTCCACTCCCTAGTTTCAGTGCAAGGTAAGCAAGAGGTAGTGGTGAGCTTCCAACCAGTCCCTCTTGTTTTTTTATTTGGACAAATGTTTCTTCCCGGCTGTTTTTCTATAATACTTCAGACAATACAATGGAGCGTGTCCTCCTATTCATCCATTACACTTTACGTTGCCGGAGCCTTTTGCAAAATTTGTGAAAATGTTTACTAATGAACATTTCCAGGGCTTTTTTTCAGCTGGAACGCGGGGGAACGGAGTTCTGGAACCTCTTGAAAATGGTCACATGGCTGGTGGCCCCGCCCCCTGATCTCCAGACAGAGGGGAGGTTAGATTGTCCTTCAAGTGGCGCGGAGGGCAATCTCAACTCCCCTCTGTCTGCAGGGGGCGGGGCCACCAGCCATGTGACCATTTTCTCCGAGGGCAACCCACTGAGTTCCACCTCCTCTTTTCCCAGAAAAAAAGCCCTGAACATTTCCATTTATTTTTCTAATCACATTTGGTAACTTTATTTCAGTGCATGTGCACAGAAGAAGAAGGGAAGAGGAGGTGGGGGGCTCTCCTTCTTTGGAGGTTTTTAAGCAGAGGTTTGATGGCCATTTGACAGCAATGCTGATTCTGTGAACCTAGGCAGATCATGAAAGGAAGAGCAGGAAGGGTTGCATCAGTGCTTAGTTCTTGTGGCCCCTTCTTACATGACCTGGTTAAGGTTGATTGCCATCTTGGGGTCAGGTAGCAATTTCCCCCAGTCTACTTTGGCTAGGGATCCTGTTTTGCCATCTTCTGGGCATGAAGCAATGGTCACTGGGGGTGTTTGGAGGGGTAGTTTTGAATTTCCTGCACTATGCAGGGGGTTGGACTAGATGACCTAGGAGGTCCCTTCCAATCCTATGATTCTATCATTTCTACCTTTATACAGGGTCATCTGGAAGACAGCATGGTAAAGCTCAATCTCGTCAGATTTTGGAAGCT
Organism: Eublepharis macularius; assembly: GCF_028583425.1. NCBI lineage: Eukaryota > Metazoa > Chordata > Lepidosauria > Squamata > Eublepharidae > Eublepharis > Eublepharis macularius. The sequence continues at coordinate 12,246,024 of NC_072799.1, forward strand.
AAGCAGGGTCGGTACTTTGATTGGTGACCACCGAGGAATACTCTGCAGAGGAAGGCACTGGCAAACCACGTCTGCTTTGAACCCCCTTGCTGGATTGCCATGTCAGTTGCAACGTGACACCACATAGGCACACACAATGCTATCTAATTTGCCATCCCATTCAAGCATCTCAAGGGTGGTTTCCGCATGGATGTTTTGCTCCTCCTTGGCTTCCTTTCAGCAGTGTTGCTTTTTGGAGCAGCCACACGATGTCATCTGTACTGCTTATCTGTTTTCATCTTCTTTGCTGCGATCTTTTCCAAACCTGGCTTGGTATAATCTTTTTGGAAAGATCACAGTCAAACACATGACAATTACCACTAGGACAACAAAAAGTAAAAAAACTAAAACTAGAAGTCTTGTGTCCTATGGCTCTGATGCAGACAATGGTTTACTTCTAACATCATGCAAAAACATTGATTAATTCAATTGACTGGTTAGTAAGAGTGTTTGAGTGCAGGCCACTTCACTAACTATGCTTAGCATTCACGAGGTCAGGATCTAAAACTAGGATCTGAAGTTGGTTTATTAACCACAGTCTTGTCTACGGTTTCTTATTATATGAGCAGATCTCCTGGCATAATCTTGTCTTGTTCTCCAGCAACGCCCTTTCAGGCAACAGAGAGAAGGCAAGGAGTGCATCTGTTCTACAGTCATTCTTAATTGTCATTTCCTTCCGTGCAGAACCCTGTAATTTTGGGAGATAAATCTCTAAAAGAGAATTCTCATCACCCTCTCGAAACTACAATTCCCAGGATACTTTTTAGGATGGGCAAGAAAGGGGGCTACGATAGTCAAGCTAAGAGTCCCTCTACACAAGACATCTTACATGGGGACGCTCAAGTGACTTACTTTCTGATTGGTCTTATATTCAAGTGTACTGTGTCTCCCAGCAGTGCACATGTATCCACAATGCGAGAACAAGTGTAAGATCTTTCACTTGAGCGTCCCCGTGTAGGATGTCTTGTGTAGAGAGAGATTCTGATATAAGTGGAGTCACCCACTGTGTTAACTTGAATGGCATCTGATGCATATTATTAGATAGACTTCAGTTTTACCACATTGCTATTTACATTCAATTGTGTGCATAGCAAAGGTAAAGGTAGTCCCCTGTGCAAGCACCGAGTCATTACTGACCCACGGGACGTCACATCACTTGGCAGACTTTTTGTTACAGGGTGGTTTGCCGTTGCCTTCCCCAGTCATCTATGCTTTATCCCCAGAAAACTGGGTACTCATTTTACCAACCTCAGAAGGATGGAAGGCTGAGTCAACCTTCAGCCAGCTATCTGTGAGCGAGCCATCATTACGCATTTGATTTGGAATTGTTGTGAATCGTGTGTGCAAGAATTGTAACTGCTTGGAAGAAGGAGAATCCGATACGGGATGGTCATTTGCTAGCTAACCCGTTGTGGTTACAATTTGAATGTTTTCAGCAGTTGGTGATTGAATTTATTGTATTATGACCTTCTTGGCGTTGTGATTTGCCCTTGCATTAACTGTTGCACATATTTGTATATGAATTTTGCTGTACTTATCGTTCCAAATCGGGCTGAGTTCATAGCCTAAAAAGAACTCTAGGGTAGCCTGTTTTACACCTTTGATGGGGTGGAGAGGTGTTTACTGGGGCTTCCTTAAAGAGTGGTATTGATTGTGACATAGGAATGTTTATTGTACTGATTGTATAACTCACTGTGATAGATTTGTTCCAAATACACTTTTTGATATTTTCCTAGTTAGTCGGCCACGGCTTATGCTTTTTCATTCCTAACACGTGGCTCTCTCGTTGGGGTTTATCGTTTAAGCTATCTGAACCCGGCTTCCGCCAGGATCGAACTCAGGTCGTGAGCAGAGCTTGGGCTGCAGTACTGCAGCTTACAATTCTGCACAACAGGGCATAGTATTTTGACATATATCAAATATATGATGCCACTCTGTACAGGGCCAGAAACTCTGGCACCGGCCCTGTGTCTGTACCAGCATAAGTATGACTCAAAAGGATAGTGCTATATTATGTTCACATTGGTTTCATGTATACTAGACATATTAGTGGTTTCATTATTGCAGTCTTTTGTTCTGATCTTAGACAACAGTTCACTTTGGCAGGGGAGAGGGGGCGGATGAGAGGATTACTGTATAAATTGGCAACTCCTCCTACTGGTATTGTATGATGCCCAAAGCAGAGTGTCTCCCACTTTTATGTGTCACACATGCTAAGGCAGTGAGTACAAAGAAGGAAAGCATAATGAAAGAAATCTTATAGTTCATATGACGGAAAGGCTATATAGGAAAATGACTTTTAAGACTGCGTTCCCCATGTTGATCCATACATTGTATGTGAGGCGAGACTGCTGCAGAAGTGCATGCACCATGATTGGTCAAATCTCCCCTGGAGAACTGAGCTCTGAAATGTCTAAGTTTGCAGTGGAATCCAGTTGTGTGCAGCAGTGATTGGCTGGGGTCTGAGATATTACAAACCAACACACTCCCTTTTCTGGACCTATTTTTCAACTTTAAAAAATCACTATGCTTTCCAAAGGAGGGGTAATTTCTGTTTCATTTAATAAATGTAACTGCAGCGCTTATTTTTTAAAAAGTGGTCAGCTGCATGATGGCTTATATCAGTAATAAGCAGGGCTTTTTTTCAGGAGGAACACAGGGGAATGGAGTTCCGGAACCTCTTGAAAACGGTCACATGGCCGGTGGCCCCGCCCCCTGATCTCCAGACAGAAGGGAGTTGAGATAGCCCTGAGAGGCTTGGAGGGCAATCTCAACTCCCTTCAGTCTGGAGATCAAGGGGCGGGGCCACCGGCCATGTGACCATTTTCTCTGAGGGCAACCCACTGAGTTCCACCACCTCTTTTCCCAGAAAAAAAGCCCTGGTAATAAGTATGGCTTTCATGCATTGAGGTGATGGTGAGCAACCAAAAATGAAGCAAGTCCAACTGTTGATTAGATAAACTCGGAAGGCACCTTAACAACCTTTGATGGACAATGACCAAAATTGTCCATTTACCCCTTTTTAATCTCTGTTTCTTTTTCTGTCATTCCTTCTTTTGTCATAATTAAGAACAGCATGTTATCATTAAGAACAGAATCCTGCTGTCCGCACTGGGAAAAATCTCCTTGTGGAAGCAGTTACATCTTAGGTGGCTTCCACGTGGGACAGGCTTGAGTAGTTTCTCTGCTGCCAATACAGGACGGTGGCAATGGGGCTTCCACATGGCATTTCTCCCCGCTGTTTTCCTGCCCTAGGCAGCAGCTATCCCCTGAACCACCTGAGTCTTTTCATTTTCTTTTTTTAATTGGCAATTTAATATATTGATATAAAGTAATAATAGCATAGGTGACGGGTTCTCTGAATTCCAATTTTCATTTTTAAAAAGTATTTCTTTGCAGAGATATAAGGGGAAAGGTATACCTCTGCATCAAAATGGGTTAGCTCCCCCCCCTTTAATTAAAGCTGGGGATCTAGGGAATCTGTGACACATATTGTTATGTTATCTACACAGAACAATATTCAATTGCTATTTTTAAAGTCCACCCCCCTGCACTCCCCCCCCCCATGGCTAGGGAGGAAATGGCTGCACAGGGACACGGAAAATAGCTGCCATAAGGGCAGGAAAATCTGAACTTTCCCAGCCACACAGCAGCTATCCAGACTTTACTGCAGTGTTTCCCAAAACCTCGCAGTAAAGCACATTTGAGAAAGAAGAGTAATGTCTGGAAAACCCTGGGAGTGCACAAATGCGCCACTATGCTGTAGGGAAGAAGGAAAAAACCCACTTCCCAACAGCATTGAACCCACGGCAGATAACCTTAAATGGCCTAAATGATCTTCGGTATCCAATCTCATTTCAAAAGGGCGCTTAAGTTTTCTTAATAATAATAATAGTAATAACATTCGATTTATATACTGCCCTTCAGGACAACTTAATGCCCACTCAGAGCGGTTTATGAAGTATGTCATTATTATCCCCACAACAAAACACCCTGTGAGGTGGGTGGGGCTGAGAGAGCTCCAGAGAGCTGTGACTAGCCCAAGGTCACCCAGCTGGCTTCAAGTGGAGGAGTGGGGAATCAAACCCAGCTCTCCAGGGCCGATTCCAGACGGCCCTCCCCACCCCGAAACGTCACACGTCATCGCTCGGAAAAAGCGAAATATTGCGTTTTCTCGCGCGAGTTTTGCGCGACGTCGCTCAAAACTCGCGCGAGAAAACGCTATATTTCACGTTTTCCGCGCGATGATGCACGACGTTTCGGGATGGGGAGGGCCGTCTGGAATCGGCCCAGATTAGAGTCCCACACTCTTAACCACTACACCAAAAGAGGGTAGTGATTTTTATTGATTTTCCCCTCCTCCCACAGCAAATCCATACTATGCAGTTCTTGCAGGAAGGGGTGAGGTGGGGAGGTCTGCTGAAGTATAAATTTTAAAAAGACCAGTAGGAGAAGTAATGCAGATTTAAACTGCAGTCTTCTTCCCACTGTTATTTATAAGTAAAACCTCACTGTATATAGCTGGACACTTGGGCCGATTCCAGACGGCCCTCCCCATCCCGAAACGTCGCGCAAAACTCGCGCGAGAAAACGCGATATTTCGTGTTTTCTGCGCGACGACGCGCAACGTTTTGGGATGGGGAGGGCCGTCTGGAATCGGCCTTGGTGGAAAAACGCACTGTTTTTCTCCCTCTACCTGTAGCAAAAGAAATTCAAAAGATCTAATTCGGTTCTCAGTGACTGTGGCTCAAAATTCTCTTTGTGTCATTTCTTTCCATGTCAATGGGATTTCAGCAATGCAGATGCTGGAACAATCTGCTTTTTGTGCTTTTCTCGTGAATATTTATTTGCCTTCTATGCGAGTTACATTTTCTGAAGGGTGTGTTTCATTCAGTCAAGCTTGTCTAAGCAAGGCTGTGCAAAGACTTTGTCTTATGTAAAAAAGTCCTATTTTCTTTGAAATAATGGCATGGGTTGTCACTTAGAGAAGGTTTTCATCCACTGCAGTTTTTTTATATATCACATTTTAAAAATCGTTATTTTAACTGACAAGGTAATTTCAGTCATCTTGGTACGTAGACAGTTGCTGGTAGAATTTCCTCCTCCTTTCCCTTTAAAAAAAATGATGCTGCAAAGAAATCTGTATTTTCAAAGGGCTTACAGAATGGAACAAGGTAATTTAAATTATAGTAATTACAAGGTTAAATAACAAAGACAGGAAAAAAGTGGCCAGTTGCGTTTCTCTCATATAATCTGATGCCCTGTGTCTTTCTCTCTCAATATGGAGGAATATGAGAGAAAAACCAGCAGAGCTGATTACGTTCTGAAGGAATATTAGTCGTATTTGTCTGCTGAAGTAAAATTAAGCAGGAGTCCAACATAAACTTTTGTCTAAAATGCTTACTTCTGTCAATAAAAATGCAAATTGCAGGCTTGCTTTCTCTTGGGGGCTGTGTAGAAAAGGGTTAATCTATCTACCTCTGTTGGGTTTCACTAATCAGAACTGGTTTTCTCACATTTTAAAGGAAGATATGCATTTTCAAAAGACAGGTATGTTTTCTTTTTAAACCTAATAGAAAACGGGATCTGGTTTCGAATACCAAAAAGAGTGGCAGCTGAAGGATTAAACCGGCTCTCCCTTTCCTGCACAACCCCCAGGCAAAATGAGGCTACAGAAGCCAGCAATTTGCATTTTATAGACAGGACCAAGAGGTGTGATCTTCATCAAGTATAAGCCCTGAGGCTCGATTTAAATGGGACACTAGGGAAGAAAGAATCCTCACCTGCAGGACTTTACACTCACAGATGCCATGAAGTTGCTTTGCACCACTATTAGCCCAGTTTAAATGAGGCACTATGCAAGTGCAAAGTCCTAAAGAAGAGGGTGTATGTCTCAGCCAGTATCACATCTAAATCAGGCCTGAGTAAGCTACTGAGGAGTGTGAAGTTTGATAAGACTAAAAGACTTGTGAATTTTGTTTCTTCTGTGAAGTTTTGAGGTTCCTCATTCAAGCCCCAAGCTCTTGGACAGTAAACACACATATCTACTTCAGTGTGGAAAGCTTCTTTAGCTCAATCTCAGCAAGAAGAGGAGTGAAGACTTGCCCCTGGTGCCTCCACTACTCTGAGAAAGTGGCGGCGCAGTTCATATCCCTGGTGCCTCTGGACCAGGGACATATCCCCAAGGGGGTAACGCTGGCTCTAAAGCGAGAGAACATAGGGGGAATAAGAAGGCACACGTCCCTCGGTGATTTGGGATCCCAGTTTTCCCACACCGGTAGTATCCGGGGCTGCTTCCCTCTGCCCTTTGCTCAAGATTACCTGCACATCCAGTTTTGTTGCTGGATTCCTTGTAAGTTTACTCAGAAGTAAGTCTTACGGAGTTCCATACTAGTGCTACGGCAAAGTATCTAGAAAGCCTGCACACTTCTGTGCTGCAAGAGCTTGATCCCAGAGAGGTTATGGCTCAAGGAGGGGATAGTTTGGACATTGCTAAATTGTACCACAAATTACATTGCCTGAAATGAGTCCTTCGGTGTACCTCATAATAGGACCAGCTGGGCCATTTCAGTCTCTTTGCATTGGCAACGCCGCTCTAATGCTGTCAAGATAGCACACACAATATGTAATAGGCACAATGGTTTGGCTCTAACCTTCTTCCAACCGGAGAAGCCTTCCTTCAACGGAAGCATCTTTTCTGTTAGAGGAAGAACCGCTTAGGCTGGAGGAAGACTCCTTACTTAGCCTGAAGGAAAGCTTCCAGCTTTGCTCCTCGGAGCAGTGGGATAGCAGTACGCTCCACCACACTGTGTATAGGGGAGGTATTTGTCCTCTATGCCCAAGCCATTCCTAGACTTCAGACTGCTAAATCCGGCTACTTCTATTCCCACCAGGGATTTGGGGCCACTGTCTGTCGAATATAGGGATAAATACATTCTTGGCACATATTTAAAAAGGCATCACAGGCCACATACTTCTCAGTCTTATCAGGATGTTCTAATGGATGTAAACAAGCTGTTATAAAAGGAACCGTTGGAATGCAGACGGTTCTGCTGAGTTGTAAGTTCAGAGCAGCATTTTCTTCAGTAATGATTAACTGACGTCTCATGGCGAGAGAGCAAAAGAGCCATTATTTCTTACTCAGGTGCCCAGTGATCTCATCTAAGATGGAGGTCAGGGCAGGAAGGAGAGTGTCCGTGGATCATTGTGACTACTGATTTTATCTGGCAATCTCTGCCAATAATGATTCAGAACTCTAATTATCTTCCTTTCTACCGGTTGTGATGACAGCATCATTGACTACCCAATCCCCTCTGTTCGTTGACAGAATAAGCATACCAGTGTAAGATCCTCTACCATTTATTCCCCTGCTATGATAGCCCAGGGCTGTTTTCACACTACAAACTCCTTCTGTAACGTTGCGAAACATCGCGCAAAACCCATGGAAGATAGCGTCTTCTCGCGAGAGTTTTGCATGATGTCGCACAAAACTCTTGCTATTTCACGCAAAACTCTCGCGAGAAGATGCTATCTTCCGCTTTTTTGCATGATGTTTCACAACATTGCGGAAGCAGGTTAGTAGTGTGAAAACGGTCCAGGTGAGCCTGATCTCTTCAGATCTCAGAGGTTAAGCAAGGTCGGCCTTGGTTAGTAATTGGATGGGAGACCAACAAAGACCAGGGTTGCAGAGGCAGGCAATGGCAAACCACCTCTGATATTCTCTTGCCATGAAAACTCCACTAGGGGTTGTCATCATAAGTCAACTCTGACTCGAGGGCACCACACACACACATGTACAGAATAAGTGCATTCACACAACCCCTTTCCCCTGCCAACAAGTTGGGTCTATTTCCATCATGCTGTGACAGGAGCTAATGGTTGTTGCGATCCAAGAATGCAAATAACTCTTGTCTGTTCAACAACAATCCCATGAACTGCGGCCCTCCAGAAATGAGAATGAACTTCACTGTGTTGACGAAGAGGAGACAGCATATCAGAGGTAGCTATTCTCTCAGCAGTGTAGTCCATGAAGGCTTTAGTGAGACATGGGGAGGCAGGCAAGTTACCTTCCTACACACCTTCCTGGCAATGTCTTGTGGCACCCGAAAGACAAACACGTTGCACTGAAAACTTTAATAAGCTAGAGTTCATGCTTTAAAAGTAGCTTCTGCGTTCACATAAGTGTAATGTTATGCATGTTGGAACAAAAAATTTAAGTACATGCTGAGGGGTTTGGACCGGTGGAGACTTAGAGAAAAAATCTTGGCGTTGTAGTGGATCGTTTGATAAAAAGGGTGCGGCAGTGGTGGAAAAGGCACACTCCATGCTAAGAATTATTAGGAGAGGGACAGAAAATAAAGCTGCCCATATCATAATGCCTATCATATAGATCTATGGTGCAGCTGCATTTGGAATACCGTTTACTGTTCTGGTTTATGATTCTTTGAGAGTCAGTCCATCTAGAGCCCAAATTGCCCCAACTGAAGCATGGGAGCACTCCTGCAGCCAGTGTTGGTGACTTCATTACTGGAAGTCATGTTGTTGCTCCTTCCAGCAATCACCGGTAGCTTGCAACTTCCCACCGGTCACCGATGACCTACAGGCTGGCAGGCAAAGTGCTGGGCGGTTACTCGCCACTGGCGGGTACCTGGAATCCCTAGCTGTGTCCGAATCTCAAAAGTGCCTGCAGGCTCAAGAAGGTTGGGGATCCCTGGTCTATATCAAGGGCTGGAAGGCTGCACCCATCTATTTCTATTAACTAATGGACTAAGCGAGATGTCAGCGATATGTCAGACCACAATGGTGTCCTTATTTTAGTGGATTACCACCACCTAACTGCGTAGAAGGTGTTTACGAGTAGTAAATTTAGAGTACTTTCAGAATAAGGACGCATTTTTGTTGTTAGGATCCAGGGCTGGAAGTTACGTTCAGGGTAAAAAACAAGTCAGTAGAAGAGAAAAGATGGCCCACTGTCATGCCAGAAGGAAGTAAACATCCTCTTCGAGATGCGTACTGGGAAATTGGCCAGGATAAAATCGTAAATTAGGGATGCACAAAGTTCCAGGACCAGTTCCATCTTGAAATCTGCTCCGTTGGCTCTAATTCACTCAGGACATCCATTTGTTCTTTTGGATTTCAGAAGGTTCCATTAATGCCGACACCATTCGAACACTCAAATTGCTCAAAGTCCTACTGCATCATGGATTTTTTAGTCTTCTGGAATTGTAATTAACCATGACTGCACATGCACATTCGGAAAAGATGACGAGAATTTTCTTGAGGCAAAAAGGCTAAAATATTGTGGAACTAAAGTAAAATAAGAATAGTTGGAGCTGGTGGTGAACTTGAAAAATGACAGAGCAATTATTGAATGATTTCAATGAGAACCTTGCTCAAACTGATTTGGTTATGGATTGGGCAAAGATGGAGGATGAAAATGAGCAAACCCCCCGTTTCTAATTGTAATAAAACATGCAAACCCTGCCTGTGAATTCCAAGTTTTTAATAATGTTACTTTTTATCGGCAATGATTGAAATAATCAAAGGAAGAATGAGCATAAGGACATGAAGCTATACAAGCCACTGAAGCTTGCCAGTGGCCACACATTTTCATGCATTTCCCTGATGCCATGTGGTCTAGAAACTTGCATCATCTTTTTTTAAAAAGATAATGTAGGGATCTTCTCGATTCAGCCCCATATACCTGATTCTGTGGCAGTTCTGCAGAAATCTCATTGTCATGACCACAGATAAAGAAGAGAGCCAGCTGTATACGGTTCAGAAATGCATGTAACGGGGAATCTACACGACTGCTACTGAAAACAAAATTTGAGGTTTGATTTAGTGGAGATGAAATGTACTTCTTTGTCAACAACCAAACATCTTCCAGCATTAGTTCGACCGGCATTTCATTGCGTCTGGCTTCTCTCCCCCCACCCCAAACCCCATTAGCAATGCTGCACAGCAAGTGTGAGTCATATTTTAATGGCAATTCATACCAGGCAGGCATGGTAGTTCTCAGAATGAAGTTTGATCTCAGTGCACACTTCTACACGGCTGCTTCTCCTTCTATTGGTCTTCAACAAAAAAGCGGAGGATGCTGGGTAATGTTGACCCATGATAACTTTCTGTGAACACTTCTGGATGGTGAAATAACAATGCCCTTACAAGTGGAGCATCACAGGCCTAAAATGTCCATATCATCTGAAGCATCTCTTCTTATGCTACTTTTGTGATTAGTATGACGCTTTCCCATGCCACTACAGTAATGTTCGAAGCCCTGGACATGTAGGACACGGCCATGCTGCTGTGCTGACTCTTCCCACGGCAACATCATGCCTTCTTAAAGATTGGGGCACCATGGGCGTATGGTGGAGTATCACATCACCTGGGCCTTGTCCTATTGCAGAGCCTCCCACATTAGGCAAGTAACACAAGATCCTAATATTACCACAAATACCCTCCCTTAGACTCCAATATGAATTGTTAGACGTCCCTTGATGGAACAGAAGCCCCTCGCTAATAAATAAATTTCTTAAGGGCCCAAGATGCTAGGCACTGTACAATGTAAAATATGCTGTGCTTGCAGTTATTAAAAAAAAACTCAAAGCATTTCCTCTGCTCTTCTTTTGCACATTATATCCTGTATATAGAACACATATTTTAGGATATGGCACTCCAAAGGATTCCATAGAATGACTAGATATAGCTCCGTAGTGGAACGAGCATACATGCACACACACCTAATTGCCTCTTCCCTCTCCTGCTCTTCTGTGTTTGACCAGTCTCTGTATCAGGCATCTGACGAAGAGAACTTGATTCTCGAAAGCTTATGCTAAAATAAAATTGGTTAGTCTTAAAGGTGCTACTGGACTCTTTTTGATTTTGCTACCCTTTCTTCTGACAGCTTTACATCTCTGTTATCCTCCCCCCCCCTGCCATCCCATTTCTGCTGCCTCCTCCTCCAAGGGCTGCTGCTGAATGGCGTTCGTGCGTGTATGCAACTCTTCTTTGAATAGGGAGCAGGAAGGGAGATGAAGGGTCTGTGCATGTTGCAGCAGATAAACGGTAACCTACATCCAATCCCTGATCCTTCCATCCAGGCTAGAATCGACAAACAAGTCCTTCCTGACAGAACGTGTATGCATGCGTGCGTGCACACCACACAGATAATTTGGGTGGAAGAGAATAATAAGCAGTGTTCACATCAATATAAATCACTGTAACTCGATCTATAAATTGATATAATTTATGTAAGCAACAAAGCAGACATGGCCTAGTTCGCATGTCAAACCAGGAAAAGTTGAAGAACAAAGATAATAACATATCCTTTAATAAACGAACAATTTATCTACAATCTGTAGAACATTCCTATTGTAAAACATGAAAAACAATGTTTTGTTTTTGTCATTAGTCCCAAAGATGCCTTGGTCTTTTATGGGTTACAATAGGAATGTTCTGCAGATTAAATGTATGTTCATTTATTAAAGTACTAGTAACAAAGCCCATTGTGGGGAAAAATACAACGGGCTCTAGAAAAGGGAGGGCGGGCAGGTGGGCATTGCCTCCTTCTCCATGATGGATCTCAGTTGGGTGAAGGCGGGGGGGGGGCAGACATTGCCAGCTGTTCTGCTCCTGGTCCTGGCCAGGTGAAGGGGAGTGGGCATTGTCACCTGCTACGCTACTGATCCCAGCCGGGTGAAAGGGGGGTGGACATTGTCTCCTGCTCCGTTCCTGATCCTGGGTGGGTAAAGGGAGGGGGGCATTACAACCTGCTCCGCTCCTGATCCCGACCATGTGAAGGGGAGGGCAAGCATTGCCACCTGCTCTGCTCTTGATCCCAGCTGGGTGAAGGGGGGGCATTGCCTCCTGCTCTGCGTCTGATTCTGTCTGGGTGAAGGGGGGAGCGGACATTGCTGCCTGCTCTGTGTCTGATCCCGACAGGGTAAAGGGGGACCGGCATTTCCGCCTGCTCCATTCCTGATTCTGGCTGGATGAAGAGGAGTTGAACATTGCCACCTGCTCCATGCCTGATCCCAGCCAGGTGAAGGCGGGGGCACAGGCATTGCCACCTGCTCAGCACTTGATCCCGACCAGGTGAAGGGAGGAGCGGGCATTGCCACCTGCTCCACGTCTGATCCCAGCTGGGTGGAGGCAGGGGGCAGGCATTGCTGCCTGCTCCACACTTGACCCCAGCCTGGGCTTCCTGCTGTGGCACACTCTTGGAGGGACAGGCTGCCTCTTCTGGGCTTCCCTCCACAACAGCGCCCTCTGGAGGCACACCAGGGTAAGAAGTGAGTTGTCTGGAACATGGGCCATCGTCACACGGGCATCTCTTCCGTTAAATTTACAGCATATAGCGTCCTACCTGTTATCGGCACAGTAACGTTTCTTTGGGTCACCTAACGGCTCTTCGCGCCACCAGCTGTCCACACCGAAGCACTCTGTTCTGTTCTCTCTAACCGCGCAGAAGCAGCTCCTCCCCCCCTTTTTTTTATTATTCTGGCGTTTAATTCCGCTATAATGGAATAACAGCATATAAACATTCCGTTAGAGCAAAACATTACGACCCTTTTGTTTTTCCAACTTTGAAATTATATAAATAGCCCTTTACCCGCAGAAAACTCCCTGTCTGAGGTGATCCCCATCGCTGAAGACTCTGCCATGGCGACTGAGTCATTTTTACTTCAGCAGAAAGTTTGCATTGTGTTATGTTGTAATGGCGTTATAAGGACATAATAAAATAAAAAAAAGGGGAGTCGCAGGAAGAAATGGATTCTGGGATTGAAGGGAGGGCATAGGATGTTGCGAGGCGAAATACATCGATGTGAGGCATTCACACTGAGGCGCAAAATATCGCAACTATCAAGCAAAAAACAGCAATGAGGAAATCGCATCAGTGTTGGAATAAGGTGGGTGTTTGCCAGGAAATAGCGCCATTTTAGCGCTAAAAAAAAGCCCGTGTGACGACGGCCATGATTAGCCTTCTATATAGTAGGATATTTATTTTGTTTAGATTGTACTTATATCAAAGAGCAGGGTTGATTTTTATTTATATCCTTGCTCCAAAACTTGCTTGGCTTGGTTTAAGCTGTGTGTTGGTTGCAGTTTTACTCTCCCCATTTTTTGTACATAGCTATATCACATGTCAACATCAGCCCTGAAAATTACACCCATCCATGTCCATTCATAGCAAATAGCAGTTTACTGATTCATCAATTAATTTGTAATTATAAAGGGATATGTGGAGAATCAAATAAGAGGCTATTACATCTGGATTGCATTCTCTATTGTGCAATAATTATGATTGTATGCCACTTCAATAGAATTTGGCAATATATACAGATATTATTTAATTCATTCTAATCTGTTTATGTACTTATGTGCTTAATTGCTTTTGTAATCCATACAATCTCAGTTTTAGAATATGCATTATTTTCTATTCTGTTAGAACTGTCTGTAATTATTGCTCTAGGTTTTAATTCAGCAAATACAGGTTCGTTGTATACAGTGAATATGACTCTGTTCTCTTCAGTGACAGCATATTGTCCTTTGAAATCAATGGATTTATTTATAGGATGGTGTGGCATAACCATCGATAGTGCACATTGGGAAATTCCAAATTCAAATCTCATTCCCGTCACCAGGGCTTTTTTTCTGGGAAAAGAGGTGGTGGCACTCCGTGGGTTGCCCTCGGAGAAAATGGTCACATGGCTGGTGGCCCCGCCCCCTGATCTCCAGACAGAGGGGAGTTGAGATTGCCTTCCGTGCAATCTCAACTCCCCTCTGTCTGGAGATCAGGGGGCGGAGCCACCAGCCATGTGACCATTTTCAAGAGGTTCCGGAACTCCGTTCCCCCGCGTTCCTGTTGAAAAAAAGCCCTGCCCGTCACTATCTTACTGGGTGTCTTAGGATAGCCATGTGTCTAATCTCTCTATCTGTAATATGGGGATAACGGTGATCAAAGTTGTTGTAAAGATTACTGAAAGATAATGGGTTGGATTCTGGCAGCTATTCTGCTCATGGAAGAAAGAGGATCTCCATGAACCAAAGCCACTTGGGATGGGAGAGCTGTATTAAGGAGGCCAAGACTGGAGTGGAAAAGCTGGTGGGATCCAACTCAATGTATGCAAAATGCTTCCTGCAAGCAAATATAAATATGATAACAGTATAGAGCTCTGACCTGGATAGTACAGGCAGGCCCGATCTTGTCAGATCTTGAAAGCTAAATATGGTCAGGCTTGGTTAGTAACTGGATGGGAGATCTCCAAAAAAGACCAGGATTGCAAAGGCAGGCAATGGCAAACCACCACCTCTATTAGTCTCTTATCTTGAAAACCTCAGCAGAGGTCACCATATGTCAACTAGGCCTTGTTGGCACTTTCAACCAGGGCTTTTTTTCAGCAGGAACGCGGTGGAACGGAGTTCCAGAACCTCTTGAAAATGGTCACATGGCTGGTGGCCCCGCCCCCTGATCTCCAGACAGAGGGGAGTTTAGATTGTCCAAAAAGCCCCGCCCCCTGATCTCCAGACAGAGGGGAGTTTAGATTGCCGCTGGAGCGGCGCGGAGGGCAATCTAAACTCCCCTCTGTCTGGAGATCAGGGGGCGGGGCCACCAGCCATGTGACCATTTTCTCCGAGGACAACCCACGGAGTGCCACCACCTCTTTTCACAGAAAAAAAGCCCTGCTTTCAACCACCACCAACATTGTACAATAATTATTTATCTTGATATAATGTCAACATATCTGTGATTATTTATTATAACATGTCATAGGCCTGTATTCCTGGTGTGAGGAAGCAAAACACTTCAGCCTCTATTCCTGAACATCTCAACCTGTTCTTAATACTTTGCCCTCCAAACTGTGACACTGATTCCAAAGCAAAGCGTGCCCAGTTCCGTTGGCAGTCTCAAGGTGTGATGCATAAATGTATACCTGCATTCCTCACATACCCAACCCTGGTTCTGCAAACACTGTTACGTGCAATGGTAGCACACCTACATGATGACACAGAGGCAGGTAGGGTCACAATCTTTTACACTGACACAGAAATTAAGCAGTGAACCTTTTCCTGTCACATAACTTCATGCCAGGAAAAGCTTTGCTTGTAGAAGCTGTTGTGGTTCAGTGGTTGTTAAGGCACAGGTGCAGGCTCAGTTTTTAAAAATGTGGTAACCCAAAAAGCAAGTGAAGCCAGCCAAATAACACACAGCTGCAGATGTGGAAGCACCAGTTCTGGAGGGATAGCAACAAAATTAAGTGATCTTGTGGTAGTTTAAAGATTAATGACATTTTAGTCTAGCCTAAGTTTTTGTGGACTAAAGCACACTTCTTTACTATGCCATAACATGATCTGTTCATTGCATCTGAAGAAGTGGGCTCCAGTCCCCAAACGCTTGCTGTGAAATAAAATACTGCTAGCCTTTAAATTGCCATGAGATAGTGGTTTATTTTTACAGGATTAGAATAGTGCAGCACATTTGAAAAACTCTGCCATGAAGGACATAAGAAAGGTGACGCTGACCGCCCACCCTCTCAACTTTGTTCTTTTTGAGCTCATCCTGTACTATTTACTCTGCCTATACAGATGCAATATCAGAAAATAAGAGAATCGATTTAGTTGCAGAGGTTAGGGCAGGGGTCCTCAACCTTTTTGAGCTTGTGGATACCACTGGAATTTTCAGAGGGGGTACTGAGTACCATCTAGGGTTGCCAGCCTCCAGGTGGTGGCTGGAGATCTCCTGGAATGACAACTCATATCCAGACGACAGAACTCAGTTCCCCTGGAGAAATGGCTGCCTTGCAAGACTCTATGGTATTATACCCAGCTGAGGGCCCTCCCCTCCCCAAACCCGACCCTCTCCAGACTCCAACCCCCAAATCTCCAGGAATTTCCCAACCTGGAGCTGGCAACCCTAGTGCCATCCCAAAATGGCTGCCACAGGAATTGGAACCTCCTCACGTTGCCAATACCTCCTTCCTCGTGTTGCCAAAAGAATCACAGAAGGGGAATAAAAATAAATAAAAGATAACCTGAAGGGAGAGGGAGGAAGAAAGAGAAGAAGGAGTAAAAAGGAGAGCCTGAAGGGGAAATGGAACCACGAACTGACTAAGGAAAGCCCAGGCGCTTACTGAACCTCCTGTGACTGTATCTGCTATTGCAGATGTGGAAAACTCTTTCCTTTGAATTAGGGGAGCCAACAACAAGCCCTGCCTGGCAATAGTCGTACCCACATTCTAGAAAGTTCAGTGAGTGCCACATTGGGGAACTCTAAGTTAGATTGTTAGACTAAGGTCGAATCCACATTACTCATTCTAAGTCGCATGTTCCCCGCATTCCCCACGCAATCCTGAGTGCCGGTCACATTACCTCATTAAACAGACGCATTTCATTCGCATTTCTCCCGAATATGTGGTCACAGGTTTTCAACGGGAGTTTCACGGTGGCCGTGAACGGGCCAATGTGCAATTTACGCAGTTTTTTAAAAAACCACCCCCCTTCCTGTCTCTCCGGCCGTTCCGAGAGTTCCTATTGGCTGATTCAACTTGCAAGTGCTCCGTAGTCTGCAAAAGACTGTTTTTGACTTCATAGCATTGGATTTATTGATTATGCTGTTTCTGAATCAAATCTGGTAGTTTGAAAAATCATTTTGGGGTGAATCCATCCTCAGAACGGACTCGCGAAACTTCCTTTTTAACTGTTTTTTATGTTTTTTATTTTATATTACTGTAATATCGAAATTATGAAACTTCAGTAAAATTCAGGCACTGAACTGTCCTGCATAGGAAATGCCCACAAAAGCTTCCCACATGCTTCCAAATTTCCAAAAAAGAAACGGGAGAGAGCCATCAGTGCTGTCAGTGGGGGAAAGAGAGGCATCGTTATCTTCAATGATGTTTCTTTATAAGGCAGGATCGAAATAACGGAAAAGTGCACTCAAAAAAATAAAAAAAAATGGGTGGAGAAAAAAAGGTCCCGCCCAAAAAAGCGGTTTTCGAGCGGCCGTGTGACCGGAGGGACGCGCGAGAAAGACGGATTGGAAGCAGGAATGTGAACGAAGAGGAAAAAATCGTGGATTGGAGGCAAATGGAAGATATCCAATAAACATGCGGGTAATGGGTGAATGTGGATTCGACCTAAGACCTGGGAGATCCAGGTTCCTATCCATACTCTGCCATGAAAGTTGGTAATCTTGGACCAGTCACACACTCTTAGCCTAATCTACCTCACAAGGTTGTTGTGATGATAAAATGGAGAAGAGAACAATGCCAGTTGCTTTGAGTCCCCCTTTTGGGAGAAAGACAGGGTATAAATGAAGTAAAATAAATTAAACAAATAAATCAAAGACAAGGTGACAAGGACACACTCATTGGGCCTAATCACAGGTTAGATTGTCCATCTGCCTTCTCTAGATCTGCCTCATGTCTTGTTACGAATTCTGTGCTCAGTCAGGAATCGATGGCAAAGTGCATGGAGATGAAATCCAGACTGGGGCACGCAGAGAACAGGGGCTTGAGTCTTACAGTTTTTCTAACCAGAAATGGCTGTAGGGAGCTGCTGTTTGCCCCACTGGGGACACTTAAAATTCCCCATGTAATTTTCCTCTGTGGGGCAAAAAGCAGCTCTGGGGTCAGTTCAGGTCAGAAAAATGACATGATGCACAGTGCAGTCCCAAATCAGAAGTGGGCCCCTTTGCACCTGAGATGCACAGAACTCGCAGAGCACGTCTAATGAATAGGACCCAAGCCACTCAAGGGAGGGAGCTAGGATCAGGTAACATGTGATGAGTACAGGTCTTAGAACGATGAACTCTTTATTCCAATTATTCTTCCAGTTCCTCGGGGGCTGATTTACAATTCTTGGAAGGCATTCAGAACTTGGGTGGGGGGAAATTTGCGTGGGGGTGGTGACAATCAAGATTTTAGGAAACTCCTTCTCTGCACTTGCATTGGGTTATGACATACGGGGGAGGAGAGTTGTGTTACACTGTGCACTGTACCCTGAGAATGAAATCCTGGCTCATTGACTTCTCTGAAAAAGAAAAGGCGGGGGAGGGAAGCCCCCACAGACTCAACCCAAACAAGGCTAAGGAAAATACAGGGGTCAACTTCAAACTAAAATAAAAAATATTCCAAATAAGTATTTATTATGAGTGTGCACAAGGTTGTAGTTAAAAACACAGGGCCTAAATTACAGGCTACATGCATACGTGAAAAGTGACTAAAGCATTGTCCATATACAGATGATGCTGCAGTTCAATGACCAACACAAAGACAGACCATACGCGTTCGGCCCCTCAGGCCTTCCCCAGTGGTCAATTGTACAATATTTATGTTAAACAAACACACCCACACATTTAGAAATCAATATAAAAATCCTCCCAATGCATTTTTATATGGCTACTTCACTGTAATTGCAGATTGATGAAACACACCCAAAGACATTGGAAACCAAGCCTCAGAAGACCATATCAAGTGAAGATCATTGTGTGAGTGCAGTCTACAGTCTGCTGCAACAATCTGAATTATGCCACACAATAAAAGAGACAAGAGCATCGGGAGCATTTTAATATTGGTTTCTAAATATGTGGGTGTGTTTAACATATTGTACAATTGATCACTGAGGAAGGCCAGAGGGCCAAAATGCATCTGGTCTGTCTTTGTGTCGGTCATTGGACTGCAGCATCATCTGTATAAGGAGAATGCTTTAGTCGCTTTTAACGTATGCATGTAGCCTGTAATTTAGGCCCTATGTTTTTACTTGTCATTGACTTCTCCCACAGAGCCTGAAAAATGTAATTCACAGCAACAGGAATCAAACTTTACATTAGAGAGTTGCATGATTGCCATCTGGAGCAAGAGTTTAATTGAATATATGCCTGAGATTTGGGTATCCCATGTATATATCATAAATATATATGTAATGTTGCATGTCTAAAGTGCTGTTTCATATCCTTGTTTTCTTACTTGTGGCCTGGGGAGTATTTGATGGTTACATTTCATTTTTATTTACTTATTTTATACTCCACCTTTCTCCCCAAAGGGAACCCAAAGCGGCACACATTATTTTCCTTTCCTCCATTTGATCCTCACAACAACCTTGTGAGGTAGGTTAGGCTGAGTATGACTAGCGCAAGGTCACTCAGCAAGCTTCCATGGCAGAGCAGGGATTCAAACCTGAGTTTCCAAGATCGAAGTCCAACACTCTAACAGCTACACCACTCAGGCTCTCATATTGTGTACTTGGTGGGCAATACTGAATTAATAAAGTAGTTTGAAGCTACAAACACTATTCTTGCGATCCTATGTGCACTTACCTTTCAGTAAGCCCCATTGAACTCAGTCGTACACTTAGGATCCTGGCGCTATACTCTCTGGAATTTTCCCATATAACATAAAACAAATGTAATTTTTGCTTGTAAAATAACAAAAATCATAGGGACCTTGACATATAGAGGCCTGAAATCCCTTGTCTTAAATTATTTGGAGTTTTAAATCTCAGTCCCCCTCTCCCTTCTAAACTTATTCTGCAGTCTGTGGTTTCCCAACACAGCACTAATCATCTGTTCACTAGTGATCATGCAGGGATCACTACAAGTGCCCACAGTTATGTGCACCCATGCAAGGATCCATGGACTGGGATGATATTCCCACAGCCACACTAGAAGGAGAAGAATGTCTCCTCGTGCATGTACACACACATGACTGTGTCTTATACTCAGACTATTGGTGTATTATCTATTGAATGGTAGCAACTCTGCAAAGCCCCAGACAAAAGTCACTTATTACCAGATCTGTTTAACTGAGATACTGGAGGCTGAACTTGGAACTTTCTACCTGCAAAACAGATGCTCTATTGCTAAACTGCAGCCCCTCTCCAGAGTAGGACCGAGATCTCAGGGTGAGAGAGGACAGAACCAAATGGGAGTGGGCAGGAAGTTGAATAGGCCATTGTTTTTTAATCTGCTCCACCCCACACTTCAAGGCCCCACCCTAGGGTTGCCAGCTTCCAGGTAGTGGCTGGAGATCTCCTGGAATTACAACTGGTCTCCAGGCCACAGAGATCAGTTCACCTGGAGAAAATGGCTACTTTGGGGAGTGGACTCTATGGAATTATGCCATGCCAAGGTCCTTTCCCTCCCCAAACCCCACTTTCTCCAGGTTTCACCCCCCAGATCTCCAGGAATTTCCCAACTTGGAGCTGGCAACCCTACCCCACCCTGACCCTGATGACACTTGATCCCCCATATACTAAGCAGGCTCCACCTCTTGCCCTCTAAAACACTACTGTTCTGTCTGATGGAGCTTTGACTTTTGAAAGCTCATATCCTGGAAGTCTAGTTGGTCTCTAAGGTGCTACTGGACCCAAATCCTGCTCTTCTACTACAGACCAACCCAGCTACCCACCTGAAACCCTTCTTCCTTGTGATTCAGGGAGCCCCATCACCAGCTTCTCAAATCATATTATTTCGATGATGGAAAAACTACCAGGAGTCTGGTGGCATTTTATTAGGCTTGTCACCCGCTTCTTATTTCATGGAATGGTTGCTGATTTAGGATTAAAATGTCATGTTCCTTTGCACATGACTGCAAAGGGCAATTTTAATACTTTAATACCCCATATAATAATCAACTGCTGCTAATGTTCCGACACGCTTAATGCATCCTTTTCATAGTCTCACAAGGGGTAACTTATTTTAGAGTTCTTCAGTGCAGCGGAGGGCAACTCCACACCTTAAAAAGACTGACTGCGGCACAGACTTTTGTGGACTAGAGCCCACTTCATCAGATGCATGTGGTGTTATCCTCAGTTGCAGGGCTTTTTTTCTGGGAAGAGAGGTGGTGGAACTCAGTGGGTTGCCCTTGGAGAAATGGACACATGGCTGGTGGCCCCGCCCCCTGATCTCCAGACAGAGGGGAGTTGAGATTGCCCTCCAGGGCATTCTAAACTCCCCTCTGACTGGAGATCAGGGGGCGGGGCCACCAGCCATGTGACCATTTTTAAGAGGTTCCGGAACTCCGTTCCACTGCGTTCCCGCTGAAAAAAAGCCCTGCTCAGTTGGCAAATGTACACACACACACAAGTATAGAGGAAAAAATGTACTCAGTGGGGTACTGTGGCATTCCTATGCCAACCTCAATAGTCTGATGAAGACAGGACAGTGGCTGCTCTCTGGCCAAGCTGCCGCTTAGGGCAGTTCAGCGATAAGGATGTTGTCACACCATAGTGGTGGTGGAAAGTGTCCTCAAGTCAGAGCTGACTCATGGCAGCCCCTGCTGCGGTTTTCAAGGCAAGAGACTAAGAGAGGTGGTTTGCCAGTGGCCTCTTTGGAGGCCTCCTGTTCATTTTCTAACCAAGGCTGACCTTGTTTAGCTTCTGAGATCGGAAAAGATTGGGCTTGCTGCACAACAGAAGCAAAAAAATAACGTGAACCCACTCTGGGGACAGACAGGTAGCAGCCAATCACACACATCTAGTGCAACACAATGGTTATAAGGCTGGACTAGAATCTAGGAGATAAGGGTTCCAGTTTCCATTCTACTGTAAAACTTGCTGGGTGCTGAGGTGGTGGAACTCAGTGGGTTGCCAGCACAGGGGGGCAACTCCTGGCAGGAGGTGGTGCCCCCGGTACCACATGCACATGCACAAGGTGTGCGCACATTCCTGGGACCACGCAATGAGGACACTTTGGGTCAGCTGGAACAAGGGGAGAGTTTTTAAAAGTTTAAATCCTCCTCAGCAAAAATGTTCACACGACTGGTGCCCCCCCCCCCCCCGCCTCTAATCTAAACTCCCCTGTCTGGAGACGGGCCACCAGTTATGTGACCATTTTAAAGAGGTGCCGGAACTCCGTTCTGTTGCCTTCCTGCTGAAAAAGAGCCCTGACCATTATTATTAGTATTATTATAAACTTCCTTCCCCCCCCCCCAAAAACAGAAACGAGCAGGAGCTATTTTACGCAGCTTTTTGGAGGGAGAGGATTTCTCTGTTCCTGCACCTTGGCGTTTATTTTCAGGGAGGAAAAAGTTCTCCTCCCCGACAGGCCCCCGAGAGCCCCTGCCCTGCAGCCGGGCCCCCTTCTCCCGTCCCCGCGCCCCTCAGGCCCGCGCAGGATGCGGCCCCCAGAGCCGCCTCCTCTCCATGACGCGCCGTGCCTCCTTTGCGCGCCGGAGGAGGCGGAGCAGGAGGCGGAGCAGCCGCGGCCAGCCGGGGGAGGAGGCTCGGTGGCCCGCTGCCGGTCCTTCTTTCCCTCCCCTGCTCCCCCCGGGAAGCGGCTGGTTTTCTGCTTCACTCTCTGGGCCTCGTTTGTTTGGTTTTCCGCCCCCCCCCCTTCCTCCCCTCCGATTTTGCTTTTACTTTCTTTCAACCGCCAAGCCAGCACGACGCTTTCCTCTGCCCTGGGGGCAGCAGCAGCAGCAACACTCACAACGCCCGGGCCAGGTTGCCTCGGAACAAGCAGAGAGACCTTTCCCGCCTCCCTCCCTCCTACCTCGTCCCCCCCCCTCCTCCGAAAGCAACGAAGCGCCCCCCGGTCCTCAGCCATGGAGACATGAACGCCTCTTCTCCCCTCTCGACCATGGAGCAGGCAGGAAACTAACACAAAGAGCAACGCAGCCAAAGACAGCATCTCTTTCGCCGCCGGAGCCGCACGATCATGGGGGTTTGATGGAGCGGATGCTGGCCAAGTCCAACGGGGAATTTTGCAGCTTTGCAGGGGAGGTGAGGAAAAAAAATTGCGTATGCGTTGGTGTGATTCGAGGCTTCCCCTTGGGGGACTCCCTTTGCAACTTGGTTTCTCGTGCAGCAAGACGGGCCGTGTCCATTTTGCTTTTGTTTCTGCTGTAGCGTCGGATCGGGGAGATGCCGTCGCTTGTTCCTTTCTCTCTTTCCCCCCCTTCTCTGCCGCCGATCGGATGGCGGATCTCTTGGTTGACCTAAATGGTTATCTGCAGCCATCCGTTCTTAACGCATTTCCTTTGCAAACACGCTCGGAGAGAGCAATGCAGAGCGGGTCTACTCAGAATCCTGCTCGGGTTTATTCAGTGGGAATTGCACCCAGAAAAGTAAGATCCGGGTCCAGTAGCGCTTTAGAGACCAACGAGATTTCCAGGGGAAATCCGGGGGATGAGATTTCAAGAGTCAAAAGCTCCCTTTGTCAGAAAAAAGTGTTTTTTCCTTCTTTCCTCTCAGGAAACTGTTCTTAGGATTGCATTGACAGTGGCGTTTGGAAGAGCAGTAGATTTATGTTGGCCTTGCATACAGCTCTCCTTCTTGCATAAATTCATACTCACCCCTTAGATATATACAGGCAAATGGAGCTTTCAAACTAATGTGCATTTAATATTCCAAAGCAGGCCACCGCCAGTTGAAGTGAGTCAAGGTTGCCAACATCCAGGTGGAGCCGGGAGTTCTCCCAGAATTACAGCTTATCTCTAGATAGCAGAAACTGGTTCCCCTGGAGAATATGGCAGTTTCAGAGAGCAGACTCTCTGGTATATCCTTAGGTTCTAGGTGATTTCTCCCCTGCACAAGCACTGCCCAAAATCTCCAAGAATTTTCTAGGTGAGTTCAAATGTGGATTCTCTGGTTTAAACGGTGACAGCAGTTCCTTTTACCATGAATTGAAAAAACTGTGCCTTGCCCCAAAAGGCATTCCTTTTTTTTTTTTGCAAGGATGTACAGTTTTGCAGCACGCTTTAAAATAATGTGTATTGTACATGCCTGAAAACAGAGGTGGTGCTAAACCGTAGCCTCTGTTTGTTGTTGTTTACATAATGCATGTGGGCGCCTCCGAGAGACATGCTGTGGTGTGCAGGCAAGCTCTTTGGGGCGCTGCACTCTCTGTGTGAGCGACGTGCATGTATTTTTTGTGGGGGTTGTGTATGCAATATGACACTGGATGTTTATATGCATCATGTCGTATGACATTCATACATGTAAAGAAACAGAGTTGGGGGACAGCGGAGGCTGCAGTCACGTCCGAGTAAATCCTACGGGACTTGCTTCTGAATATACACGTATCAGATCAGGTGCCTGTGTCATTTGCGCATGGATCTCCTTTCTGGGAAATGATTCTCTCAATCAAGTTCTGTTGAGTTCTCTGTTAACGGAAGATAACTCAGTGGTGATCATGAAAATACTAAAATATTCCTTCTGCAGAGAGCTGTTTGTGAAAGGCCTTGCCCTTTCCTTTGTGTCCCTTTTGAAAGCTCCCACACATTAGCTGTGACATTCCTCAAATAAAGTAAACTGACTGTTTTGGAAAAGCCTTTCCCCATCAAAACCCGAGGAGGGGATTGTGTTTCGGGCTTCTGTCTTAGTTTAGCGCTTGTTTACATCCAGCAGCGCACAGCTCCGTGCTGCCGGTTACGTCATCGTGGCCGTCCGAAGCCTTGCAGGATGTCTCTGGCTGCATTTGAAATGCTGGTTGGTTCCTGTTGAACGTAACTGCAGCAGTTGCCCCATAATTAGTGGGTTGTGGTAATTACTGACTACCCCCCCCCCTTGCATCTTCCACCCAGATCTTTCTGCATAACTAGATTGCATCCCTCTGGAGAGAGGAAGGAGACCCTGGTAGTTTTAAAGGTCTTATTTATTTACTTCATTTATACCCCACCTTTCTCTCCAGTGGGGAGGCAGCTGTGTTTGCATCATTCTCCTGTGCCCTGCACACACACAGAAAAGGGACCCACATACTGTTGTAACATTGCAGCAAACAATCCAGGATGTTGAACTGGTGCAGCAATTCAGGATAGCAAGGTTGCATAAAGCTTTGCAGAAATCAGATGCGGGCAGGCGGGTGTGTGGCAGGGGCTGGATGGGGAAGTAGCCACTCAGCACCTGTCTTGCCTTGCCAAGAGAACCAGGGATCCCCTTTCACTGGTATAGTGTTCCAGCCACATAATGCCAGCCAGTATTAACTAAAAGGGGGGGATCTCCAAAGTCATCTCAGTGTCCAAAACAGATCACCAGATTCCAGTGGATGATTTATATGTTACTGACACAGCAAGACTAGCAAGTGTGATGCTTTCCGGGGGTGGGGGGAGACTTCTGCCCTGAAGAATTTACTTTCTGTTACGGAGAAATTCTGCACCAACTTCTTGAACAGGATGCAGCCTGAATTCTCTGCAGTGGATAGAACGCTATAAACATCCTCTGTCCTGTCTGGT
This sequence comes from Eublepharis macularius, assembly GCF_028583425.1. Taxonomy (NCBI): domain Eukaryota; kingdom Metazoa; phylum Chordata; class Lepidosauria; order Squamata; family Eublepharidae; genus Eublepharis; species Eublepharis macularius. The sequence goes on from NC_072799.1 coordinate 12,271,235, forward strand.
GTCTTTCGTCCCCTTCTGTCAGACCTCCTCTGTGTCCCATCACCACTGGAGGTGAAACAGATGGGTATGCAGGGCAGGTCCTTTTCAGCAGTTGTATCCAGCCCTTCGGTACTCGCTGCCCCCCAACCCCTGCCCTACAAGCCCTTGTTGTACCTTTTGATATTGCCTTACTTTGCCCCTTCTGTTTCCAAAAGCATGGGGGAATAAGTAAATTGCACATTTCGGTGCTGCTGTTTTAAAAATCTCCCATGGGCTTGATTATGGAAGCCTTTCTGTTGTTTTCACTGCTGCTTGATTTTAAAATTTTGATCTCTTGAATCAGCCAGTCAGACCATCAGTTTAGTAGGCTTCATTATTCTCTACTCTGACTGGCAGCTGCTATCCAGAATCTTGAGTCTTCCGCATCACTGCCTGCCTGATACTTTAACTGGAGAGACCAAGGATTGAACCTGGCGCTCATGGACACCTCCCCCCATGCATGTGCTGTGCCAAGGCCCCTCCCTCAAGCTGCATTTTTGTTGTTTTTTGCTAATTGTATGCTTTGAATGCTCTATAGTAGGAAGGTGTGTGTGTGTTATGTGCCGTCAAGTCGCCTCCGACCTATGGCAACCCTGTGAATGAAAGACCTCCAAAATGTCCCATCAGTAACAGACTTGCTCAGATCTTGCAAACTGGAGGACGTGGCTTCTTTTATCGAGTCAAGCCATCTCGTTTTAGGTCTTCCTCTTTTCCTACTGCCTTCCACTTTTCCTAGCATGATTGAATTTTCCAGAGAATCTGGTCTTCTCATGATGAGACCATCGTATGATAGCCTTAGTTTTGTCATTTTTACTTCTAGGGAGAATTCAGGCTTGATTTGATCTAGTACCCACTTATTTGTCCTTTTGGATGTCCATGGTATCCGCAAAACTCTCCTCCAGCACCACATGCTATGGATATGATCACTAATAAAGTTTTTGGAAACCATCCTCTTTGCACCATTATGATTCTTAGCAGTGAAATCCTAATTTTTTTTTAAATTACAAAACGAACCTCTTTTATTTTGATGGAACTTGCTCTCTAATAAATGTGCTCTACATGGACTGAAAATACCCATGGCATGCTGTAGTATAGTGGTTTTAAGTGGTTGAGATGCAAAACAGCACTCTGCTGGGTCGAATCCCTTTACCTCCATGAGCTTGAATAAACCACTCCTCTCAGCTGTTTGTTATGTGCTGTCAAGTCACCTCCAACCTATGGCAACCCTATGGATGAAAGACCTCCAAAACATCCTATCGTTAACAGACTTGCTCAGATCTTGCAAACTGGAGGCTGTGGCTTCTTTTATTGAGTCAAGCCATCTCGTTTTAGGTCTTCCTCTTTTCCTACTGCCTTCCACTTTCCCTAGCATGATTGAATTTTCCAGAGAATCTGGTCTTCTCATGATGAGACCAAAGTACGATAGCCTCAGTTTTGTCATTTTTACTTCTAGGGAGAATTCAGGCTTGATTTGATCTAGTACCCACTTATTTGTCCTTTTGGATGTCCGTGGTATCCGCAAAACTCTCCTCCAGCACCACATGCTATGGATATGATCACTAATAAAGTTTTTGGAAACCATCCTCTTTGCACCATTATGATTCTTAGCAGTGAAATCCTGATTTTTTTTTAAATTACAAAACGAACCTCTTTTATTTTGATGGAACTTGCTCTCTAGTAAATGTGCACTACATGGACTGAAAATACCCATGGCATGCTGTAGTATAGTGGTTTTAAGTGGTTGAGATGCAAAACAGCACTCTGCTGGGTCGAATCCCTTTACCTCCATGAGCTTGAATAAACCACTCCTCTCAGCTGTTTGTTATGTGCTGTCAAGTCACCTCCAACCTATGGCAACCCTATGGATGAAAGACCTCCAAAACATCCTATCGTTAACAGACTTGCTCAGATCTTGCAAACTGGAGGCTGTGGCTTCTTTTATTGAGTCAAGCCATCTCGTTTTAGGTCTTCCTCTTTTCCTACTGCCTTCCACTTTTCCTAGCATGATTGAATTTTCCAGAGATTCTTGTCTTCTCATGATGTGACCAAAGTACAACAGCCTCAGTTTTGTCATTTTAGCTTCTAGGGAGAATCAAATCAAACCTGAATTCTCCCTAGAAGAATTAAGAAAGTAGGATATAAATATTTAAAATAAAAATGAAGTTAGTTTAGATGAAGTGTTGTGTACACTAAATATTTAAAAGTAATGACCATGTTACTGAGATTAGAGTTCAGCTTCTATTTAAAAAATAAACACTTAGACAACCCCAGATGCATCCATGTGAAGGTATGCATGGAAGAGTATATATGTGCTGAAATCTCAGAAACCAGAGGGTTGGCTAAGCAAGATTTTCAGTAATTGGGGGTGTGGCCTCAGCGCATGCATAACTCTTGTCCCTTATATTTATATCAAAGCCAGAATAACTTATGCAAAATTGAAGAAACCAAACAAACCTGCTTATTTGCATAATGTATGCCGGTCACAGAAACCAGCTTTCGTTAATAGATCCAGAGGAGTTAGCCATGTTAGTCTGTAGTAGCAAAATCAAAAAGAGTCCAGTAGCACCTTTAAGACTAACCAATTTTATTGTAGCATAAGCTTTCGAGAATCACAGTTCTCTTTGTCAGATGCATGAAGGGCAAAAAGAAACTGGTCAGATATAGAGGAGGAGAGGGGAGGGTGGCGTAGATGCAAAGAGCTCCTTCTCCCTGTCTCCATATCTGTTTGCATCTCCATATCAGAAGGAGCTGTTTGTATCTACTCAGCCCTCCCCTCTCCTCCTTTATATCTGACCAGTTTCTTTTTGCCCTCCATGCATCTGACGAAGAGAACTGTGATTCTCTAAAGCTTATGCTACAATAAAATTGGTTAGTCTTAAAAGTGCTACTGGACTCTTTTTGATTCAGCTTTCGTTAATGTACTGTTGAGATTGCCTGTGTTTTTCTGGGTGCACAGCTTAGCCTTTGGCTTCTTTCTTACAACTGAGGCAAAGCAGTCAAGAAAATTATGATTCAGAGGCTGCTAACATCAGTAAACATCGAAGCTGGCGTTTATATAGTACTTTCAGAATACTCAAAGCATGTACATATATTATCTCGACCTACGATGACTCTGAAAGGTAGTTCCGTATTCTTATCTCAGCATTGCACAGAGAAGGCCAAGATGTTGCGGCTTGCCTAAGGCTTCTTGATGTATTCATGGCAAGCTTCCTGATTCGCAGTTTGATTGCCACTCAGTGCCAGACCCTGTGCTATATAAGTACTTGGTTCTGTCAATGAAAACAATGTATTGCTTTGAAGACCTTGGCAAAGCTTAATCGAAAGAGTGACTAGACTGGACTCCTTTTAGAAAACACAGAATATCTTTTTCTGTGGTTCACCATGACAGTCTGCAAAATATGGGCTAGACACCAGGAATGCTTTTTTCCTCCTTTTCACACCTCCTTCAAAGGCTGGTCTTGAACGTGCAAGTCTCTGAAGTCTTCTTTTCTGATACTTCTTTCCTGTTTTCAGCTTTCCATGGTGATGGGTGGCTTTGTTGTTCTAGCTTCTGCAGTCTGGAGGATATAGCTGATTACAGCTTTTTTGTTTATACCGGTAGTCTCCTTGAAGGGGTAAATCACCCCTGCAGGCTGTAGGATTTCCCTGTTGAAATGAAACTCTCTCAAGGTAACCGTGGAGAATTAATTGCTGTCTCGAGAGGTTTCCTTTTGGATCCTTGTAACAGATGTTTTCTTCTGTGAAAAAAATGATTTGGATGGATTGAATGTGGTTCCTGAAATCTCTCAGTCTGTGTGCCATTCCTGTCAAGTTGTCTTGAACCATGCGAAGACCAGATATTCCCTATTTCCCAGACAGATCTAAACGAAGTCTGGGGGATATATGTTATGTTCGTAAGCATCAGTATGATAATTCCAGGAACTTGGGTGACCAGGCACCTGGGATTTTTCCAGTCACCTATTGTATTGTTGCCATCAAATTTCCAGAAGCTTGCTTGATCAGGCACCTAGGGTTTTTTTCCAGTCAGGTTAGATGTGTCTTGTACTCTTGAATCATGCCAAATTGTGATATACTAGAATCATGCCTCTCTTTTAATTCCAAAGACACCGGGGAGGGAGACATGCTATTATTAACGTGAGGGGGACTCTACAGTTGACGTGTGTGTAGTAATCGTGTCCTTTCTGGGGCTCACTGTTTAGCTAAGAGTAAAAAAAATTAACATTGTGTTTAAGTCAGCACAAGCCAGAATCACTTATTGGAGTCTGGTTCTGGCTGGCATTTTCGCTGACTGACAGGGCAATCCAATTCAGAGTTACTTCAACCTTAAGTCCACTGAAATCACAGGGCTGAGGCTAGAACTGCTTTGTCTAGGATTATATTGCAAAGCAGTCCAGAGATCATTTGTTTTGTACATATAGATCATTGGCAACTTGTAAAAAATTTTGTTTGCTTTCCAGTTCTCTTTCTATAAAAAATCTTTTAACTGTTATTAATATTCCTTAGTTATTTTTCATATCGGGCCACCTTTTTATATTGTATTGTGTATGCTCTGTTTTAAAAACTATAATAAAATGCAGGGCATATGAGACACTCTTACATGGACATAAAGTATATGTTGACTTCTTGATGTTGAAGAAAGAAATCAGAAGCTATTTTAAGATGTTGGCATGAAAAATGCCCCTGAGCTTTGTTTAAAGTACAAAATGAGAGAGATCATAGTTTCGCCTCTTCGGGAACTGTGCCATTTGGTTAGGATGCCAACTCCTTAATTTCAAGATGTAATAAATCAAGACTGGCCCTATTTATCTTCCTCTTAGCAGTGGGCAGCTGGATGTGTGACTTAATGTGTGACTGGGTCTTACTGATAACAACAACAACATTCAATTTATATAACACCCTTCAAGACAACTTAATACCCATTCAGAGTGAGTTGTTATTATTGTCCTCAGGATAATCACCCTGTGAGAGAGCTCTGAGCAAAGTAAGTGAACCCTAGGAAATGCATCCGAGGGTGCCATGTTGGGGATTATTTGCTCTGAACAAACCAGGTACATAAAACACACACTTGAGATGCTTTTTTCAGAATACTTAATGTGATAAAATTAAAGAAGAGACAGCAATGGCAATATCAAGTAGTAGAGTGAGTTGTTGCACATTTTTTATATTTAACAATATTTAAAAGTTATATTGTCGAAGGCTTTCACGGCCGGAGAACAATGGTTGTTGTGGATTTTCCAGGCTGTATAGCCGTGGTCTTGGCATTGTAGTTCCTGACGTTTTGCCAGCAGCTGTGACAGTCACAGCTGCTGGCGAAACATCAGGAACTACAATGCCAAGACCACGGCTATACAGCCCGGAAAATCCACAACAACCGATATTGAAAAGTATTTTTAAAATGTCTGGAAAAGGTCCACATACCATATGGTTCCCCCCCCCCCCCCCGAAAGTTGCAAACCTGGGCAAAATGTACTTCAACTGAAAACACCAAAGTGTCAGCTAAATGTATCCATCAAAGCCTTTCTTATCTCATTTTTAATTTTTATGCACACTGAAAATGTTCGATAAGCCTTTGAGTGGTTGCATATTGGAATATATTTCCAACATATCACACTGGTAGAGCTAGCTGGGGATGTCAGACATGAAGCTGCCACTGAAAAGGGCAGCCCTGCGATAATCTCCCCTCCAAGTAATACAGACGTACCTGTATTGTTTCTGCCAGCCAATGATATGAATCCATAACAAAGGAAATGGAGCAAGTAAGTAGGAGTAAATGTTACTGGGAGGGTGGGGTATATACAAGGAGGCTGGGTTTTTTTGGCAGCCCCGCACCCAGTATCACATCTAGTTCTGCCCTGAGGTGATGTGTTTTGAGTGCTGCGTGTCAGAAAATATTCCAAGATGTCTTCAGTATTTCCAGCATCTATGAAAAATTAAAAATGAGGTAAGACACACTTTGCGGGATACAATTAATTATCTCTTTGATGTTTTCAGTTGAAGTGCATTTTGCCTCAGGATGGGCAGCTTTCAGAAAAAAATGTAGGTGTGTTGTTTTGAGGCTTTTCCCAGGCAATTGCTTTAAATAGAAAAAAAATGTGCAGTCTGCTTTGGGGAGGGTAGCTAAAAATTGAATAAACACGAACATAAACATGGGGAGTAACCCCAAAATCTTTCCTCTTAGGGCTGCAGTTGCCTTCCCATAAGCACCAGCATTTTCTACTGAGAGAATATGATCTATGCTCTCTTCCTCGACGCCCTCATTCATTGTTATGGTAGTTGAAGCCATATGTTTGCACAAGTTTCATGGGCAGCTAGAAGTTGCCTTGCTGTGAGAAAGAGAAGATGACCATATCTGGGGGCAGGTTTTTGATGTCCTAGCGGGGAACAACTAGATGTGTGTACTCAAATCAAAATTGTCCTGGTGGATTACATCTCATGATAGTCTGTACAAGGGGTGCATTGTTTAGATATTCCATCTTGGGGAGGGGCAATGGTTCAGCAGAGTTGCCAGGCTCCAAGTGATAAATAAATATCCCAAATTCATATATTTAAAGTGCTAAAGTGCTCAGTGCAAATATCTCCATCATATAAATTATCTAATGCACATTGGCAGCGTACATTACTCAAGAAAAGACTTCCACAACTTGGATACCACATATTTGTGAAAAACCTCTGTTTCAACATGGACTGTTAGGTCTTACTTCCAAGCACGTTCTCATTATGTATTGTCTGAAGGAATTCTGTGACTTTATACCACCGTTGATATTTGGTACAAGATAATTTATAACTTGCATTAGATAATTTATATGATGGAAATATTTTGCACTGAGCACTTTAGCACTTTAAATATATGAATTTGGGTTATTTGCTGTTATTGTATTTTCCTAAGGGCTCTTTGTACTTTGTGCTTGTTCGGTGCCCTTGGGATAGCTCTCTTGTTACTTTCAGGCTCCGAGTGATGGCTGGATATTTCCTGAAATTACAAATCACCCCCAGGCGACAAAGATCTATTCCCCTGGAGAAAATGGCTGCTTTGGAGGGTAGAATCTATGGCATTATACCCAGATGAGGGCCCTCCCCTCCTAAACCCCACCCTTTCAGGCTCCACCATCAAAATATCCAGGCGTTATTCAATCTGGAGCTGACAACCCTAGGGTCAGTGACAGAACATCTGCTTAGCATGGATACTATGGGATGCCTGTTGGCTAGTGCCTGTGACAAGGAAAGCAAAACAAAAATTAAAAGCAAACAAAAATCACCTTGCTTATTTATTGGGTTTATTTAACGAGTGCCAAAGCAGCTAAGCAAGAGCCAAAACATAATTGTAAAACACTAATAAAATGCCAAGAATATGCTTTAAAATAGCCTATAAAGCAACAAAACCCCAAATAAACCGGGGGGGGGGCTAAAACAATACATTTCAGCCAAAAAGAAATGTATATGAGATCTCTGAAATCTTCCCTACAAAAAAAAAAAGGCTTCACACAGGGCCAAGCTAGAAGTGACGGATTACACTTGAATGGCAAGTGAACAGACTCACATGTATTCCTCCCTGTTCACTTGTGCTCCACTCGATCACATAGTGGAGCGCAAGTGAACAGGGAGGGATACATGTGTGAGTCTGTTCTCTGGCCATTTAAGTATAATTCGTCACTTCTAGCTTGGCCCACAGTCTCTGGAAGGTCTGCACAGTCGATTTCAGGCAAGTTTCAGGAGGGTGGTCTGTTGTGATAATAACATTCGATTTATATTACACCGTTCAGGACAACACCCACTCAGAGCAGTTTACAAGGTATGCTATTATTATCCCCACAACAATCATCCTGTGAGGTGGGTGGGGCTGAGAGAGCTCCGAGAGAGCTGTGACTGACCTAAGGTCACCCAGCCAGTTTCAAGCAGAGGAGTGGAGAATCAAACCTGGTTCTCCAGATTAGAATCCCACCGCTCTTAACCACTACACCAAACTGACTCTCTTGTAGAAGAGAAAGATGCGAGTCAAATAGCACCTTAAAGACCCACTAGATTTCCAAGTATGAGCTTTTGAGAGTCAGAGCTCCCTTTGTCAGATACAAGGAGCGGGAAAAGGAAGAAGTCTTTATAATCCGGGCAGAGGGTGGGAGGCAAGTTTCCCTGGATAACCCATTCCAAAGAAGAGGGGCTTCAGCCCAGGACGTCCTGTTCGGCTGCTCATTGCACTTGTTGCCTACGTTGAAGATGACAGGGTGGCGTGGACATCTCTGGAGGTCTCCTCTTTAGCTAATAACAACTCGTACAACAATTAATCTGAGGGGGGAAATTCCTTCACCTCCCAGATGAGACAATCAAACCATTCAAACTTCCCTGCAGCCGGTGCTGCCCAGAATTGTAGAAATCTTAACATGGCTCAGCCAACCAGGCAAACCGTTTTCAAAATTATTGTTGGCAAGAAAAGGGGACAAAATACAAAAGGAACACGCATTATACAAAGTCTGAAGAAACACAAAAGGAGAAAAACGACTGTTAACTGTATCGTTCCATAACATAATAAACAACTCCCATCTTTTCATAAAGTTACCAACCCTTTTTGATTTGGACGTCTGTTTTGGAATATCACTCAGGTGTAGTAGTTAGAATGTTGGACTAATCTGGGTAACCACGGTTCGAATCCCCACTCTGCCATGGAAACACATGCGCTCAACCTAACCTACCTCACCAGATAATTATGAGGATAAAATAGAGGAGAGACAGATGTAAACTGCTTTGAGTCCCCATTGAGGAAAAAGGCTGACTATAAATGAATTTAAAATAAAATTTTAGACAGATCAATTTCCCATATAATCCTATCATGATTATGGGTGGCCACAAAGGATTTCTAATACATCCTGATGTCCAATATATGTTTCATATATAGGCCATTTCCACACACGTTGAATAATGCACTTTCAATGCACTTTAGCAATCCTTTGGAAGTGGATTTTTTGTTCCACACATGGAAAAGCAGTTCCAAATGTTCACGAATGAGTATTGAAAGTGTATTGAATGAGTATTGAATGAGTATTATCCAACGTGTGGAAGCAGCCATAGTGTCTGATACCAGCAGTACGTAGTTTTCAAAAAAAAATTCTCTTAAGTCAGTTGAAAAAAATGTTCAGTGTACAGGTGTCCATAATCATACCCAATGATTCTTTCTAAAGATAACATTTCATTCCTTTAAAAAACACTTTTGTTTTTAAAAAAGATCTGGTTTCTGATGGCCATATGAAACTCTTTAGGCCTAGCTTTCATTGTCAGTGTAAAATGTAAAAGAAGGGACAGAAATAGATTTTGGAGGTTTGTATGTGTGCCTGGGTGGACCGTTGCAAAGTTAACTCTGGTTTGTACCAGGTTTGTATCTTCGGTGCAAATCCCACCCCTGTTTATGTTAAACATGAGTTCCCGTATTCTTTTCTTACAAGACAAATGACTTTTAGAAAACATTTCCTGCCGCAGAGGGGAATACAAAACACTAGTATTTGGATGCTAGCATCTATGAGCTGTGAGCTCTCTTCCCCATTTCCTGAGCCTTTATTCATGTATTAAAATATTTACACCCCGTCTTTCCTTTGTGAGCTCAACTGTCTTACAATTGCACATTTATAAACACGTCAAGTCCCAAGTAGCCCCCCTCCCAAATACGTGGACCCTAGATTACATTAAAATCTCTAGCAAATAAAATAGTCCTGCAACGCTTCTTTGAAAAGTCTAAAGACCAAACAAGATTTAAGAGTAAAGTGGGATGTTTGCAAATGCCCTAAGCGGTTGCTTTTCTGAGCTACAGGACCATATAAGCAATCTTATTGGTCTCCCTTTATTTAGTAAATTTATATCCCATTGTGGCAAACAAAAAATGTGAAACGTAGAGAAGTGTCCTGTTAGACATCATGACCAAATAAAAGCAGCTAAAAGAATCATGAATTTTAATGGCATTCAGACCTTAAGATAGGAAACTGCCTTTAAAGGCCTTCTGGAACAGATGTGTTTTTTAATTGTGCCAGAAGGCCTGTGACGGCTGCTGCCATTTGCACCTCCCGGAGGAGAGAATTAATTCCACAACTTCCTCATCTTTTAATATGGGTACTGAAAGTAATAAAGGCTGGGTTCAGGCTAGCATTTTTAAGGTAATGGTTTGCACTAAATGCGCTCCTGTTTTTTTTCTCTCTGTGTCCAGCTCTCTTTTGGAAACCAACCTAAACTATTAAGGACAAAATGAAACCAACCCAAACTTTGCCATGGGTGTGTCCTGACAGTAAGCGATACCCTGTTGCTGTTTATAGCGCTTAAATGTCTTTGCTAACACTTTCCCCTTGATGTGATGCTGAGTCTGCCTTGGCGAGCCCAGCTAGAAAAGCAGACTTCACCCTTCCTAGTGGTGCTTTTTTAAAAAAAAATTGTGCAAAGTAAAAAGGGGAAAAAAGGAAAGAAACAACAACAAAAAAGAAATAATGCTTGTGAATGGTGGTGGAGAGTGCCCTCAAGTCATAGCTGATTTATGGCCCCCCAAAACCCCCAAGGTGGGGTTTTCATGGCAAGAGACTAACAGAGGTGGTTTGCCATTGCCTGCCTCAGCAATCCTGGTCTTCTTTGGGGGTCTCCCATCCAAATTACTAACCACAACCAACACTGCTTAGCTTCTGAGACCTGATGAGATCAGGCATACCTGGGCTATCCATGTGAGGGTGAATCTATACATACACTTCTATAAAAGGTCTCTGGATATCTAAATATAAGTCCATATGCAACTGTTGTCTGTATGCAATATGTTTATAAGTCTGTAAGGTCCTCAATCCAGTGAGTTATGGGAAGTGAGCTTTTGTCTTTCTAGTGCTTTTAGCCATTTCCATTGACCATTGATTAGGTTCCATGAGACAGGTAAATAATTTAAAAATGCATAAAGATCCTCAAAAATAAATGTGTATTCTAATTCAAAATTAATATGAGTCATTACTTTCTCCCAAAAGGACCAAATAAGTGGTGCTTTTGTGAATCCTGCATAGCAACCTTTTCCCTGCTCGCTAGCTGCCTCTTAGCATGCAATGAAAATGTGACTACATCTTCCCCTCCTGTTACTTCCTGGTTTGAGCTGGTGGCTGTGGTTTGGGTTCATTTTAAATGGCTCCTTTTTATCTTATATATTGTTTGAATTTGATTGTTAACAGCCCTGCCAAACTTTTCCAATGGAAAGGCCTGGTGCAAATGTTATAAAATTTCTAGCCGTACTTCTGAAACAGATCTGTGTCATAATGTGGATTGCCCTCCTTTGGAGGGAGAATAGAATCAGCCCTAAAAAGAGGTTGGCTGAGAGGATCTCTCCTAGGTCTTTTCTCCCCCCCCCCCCACCCACTGGCTGCCTTTGGATGTCGTAAGAAGCTCTACTCTGATTGGGTAGTTTTGCATGCATCCCTCGTTCTTCTCCTATGTTCTTGCATAGAGAATTTCCTGGCTCGACCGAGTTTTGTGAAGACATCCAAATGGAAAGCACTTTGACAAATATATTTATGTATGTAAAACATTTGTATGCTGCCTTTCTACCCAAATCAGGGTCCCCAAAGCAGTGAACATTAAAACACTATCAAACAATTTAAAACAACATTTTAAAACAATTTAATTTTAAAACAGCATTTACAGTGCAATGCTAAGAAGAGTTACTCCAGTCTAAGCCAATTGCAATGTTAATTGCTTGCTCCACACAAACAGAGATTCTAGACCACTGTTTAATCACAGTTTCGAATCTCAGTTTGTCTTGAGTAGAGAGATTCCAGTTCACCAAGGTGCTTGCATTCAGAAATTCTGCTAAATTTTAGCTTATTGTTCTGCTAACTCCCAAGTAGAAAGAACACCTACAGTAAATTCAACACCCCATTCTCTGCATGAAAAGGAAGATGGGAAGAATCAGGGATGCACACAAACTCAATAACAAACTGTTTACACCCTGTTGGAATTTCATTGGCCTTTGAATGGAGCTTGTTGTGATGTCCAAATGAAGCCGTTGTGCCCTGAACAAGGACACTGGGGACAATTCTCTTTCTCCTGTTGAGATCCATCATTAACTGAGAATCCCTCTCCAGTCCAAAGATCATTTATTTCCCAAGCTGCTGAATCCTGTATATTATCCTCTTTTGAACTTTGCTATCGCAGAGAGAAGAAGGAGATAAAGAGGGAGATGCAGTTTATTTAACTGCCCCAAACTTTGTGCATGAACAGGGTGCCACAATGGATTAGATAACAAACTGGGCCCCCGAATTCTGTGCTTTGCCAACAAAGCAGGAGCAGACATTGCACTGGGAAAGCTGTGTGCGCGCGCACATGCATGCATTTCTTCTGCAGTCCCTTTCCCATAGCTTCCTTCTCCAGTCCAGCCCTGAGTGATTTGTCCTGGTCAAGACTAGAAAAGTGGTTGCTGAGAAAGGGTTGCAAGAGGAGGGACAGTGGTGAGTGGAGAATGGGTGAAGCATCCTCTCTCCCACAGCCTTCTGTGTGCAAATGTTCCCACTTCACATGTTTTAGAAGCAAGCCTGCCTAATGTCTAATTCTAGCCTCCAGTGATCTCAGTTTGCATTGCTTTTTATTGTGGGAGTTGCCCCGTTTGGGTTTTCCCCCCTCATATGTCCTGTGGTAAAATCTTCCCTGGAGCATTGTAAACCACCTCCAGAGCAGCTGCAGTTTAAAACGCTCTGGGAGCGCTTCATTGCAAAATACATGCAACTGTTCTCCAGAAAAACTCTGCGATAAATAAATGTTAGGTGTTGCTTTTTCTCAGCCCACTGTCATTAGTCTCAGCAGCATGAACTGGTGGTGGCCTTGCCTCTGACTCTGAGGAAGCCTCAGGACTCTTCTCTGCTGTCTGTCCTCCCAGCAAGGAAGTCTGTGCTCACCCTACAAGCTTATCCAGTTTGTCATGACTTGGGTAGACGAGAGCGAGAAGATCAGCCCCTGAAGTCACACCACCCGGATAAGGGCCAATCCCTGCTTGTGTCAGACCATAAACATTGCCCTGTTGGACTGAACGAAATGTCCATGTAGCCACCCAGCATCCTGTTTGCAGCCGGATGCCCCAGGGAGTCTCACATGTGGAGACAGCCATCCTTTGCTATTTGCCCTCCTCATCAGGCCTCTGAAGAGGGAGGGTCTAGTCCTGGGCCATTTCCACACACGTTGAATAATGCACTTTCAATGCACTTCAGCAATCCTTTGGAAGTGGATTTTTTGATTCCACACACGTTGGATAATGCACTTTCAATGCACTTTATCAATGGTTTGAGGTGGATTTTTTGTTCCGCACACAAAAAAATCTGTTCCAAATGATCTATAAAGAGGATTGGAAGTGCATTATCCAACATGTGCGGAATCACTCATGGAAAAGCAGTTCCAAATGTTCACTAAAGAGTATTGAAAGTGGATTATCTGCGTGTGTGGAAGCAGCCCAGTCTTTATGAATATGTTGGATTTTTTTTGAAGATCAGTAGCTTTATGGCACATTTCACAAATGTCTTATCGTAGCACGTCCTTCCACCGTCTAACAAAGGTTGTTTCATGTGTGATAACATTCTGTCATGCTGTCCTGTGACCAAGAGAAGGAAAACCAGTGCGATTAGGAATGGGCTTGATTCTCAGTGGTTAGACCAGTACGGGCAACGCTTGCCCTTCATCTCCGACATTGGTTGGCCCATTCTTCAACGTCAAGGGAGATGCAAGGTATCTTCTGCGAGGACAGCAGCTGGCATATATTCCTTGCAGTCGATAAGCTTTTTTACTCACACATAAAACTCAGCCAGCTCTCATCACGATGTGACATTTTTCTAATCTATTAATAAGTTTACGCCTGCATTTATGCGTATTAAAATTAAGACCACGTGTGTTTAAACCCTACAACGAAAGTTTAATATTTGGTCTGAGTGAATGTTCCGACTCGTCTAACATCTGGCATTATTTTTATTTTATTATTTATTTTTATTTATGTCATTTATAGTCCGCCTTTCTCGCTGAGACGCAAGGCGGATTACACAGTATGAGATTAGTACAATCAGTATCAAGGACATTTCAATACAGTATCAACGACATTTCATAAACAATACCATAGGGTAAATAGATACAAATTTAAAAGACATAGTGTTAGCAAGAATCCAATACAGAGTGGAAAAAATACTGAAGCAGAACATAATCCATTCTAGGACTAACATTAGACAACATGGAGCACAGGTGGTACATAGGAATGTACTACCAAAGTGGTGATCAGCCTTACCCTGGGCATGTAAGAAGGGGCCACAAGAACTCAGCACTGATGTAACCCTTCCTGCCCTCCCTCTCATGATCTGCCCAGGTTCACAGAATCAGCATGGCTGTCAGATGGCCACCATCTGACTGCCACCAGCTAGCCCTGGTGACAGTAGCACAGTTTATAGGATGGTTTGAAAAAGGTAAAGAGACAGATTCATGGAGGAGGGGCCCATCAATGACGCCGAGCCATGGTGAGTAAAGTGAACCACCACAGCCAGAGGCAGTCAACCTGGGGAACCCAGTCGTAGGCGGTAGCATCAGGTGAAGGCCTGGGCCTCCGTGCCGTATTTGCCAGGCCTCCAAGGTGGGCTGCTATGTGATATAGGCTGGTGGAAAAGCCTAAAACTTTCCCTTAGAACTGCTTCAATTAAAGAAACCTAGTAGCAGAGAAAAAACAACATTGGGAATCAAGCAAAGGCAGAAGGAAGGCATCTCCCGGAGGCATAGGACAGCAGAGAAAGCTGGCATCGGTGGGCTTCTTGGTGTGATTCAAACCCCCTCCCTCCACCCCTCTATTCTTTTCACTGCTCATTGCCAAGGCATCTCATTAGCCCATTTAAAAGTCTTAAGCAGAGGTCATTTCCTAGAAAAAGAGCTGGAAGAACTCATTAGCATAACTCAATAGCATATACCACGCCCCTTGACATTACCAGAGGCGTGTCATTAGCATAGTTGATTTGCATACGCCACACCCCTGACATCACCTATCCTGGCTGTTTTGGACTCAATCTTGGTCGTTCAGGGCCGAAATTGGGCCCAAAATGGCAAAAAGGGGCTGAGAATGGCTGAAAAGGGGCCCCACATGGTCAGGATCGGGCCACTGCTGAGTGGGAGAGTGATCCACCACCCGTCAGAGGCCTGATCGGGCCTTTGGCCTCAATCCAGGCTGAAACGGGCCCAAAATGGCCGAGAGTCAGGTGGGCGGGGCCACCTGACATGTGACCTCTTTGGGGAACTGCCGGAACTGCGTTCCTGCGCGTTCCCCCTCGAAATGAGCCCTGGTCTTAAGGGTTTTAAAGGGAATGTGTGTGCAAACTTGCTTCCTTGCTGATTACGCTTCGATGCTTTTACAGTACCTGCCCTCCCACAAACACAGTTAAATCCTTTGCACTTTCCCATTTGGGGGAGGGGCTGTGGCCGAGTTGTAGAGCATCTTCTTGGCATGCAGAAGGTCCCAGGTTCAATCCCCTGCATTTCTGGTTCTAAAAAAGGACCAGGTAGTAGGTGATGTGAAAGACCTGAGACCCTGGAGAAGCTGCTGCCAGCCTTAGACAATACTGACCTTAGATCAAGATGGGTAGCCATGCTAGTCTGTAGAAGTAGAAAGGAGCAAGAGCCCAGTAGCACCTCTAAGACTAACAAAATTTGTGGTAAGATATGAGCTTTCGTGAGCCACAGCTCCCTTCTTCAGATACAGCTAGAATGTGAGTCCATCTGTCCTTATATCTTGGAGAAGGGCGTGATTACAGAAGCCGAAGAACAATAGCTTGTGAATGACAATAGCAAGAGTTATTGGATAGGGTGGGGTATGCGGAGGGGTAGTGGGTGTGGAGAAATCATCATTGATAACGAGACAGGAAGCCTAGGTCTTGATTCAGTCCAGGTGGATGCATTGTCTTGAGCAGTTATCCTGCAGAGGAATTTCAAAGGGAGATGAGAGAGACTGCTGAATTGCAACCGATAACAAAGCTCAAGTGCTCAATCAGTGCTCCCTCCCTGCCCCTTGATCCTGGATGACTCTCTCAATCATTGATACCTTGGCTCAATGTTCCTCTTACTGTTTTCAAGCATACATAAGAATTTTCATTGTACGCTGGAATATTGCAGGTCGACGGTGCAGGCTTACCATACATTGCTTATATCTATTCAGTCAGTGCCTGGAGAACATTCTTAGGGTGGCCATCTGACAGCCATTCTGATTCTGGGAATCTAGGCAGATCAGGAGAGGGAGGGTTACATCAGTGTTTAGTTCTTGTGGCCCCTTCTTACACGCCCAGGGTGAGGCTGATCGCCACTTTGGGGTCAGGAAGCACTTTTCCCCAGGCCAGTTTGGCTGGAGGTCCTGACGGTGCTTTACAATCTTCTGGACATGGAGCAGGGGTCACTGGGGTGTGTGGGGCTGCATTGTGCAGGGGGTTGGACTAGATGACCCTTTCCACCCTGCCGAGGCTTGGTTAATTCAAAGATTTAAGCAACGAGGTAGCAAGGCAAAGGCTCCAGAAGGGGAGACAGCCCAGCATGTCAGAGGCAGCGGAGGGCTATGAGAGAATCTATCCCCTCTGGAGCAATCTCTGCCGGCTCTATCTTTTAAAACTACGCTTCCTGGCTAACATTGTGTCTCCTGGCACTTGATGAACAACCTCCCAGATGTCTCGTGTAGAGAGGCTCGTAGATGTTAACAGTAAAAGGACAATTTGGAGTACAATTAAAGCACAGCATAGTGTGGGCAAACCAAACCAAAAAAGGCACTCCAGTTTGGATGCTGAAGGAGAGAAAACCCTTTTTCTGGATGCAGAGTTATTTCCCGCCCCTTGCTCAAACTGCTGATCTCGCCTACAGATATACGAAACGGGAGCTACTCTAGAAGAAGGGGAGGCGGGCCTAGATTTTAAATGGAATACATGTACGTTTTCAAGGATCCAACCAGGAACAGTCGCCTTTGATGCTCTCCCCTTGCGTTCTTGCAGTGCTTTAGCTTAATGTAAATTCTTCTGCCACCTTGGTACATGGGTGTCTTACAAGATGGCAATGCATTCAAACCGCAGTAATGCAAACGAACAAAAATGCATTATTTTGATTCAAAGCTGTGACTACGTGCATGTGCATTTATCTCTGTGTATATATACGTTTCATCATGGCTTTTTTTTTTCTGGGAAAAGAGGTGGTGGAACTCAGTGGGTTGCCCTCGGAGAAAATGGTCACATGGCTGGTGGCCCCACCCCCTGATCTCCAGACAGAGGGGAGTTTAGATTGCCCTCCGTGCCGCTCGGCGGCGCGGAGGGCAATCTGAACTCCCCTCTGTCTGGAGATCAGGGGGCGGGGCCACCAGCCATGTGACCATTTTCAAGAGGTTCCGGAACTCCGTTCCACTGCATTCCAGCTGGAAAAAAGCCATGCATTCCATATATATAAAAATGGAAACAAGTTGCAGTGTCTGCGCTGCTTGGCAAGCTGCTCGGGTGACTTCTGGCTTTGCAGAAGCCTTCATTGCTCTGACCGGAAAGTGTCTTGCTTAAATGCTTGCATATTCCCAGCCCCTTCTGTCCTTACTTTCTTAATACTGAAATGAATCCCTCTTTTTGTCTCTTACATTTGGCAGGTGTCCAGTTTAAAAAACCCAGCAGTGGCACCAAGATTAACATTTCGGATTGGGAGGGAAGGAGCCACGTGTCCTTCTTTTCCCTCAGGGGACCTGGGATTGTTTATGAAGGGCATTTTAGGAAAAGTGCTTCTCAGATGTCTGTGGTGCCCTTCTTGTTGTCAGGGGGCAACTCTGAATTCCTAGGAAGGATTTGGTCCCCTGCGTGTGGGAAGATACAAGCAGCTGGTTTGGGAATCAGTTTTGAGTGTCTGTGGTCCAGAAATTGATTTCTCCTAGCTTCTGGACCAACAGAAGACATTTTGGAGTCTGGGGTGGAACATTCAAGCTCTGTAGCGGCTAAGCGGTTGGGCTGCAAGTCAGCACTCTGTTGGTTAGAATCCCAGTATGGCCATGGCTTCAGCAGCTGGCCTTGAGTAAGCCTCTCCTCTCAGCCCAGATCCCCAACTATATTAACACTGACTTTCTTCACCACTTTTGAGTGGGGCACTAATCTGTTTAGAAGAGTGGTATATAAATCCAGTTATTAATATTATTACTGCCGTGAGCTCAGCAGGTGGCCTTAGGTAAGCCACTCCTCTCAGTCCCAGTTTTGAGCTGCTATAGCATAGTGGTTAAGCAGTTGGGCTGCAAATGAGCACTCTGCTAGTTTGACTCCCACTACTGCCAGCAGGTGGCCTTGGTAAGTCTCAGCTGCAGCTCCCTATCTGTACTGTGGGGATAATAATAACACTGATTTTCTTCACCGCTCTGAGTGGGGCACTAATTTGTCTAGAAGAGCAGTATACCTATAAGGCCCTAAGCGGACTGGGACCAGCATATCTGCGGGACCTCCTTTCCCTGTATATAACCCAGAGGACTCTTTGATCAGCAGAAAAACAGCTATTGGTGGTCCCTAGTCCCAGGAAGGCCAACCTGGCTGTGACCAGAGCCAGGGCCTTTTTAGTCCTGGCCCCAACCTTGTGGGACTCTGTCCATCAAAACCAGGCCCCAGCAGTATTTATTGTCCTTCCATCAGGCCTGTAAGACAGAGATGGCTGAGGCTGGGCTAGGCCTCCGCCAGCCAGGTAGGGGAAGGGAGTGGAGAACGATTTAATCTGTCCTCATCAGACATCTACCACTACCCTGTTTTAATAATTTAATTGAACCCAGAAACTACATTAGTATTGCCTATGGGTTTTATCCAAGTAAAGCTAAACAAATAGCTGTATTGTGATTGCTGCCATCTTGGTATTTATTTTTTACTATACTATAATTGACCAAGATTTTTTATAATGCTTTATGAATTTTATGGCTCATTGTATATTTATTGTTGTTTGTTGTGTTTTAAATGATGTACTTTGCCCTGAGCGTGCTTGCGGGGAGGGTGGAATAGAAATCCAATGAAATAAATATATAATAATTCCAGTTATTATTATCTTTACTCAGCAGGTGGCCTTGGGTAAGCCACTCCTCTCAACTGCTGCTCCCCGGCTGCGTTGTGGAGATAATAATAATATTGACTTTTTTCATCGCTCTGAGTGGATCACTAATCTGTCCAGAAGGGATTTGAGCGTGGTTGTTACTAACATATCAGGCAAAATCAGTTGAAAAGCCCTATTAAAATGAATTGGGCTTGCTGAGAATGGCTGTACCTCAGATTTCATGCTTGTACGTCCCCACCGTCAGGCCTTATTGGCTCACGCACACACACATACCACCTAAGGCTGTGGTTCTAGCTCTTTGTCCATGCTGCCTCTGCTTGCATATTGAGACATTTGTGTCCTGTCCTTGATCTTTGAGCTCTTGGTGGGTTTTTAATTTCCCAACGAGAGTGAATTTGGGCAGTGGCATAGTGTGGAGGGGGCAAGAGGGGTGGTCCCCCTGGGTGCATAATTGGGGGGGGGCACCGCCCCGAGAACAGCCTTTGCTCCATGGGAGGCCACTCGTGATGCCCTGGCAGCCTGCCATGCTGACGGGGCGGCCAGCTCGCTGGGTGCTGAGCTGGCCGTCCTACAGCTGAGGAGCGTGCCAAGCTAGCAGTGGCGGTGTGGGCAGCTGCCATGGAGGGCTGCCGGAGGGGGGCGGGGAAGTGAGCGGCCCGAATCGCAGGAGCACTCCTGTGCCCTGTGCGATGATGTCACTTCTAGTGACGTCATTGCACAGTCCCAGGAGCGTGCACTTGTGTGCGTGTGGAGCCCAGGAATTGCCCTGAGCACTCCAAACCCACACTACGTCGCTGAATATGGATACAGGGAAGATGGCTTGTTCAAGGTTGCTCAGCTAACTAGAACATACTACCGATTTTAACCCAGGCTTACTACATCGAGCCTGAACATCATTACATTACGCTAGATACAGGAGGAAATGGTTTTGAAAAGGAGATTGTGGTCATTTCCCCTTTTTGCATGATTGCATGCTCGGAGTCTCTTCCCCTCAGCAAACCATGGGGCATTTTTTCCTCTTCCTGTAATAGTGTCTGTGTATGTGAAATCCGGTGAATGTTGACAAGTCTGGACAAATTCAGGACGTTCGGCGTACCTTGGTCTGCCCTGAAGAAACCTCTTGAACAGTTCTGTTCGGTGCATTCTGTGGAATGATAGAAGCGTGGGAGCCTTCGTGACCTCAGCGGGCAGGCCACTCCCTTCCCAGAATGTTCAGTTTTCATTATACGTATTAAAATAAAAAAGAACATCTCCAGCTCTTTTACGGGCAGAGATAAAAAATGCCAGCAGGGTTTGACCCAAGCGCTCAGCAAGAATAAATCTGCTCCCGGCTTTCTGTGTTTGCGCCAGCGAGTGCAGAGACACTGAGATGACTGATCAGTACCTGGGGCAGAAGGTGCTTGTCTTTGTAATTTTATTATAAAATTAAGTGGCATGTTTAATTATATAATAATGCTTAAGCGCGCTTGACTGCTTGCATTTTAATTTTTTGCTATTTTGCACTAACATGTTTTTCCCCCTTCGCTCCCCTTTGCCTGAACTGTAACACCAGCATTTTTGGCTCCAGGCCTGTGTTCGGGTGTAGTGAACGAAGTACGTGTTTGGGTGTGTGTGGTAGGTGTGCGTTGTTTTAGCAGCAAAGAACATGTTGCGTATGGGGCTTTTGGCTTCTATTTTTGTTCCTCAAGCTGTGGCTTTCAGTTTGCGAAAGGGAAGTTTTGGAAATCTACCAGCTGCATTCACATGTTCATTTTAACCACAGTTAAGGAAAAATGGGCATGAACTGAGTTAATGCACAAACCTCACTTCACGGAAAGAATTGCAGTTACATAAAAACATAAGAGAAACCATGTTGGATCAGGCCAATGGCCCATCCAGTCCAACACTCTGTATCACAAAGTGGCCAAAACCCAGGTGTCCTCAAGAGGTCTTCCAGTGGGGAAGGGACACTAGAAGCCCTCCCACTGATTGCCCCCCCCCAAACACTAAGAATACAGAGCATCACTGCCCTAGACAGAGAGATCCATCTATACCTTGTGGCTAATAGCCATTGATAGACCTCTGCTCCAAATGTTTATCCAGTCCAACCCAGTTAAAAAAATGTTCTGGTTGCCTGTGATGTACAAATGCAGGTGTGTGGCTTAATTGGAGTTCACCTCCCTCCAAATTAATTGGGATTTTTTCAATGCAGTCATAAGGGCTGACTTCAGTGAATTTATAAGTCTTACGTTTCAGGTGAGCAGCAGAGCAAGTCCGCAGTAGTAGAAGAGCAAGGTTCAAGTCCAGCAGCGCTTTAAAGACCAACAAGGTTTTCCAGGGTTCAGACTTTCAAAAATCAACATTTTGTTGGTCTTTATGACGCTACTAGACTCCAGCCTTACAAGGATGTAACTTTGTTTGGGATTGTGCTGTGAGCCAGGCTGATAACGAGCTTAGAATCTGGGTTGGCAGAGGAAAGAGCATACTCAAGTTAATCTGTTTGGTCTGCGTCTATCACGGGTGACTGGAGTTGGTTTTTTAACCACAGCGTTCCATGCAAGAAAAGAGTGGGGTTTGCATGCATTGGAAGTCTGGCAATAGGCCAATTTTGTGCTCATTTTACCTTAATTGTGGCCAAACTGTCTAATATAGAACAGTGGCCACTGAGCGTGGAGATGCTTGCCTTATTCATTCTTTAGAATGTTAGAAAACGAATGGCTGAAGTATTCCCCAAATCTTTATTCGGCCAATTGTGGCCGGCTTTGCACTGCTGCAAGAATCAAGGCCCTTTGCATCATCCAAGATAACTGGGCAAAGTGGAGCCCCGCCGTATGACAGGGCGAATTCTTCTTTTTTTTTTCTTGTGAGTCACTCCATTGATTGCTTTTGCTTTTGTTTGCATCATTTCCTCTTCCCTCAAACAAAAAAAGAGAATTTCCAGATTCCTTCTGGCTTAGAGAAAGGAAAGAAACAGGTAGATCAGAACAGCAAAGCTGACAGTGAAAGAATGGACGGCCCTGTTGGAGTCTGTACCTAGTGGGTTCGTAGGAAAGGAAGTATGGACCACCACGGTAAACGGGAAGTGAAGGTAAGTGAAAAGGGGAAACTGCCACTGAACTTTCTGACGTGACTGGCCTCAGCTCTCCAGTTTCTCAGGCAGAGGATGGGTTTTTTCCCCCACAACACCATCTACTTGAAATGCTTTTGATGTAATTGGGGAAAAAATTACATACCATCTCTTTGGAGAGGTGTTTGAAACAGCACAAAGCCACAGTCTTTCTTTACACGTGTTCCAAACTTGAGTTTGATTGGGAGAAACCCTAACCCAACTTGTGTTTAACGTGTGACCCAAAGCTTACTTTTTAAATGGGTGAGGTGCACTTTGGCTTCCATGTGTGTCTGGAGGCAGAAGGAGCACCTTCATTCCCTCCTTTGCTCCCTGTGCTTTTTAGCTATCAGAAAAGGGCTGTGCAGGGAGGGCTGTTTGTCTGACAGCCCATATCACACCTGGGCAGATGCATGAAACACAAATAGCCCTCCCTCCACAGCCCTTCTTCGCTAGTTGCTTTTGATGCTTCCGCTCTTTGAAGGGGGGGTACCCCCATTTCACTCCTGCTGCTTCTTTTTAAATAGCACTAACACGCTAGGAGCTGTAAGGAACACACAGTTCGTTCATTTCCTAAGCATCTCACCTATATTGAATGGCTGAGCAGGGAGGTCAAAGATTGATGAATAAATCGTGATTATAGATTTAAAAAAAGAGGGAGGCAGTGGGAGGCTATGGTCAGAGTAACACATATTCCTTGCAAGGCCAGAAGTTTGCATTGAGTACAGAATCCTAAAAATCTCCACATTTGTGTGGCGTGTGTTTAAAAAAAAACATGTTCCTAGTCCCCGAGATAGACTTGAAACAGTGTAGGCAAGGCTTGCTGAGATCTCTGAAGGCTTTGCAGGGAAGCAAAAATAGAAAAGAGTCCAGTAGCACCTTTAAGACTAACCAACTTTACTGTAAAGTTGGTTAGTCTTAAAGGTGCTACTGGACTCTTTTCTATTTTTGCTACTACAGACTAACACGGCTAACTCCTCTGGATCTATATTTGTAGGGAAGGGGCAGGATGAAAAAAATAATAAGTGAAGTTTCTAGTGTTCAGAGAATGGGCTTTCAGTACCTAACATATAACTCCTTCCCTATGGCTTATAGTATAAAGTGTGTCAAAGAATCTTGTGTGTGCGCATGCGTGTATGTTTATATACATGTATGCTTTGGTGAGAGCAATTGGCAATCTGCAGGCTGCATTGAGCCTGATCCTACGGCTGTATACCACGGATGACCTCTCATTCAGTTCTGATAGGAAGGCCACTTTGGAGGGGGGCAGAAGAACACCCTCCCAAAAGCAGGGCTATAGCCTTGCCTTCTCTTCAGATGCAAAGAACAAGATCCAGATCCAATAGCATCTTAAAGACCATCTGGATTTCCAAGGTATGAGCTTTCCAGAATCAAAGCTACTTTCATCAGATCTGAGGGGCGCCTGATGGGACTGCCTACCAGATCCTTCATCCTTTGAGGAATTTGGGGCAGGGGTGGGGCTGTGGCAGAGCCTCTTCTTGGCCTGCAGAAGGTCCCAGGTTCAGTACCTGGCTTCTCCGGATTGAAAAAATGATCCAGCTAATAGGTGATGTGAAAAACCTCTGCCTGAGTCCCCAGAGAGCTGCTGTCAGCCTGAGTAGACAATACTGACCTTGATGGACCAAGGGTTTGATTCGCTATCAGGCAGCTTCATGCGTGGTGACATGTTCAGGATTGTCCTGCGCCTGAGAAATTTGGAGAGAGAAGCTGGTCACCTTACTTTAGATCGTTTGATCACTGCATTTGAAGCTTATGTTCTCTGGGATTTGCTTATTGTACAGGGAGTTTTGACGGGACTTGGGTGCCAGACTTTTCTATCGATAATTCTGTCAAGTCCCAGAAAATTCCCCTGGTGAACTTTTGCCTGGGCGAGAGCAGAAGTAATTCAGGTACTTTTTATTATACAAAACAAATACTAAGAGGTGGGAAGTACCTTGTTTTCCAAAGAGAGTCATGCCAGGGAATGAACCGAAACAAACTTCTTCCGTCTTCGTCTAGTTGAGGAACTTCTCTCTTCCTTTCTTAGTTGCAGTTTTTCGTTAAATACTTCCAAGTGTCCTTTTTAACAAGCCAGTGTATTTTCCATACTGTGCCTGTCATAGCTGCGTAGCACAGTGGCATTCATTAGCACACTGCTAAGAGCCACCAGAGGAAATTTTTGTAGGTTTGCAGAATTAAGTAACCCAGCTGAACAGTGGAAAATATGGGGAGGGGGGAGTTAGGATTGCTTCATCTGGACCTGTCCTCCAGTCTCCATGCATTTGAATATGTAAGAGTGTGCGTACATGCGTGTGCATGTGTGTTGGGGCATGTGTACACATAGGCGCTTCTGTGCAAACATGACATTTGAGCTTTCTTGTTCATTAAAATCTGCTTGAGATGTGCTTCAAGTCCCTAGCCCTCATTGCACTTGAGGATTTTTTAAAAAATCTTGTGTCTGCAAGGTTATTTTCATTTTGTTCTGTGCATGTGGAATTTGCTGCTTGAATGCGCTTGGTGAGGGTTAAAGTGCAATGTCGTCTTCTAATTTGTGAGCGGAGCTTTGACTTGCAACGCCAACTTCTGTGGTACAGTGCGTGCCGGTAAACAAGCAGCAAAGCTATCTTGCCTGCCGTTTACATCCAACAGGTGTACACAGACTATTCATAAATCTCACAATTGCAGACTTTGTCAGCGGCTTGACCAGAATGCTGGCCAGTGGCCTCGATATCGGGTTTCAGATTTCGCAAGGAGGCACAAAGTTGCGCAGTGTTGAAATGCTTTCCCATGGACTGGAGCCTGCAGACTGGATTGTTTTTAACCAAAGTGCTTATTACAGTGAAGGAAGGGGGTGTGTCTCAACAAGAGCTGGAGAGAGACTGGGAGGGTATAAACTTGTATTGCTTTCATGAACAGGCTTAAATTCCCCACTTTTAAAAAAATAAATGATAAATTTGAAATCTAAGAACCACACATGTTTAAACATTTTTCTAAAATAGACTGGCAAATAGCAAAATATTTGTCCAAACAAAATTTTTTGAGTAGTTCTGCAGTGCAATGGACAGTAAGAATTGAAGCTACCTTCCTGTCCTTTTAAACAGTTGAATTTCCATATTCTGCTTCTCCCCCCACCCCTCCCGGTCCCAGAATCCCACTTGTGAGAGAAGCGAGATTTCTGTTTTGGATATCATAAACTGGGACATGAGATGCATCTATTCCTTGTCCTTCGCACATGTCCAACTTGGTTTGTTTTTGTTTGGCCTTTCAGCATATGACTTTAGCAAACTGGACAAAAGAGAGAATTCTAGACTGGAACGCAAGACCAAGAATGCCTCTTAGGGCCAAGTTACATGATACACTGGACACGTGTTGGGTCACAGTTGTGTGACCAGACTTGAGATTAGACGTAAACTCATCTTAAAAAGCGGTTTTTTCCTCAGCAGTGTGAGGGAACACTACGACAGGGGAGAAGGAGGTTCAAGTTACCCTCCTATCCCACTTTTGCCAGTGGAAAGATTGGAGCGGGTAATATTTTGCCTTTGTTCATCACGTGCCCTAGGAAGGACACGTGATGACAGAGAAAATGGACAAAAAGCCTCCTTGCTTTCCTTTCTGTTGGAGAAAACAGGGCATCAAGAAAACTAATTCTTTATCCCGCCTCACAGTGCTCCCTCACAGTGCTGAGCGAATGAGTGTTTTTTAAGATGAGTTCCCCCAGTGTTCCTCTGACTCCAGTTGCACACCCATGACCTGGCATGTGTTGGCCATATTGTATAGCTTGGTCCTTGGTTGTGTCTTTGTTGTTCCATTAACTAGCAGGCGTGTTGAAGAATGTGATTACTGCTCCATCTTGAGAATGCAACAGAGCATAGCAAAGGAGGCGAATAGTTAACATACACTCTTCTTTTTTTTTTTGAAAGATAGGATAAATATTGGCACAGGTTTCTTGGGAGTCTTTGGCTCCATTCAGACATCGTGCTACATCATTGCTAAGAAAGCTTAACTAGGGGATTGGATCCAGCCAGCTTTTTTCACTCAGGGCCAAACTACATAATATAATTTTTAAGGAATCGGGTTCAGGTTTCCTGGACCTGACTTGCTCTCCCCGCAGCCACAAAGCAGTTATAGAACAGGCCTCAACCAATTTTTTTGTGACTCTAGGAGCCAGTCTAAAAATCTGGGAACAAGTGTTCAGATTTTCATATATTAATTAACGTGTTTTCTAATCTTAACCTCATCCTCTTGGTCACAGCAGTCATCCCATAAACATAGAGGATCAAAGGCCTACAGCAGAGGATAACCTACTGACATCTCACTCTCCACAGCTTTTTCTCGTTTAGAATGTCCTCTTCCATGCCGAATCATCCTCTCATTCCTGAGTGACGGCCTCTTGCTTTACTGGTGATTGGAAACTCTTGCTCCTTGATGCTCGCACTGCTCGTTCCTCTTATTGCCTATCACCGCTGCCCCAACCTGAGTAAAAGCCCCCTTCCTCTAGAGGGCTTTGTTCCTACACCAGATCCTACTATGCAGGCAAATGTTCTAATACTAAGTTAATTCTCTTACAAGGCTTATGCAAACAATGACAAGAACTTTATGTACCAGGTATTTTCATGCCGCACAACGAAGCATATTCTGATCGGAAATGAAAAATAAGCTTCATCCTTCTCATTGAGAAACACTACAGATAAAATCATTGCTAAAAATAATAGGTACTGCAGTGAAATTTCTAGGTGCCGTGACGATCTGGCATGTGGGGTTGGTCGAGACATATTATGGAGAATAGTTTTTTAAAAGTCTGCAGAGGCTTGATTTGGCTCAGGAATGTGGCATGAGGAGGAGGCTACTATCCTCTCCCCAGAGCCATTTTTCTGAGCCAGAACAGCCCTGAGGTAAGTTATTTGCGCCATTTTGGAGCTGCGTGTGCAATATCCTAGGCCTTTGCATACTTTTAAAAACTCAACCCCCTCACCCCCCCAGGCACTGTGTAGCTGCGGGGAAAGCGAGTCCTGGGACGCGACTCATTAAAAATCATGTTGTGTCGTTTGTCCCTCAGTCTCAGACAATTCCCCTCCTTATTGTATTGACTCTCCCAGATGACTTTTTTCCGTCCGAGTCCAGTGATCCCCATCGTATTCTTTTTGGTGGACACCCTCTTTCTTCCCTTTTATACTGATGGAGAGCTGGTTTAATCTAATCCGGGATTTGATGTAGTTGTCTGAGTTCACAAACAATTGACCAGCAAAGTGGAATTTGAAATCCATCATTTATTTATGCCACTTCTCTTTGATTAAGAGCTTGAAGCGGTTCACATCGACAATCAACTAACAGTAGTTAAAATCAAAACAAAACATAATAAAGTGGGTCTGTAAAGTGTACGTTAACTGGGATTTGGTATAATGCTTAAATTGACAATCCACAGGTCTGGAAGTTGCTCTGCTGCCCCACATTGCTGCCTCCTCTTCCCCCCTTAAACATATCACAGACATTTACTAACAGAAACACCATTCAGCTAAACAGGATCAACTCAAAGTGATAGAGGAAGAGCTTCCACCTCTAGCAAAGTTTGCCGTCTCTTTTTGAATCCCCTTTTTGGCGCTAGACTTGAAGCTGAAGTAGTTTGGGGCTGCGATTCCACCTGTTGCCATCCAAGGCCGCATTCTAGATGCCAGTTTTAGCAGTTTCAAATTAAAAAGAGGGGATTTTCTGGGAGGCATGTCTAAGCTTATAATACATGTGGAGGATCAATGGGAAAACAGCAGAATGTTTCCTGACCTACTGACATTTCAGTTTTATAATTTCTGTGCTACCTTTTTGATTTTAAGAAATACACAAAGTTGTAGCAAAAAAAGGGGGTTAAACATGCCTAATTTTGCCCCGTTATGCGTGTGCACACAGTTCTTGTATGCCTTCCTCATTCATTAAAACCCTCCACATGTGATGCACAAAAAGATCTGTCACATCTATTTAATGTTTTTTTGCAGAGTGCAATGATACAAATACCATCAAAACCTTAAAACAACTTTAAACTGAAATTTAAAATCACATTCTAAAAGCGGCAATTAGAAACTGCAGATTAAAAAAAGCCCCAGAGGCAGCTTCTATGCATTGTGTAACAAAGGCCTCCCAGTAGCAGAAAGTTTTTACTTTCTAATGAAAGCTGATAAGAGCTCTGCCCAAGTAGATCTTAATTTGACACAGATTCCATAAGGTGGATGCCACAGCAGAGAAGACCCTGCTGTGAAGTGTAGTGGTTAGAATGTTGGGCTTGGACTGTCTGTTCAGTCATTCTGAGCCAGCTGACATTCTGAGCCATGCATCTGACGAAGAGAACTGTGATTCTCGAAAGCTTATGCTACAGTAAAGTTGGTTAGTCTTAAAGGTGCTAGTGGACTCTTTTCGATTCTGAGCCAGCTGTTCTCTTTCAGCCTAACCTATAACAATAACAGCAATTGTGAAGATTAAAAAGGAGGGAGAGGGAACTATGCACTCCTTGGAAGAAGGGTTGGATAAGATGTATGAATTACCTTGGAAACTCACCAGTCAACTAAACCAGAGGTTGGTGTAATGTGTGGTCTGCATCTCAGCCCCCAGAAGGCCAGTAGTGGAATTCTGGACCAAGCTGCCTTTGAGGGTAATCCTAGTAGTTGAAATGGGAAGCTTCTGCTGTGTGGATGACGATGGCTAGATCCGTTTTGGAGTGGGAACGGTCAAAACTGGCTTACCACCCAAAACTGGAAGAAGGAGGGGCTGTGGCTCAGTGGAAGGGCATCACCTTGGCATGCTGAAGGTCCCAGGTTCAATCCCCAGCATCTCCGGTTAAAAGGACTGGGCAGTAAGACCTCACCCTGAGACCCTGGAAAGCAGCTGCCAGTCCGAGTTGTCAATACTGCCTCAATGGACCAAGGATTCGGGGTAAGGCAGCTTCATTGCACTTCCTGATGTGAAGGCAATTCCAGTGATGGATGCGTATTTAAGCCTCATGGACCCAGAGTATGGCTGGAAGGCGAATAACGTTAAGAAGATGCGAGTCTGGTCAATTCTTGGATGGGAGACCTCTTTAGAATCCTTTGCCATGTTCTTCAGTGATCAAAGACAGGCAGGTTATGCGTGGATCTGCACCACCAGATCTAGAGGTGCTGTAAGGCTGCTTCCCCCCCCCCTTTGCTCCAGAGGAAGCATAACCCGTCAGGAGCAGTGTAGCAGGCAGAAACCACTGGCCTCTTCAAATCTTGGTTTCCTTGCTATCAAGATCTTTAGCTTGTCCTGATTAAATTTCAGTATATTAGCCCTTCTCCAGCCTGCTAAAGCATCCAGGTACTTGTTCAAGAAACCCACTAGATAAAATAAGAAACACAGAGTTGGGTGACATCCGCACACTGTTATACTCCAGTGCGAGGGACAATCACAGCAGGCACAATGGGGACGTGATGGAACTTTGCAGTACTGCAAAGGTTTGATGCCTTGAGCAGGTTAGAGAAGAAGACATTCTAAGAGAGAAGAGAAGAAGATTCTAAGTGAGGATAACTGCTAAGCTGTGTGGAACTATTGGTTCGAACTGTTTCCGATGCCACTGAAGGAGTTGTTGACTCCTGTTGTCCCAGGCTGTTGAAAGGTCTAG
Source organism: Eublepharis macularius (assembly GCF_028583425.1). Lineage (NCBI taxonomy): Eukaryota > Metazoa > Chordata > Lepidosauria > Squamata > Eublepharidae > Eublepharis > Eublepharis macularius. The sequence continues at coordinate 12,300,991 of NC_072799.1, forward strand.
AAGAATAAGCTATGGAACATTAGATGCATCCAGGAGGGGCTGTGGCTCAACGGTAGAGCATCTGCTTTGCATGCAAAAGGTCTCAGGTTCAATCCCCGGCAACTTCAGTTTTTTAAACAAATCTGATTGAAGGTGATATGAAGAACCTCTGATTAATGGTTGTTGTGGCTTTTCCGGGCTGTATTGCCGTGGTCTTGGCATTGTAGTTCCTGACGTTTCGCCAGCAGCTGTGGCTGGCATCTTCAGAGGTGTAGCACCAAAAGACAGAGATCTCTCAGTGTCACAGTGTGGAAAAGATGTAGGTCATTTGGTGTAGGACATTCTATCGCCGACAATAGCCCTGCAGAGAAGATTAGCACATCAAGTACCAATCCATATGCAAAAGAACCTCCTCAGGATACAGTGAAGCCTCCCGCCATTAGCATTCCACAGCCTGGGAAACTCTTACAGGATGACTCAGCTCAACCCCACCCCTCCTGAGTAGATACAAATGACCTACATCTTTTCCACACTGTGACACTGAGAGATCTCTGTCTTTTGGTGCTACACCTCTGAAGATGCCAGCCACAGCTGCTGGCGAAACGTCAGGAACTACAATGCCAAGACCACAGCAATACAGCCCGGAAAACCCACAACAACCATCGTTCTCCAGCTGTGAAAGCCTTCGACAATACAACCTCTGATTAAGCTTTATGTGTTCAAATAAATGGTGACACTCTTGCAGGCAGGGGGGTTTCATGTGTTTCTTAAACGTCTGTGCCTGCAAAAGGTAATTGGATTGTGGCAACATTCTCAGCTCATTATTTACCATTTTTTTAAAAAAAAAATTAGCTAATACTGTAGGGGGAAATTTCTAACGGGAAACAGAACAGACCTCCTCGGTCATTTATTTTCTTACTTGTAACAACGCTTCTTGATGCCTTGAGAAATAATATTGTTTCATTTCAATTATCTACTAGTGTTGCTTATGACCCAGAAATAGCTCAAGTGGAAACTTCTGCTGTGTGGGATGGACTTTGGATGTTTATGCAAGATTATGAGTGTGGTTGTATGCGGAGGATGAGCTGGAAGGAGCTACCAACCATTGTAGTGGCAAGATTTAACCGTCAAATATAGCTTAGGTCTAGTCAATCTCTTATACAAGTATTCCAGTAAGGGAAAAAAAAATCAGCATTATCTTTGTTCTGTGGGTCCTATTTTTACAGTAATGGTGATCTCCCCAGGATGTAACAAATTTTCTCCAATGCAAATAAAAACCTTTCCTGAGAAATAAAGAACACAAAAGCCAGTGATCAAAAATGCATTTTCTAGGTTGTAGTACAATATCCTTTTTTTTTTTATATAATTTTTTATTTTCAATATCTAACATACAACTACTACATACATACATACCCTACAAAACAGTAACTACAAAAGACTACAATAACACAAGGGATAGGAAAGAGGAAAGAAAAAAGAGAGAGGGAGGGAGGGGTGGAAAAAAGGGGAAGGTACCCTACAAACACTAAACACTAAACACTACATTTCTGTTTTCCCTTCATACTGCCATTATTCAAAAGTTAAAGCTTTATATTATATTGATGGAGTGGTTGACCTTACTAAATGCAAATTACAATTTAATTTCAAGTTAAATTTTTCTTCCCCTCCTGGGTCCCGGACGGAGTTCTCTCTGCGCAACTGCAGCCGCATTGCTCGTTTCCTCCCCCTCCCCCTCAGACTTCTCCTTTTCGTCTTGCTTGGTGCACTGGAATTCTGGGTTCCTGTCCTCAAAATCCCTTAGTTGATCTTCTGATAATATCTTAAAGGCTTGATCTTTATGGGTGAACCAGATTCCTTCCGGAAATAACCATTTATACTTTATTCCACGTTCTCTCAGAAGAGCTGCGAACTTTTTATACTTAAAACGTCTTTTCCGGACTAGAAATGGGACGTCTTTCAATATCTTAATTTTGTTGCCCAAGAAGTCCAAATCCGCATTGTATGAATTGTATAGGATAGTGTCCCGGATCCTCTTAGATGAAAAATCGATGATGATCTCGCGCGGCAACTGACGCTTCATTGCATACTTTGAAGTAGCCCGACGGGCTTCCAAAATGGCGCTTTTAACTTCTTCTTTAGTTGCCCTCGCGGGTGTCGCCAATAGTTCCGAGACAAGACCCCGTAAGTCCTCGTTTTCCTCCTCTTTCACATTCTGGAGGCGCAAAATTGTCTGTGTTCGTTCCACTTGTAGCCCGATCAACTGATTCTCCACCGGTTTAAGCTCTTTATTCGTAGCCTTCACGAGTGACGCACTTTCCCGAGCAGACTTCTCTGCCCCCCCGCTGCTTCCTTGATGGTTTTCACTTCGCTCTCAATTAAGCCGACCCTTTGATCTGTTTCATTCAGCTTGTCAACAAAGGGTTTTATAGCTTCACCAACCGCCCTCCGTACAATTTCCTCCAACGATTCTCCCTTTAAGGCAGCCGAAACTGACTTGCCAAGGGCAGGACTTTGTTTCTTTGTTGCCATTTTGGGGGGGGGGCGCCAACCAAATTTTGAGAATCAGCAAAGGGGAAGAGTGAGCCCTCTTGGCTTCAGATCTCACCTCTCCTTCACGTACGCTTGTAATAACAGAAGGAATTCGCTTACTTGTAGGCTCTCGCCTAATTCTGCTCTTTGCCGTTTCTCATGGCCCGGCAGCACTCGAGGCGCCGCGCACGTCCGCCGGCCTCCGTAGGGACAAACGGGCAATTAACCCCCCGCATTGATTCCAGGGGGCTCTTCCCGCAGCGTCCCGGACCCAGCCTCCCTCACTGGGAGTTTTGGGGGCTAATCTTCGCAGATCAGCCGCCCGGACAGGGTGCTCGGCCGCTTCCTCTCGAGCCAGCGAAGAGGAGCGTCCGACATGGCGGAGAAAACGAAACCGAATCTAGTACAATATCCTTTTTTTTTTTTATATAATTTTTTAATATCCTATCTGCCTGGATGTGGAATGCTAGGCTGTTAATAATATGACGTTTTGGAGGTCATTAATTCATAGAGTCGCCCTGACTTGACGGTATATAACATGCACACACAGTATTGCCTCATCTTGTCCTATCTCGGATACAAAGCAGGGCTGGTCCTTGAATGCACGTCCAAGGCAGTCTTTGCAGAGGAAGGCAACGGCAAACCACCTCTGCTTCTCACTTGCCCTGAAAGCCCCCTTGCCTGGGGTCGCCAGAATCCGACTTGACAGCACATATATACATATCTCCTATCTGCATACGAGTCTTGTTCAGGGTCACATACAGTACAGTAGTCGCCTTCTAAATTTGAGGAATCCTTTCTCCATTGATCTCGTGGCCAAGAAAATCTCTCACATAGCGGAGGGTTATAAGGAATGCTGGAGGGCACACACCAACTTCATACAAGAGGAGCTGGGGCACTGGTGAGACCTTTTGATGGCTGCAGCTGCTCTGCATTAACCAAGGATACGATTTCAAACACGAGTTGCATGTTGCTAGGGAAGTTTGGTAAGTTGTCACGCACTCATATTAAAAGGGATGTCAACTGTTACCGATCACTTTGCTAAGGAACCTTTAGACTATTCCGAACTCTGCCCTTGGCCCTGTTAAACTAGTTGTGTTCTGGGAGTTTGGCGTTGAAACATTCTCAGGCATGCAGGGGCCTGATACAGATGGGCACCACCGTGGGCAAGGAGAAGCAGATTGGCCGTGCCATTTTTCTGACCTGAAATGGCATTGCTTTGTTGGTGAAACTTAAGCACACTGGTGGGGCTACTCATGTAGTTTTCCAAACCCATACAAATGCCAGCTGACTGGGGCTATTCCAGGTAGGGAAAACAGTGTGAAGCTTAAACCCTCTCGCTACTCGCTGTGGTCCTGTTCTAAATTGAGCAGTCTTGATCTGAATTGGACCCCCACACACCCATGAATTAAATTGCAACATAAAACTCTTGAGTGCCCACCTGGTTTAACAGGTCCCAGAATGGACCTAGAAACAACCTAAGATATGGATAGGCTCGTGGAGGAATCTTTTTCCTCCAAAAAGTGTTGCTTTGCATTAGACATCTAATTCTATGCTCCAGCTGGATAGTTCTGCTCTGTTTTGTGTTTTGTTTCAGGGTTTTCCCCCGTTTTTGTCTTTTCCTTCAGCTCTGTATTAAGACTTCTTGTGTTCAGATTTCTGCTAGCCTTATCCTATTGTATTGTTTATTGATTCTCCAAGCCAATGTTCGTTTTGTTATGTAATCCGTCTTGAGTCTCAGTGAGAAAGATGGACTACAAATAACGTCAATAAAATAAAAAATGTTGAATGATAAATCACTTGGGCTCTTTTAGCAAGGAAGTGAGCTTCCATTCCTAGCTTCTTTTCATAAGTGTTAACTGATACGGTGGTGTGAGTGGTGGAAACCTGCCAGTCAAATCCTGTGAAGTCTCCAGGTGTCCATGGGTCTCGCCATTTCTAATTTATCCCATAGGATTGTTGTCAGATAACTCCAGGTTGGATTCTTTTGTGGGACTAAGATCCTTCATTTTTTACTGTCTGTGTTTGGCAGGGCTAAATCGCTGACATTTCCTTTTCCTTTTGTCTTTGCAGGTAGCTGTATCCAGTTGGGTGACAGGCAAACCCAAGGGGTACCATGAAGTTTTCGGGACCCCTGGAGAGCCAGAGGTTGTCTCTCCTCTTGGAGATGGCAATCTCTAGGGAAGCTCAGATGTGGAAAGTTCATGTGCCCAAAATTCAGCCCAATCAGGTAATGTTTCTTCATCTTCCCCTCCATTAAACTATGCGCAAAAAATCTTTTTCACACAAGGACTGGGATGATGGATCGGTACTGTGTTTCTTAGCAAATAGCTAAGCCCATTCAGTAAGAATTGCAGCAATTGATGTCAAGGTGGGACCTAGCCTTTTAATTTCAACAGAATGAGTAATGCTTTGTTTGAGGAACGTATGCTGAAGGCCTAAGGAACAGAATGTGCTGCGCAGCCTGCAATGTCAAATCACTGATATTAAAAGCATGCGGGTGCCGTAGTTTAATTCAGATCGCCTCTGTTACTCTTGGCTTGCTAAAACCTGTATTTTGATGGGTGGTAGCTGTGGTGCTGTTCTTTTTGGATGCAGAGGAGTTAGCCGTGTTAGTTTGTAGTAGCAAAACCAAAAAGAGTCCAGTGGCACCTTTAAGACTAACCAACTTTATTGTAGCCTAAGTTTTCGAGAATCACAGTTCTCTTCATCAGATGCATGGAGGGCAAGAAGAAACTGGTCAGATATATAGATGGAGAGGGGAGGGCGGAGTAGGTGCAAACAGTAGCTTCTGATATGGAGATCAGTTTGCTTCTGTTAAAGAAGTCAGTTACTTCTGATAATGAGATAATCATTCATAGTCTATTCAATCCAAGCCTGACTGAGTCAAATTTACATATGAATTCCAATTCAGCAGCTTCCCGTTGGATTCTGTTCTTTTTGGAAACGTCTTAGACTAGGTCAGGGTCTAAGGGCATGACCCACCAGGATGTTTTCCCATGCAAATCCCATTGGGATGAATGGGAGCTGTGCAAGTGCACGCTAGCTTGAGCCTTAATTTCCCTCTAGGGACATATTGTATATTGGCTTGTCACTTATGGTTAAAGTACAATCACAGTTAGCATTTGTAAACTTGTGAAATGTTCAAAGTGCATTTATACATAATGTAAAAAAACAACCTAAAAAGAGTTTTGTAACGTTAATACAAGCAGTGACCTATGAGACTCCCAAAAGAGAGAAATCACATCTGCTCCCTCTAGCCTCCATTTTCACACACACACCCCGTCTCTTCTCTTTCTCCACCCCTCTGTGACTGCTTTCTGTCCTTTCTCTAGACCCCTCTATCACCACTTTCTCTTCCTTCGCTGTATTACAGTTGCTAGGCAGACCCAGCATCAGAGGTTGGCAAGGCGAGGCATCTGCTGGGGCCCACAACTTGGGGAGGGCTGCTGCCGCCACCCCCTCCCCTTGGAGGCTAATGGAGAAGCGTGGAGTGTGACTCTCTTGCTCTGCTGCCTTTTCTCCTATGGGAAAGTGGGAGGATGCAGAACTCGGGCAATACCCCACTTTCTGGTGAGCGTATGTGCTGGAGAACCATTGGAGGGCAGCTGCTCCGTCTTGTACCTTCCTTATGGGATGGGCCTGGGACAGGGCTTGACTCCACCCCTTCTTCTGCCTGATGCACAGGCAAACAACTGAGCAGTCAGCTCACCAGTTGGATGAGTGTCCTGTGGAGCAAGGGAGCCAAAGGGGAAGGCAGACGTGCCACAGCTTGTTCCTCTGTGTGTTTACACAGACAGGAGGCCCATTGAGTTCATTCGGGCTTACTCCCAAGGAAGTGTGCGTGGGAAGGCACTGAGAAACTGAGGGGGTCGTGCATCTGCTTAAAGAGGCAAGTTCCCTGAAGGGGGACCCACTATAGGGGTTGGCCGATCAAAAACTGGATCCAGCTCTCTTGCTAGGGAACCCCAGAATGCCACCTATAATCTTGAGAAGTTTCTCCAACTTCTCTGTTGACATTCTCTGTTTTGGAAGGAGTTCAGCTCCCCATTTTTGTGCTACTGTGTTGGGAATTTTCTCCAAATCATGAAGTTCCCCTATGTTTGCTGAAACATCTCACCTGTCTGTCCTTGGCCCCACTGTGCAGATTTTTTGATCTTCAGGTGTGAGCCAGGCTCAGAGTTAGACAGGTGGAAGAGGAATTTATTTTACTTAGGGAAGAGTTTTATCTGGAAGTATGATAGGAAATGGCTTTTGGATGGTGGGGTAAGGGCTTTGGATGTGTACAGAACTCTTCCTGCTTTGCATGCAGAAGGTTCCAGATTTAATCCCTGGAATCTCGAGTGAAAGAGTCTAAGGAAACAAGTGCTAGGAAGACTCCCTTCTGCCCGAGTTGCTGGCAGTCAGGCTACATAAAGCTGCACTAGACCGACTGACTCTGGGTAAGGCAGCTCTTCATATGGTCACATACAGGGGTCATTTCATAGAAAAAGAGCTGGAGGAACTCATTAGCATAATTTATTAGCACAACTCATTAGCATATGCCACGCCCCTTGACATCACCAGAAGTGTGTCATTAGAATAACTGATTTGCATATGCCACACCCTCTGGCATTACCTATCCTGGCTGTTTTGGACCCAATCCTGGCCATTCAGGGCCAAAATTGGGCCCAAAATGGCAGAAAAGGGGCCCAAAATGGTCTGGATCAGGCCACTGCTGAGCGGGAGAGTGATCCAGCACCTGTCAGAGGCCCTATCTGGGCCGTTTCAGCCCCAATCCAGGTCGAAACGGGCCCAAAATGGCCGAGTCAGGTGGGCGGGGCCGCCTGACATGTGACCTCTTTGGGGAACTGCTGGAACTGCGTTCCTGTGCCTTCCCCCTCGAAATGAGCCTTGGTCACATATATGTACATGGGGTCCAATAAAATATCTTCTATGAGACCAAAAGAACACTAGTCAGACCAGCTGTCCCATTGAGTCCCATACATTTCACTCTGAGGCCAGTTGAAGCAAACAGGGCCACTGAGCTCCTTAACCATGGTTAACCTTCGGAGAAGCCCTGCACATTACTCTCCCCTGCACTTTTCTCCAGCGCAAACACCTCCATCCCTTCTATTGTCAGCATTATCTATGGTGTAGCATTTAAATCTGCACACGCAGTAACCATGTTTAACCCCAACCAGAACTCGTTTTCAACCAGGGGTTGGTTTGCCGAGCTTGGTGAATGTTTACCATAGTCTGTGCCTGGGCAGGCCATAATGCCACACTTTGGTTGACAGTTGCAAGGAAGATGGGAAATTATTATTGTTGTTATTAGTCTGCCTTTCTCCCTGAGATCCAAGGCGGATTGCACAGTGCAAGTGAAAATACAATATAATCAACAGCTAGGACCTTCACTTCCAGTGATGTCAAGGGGCATGGAATATGCTAATGAGTTATGCTAATGAGTTCCTGCAGCTCTTTTTCTACGAAATGGCCCCTGGGTAGCAGAAAATTTTTAAACAAGTATAAAGCCAAAAACAGAGACAAAATCGATCAGAAACAGCACATAACTAATTTCCATGGCACGTTTAGTAGTGTGGAAACTTGCTAGTAGGCACATATTTACATCAGCAGACAGTACCCAGTAGCATAGCTTTTAGTCCCCGTCCCTACCAAGGTATCTACTCTAAGTTGTTTCCATAAGCAAGGAGAGATGGAAGGGATGTGTGACCCTGCTGCCAGTCTGTAACCATGGCTAAGACAACTGTAGTATTGTGTCCGCACGTGACCTACCTACCCATCTGGGGGTTTTTGCACTTCTGCGAAATGTGATGCTTTAACAACAGATTCATAGCAGTGAACTAGTTACTTTTATGCATGCAGAGTTTGATTCTAGTGTGGTAGATTCCCCTGCTCCTGAAAAAAAAATAGTTCTAGAGGGAAATACTGATGGGCTCCTGCAGAGAAATCACTTAGAACGGTTTTGTTCAACTCATAGGATGTTGGCTCAGGATCTACAGCCAAATTTGGCTCAGTACAGAACCAAACATGGCTTTTTAAAAAAAGAAAAGGGGTCGCTAGAATAACAGGTATGTGAAGGGAATGGCAGGAAGAAATTTTTATGGGGCTAAAGGGCTTCGTCGAGATGCTTTACAGAAAGGGAAATGATAAGAGGCGAACCGTTTCCAGGAATTTGAGTGCAAACCATGCAAAGATTTATGCCAGTACAGTAAAACAATTGTGCAGAGTGCTTCTGTATATCCCCCCACTCCCAATTCATATTTTTATTGTTTTCTATGTGGTATAGTAAATAAAACAGTAAAAAATGCCATGTAACCCTACCACCAATCATCTTCCCCCCACCCTTTCCCAGAATCGGCAAGAAAAGGAAGTAAGAGAAAAGAAAAGAGAGTTGCACACAAATTCAGATTCGATCTTCTAAAGCTGCAATTTCTGGTGAATTGCATTGACCTGATATGAAATATAAGGCTTTTTTTAAAAATGTAAGCTGTTTTTAAGCAGGTTGGGATTTCTAAGTAAAGGTCTGGGATGTTAAAAAGGTAGAAAGACAGCTGGAAACTAGGAAATAAGAATATCTTATATATGTCACCCTAGATACCGTATATAGTCTTTGACTATTTGACAATCCAGGGTTTATTGTAGTAATAGATCGTTGTTCATTTCTCGACTGCTGTCTGCATAAAATATATTGCAAGGGACTCTGGACTCAAGTTATTTTGATTTAGCATTACTTGCTGAGATTTTTTCCCCCCTGGCAAAGGTCAACTGCATCTCCCCATGGGAATCTGAAGGGATCATATGAATTCATGTCCTACTCGTTGCTTTCCCTAGGAGTTTACAACATTTTAACATCATATTTACTACTCTGAATGCTCCTAGCACAGTAGTGGCTGTGCCCAGGAACAGTCTGGGAAGCTGAAATGCCCCAGGAGAAAGCTGGGCTGAGTGCAGCAAGGGCTACTCAACTTAGATCAGGCCAGCAGTGCCAGCGAAGAGTGTCAGTTCACCCGTTGCTGCCTCCTACACTGCCGTCTGCAGCAGTGGGTGAGCCGACCAACCCACTGTTGGTGCTGTTGGCCCAGCCTGAGTCCAGTGGCCCCTGCAATGCTGGTGGATTTACTGGGACTTGGCTGTGCTTGTTCCTTGCTGCCACCAGCCCTCCAAGGCCGTGTAATAGATCGGCACTGAAAGGAAAGCGTTCAGAGAGTTCCTTTGGTAAAGAGATAGGGACTGTTGACTATATTACTGCGTACTGTCAGTTGCTGTAACTGTGCTCCTACTGGGCAATTTCTGCATTGTCTAATACGCCGTGTTAAATTGCTTATGTTTTGTTTCAGCATTGTCTCTGTTCTATATCAGATTTGTGCTCATTTTCAAATTTCTGCCACCCCAAACCCTATTGTGTAGTTTACTGAATGTCCCAGCCATTGATCAGATGGACTTAACACTGTGTAATTGGTCATGAGTGAGAAAGGCTTTAAATGGAGGCGAGGAGAATGACGTAAGCAAGGCGGGGTATACATAATGTAAATCAATCAATAAATACATAAATCTTTCCCAGTAAGTTGAATTGCCAGTCTGTCCCTGCCTCTGTCATGAAAGTGTTCTCAAGGCAGGCCATATTCTTGGCTTTCCAAAAAAGTTGTAGCTTGGTGACTTAAATTCTCCAGTAAGTAGAGCCGGTTCATGGCCTATGTAAATTAAGTAAATTGGCTCAATTTCTCTTTTTTCTGTATAAATTACGTAAATTAAATAAATTGGCTCAATTTCACTTTTTTTTGGCCTTTCTCCTATTTTGCAGAATTGCTGGGTGGAGGAGGGAACCAGATTGATACAGGGGCACTGAAGCCTTCCCTCACTCCAATAACTGGAATTTGTGTTCAGTCCCTCTTTGGGATTCTGAAAAGGCCTTTCCAACAAGACATATCAACAAGACATAAGAGGAGAGGAGAATTAGGGAAGCCATCTTGGGTCTCCGTTGGGGAGAATGGTGGGGTATAAATAAGTGAATAAATAAGCTAGAAATGTGACTTTTGACTGAAATGAGAGTTAGGATTCTCGGGAGGCTGAGCTCTGCTCTTGAGGCAACTGTGAAGCCTTTTGTGCAATTTTATCAATAACATAAAGCAACCTTGTCTGCAACTTTGGGGGAAGCATCCATCCTTTTGGCCGTCCTTTGTTTCTTTTATCTATCAAGTGTATCTAATAGTGAACATGGCCCTATGCGTGGATACTTAAATCCGTGGATCGGGGCCAGGTAGATACCAAACAGACATTTCTACAAACCTAGGGGGGACACCCGTTTTTCAGAAAAATCCTAAAACTGAAAAAGGAGGGGGAAGGTTACCAATAAGCTGAGAACAATTGGCTGTGCAACCACAGACAACTGTTCTCTCAATGCAGGTGTGCATGTGAGGGGCGGGGGGAGTGGAATTGCTGTCCTGTCCCCATCAGCCACTGAGAGCCCAGCTACAAGTGACGCCTGACACAGGTTGGACACTTGTCAGCTTCCCTCAAGTTTTGATGGGAAATGTCGGCATCCTGGTTTTACAGCTTGGCTCTCAATTACAGCTGCAAGACCAAGACGCCCACATTTCCCATCAAAACTTGAGGGAAGCTGACAAGTGTCCAACCTGTGTCAGGCGTCACTTGTAGCTGGGCTCTCAGTGTACAACACTAGAGGACGACGGGAAGAGGAGCACACGCTGTTGCTGCCCCCTGGGTGCCATGGCACCGGAGGCGGGCAGGGGAAGAGAAGCTGGGCACACTCTTTCCACTACCACCTCTAGAGTGTTCAGAGCTTCAGTTTTGGTGCTTCAGTTTTTACGACCACCGTGACGTATATTGGCGCCTCTTCCATTTGAACCGAGAGGCCCGCATAAACAAGGGACTGTTCATTTAAAAACAACAAGCAAAAAAAAATTAATTGGGCTTGCTTAGCTTTGAAAAGAAGTCCAGAAAAATAATGAGCTCACAAACATTTGTGAGAGTCCGTCAAGCCGTGCGTGCCCATTGGTGGCCCAACAAACTGCATTGTAGCGAACCTGCTTTTCATTCAGTTTGCAAAAGAAGTCCCTACTTTCTCTCTCGGAGAGCAGCCTTGCTTGCCACAGGCCAGTCACTGTGGCCGTTGAGAAGCCGGTCTTGGTTACTGGTGGGAATATTTGTACAAAGGCCTTCACAAATTTGGTCCCAACATCTGGAAACAGCTCTCCATGAATTGTAGAAGACACATGGAAGGTTTCTTACGTCATATTTAGCTAGGAAGTGGCAGAAGCAATATGAAGGTCTTGCACTACTTCTGCCTGTCTCATCATCATCATCATCATCATCATCATCATCATCATCATCATCATCATCATCATCTCTTCTGCCCGTCTCAAATCTCAGCATGATGCAGAGACACTTGGGGAAAGGGGAAAGGGTCAGTGGGAGCCAAAATAATAACAAGCTAATATGCCATGCCAGTATTTGTAGCCCCTTGGTTTTTATTCCTTTCTAATTATCCCAGCCTAAATGGGCTCAGGCGCATGAATTTTTGATGAAGAAAAGCAAGCCTAAAGCACAATAGTTTTTTGCTTATTGGAAAAGAGCAAGAGTCCAGTAGCACCTATGACTAACAAAATTAGTGGTAGGGTATGAGCTTTCATGAGCCACAGCTCACTTCTTCAGGTAGCAGAAGTGAACTGTGGCTCACAAAAGCTCGTACCCTACCACTAATTTTGTTAGTCTTATAGGTGCTACTGGACTCTTGCTCTTTCCCACTGCTGCAGACAGACTAACACGGCTACCCATCTTGATCTTTGCTTATTGACCATATAGTTTCACATGGAGTGGACTGGGAAGGTGTGCATTTTCAGGTGGAGAAGCTGAATTATTTACAGAGGACAGGATTCTTCTGTCATGCCTGTTGTAATGCTGTAGTCTGATTCTCACAAAGGTGGCGCACAGACATCTGTATGGGTTGTAAAACTTCATCACATTCCGAAACAGAAAACTAACATGTCACAGAGAAATTAGGGTAGGACTCTTTACCCTCAGCTAGTTTTCTGCATGGAAGGATTTGTGTGTGTGGAGGAATCTGTGGTGAGACCAATTCGCAATCTGAAGTGGCGAAGACACAGGTGCGGATCCTGCAAAAAAAAAAATCTCTGCTAATGGGAAGGGATTTCCGTCAACAGAGTGGGACCTCCTCGCTCTCCCCTTCCCCCATCCCAGCTCAAAATGCCCTGTGAAATATCTTTTCTATGGCTAAGTGGACTCCCAGGATCAGCATGTGGAGGGGGTGATTCAGTGCGGGGGGCTCAGGGGTGGTTGCTCCGGGCGCAAAATTCGTAGGGGCGCAAAATTTCAAAAGGCCGGCCAAGGAGAGACTGCGCCATGCCCGTGGGGAGGCTGCCCGCACCACCTGCGCGTTGATGGGGCGGCTGGATCGCTGGGCACTGAGCTGGCCTTCCTGCAGTGGCGGCTGGCTGAGGAGCGCACCAAACTGGTGGTTCAAGCCAAGCTGGCGGCGGCAGTGGCAGCAGCACAAGTGGCGGCGGCGGATGGTGCAGGCTAAGCCACCTAAGCTGTTCAGCCGCAACCAGGAGGCTGTGCACAGCGTCCACCAGGAGACGGTGGAGTACCAGTGCCTGCGACAGTCCCACTGGGCTGAGAGTGAGGCCCTGTGTGGCGCCGTCAACTCTCTGCACAAGCAACTGGAGGGTGAGCAGAGTGCCGAGCTGGCCCACTGCCAGGCAAGGTGTGGGAGGCCCAAATCGGCCTGGATTGGGCCCCCATGGAGTGTGAGAGTGTTCCCGGGGGGCCGCTGCACCGTGCACAATGATGTCACTTCCTGGGAGTGATGTTATCACATGGGCCCAGGTGCGCGCGCAAGAGAGAGAATGAGCACCACACACAAGCGCAATACTTGTCTGGCCCAGGGTACTGGCAACCCACGCTACACCATTGAGGTGGTCGGAAGTCTGCAGTGGGAGAGGGGGAATCAGTGGAAATCGTGTCCCCTTCTGTCAGTGGAAAGTTCCACTGCATCCAACTCACAGGTTCATCTGCCCAGTCTGAACTAGGTCAGGAATCATGTGTGTTGCCCTTTCCGGCATTTAGGAGAGTTGGGCGTTCCTGGCTGGCAATTTGCTGAGAGCCTTTTTGGCTTAAAGGAGAACAGAAATATTGCAAATGAATAAGATAACGTGTCAGATGCATTCTAGCCTAGTCAATCCTGTCGTGTCTGTGGCTTTCAGAGGTGGTGGTTGGTGATGAAATCCAGTCCTATTGTTTAATTAATTTTTAAAAAATATATATTCTATGCGGTGTCAAAGCCACCGTACTCTTTCTCTGAACAGGGTGTGCTCTTTTCAGTTATGTTGAGAAACAATGTGAAGTGTGTGTCCTTGCCAGGCAACTTTGTGAGTTTCCCCCCCTTCCAATTTCATGTTTGTTTTGGAACTTCCTTGAAATTGGTGAAGCGGCAGGTCACTCTGTGGCTTCTATAAGCATCAGTCCTGTGCTTTTGATAAAGATGGATGAAGTCTTGAGCTTACAAAACTGGTTTTTTTTAAGCTACAGAGAGTCTGTCCTACTACAAGACTGCAACATGTGATTTTCCCTACCAAAATTGACAATAGGGCTGTCTTGCAAATAAGTCCATCAGAAGTTGCCTAGCCCATGCATACCTATGTCATTCATTTGTGGTGCAGCAGAGGCCTAAAAAGAGAGAGAGAGAGAACCAACTGCATCCCAGTTTATCAAAGCTTTTCTGTCTGATCGCCTGGAGGCAATTCTGACTCTCTCTAGGTGACCAGGCATGTCCTTTTTACAAGCCCCCATTTTATACTGGAGAATTAGTTTGTCTGACTGGGAACAACAGGCTCCTTTCCAGCTCTGCATAATCTCTCAGGAAGAAGCTCTCAAGGTGGCATAAGGCCCAGGTAGGTTTCCTGTTTTGGCATTGTGCTGGCATCCAAGGATTGCCTCCAGTGTTACACAAATACCAGTGATTATCCTCGATTTCCTCACCCTACTGGTGTGGATCTAGGGAGACTGGGTAGTAGAGAAGTCTGGGGGGGGGGGCATCAGGCAGCCATGATCTCCTAGCACGTGTGTGTGTGTGTGTGTGTGTGTTGGTACAAGTGGGAAGCATGCAAGTTTCACAGTTGTGGGGCAGCTGCTAAGAACATTTATCTTTTTGCCCTACCTGTGCTGACTTGACATGCAGATAGTGTTTTGCTACAAGTATAATGGAGGAAATGATCTTATTTTTGTATTCTGGGCCGAAACTGAACAGGCAGAGCTCTGTGTTAATTTGTTTAAAAATATTCTGCACCCCAACAACCCAAACTCTGTAGCAGTTTGCTCGAGAGACAGTGTTGTGTAATGGTGAGAGTGTTGGGCTAGGATCTGGAGACCCAGGTTCGAATCCCCACTCTGCCATAGAAGTTTGCTGGGTAACTTTGGGCCAGTCACACACTTTCAGCCTAAGGGAGGAAATAGAAAAGAGGAGAGTGACGTAAGGTTCTTTGGCTCCCTGTTGGAGGTAAAGATGGGCTATAAACGAAGTAAGTAACTTATATAACATATGTTGTGACCTATAGAAATGATCAAATGTCTCTTTATTTTTACATAATTCTGGATTCTCTTCTGGTATCACAAGTCATAGGAAGAAATGAGGAATTATACAGGCCTTAGAAGCCTTGTTCACCAACTTCTGGGAATTTTATTTATCCATGTCTCCAGTTTTCGAAACAAGTATTAGCAGCATTTTTTTCAAAACCTGGGTTTTTGAATGAAAGCTTTCTACAAGTTAGAATTCTGTCTCCAATGACACATTCAGTATTTCACACAATATACACATTCATAGTTTCATTAATGCATTTGAAATGAGGATATTGTTTTTAAAAGTTAACATTCTGAAATCCTGCCTCTTTTCCTGGGATTGAAACCCTTTTAGCCTGCACCCCCTAAATATTGTACAAATGTGGTTATCATTAAATCCATCTGGGTTTCTTTGCAGAGAGCAAAACTCTGTTGCTCCTTAAAATATTCTCACAGTCCTTTTTGGGCCTGTCCGTCTCTCTCTTGATGAACAGGTCTACTGTAAAGGTGTTTTTTCTTCCTTGCCTTAGTTTACGTGTTATGAAAGATTCTTCTCTCTTTACTTGTTCATGGTGGAAGAGGAGAGCCTGAGATGGATACCCTGATTGGTGTGGGTTGACGGGGGTACATACCCTAAGTGGCAAAAAAGCCACCTTTGCTTATGGATTGCTAAATAGAGGTCAGGTAATGTGTAAACACAAGATATGTTTCTTTAAGAAGATAATCTGGATGGCTCTCTCTGTTTTATAGTGAGAAACTCTGCCCAGATGCCACAGAGGTTTAAAAGGTGGTGGAAATGCAATCCTTTTTTTTATATATATAATTTTTTATTTTTAATATCTAACATAAAAAACTACAGAAGACTACAAAGATGTAAGGGATAGAGGGGGGACTGGGGAAAAGGGAAGAACAACATATAAACAAAAAACGCCCACTACTCTATATGTCTTGTATTCCCTTCATGCTGCAATTTTTCTTAAAAGTTAACTTTCTAATATGCTATCAGATTGGTAGATCTTATACAATACAGACTATATTCAGGATCAGGTCTTCTCCCCCCCCCCACGTCTCTCAGTTCTCTCTGCACAGCTGGAGCAGCTGCGCTCGTTCTCTCCTCCCCCCCACTTTCCCCTTCAGACTTTGAACTTTTTTCTTGCTGAAACTCCTGATGGTTGAACAAAAAGTCTGTCAGCTGTACTTCCGATGTGTGATCTTGTAGGTTTGATCCTTATATCTGAACCAAATGCCTTCCGGAAACAACCATTTGTATTTTACATCACATTTCCTCAGGAAAGCCGCAAGTCTTTTATACTTAAATCTTCTTTTACGAGCCAAAAATGGAACATCCTTCAATATTTTAACCTTGTTGCCCAAATAGTCCAAGTCCACATTGTACGAATTATATAAGATGGTGTCCCGAGTCTTCTTAGATAAAAAATCAATAATGATCTCGCAAGGCAGCTGACGCTTCGTTGCATACTTTGAAGATGTCCGACAGACTTCCAAAACATTGCTTTTTGACTGTTCTTTAGTTGCCTTTGCGAATGGCGCCAAAAGTCCCGACACCAAATCTTTTAAATTTTCACTTTGCTCCTCTTTTACATTCTGAAGACGCAGTACTGTTTGGACACGGTCCACTTGCAATGGTGGAAATGCAATCCTTGAGGTCCACACACATTCCAGCCCCTGGCCTAGGCTGGTTCCCTACTGCATACAGTGCAGATAACAGCAATCATAGGCTGTACAACATACAGTCCAGTCAATTTACAGTGTCAACAGTTGGCTCTCCCATTCTGCATTATACCTGCTTTCCAGACAAAGCTTCCTGAATCAGGAACGATAGACTCTCGCATTCAGACCTGTGAAACCACCTCTGACAAGTCCAGTATTGTATACTCTGCTCGCGATTTTCCAGGATCTTGAGTACACTTTTTCCTTTCCTGCCCTGGTGCAGGAGCAGGAGTTGTGTACTGTTGAACTAAGTGAGGCTGACTCACTAAGAATAATGGTTGTTGTGGATTTGTGTTGTGGATTTGTTGTGGATCACTAAGAATAGTTCACAAAAGTCATCAGCTAGCAAAGCTTTGCAGTAGATTTTTCCTGGCTTCTCCATTAGTGGGGTGTGTGTGTGTGTGTGTCTGGAGGCGCTCATATGGTGAACACAACATAAATCCCTACATGTCTTGGGACTGAGATACCAGAAGGACTCTCTTCCGTTATGTTCCTGCCTGGGAGTTAAGATCACAGAGAGAGGCCCTCCTGACTTTCCCATCAACCAAGAAACTTGTCTGGTGGGTACGAGGGGGTCTTTTGGTGGCAGTCCCGTGATTACGGAACAACCTCCCCAGAGAGATGCATTTAGCCTTCTCACTGTCAATCTTTCAGCGGCAGCTGAAGACAATTTAGACCTGCATTCGATTAGTTTGCTATTTATTGATAATTTTAGATAATGATTTTAAATCATGTTCTTTTTATATATTTTTGTCGTAAGCTGCCTTGAGTGCCATAAGGTAGAAAAGCAGCGTAGTCTCTGAGGAGACTAGGGCCCAGTGGGATTCGTTATCTTTCCGCCGGGCCTGCAAGACGGAGATGTTCCGCCGGGCATTTGGTGGGGGCTAGGCTATCCTCTTGCCGGCCATACCACTGAAGACCGTCCACCACCCATGCAGGAGCTCATAAAGTGTGACACATACTCATATCTGCCATCTGAGAAGTTTTATTGCACATGGATAATGTTTTTAAACGTTTATTTATAATGTATTTATTGTTTTAAACTGTATGTTGTAAATTGTATGTTGTTACACCGCCCCGAGCCCGTCCGATGGGGAGGGCGGTCTAGGAATGTAATAACAAATGTTTTAAATAAATAAGCAAACATAAACATCTTCTTCGTCAGATCACTGATCTATCTAGTCTAGCTTCCTGTTTCCCACAGTGGCCAACCAGATGCTCTAGGGAGGCCTCCAAGCAGAGAACTCCCCTCCCCGGTTGATAACCTGTCCCCCAGCAACTGGTGTGTACTGCCTCTAAAAATGGAAGCTATAGCGATGGACTAAGATCTTGACCAGACCGTTTTGATTCTCTGCTCTGCCATGGAAGCTCACTGGGTGACCTTGGGCCAGTCACACCCTCTCAGCCTATCCTACCTCACAGGGTGGCTGTGAAAAAATGGAGGAGAGGAGAACTATGTAAGCTACTTTGGGTCCCTTTTGGAGAGAAAGGCCAGGGCATAAATGAAGTAATAGAAAATAAAATAAATATGTCTTGATATGAGGTCTCTTTCCTAGTTAGACTCATGAGGTGTAGGGAGCAGGTTTAGAGTAATGGTTCATGTCGGAGATTTTAAAGACTCAGCCTGGTGTAGTGGTTAGTGGGTTCGGCTAGGATCTGGGAGTAGGGTTGCCAGCTCCAGGTGGGAGATTCTGGAGGTGGAGCCTGAAGAGGGTAGGGTACCTCAGGGGGGTAGAATGCCATAGAGCAGCTGTTTTCTCCTGGGGAACTGACCTTTATGGTCTGGAGATCAGCTGTAATTCTGGAAGATCTTCAGCCACCACCTGGAGGCTGGCAACCCTGTCTGGGAGACCCGTGTTCAAATCTCCACTTTGCCATGGAAGCTTGTCAGGTGACCTTGGGCCAGTCATGCACAGTCTTCCTAACTTACCTCGCACAGGAAAAGAGCAAGAGTCCAGTAGCACCTATAAGACTAACAACATTAGTGGTAGGGTATGACCTTTGGTGAGCCACAGCTCACTTCTTCAGATACAGTTAGAATGAGAGTCCATCTATCCTTGTGTCTTGGAGAGTGGAGTGATTACAGATGCCGAATGACAATAACCAGTGAATGACAAAGGCAGGCATGATAGAATAGGGTGGGGTATGCAGAGGGGTAGTAGGTGTGGAGAAATTAGCATTGGTAATGAGACTGGAAGCCTTTGTCTCGATCCAGTCCAGCCTTGAGCTTCGTTATCAGTTGCAATTCAGCAGGAGAAAATGCAGGATGGGAACGAGTTGTAAGCTACTCCAGGTCTCCATTGGGGTAAAAAATGGGGTGTAAATAAAGTGAATACATTAATTTCTCCCCACTTTGATGGAAGCGAAATATTGGGAGGTTGCGACACAATTTGTCCCCCAGTGGGTAGTCTGCTCTGCAGAAATCGGGATTCCCCAGGGTAGTGACACATCTGCGTGCAGAATATGCAAGCATGTGTGCATGTTTGCACATGCAGCTGCTCAGTGGGAGTCCTCGGAATGTAGATACCCTCTCTTCTCCCACATCAGCACTCTTAATGCAGACCCATTGCCAGGTTTAATAACGATAATGAAAGGGGCAGATGGGGACTTAGGAACCGACTCCCTCCCTACTGTTCCCCAAAGCAATTCACCCGCCACTGTGAAGCCTGTTTCCCACTCCATTTGCAAAGCCGCGTTTTGTGCTGCTCCGGGGATTCCAGGAACGCTGATTGGCATCTCACTTCTCTGGCTCAGCAGGTTTTTAAAAATCACCTAAGGGAGAATCCTGCTTCGCACTGCCAGGCGGGTGAATTTAAATATTTCAAAAGACTGAGTCTCTGGGTACAGGCAGAACAGAATGTCTTCGAAGCAGTGGCAGCCGCTGCCCTATTTAGGCCTGATATTCTGTTCCTTCCCAAGTGGCACATAATCTGCAGGGAGGGGGAAAATAAAGCTGTCTGGGGACAGAAATTTTCCACTCGGCTCATGGTCAGAACCCTGAGAGTTTTGCTCTTGAAAATTTCCACTGAAATGGTGTCAGAGACTCTTTAGTTAAAGATCCAGAGGAGTTAGCTGCATTCGTCTGTAGCTGCAAAATAGTAAAGCGTCCAGTAGCACTTTTAAGACTAACTAACTTTATGCATCTGACGAAGAGAGCTGTCGGTCTCAAAAGCTTATGCTACAATAAAGTTGGTTAGTCTTAAAGGTGCTGCTGGACTCTTTTCAATTAAAGACATTCCCATGGATTTCCGTTTCCTGAGACTGGAGTAATTTTGCATACGCTCGTTTTGTCAATAAGGCGAAAGAGGACTTGCCTGTGTTGGCCCCCGTGTGCTCGATTGGTAGCATCATTGCAAAGCTTCCCATGGGCCAGCCTCCAGGTCAGTGTTCTGATGAGGCAGCCGTTATGTTGTAGTAGCCTGTGAGTATATTACTCAGAAGCAGCATCCCTGTAGGAAAATTGTTGTGTGCAAAATGGCCTGTGAAAATGATGGCCTGCAACGTGAAGATACAGAGGTGTATGTCTGGGCAAGAGTCGCTTATAATTTATCCACATTGTGTTGTGTGGCGGGGTGGGGGTAGAGGGGAGCTAAGGTTGTGTTGATACTTGTGGGCATCTATAAAGTGTTGCTAGATGGTACAAAGTGTTTAATTAGGTGCAGTTCAGGCATTGATCTTTTAAAGTTGTTCTTATAGTTTGCTTCTAGCCTGAGAACGGTTTTATGAGCCTTGTTTGAAGTTACTGGTGTTCGTTTCTGCTTTTTTATGCTCTGGCTAGGTTTTAAATAAAGCGATAGCTTTTAAAGATGTTTGTTTTTATCATGATTTCATATGTAAGCTGCCTTGAGCAGGTTCTCTGGAGAGGCAGCAAAGAAATGTTCTAAATAAATAAATACATCGCACCAGAAAAATGTCTTGAGGTCTGGGCTTGAGGGGACGTCGTGTTGATGGGTGCTCTGTATTTAACAAAGTGTTTAGGTGACGGGCTAATAAGCGTCCGGGATTTATGAGTTAACCTTGCTTGCTGTGGCAGATCTCTTCAATTTTCAAGCTTTGAGCATAATAAACTGTGTGTGGCTGGTGACCAAGAGGGCTGGTGCTTTAACTCTGCAAGCCAAAAAACACAACCAGCTGTTTTTAAGCTTTGCAAAATACACACAACCAGGGACAACAAGAAATATATTCAGTAAAGGAGGGGAAAACAGCCATTTCCCCTCCAATCTTTTTTTGCCTAAAAGAGAACCTCTGTAGCAGGGGTCCTTAACCTTTTTAGCCCGTGGGCATCTTTGCAATTCTGATACAGGGTGGTGGGTGAGACCACAAAATGGCTGCTACAGGAGACATTCCCAGGCACCCAAACAGCAAGCCCAAGTACACGGGAGAAGCAGGGTAATTTTTAAAAATATACTGGGAAAGAGGGTTGAGAAAGAGAATAAGGGCAACAGGAGGGTGGCAGCTGCCACTGAAATGTTTTTAAAAATATGCACAGCCAATTTTAAAATTGTTGTTGTTGGAGATTAAAAAGAGATAAAGTAGCAGCGTTTGATATTAGCGCATTGGAAATAAGTAGACAGACTTCTGTGGTTTTGGCTCTATAAAAATACTTTACCACATAACAGGGGAAAAGGGGTACATTTGGTAAGAAAATAAAGAATAGCTAGCTAACTACGTCTTTTTCTTTTCTTTTCTTTTTTTTTATAAAAAACAATGTACAAGCTAACTACGTCTTGATGACTAGACTAGGAGTTTAGAGAGAGAAACTTAGAGACTAAACATTGAACACACAAACAGAACTGAGGGGGCAGAGAGTGGACAAAGAGCAATAAAACCTTAGTATATGTTACTAGCTTTTAGTATATGTTACTAAACAAACAAATAACAATTTAACTCTTTCATAAGTGAACATAGTACACTTGCAAAAATCCCAACAAAAATATACACAGCCAGTCAAATGCTCTGCTGGGCAATAGCCCCACCTGGCCTCGCCTTCTTTCTAAAAATACTTGGCAGGCACCAGGAAAGGTGTCTGCGGGCAGTATGGTGCCCAGGGGTGCCACGCTGGGGACTCCTGCTCTATGGCTTTGAAACAAAGAGTCAGAAATGGAAGCTTGCTTGCATGTGTTGAACACAAAGGGGTTTAGGGTCGAACAGAGATTTTGAATCACTGAAATAATATATCAAACCTCATGTCAGTCTCTTCGTCTTACTCCTGTTGCTCACCCCAGCAAATTATTTGGAACAAGGGGGGGGCACAAGAATTTGCAGGGGACATCTCATTTCCCCTTCCCCCTATTTCCTCTCTGTCTTTCCCAATAGTTCCTATAGCCTTTTTCTTTTTCCAGCTTTATTTTCTTCTTCTGGCTCACTTTTATCATCCCCCCCCCTTTCCTTCCTTCCTTCCTTCCTTTCCCCTGGCAATCTCTACCAGGAAGACTAGTTGTGTGGTGCCCAGTTGTTTGGTGGCAGCCACCGGCCCCAGTTGCGCAGCGAGGAACCCACAAGGACTTGTGGGAGATACTTCATGTTCCCTTGTATCCCTTTTCCAAGACTATTTCCTCTTTCCCTCCTTCTGGCAGCCCGTATATTCTCACCTTTCCCTCCTTCCTTCCCTCACTGCTACCCACCCACCTGCCTTTTATCTGCCCCTCCATCTTTAGCTGTATTTATTATGTATTCACTTTATTTATACCCTGCCTTTCTCCACAATGGGGACCCAAAGCAGCTTACATAATTCTTCTCTCCCCATTTTATTCACACCGCAATACTGTGTGGTAAGTTTGGCTAATAATGTGTAATTGGCCCAAAGTCACCCAGTGAGTTTCCAGAGTGCAGATTCTAACCCAGGTTTCCCAGATCCTAGTTTGGAACTTCAGTAGGGTTTCTGGGCCCTTGATGGGGGCAAGGGGTCCCCCTGCTGCCAGCCTCCACCCTCTGCCACCACTCACCTGGCCAGCAGGAGGAAAGGTGGGGGAACAGGCCTCCTGGGCGCACTCCTGACAACGTGACGACATCAGTCCCAGGAGTGAGGTCATCGCTCAGGCGCTGGGAGCTCTCCTGTGCTTCGTGCTGGGCTGATTTGGGCCTCCAACGAGTTGATTCTTTAAGTGCAGAAGTGCTCCCAGGGCCTACATGATGACATCACTTGCGAAAGTGACATAATCACACATATGCTTGAGAAGGTATGAGAAGAAGGGTAAGGGGGGGAGGGTAAGGGGATCTGGCAACCCTAAACTACGATTACACTACGCTGGCTTTCATAGAGTGGCTGCTGCTTAACAATAGCAAGTAGTTGGGCCCGTGTGAGTCATGCATGTCATGTGGTAACAAATCACCGAGTGGTGGTTGCCTGGCCCGGCCCTGATGACTCCTCCTTTAAATCCAAAACAGCCCAGGAAAGGGCCCTCCCCCAGCCTTTTGCTGACAGAAACCGAGGCTTGAAGGCTGGCAGTGCTGTTGCAATGGCCACTGATGGCAATTTTTTTTGTAATGCTACAGGTACTACTTCTATTATTTGGGGGAGATTAAAAGCTTATACCCTGGAAATCTTGTTGGTCTTTAAGGTGCCACTGGACTCAAATCTTGCACAAAGAGAAGTGTTTTGGCTTTTTTTTTTAATTCCTGTGGTATCTGACTGCACTCCAGTATTCTCTGAATCATTTCAAGGTCTTTTGAGGTGCACCTTGTATATCTCCTGCCACTTTACTGGCACCCCTGAAACGGTTGTGTCCTAAGCAACCGCTTGGGTTGCTGGTGTTGTTGAGCTCTTCCTGCTGTTAATAACAACATAATAATATTTGATTTATATACCACCTTTCAAGACAACTTAATGCCCACTCAGAGCAGTTTACAAAGTGTGTTATCCTCATAACCACTCTGTGAGGTGGGTGGGGCTGAGAGAGCTCTGAGAGAGCTGTGACTGACCCAAGGTCCCCCACCTGGCTTCAAGCGGAGGAGTGGGAACTCAAACCCGGTTCTCCATATTAGAGTCCTGCCACTCTTAACCACTACACCAAATTGGTGTAAATATAATATGATTAATAAAGACATAGTTGGCACACCTGGACTTCTTTCCATGCAGCTCACTGTAAGAGCAATGGATTAAAGGAAGGGAGTGGGAAAAAGGGAGAGAAGACCTGCTGTTAAGGCATAGCAGCTTCAAGCAGACGTACATGTAACAGTGTTTGGTTTCTTTTTGGTGTTCGAAGGGTAGCTGTTCGAAGGGTAGCTCGGGAGTCAGCTGAGATGAAAACCAAGAGGAGAGGTGTGTCTCATCCAGAGCTGGCGAAAGGAGATTGGGCCTCTCTCCAAAGGGCTTCTTAAACTGGGACAAGCAGTTCTTAAGAGCTGTGCCAAAGTATTACTTTAGAAGCAATAACAGTTGTTCCTTCATAGAAAAGCCCAAGCGTATGAATTACCTGCTGCTCGTTGTGGTTTTGAAGGACACCTAAAGGTGATCCAAGCTGTGATCCATTCTGCTCTAGTCTCTGCTGCCAGATCTGTCCTCACCCTGGCTAAAAAGGGAAGATCTCCAGTTACCACAGATAAACAGTAATAAGAAGAGTTTTTGAATTTGAGAGAGGGGTCATGGCCTTGCTGTCAGATGAGATTTGTGGAAAAGTAGACTTTCTGTTCAGGGTTCCCATCAGACCTCTGGTGATTTTCCCAGGAATCCTGTTCCTTTTTAAAAGGTGTGTTGCTAAGACTGCCTTTAGGCAGATTGGCTCTCTCTGTCCTGAAGGGTTTTTCTTGAAATCAAGTCTTGTTTTTTAGCGGTGCAATAGCCGAATACGTTAAAGAAGTGCCTTTGGCACAACCCCAGAACTAGTGTGAGGTAGTGGTTAAAGAGTCATTCCCATTCTTTCTTCCCTCTTCTGTCTCCGTCTCTCTCTCTCTCTCTCTCTCTCTCCCCTCTTCCGCCCTCCCTCCCTGACATTTCATGGTCTAAAATGGTTTTGGGCTGTCTGCACACATTGTGGCATATTTTCTGCTATATATTTGGAGGCACTTGAGATTTTCATTTGAGATTTTTTTCTCCTCTGTGTTCTCAAACAGGATGTCGGCATTTCTCCAATCCAGCGGGACGAAGTAATCCATTGGTTGGCCAAACTAAAGTGCCAGTTCCACCTTTATCCAGAAACGCTCGCTCTGGCTGTCAGTCTCTTGGACAGGTTTTTAGCTGCAGTGAAGGTAAATATTTGACAAGGGCCATTTGTAAAAGTCACTTTCTTCCCTGGATTTGGCCCCTCTGCAGCCAGTGGCAAGGGCTTTTTACACAAGGCATCTTCATTTCAGACCATTTCCTCATGCCCACTCTGCTGTCCACAGAGAACCTTTTGCTTCCTTTGACGAGTCCTCAATCTTTTTTGAGCCTTCGAGCATCTTTGGAATCCTGACTGCATGGTGGGCACAATCACCAAATGGCTGCTGCAGAAAGCAGAGCTAGCCACAAAATGGCTGCCGCAGGAGGTGGAGCCAGCCACAAAATGGCTGCCGCAGGAGGTGGAGCCAGCCACAAAATGGCTGCTGAAGGAGGTGGAGCCAGCTGCAAAATGGCTGCTACAGCTTACCTTTGGTCATGCCATGAAGATCCTTGTGCTGTGGTAGCATCTGCTGCCCAAACAACATTTTTAAAAATCTGCACTGCTACTCAAATCTCCAGTGGCCAATTAGAAGCCTTACTGAGTAAAAGCCCCACCTGGCCCCGCCTGCTTTCTAAAAACACTTGGTAGGCACCTGGAAAGGCATTGGAAGGCACCATAGCACCCACGGGTACTATGTTGGGAATCCCTGCTCTATGGAGACTACAGAGAAATTCTGCCCTCTCACCCAAGAATCTCTCTGTATGCCAAATTAATTTAATTTTAATTTAATTTATTATATTTATATTCCGCCCTCCCCTCTTTTGCAGGCTCAGGGCGGATAACAAATACAAACACCATTAAAAACATTTTAAAACATTAAATAATACATTTAAAAGCATTTAAAACATTAAATATTACAGTTCATGCTGCATAGTGGTTCATACATGCCTCTGTGTTCGCATAGGGGCGATGGTTTAACTCCCCCTTACTTATGACTCCCCAAATTACTTATGACTCTCAACTGTATTCAGTGAATGCCTGAGATATGTGGATGTAGTCTGTGATCCAAAGAGCGCAACCACTGGCTGCAGTCTTGCTCCCTGGTTAGCCACTTTTGAAACTTTGGGGAACTTTTTGAGGCAGTGCATACTAAGTTAAGGTGGTCTGCTGCTCCAAGGAGGTAAATCCAAAGGCCGTGAATCCTGTAGTGGCTCTTGGATCATGCCAAGCTGTCAGTCAGTCAGTCACTGAGTATTCTCTGCTCTTGTCGGGCATGGGTTTCAGGCAAAGTCTTTTCCAACATGTGATACCTGCTCTTTATAGAGATGCCATGGATTGAACCCAAGACATCTTGCAGTCAGGTCCCTTGAAAATCTTCCACTGACCTGTGGCCTCATTCTGGGATTACCCCGCACAGTTTTGTGGCTCGTGGCGGTATTCTTAGATGCTTGGGTACATGTGCATTAAACTGTTTTAGCAAAATCCCTTTGAGAATTAATGTTATAAGCGTGAGGTTGTGTTGGGGTTTTTTTTGTGTTTTTAATTGCTGTTTTTAGTTTTACGTATAAAATTTAATTTTATGTTCTTGGCGGCATTCAGCATGAGCAAACAGTAAATAATGGAACTTTCCCACTTTGCGCTTACCAAAAGAGCTGGCCTGTTCTTTAGTCTACGATGCCAAGACATTTTTATTAGTTCTGCTTCCCACTGTAAGTCATGGAGTTCATTCTTTTTCAGAAATTGTTGCCCACCTAGGAGAGTGCAGCCTCCCCCTCTATAAACGCCTGCCACATTCTTGCTGCATCCTGCTCTACTGACCTTTTGAGAATGTAAAAAAAAAATAAAAGGAAGAACAGAAAATAATTCTGTTTTGCTGATTGCTAGGTTGGATAAAGTATCTACATAGAAATCTTAATGGATTTCCTGCTTTTCCTGGGAGTGGGGCTGGAAAAACACTTCTGTTTCAATATAAATTAAATCTTCATTAAAATGTCAAGAAGGATGCAGCATTCTGGAAGAAGTATCCATGGCTGCCCAGAAGGAATTCTGAATATCACCTCACTTGCTAACAAAATGTTTTGCATTGCAGCAAGTGCTGAGAACTGCCAAGAATGGGATCCTTTTAGATTTGGAAGGTCGGACAGGGTATCTGTCTGGGGTTAGCCAGATCAGTCCGTTTTCTTAATATAATAATAGCCAGATTGGTGTAGTGGTTAAGAGCGCAGGACTCTGGAGAGCCGGGTTTGATTCCCCACTCCTTCACTTGAAGCCAGCTGGGTGACCTCGGGCTAGTCACAGCTCTCTCAAGCTCTCTCAGCCCCACCCACCTCACAGGGTGATTGCTGTGGGGATAATAATGACATACTTTGTAAACCGCTCTGAGTGGGTGTTAAGTTGTCCTGAAGGGCGGTACATAAATCAAATGTTGTTATTATTATCCCTTCCCAATACGGTTGAAAAGAAGCCATGGGCTGTGAAATCCAAGAGGACCATAATCCTTAAGACACTACTTGAACCCCCGTTATGACTGTCACTAGTCTTGCCTTGTGGTTCCCTACAAAAAAAAATTCTTGGACTAAAAAGAAAAATGAAATACCTTTTTCTTTTCATAGGAACACAAGCTATTGACGCTGCTTAACCCTCAAATCTGTCTTGTTCCTACAAATGCGACAAAATAATCTTACTGCTTTTGTGGGTCAGCCTGCTGGAATACGAGGTTGTGCCATCTGGCAGGAATTAATCTCTAGGTGATTTGATGTTAAAAATGGGAAGGTTGCTACTGAAAATGGCCTTTCCTTCTCATTTTCTCCTGCTCTGGTCCTCAGAGGGCCCCTCCCCCCAGTCTCCATTGCGGCATGACTTTTGTCTGGGGAGAAAGGAAGGGATTGGCCCAAGCAGGGTTTTTTCCCAGCAGGAACGCGGTGGAATGGAGTTCCGGCACCTCTTGAAAATGGTCACATGGCTGGTGGCCCCGCCCCCTGATCTCCAGACAAAGGGGAGCTTAGATTGCCCTCTGTGGCCCTGAGGGCAATCTAAACTCCCCTCTGTCTGGAGATCAGGGGGCGGGACCACTGGCCATGTGACCATTTTCAACAAGGGTGATTTAAACTTTAAAAAACTCCCCTCTTGTTCCAGTTGACCCAAAGTGACACCATTGTGTGGTCCTGAGTTCCACCACTGAATTCCACCTCCTCTTTTCCCAGAAAAAAAGCCCTGGGCCCAAAGGTTGAGATTTAAGATGCCTAAGTTTCCCTGCGTAGTAAAACTGCTTTCTCATGTTTCTTATCTCCAAATTGTACGTATTTCTTTCTTGCTTTGCTTTAGACCCATTGCTAGCAATTGTTACCAAAAAAGTGTGTGATGGGGGGTACCCTCTGTCGTCAAGGGGCCCTATGGACCCCCTTATCCCTCTTCTTCCTTCATTGCGAGTTGTGTCTAGTGTTTGGAAGTATCCTGCCTGCCATGTGCCAGCCTGGTAGGCGCATCTTTTGAATGGGGTGAGCATAAGAAACGCCCTGCTAGATGAGAGAGCAGTTCAGTGGAGCATCTCACTTCCCACAGTGGCCAATCCCACGCATCCAAGAAGCCCACAGGCAGAGCCCAAAGGCAGCAGCCCTTTCCCGCTGTTGCGCTCCATCCGCTACGCAAGCGCTATTCAGAGGGATGCTGCCGCTGAACTCTACCACTCTCTCTGAATTGGCCCAGCCCCACTTCTAAAATGGCTAAAAATTAAGAAAAATCAAGAATAGTTAACATAGGATCTTTAAAATGTTGAATATAAAATGCGATGTATATGACTGAATATAGAATGTTGAGTACAAAATTTGGGGTATAAGTAATTAAGGAGAGGGAGAGGAGAAATAGGAGATTTAGCTGTGTCGTTATATATCTTGCTTAGATTTTTTTGTTGTTGTCGCTTCAATCTGTTCTGTATTATTCTGTATTCTGTCCAAGATTCTTGACGCACTTTCAATTGTCTTTTTTTCTTCTTTTAAATAAAGTTATTTTTTAAAAAATAAAATGGCCTAAGGCGGAGAGCAGAGTCCGCCATCTCTGCAGCTTGTAGGAGCAAAGTCTGCAAGTTAATTAGGCCTTGTGCAAAGAAATTCTTTTTCCCCTCTGCAGTCTGCTGCCCCTCATTTTCGTTTGGTTATGGAGGCCAAGTGTGTGAAGGAGAGGAAAAAGTTTGTCTTCTCCACTGGGGCTGCAGCTGTTGCAGCCTCCATAAAAATACTTTACTTCCACCCACTCACATATCCTTTTGTTTGTCAGTTGTGGTACATAGATGCCCTGCAACAGCTTCTGTGGTTGGGGTCCTTAAGGGCATTCCAGGGGGTTCGTGGAATTTTTTTTAACAACAGAAGGCCAAGACCTTCTCATATCCATCCCACAAACATGAATACTGAGCCCTCAAGGTTTCTTAGTAATGGGCTGGAGGTTGTCTCTCTTGGGGAACCGAAACTAAAGCTGCCAGTCACCTAGCTTCCATTTCCTCCCAGAATGCTAGCCCGTAGTTAAGCTGCACTCTTCGACATGAACAGAACCTCCAGGCAATTTTCCCTTGCTCAGTTCCATCAATTAGACACGTGATGAGCTCCTGTTCAGATCGCCTTGACGGGCGTTGTCAAAATTTGTGACGGGCAGCTTTAAACCTGCACCACGGGCTGCTTATTCTAGGAGGCCAAGGTCTTTGCAGGTTTGGTTCGCTGCTGTCTCACGTGAGAAGTCCTTTCCAATGAAAGGTTGAGATCAATTAGAACTCGGGTCAGGGCGTTTTGAGTCACGGCCGTGCAGAATCAGCTGCACTCGGAGACCTGCTGTTCTGGCCAAGGTAGAGACAACAACTACCACTGAAAGTCGCTTCTAAAGTATAGTTGATTTGGTTCTTTCTGTATTGTAATTAGGACCTTGGTGGGGTGTTTATGGCTCAGTTTGAAAAGAGGCTGGCTGGTGCCAATGGGGCACTTGGAGGTCTCTGGATTTCTTTAAATCAAGAGGGAGGGCTTGGTTTGCTAAAGTTTGAGATCTACCACTCTAGAAGGAAAATGGGGAACAAACTGCTTTCCCCCATTTGCAAAGTTTTCTCTGCCCAGGGCCAATTCTTCTTTTTCGTTTACCAGCCTTGTTAGGTAGCTGTTTGAGGTCAGAATGTGCCATGATCCTTCCTGAAGTTTATTCTCTTGCTGCAACAGGCACGTAAACCCAACAGAATCTGAGAGTGGGACCACAAGTGACACCTGACACAGGTTGGACACTAGTCAGCTTCCCTCAAGTTTTGATGGGAAATGTAGGCATCCTGGTCTTGCAGCTTGGCTCTCCAACTGCTGTCCAATGGACTTTTCAACTGTCACTTGTCCAACATTCCGCCAAGCTGCCTACATTTCCCGCCAAAACTTGAGGGAAGCTGACAAGTGTCCAACCTGTGTCAGGCGTCACTTGTGGTCCCGCTCTGAGTCAGATTATCTTCTTTATGTGGTCAGGCATTAGGGCTTCTCTTGCGTAAGCCTCTGTTCTCCTTCGTTTCTAGCAGCGAAGCCACCCACATGCCTTCCCTGCTTCTGGGAATTTCGGGGGCACCGACTATGACTGATGGCCTTGGCAGATCTTAAGTCTGCCTTTCATAACGGAAGAGTCCAGTGGCACCTTAAAGACCAACATTTCCAGGGAACAAGGTTTTGTTGAAAGCTTACACCCTGGAAATATTGTTGGTCTTTAAGGTGCTACTGGACGCGAATCTTGCTGTTCTCCTGCAGGCCAACACAGCTAGCCACCTGAAACTGTTTTCATAATGAAGTATCTTTGCAGAAAACCCACCCCAGAGAGCTGCGAAAGGAAGAGAGCAGCCTATTGATCCTGATGTGTAGTGTTTGCCCTCCGTCTCTCATAGAGAGTGGGTGGGTGATGGAGTCACTCTCCCAAGCTGACTCCTAGATTGTGTTATTTCCTCTCTTTTTTTTCTCTTCCTCCCTAGGCCCGTCCAAAGTACTTGAACTGTATTGCAATCAGCTGCTTCTTCCTCGCCGCCAAGACTATCGAGGAAGATGAGGTAACTGTTTTCCCTTAAGTTGGGGGGAGCAGTGGCATTAAACTGTGCGTGCATGTCTTGAAAACCTGTAGTAACACACTTGTGGTCACTGCTCCCTTGCCAGGGCAGGACTGAAAACACGTTTGCTTTGATAGTTGTATTTGCTTCGGGGTATAAGGTGGTGCAGTCGGCATGCTGTACACCCCCCTGCGAATTTGGAAGCCACCTTTTGTGTCTGGCTGAGATTGCGCCAGCTGGCGTGAAGATGTCAGACTTTTGTTTATTCCATTCCACCCTCTCCTGAATGGTGGCTGAACATGGAGAATCTTTTGGTATTTGGTATTTATCCCCCTACTGTGCAGCACAATGGGGTACCAGTGAACCCTGGAAAAAGAGCCTTCTCCAAGTTTCTGATTATCCTTGCCAAAGATTTGCGAGTTTGGTTAGACTGAGTGATAGCAGCTTGTTGTGGACCACCCAGCAAGCTTTGTGCTTGAGCAAGGTTTGGAATCTGGCTGCATGTAGACCCCGCGGTTCAAAACAAAATATTTTGTACTAAGGAAATCTCAACTTCTATCTCCTCCTCCTCCAAATTTTGGGACAAACACTTTGCCAGCACTGAGTGAGCCTAACCTTGGGTGGGATTATTTGTTGGGCTGTGGGAGTTCATTGCTTGTTCATGCATGCAAAGCAACTTACAGCTTGTAGAGAAGGGATTGGTGGCAGCCCGGAATTTTATCTGCTTGCCAAATGCAAATTGTGTTTACAATCTACGTATCTTTAGATTTATTCATTAGAACATTTCTATCCTGCTTTTCCTCATGGCTTGTGCATGGTTAGTAAAGATTCACTTTTCCTAAGTCTCAGTATATCAGCCTTTACTAAACAGCTCCATGGCACAGATTGCTAAGCCGCAGTATTGCAGCCCAAGCTCTGCTCACGACCTGAGTTCAATCCTGGTGGAAGCTGGGTTCAGGTAGCCAGTTCAAGGTTGACTCAAGGCCAAGCTACAAGTGACAAAAGGCACAGATTGGACACTTGTCAGCTTCCCTCAAGTTTTGACGGGAAATGTAGGCATCCTGGTCTTGCAGCTTGGCTCTCCGACTGCTGTCCAATGGACTTTTCAACTGTCACTTGTCCAACATTCTGCCAAGCTGCCTACATTTCCCATCAAAACTTGAGGGAAGCTGGCAAGTGGCCAACCTGTGTCATTCGTCACTTGTAGTTTGGCCCCCAGCCTTCCATTCTTCCAAGGTCAGTAAAACGAGTACCCAGTTTCCTGGAGGTAAAGTGTAGATGACTGGGGAAGGCAATGGCAAACTACCCCGTAACAAAAGTCTGCCAACATGTCATGATGCGATGTCCCCCACATGGGTCAGTAATAACTCAGTGCTTGCACAGGGGACTACCTTTACCTTTTACTAAACCAAGGCTAGATAATTTCTTGCCTATTTCTTGCATCCAATGAAAGTAGTATTGATCTCGTCGAGCAAACCATTCTTATTTGTGGAGAAGACCTTTAGCCTATGTTTGAATGCATTTAGCCACTCTTTGGTTTTGATAGAGCCCTGACCGAGTTCTAATCTTAAAGCTATCCCAGCTATACATTTTGGGGTTCCTGTGACATGTCACAGAAAATGGCAAAGCGGGTAATCTAGGTTCTCATTTACTCAGAGACTTCACATTGAAAATCAGTTCCTCTGGAGAAAATGGCTGCTTTGGAGGGTGAACTCTATGGCATTGTGCCATTCTTCCCCAAACCCCGCCTTTTCCAGGTTCCACCCACAAAATCTCCAGGAATTTCCCAGCATTGACCAGGCTCAGACCTACTTAGCTTCAGCAAGACTCAAGTGGTTTCAGAGCCACCCTCTGGGAACGTTAGTTCAAGCCCCGGTTGTCTGTTCCTGTGGTTCTCAGCCTTCCCTGTTTCAATTTTGCAGAGGATTCCAGTACTGAAAGTGTTGGCCAGGGACAGCCTTTGTGGCTGTTCTCCAGCGGAAATTCGCAGGATGGAGAAGATCATTCTGGATAAGCTGAACTGGGATCTTCACACAGCCACCCCGCTGGATTTCCTCCACATTGTAAATATGCCGGTTGGCCCTGTTCTGGCTGCTGCCTGTGGTGGGTCTTGCTGGAGGGGGTGGAGGAGAGAGAGAGAGCAAGTAGGACCTGCCCAAGGAAGAGGGAAGGAAGTATCAAGGGTGGAAATGCAGAACACCAAGGATGGAGAGGAGGGGGAATGTACTCCAAGCAAGGAGTTTCCAAGCATTATTACCTAACTAGAGCCTTTTGGGTCAAGTGAACTAAAACTAAACTTGACTTGGTTTGTGGTTGCCAGTGCTGTGTCTTTTTCTTGGCCACATTCCCACCAAGTGCAGAGAACAGGTATATCATGCTAAGAATCTTGACTTGCATTTAAAATAAATTTAAAAAAATTCAAGCCCCTAATTTTTGAAGTTGGGCATTTGTCTCGTGGCTTTGTCTGGTGGAAACTTTGGAAGCTGAGAAAAGCGGGAAGAAATGACAACCCTTTATTGCTCTTTGCCCCTCCCCAGGACTTAATTTGCATAATTGGGAAAGGAACATATTTTTCCTTTGGAGTTCATCCCCCCCTCTTCTCATGCATGATTGCCAAGGAAGGCAAATGTTTCTTTGCACTTTTCCTGTTCAGGTAAAAGAGAGAGAGAGAGAGAGTTGCTTCGCTGAAGGCATGCATGCCTGTGAAATAGCTTTAAACCAGTTTTCCACCCAGGAGTCCTGAGAACTGCATTTGTGAAGGAACCAGGGATCTCGAGCAAAACTTAGCTTTACCTTCCCCAGTCTGACATCCCAAAGATTCTTTGGCTAAAGAGGTTTAAATGTGTTGCTCAGAAGCTGCCCCAGTATAGCAGTCCTTCAAGCCCTCTTTTGGATTCTCATAGCTACCCAAGGAGGTAGCGATAGTCACAGGCAGACACAGCTTTAAAAGGATATGAGACAGATTCATGGAGGACAGGTCTATCAGTGGCTCCCAGCCACAATGACAATAATAACAACAACAACAGTAACTGCACTTGTATACTGCTCTTTTAGACAGATTAGTGCCTCACCCAGAGCGGTGAACAGGTTAGTGTTGTTATTATCCCCACAAAACAGCTGGGGAGCTGGGGATGAGAGGCTTACCCAAGGCCAGCTACCAAGCTCATGGCAGTCGTGGGATTTGAACTAGCAGAGTGCTGATTCGCAGCTGAACCACTTAACCACTGTGCTACAGCAGCTCTGACGAAAGGGAGCCTCCACATTCAGAGGCAGGCCGAATCCACATTACCTCCGCGCGGCGCTAAATGTCCGCGAAACACCCGGAAGTATAGCGTCTTTCAAGCGCGATTTCTGAAATCGCGCTTGAAAGACTCTATACTTCCGGGTGTTTCGCGGACATTTAGCGCAACACCGGGACGCGCGAAGGTAATGTGGATTCGGCCGCAGTCAACCTCTGAATACCAGTGCCTGGAGGCAACATGAGGAGAAGGCCTCAGCCTCTCTGCGCTGCTGTTGGCCCTCCAGAGAAACTGTATGCGGGATCAGATGGACCGCCGGTCTGAGCCAACACGGCTCTTCTTACGTTCTTATAGCTGTCTCTTGTCCCCCAACCCAGTTCCACGCCGTCGCCTTGTCAACC
Organism: Eublepharis macularius; assembly: GCF_028583425.1. Classification (NCBI taxonomy): domain Eukaryota; kingdom Metazoa; phylum Chordata; class Lepidosauria; order Squamata; family Eublepharidae; genus Eublepharis; species Eublepharis macularius. Next base: position 12,335,591 of record NC_072799.1, read on the forward strand.
AGGCCTCAACTGCTGACCACTCTGCCCAAGATGAACCCGTCCCAGCACGTGGCTCTGCTCACCAAGCAGCTGCTCCGCTGCCTGGCCTGCTACCAGCTCTTGCAGTTCAAGGGCTCCTTGCTGGCCTTGGCCATCGTCAGCCTAGAGGTGGAGAAACTGATCCCTGATTGGCTCGCCCTCATCATCGAATTGCTCCAAAAGGCACAGGTAGGGGCTGCGGCGGATGACCTGAGAGCACGGGAAACAGATGATGGGGAACTAACCTTTTTTTTTTCTTTCATCAGAAGGGCCGTCTTGCAGCTAATGTGGGCTTGGAGTTGCTTTGCTAGGGAGGGGAATTGATCTTTTGGCCCGAGGACAAGAGGGTGGAACTCTTTCACACATGAAGCTGCCTTATACTGAATCAGACCCCCAAGTCCATCAAAATCAGTATTGTCTACTGAGACGGGCAGAGTATCAAGCAGAGGACTTTCACCTCTCCTCCTACTTGATCCTTTTACCTGAAGATGCCAGGGATTGAACCTGGGGCCTTCTGCATGCTGAGCAGATGCTGTACCACTGCGCCGTAGCTCTTTCCCTTCCCTGTCACAGTGTGACGTAGTCCCATCAGCCTGCATACAGCAGGAAGGAGCCATAGCCCATAAATCTAGCCTAGGGATAGAGCCTCAATTTAATATTTATTTATAGAATTTATATGCCACCTCTCCAGGCCTGTTCAGTCTCCAGCATGGTGCACATCAGTGTTTTCTTGGCACCCAGTTGCCTTCAGAAGAGCCCTGGAAAGGCATCGCTTCTGTGCCTTTGGAGTACCCAAGAGATAGTTTTAGGTGTTAGCCATGTTGGTCTACAGTAGAACAGCAGGATTTGAGTCCCGTGGCACCTTAGAGGCCAAAAAGAAAATCTTGTAGGTCTCTAAGGTGCCGCTGGAGTCAAATCCTACCATTCCAAGATGGTTGCCTCAATCACAGGATGCTTGGCTTGGAACCTCTTAACGTTTAGTGATTGGACCCAGATCCCATGGCAGCTGTTTTACGAATAGTCTCTATTCCACACTCTGTGGCAGCCATTTTGAATTTCATGTCTCTCCCACACCCCATGGCAGCCATTTTACAGTTAGTCTCCCACACCCAATGGCAGCCATTTTGAATTTAATCTCTCTCCCGTACCTTGTGGCAGCCATTATACAGTGACGTCCACTGCCTGTTTTCAAAATACCAAAAATTTCTACCAAAGATTCAACAAGGCCCCTAGTGCAAGAAATCCCTTGGAATGGAAGAAGGCAGTCGCAGATCTGGGAGCCATTTTCGTGGATTTAGGAGGAAACGCTTGAATATTGTGAAGCCACGTACTGAGAGGAAAAGGGACTGTTTTCAGTGGTTTAGAAAGAAATGTTTCTATGAAGTGTGGAATGTTTGGAAATGAAGGCTGGAATTTTCTGAATGCTTACTTGGGAGCGGGCCCCATTGCATTGAGAGGGATTTACTTCTAAGTAAACATGCATAGATACCTACCAATAGACGTCTAGCATGTGTGTTTGTATTGGGCACTGAGGCTTTTGGATGGGTTGTACTCTGTGTGCATGTGTGAGAGAAAAGGCGGGGGGGGGACAGTGTTAAATCTGGGGCCCACCGCTCCCTTTGGCTGCTTGTTGGCAGGTGTCGTGTTCTTCACTAACCTCTTTCTTCCTCCTTCTCTCCATCCTAGATGGACAGCTCCCAGTTGATCCATTGCCGGGAGCTTGTAGCACAGCACCTTTCCGCTACACAGCCTTCCCTGTCACCCAACTCCGTGTACGTCTACAGCCCCCTCAAGCACAACCTGGTGACCTGTCACATGGGAGCTCTCCGATTCCACCCCTCCTCTGTCCCAGGCCCAGACTCCAAGGACAACCGCAAACCAGAAGTGCCAACCCAAGGCTCCACTGTGCTCTGCCAGCGCCGGCCGGCTCCCAGCAGATGCAAGCACATGACGGCAAAGCGCAAAGTAGAAGAGATGGAGGTGGATGATTTCTACGATGGGATCAAGCGGCTCTATAATGAGGAGAACGCCCCGGAGGGGGTGGCTTTGGATGGAAAGGTAGCTGCCTCTGCCTGCAGCACTGACCTCTCACGACAAGGCGGAAGCGTTTCCTCTTGCCCCCCTTTGCAACCCGTTTCCGTCATGTAGTTGCACACCTGCTCTGCTTCTTCGGAGGAAAGCTGCTATGTTGTGTGCGTGACATCGGGCAACAACTGGCCAGTAGAGCGAAGGTAGTACCTTGCAGGGCTAAGCAGAAGGGAGCTAGATTATCTTTTTAAAAGATCCTCTCTTCCCCCTTCCACCCCTCCTTGTGAGGCTAATTATAGTTCACCTTTTGTTTAAGTACTTAAAAACCAAAAAAAAGTATAAAAAACCTTTTTAAAAACACCCAAAACCACACAAAAAAAGTAGCAAAAAATTATTTCTTTCTTGTGTTGTGTGTTCTACTGTTTTTAATCTGCTGTTGTATATCGTATCCCCATCTGCCATGTTGGAGAGTTCACAGTGAATGTGCAAAACACCCCTTTCCAAATTTCCAATGACGTCACCCCTCCAGATTCTAAGTTTGCTTCATTTTGAGGACTTCCTTTCCCAAATCCTCTCTCTCTCTCTCTCTCTCTCTCTCTCTCTCTCTCTCTCTCTCTCTCTCTCTCTCTCTCTCTCTCTTAGCAATCTGGCTGTCTTGTGCATGATTTTATGTACTTCTGCACTTTTACTTAGATCACCTTTCCTTTTATTACCAAACAAAATGTGCAAAACTCCTCTTCCTTATTTTCTATCATTTAGCACTTTGGTGTTTAAAACGTATTTAAAACTAGATCTGCAATTAAAATTAAGGGAGTTAAATTGGGAGCAGTGGAGGCTGCATGAGATCTGCACAGCACCAAAAAAAAATTGAGCACTGTCAATGGAAAACTGAAGAGGTCCCAATTCCAAGGAGTTTCTCTTCAGGTCCTGGTTTTAGATCATCTTTAAGGCAAGAGTTGCCACGTTTTAATTGTGCACAAAAGCTGGCAACGATCCAAGTTGACTGACCAAGCCAAAATATAACATTGCAATGTGCAAAAGTTACAAGCTTATTTTAACACCCCCCTCCCCAGTTCTTGTACAGCAAAAACAAACAGTGATATGAAAGATTAATGTTGGCATTGCTGGTCTATGCGTTAGGACATTCTGCAATCCTGAGTTTTTGCCACGTGTAAAGGGTCAATCACAGATTCCTTTCTGCTCCTCCACCCCGAATTTATATATTCATGTAACTTTTTAACCAGAAGATGGGTTGGGGGGGCGGAGTGATCACCAAGTCCTTTAAACAAGTTTATTCTTCAGCATCCCAACTTTCTGCTTTTTGGAATGATCTCAGTTTTAAAGTTCTCTCTGCAGCCCTTTGCAAGGTATTTGCTTTCAGCGGCCATACTCGGTAGAGCCTTCTGGTAGCAATAAAAACAATGTTGTCCTTGGATTCTGACTCTTGTATTTTTTTTAAAAGTATTGACCAAAGGTGTGGAGGCTGAAGTGCACAAAAGGGTTCACCAATCTTCAGCACTTGTCTCTTCTCAATTCAGCTCCTGCTCCTACCTTCTGCCAAGACTAAGGAACCTCATTCCAAAATGCACTTTATCAGTTCCACCGAAGTTGCATTTAAAAATTAGATAGACTGGTCCATATGAACACAATGAGCTAAGAACTTCTACAGACTTCTTTCCCCATGCTGCCTGATCTTCATCACTTCGTATTTATAAGGTTACCGGAGACCATTTTAATGGCAGATGCTGGCGACTGAATTTGGGATTTTGTACATATTATGAGAGTGCCGAGCTAATACTGTATTCTTAAGAAGATTTGCAACTTTCTAAGGGTTTTTTATAACACTTAGAGCAGAATCACAAGTGACAAAAGGCACAGATTGGACACTTGTCTGCTTCCCTCAAGTTTTGATGGGAAATGTAGGCAGCTTGGCGGAATGTTGGACAAGTGACAGTTGAAAAGTCCACTGGACAGCGGTCGGAGGGCCAAGCTGCGAGACCAGGATGCCTACATTTCCCATCAAAACTTGAGGGAAGTTGACTAGTGTCCAATCTGTGCCTTTTGTCACTTGTGGTTCTGCTCATAGAATCAGAGAGCCTTGACCTGGATAGCCCAGGTGAGCCTGATCTCGTCAGATCTCAGAAGCTAAGCAGGGTCGGCCTTGGTTAGTAATTGGATGGGAGACCTCCAACAAAGACCAGGGTTGCAGAGGCAGGCAATGGAAAACCCATCTCTGTTAGTCTCTTGCCGTGAAAACCCCACCAGGGGGCCACCATAAGTCATCTCTGACTTGAGGGCACTCTACACACACATGCAATGCATATGTTTGATCACTGAGCTATGAGCCTTCCTCATGCCGATGAGCCAGCATAAATAGGGTGTCAAACTAGGATCTGGGAGACCTGTGTTCAAATCTCCACTCTGCCACGGAAGCTTGCTGGGCGACCTTGGGCCAGTCATGTTCTCAGCTCTCCCACATCCCAGGGTTGGGAGGGCAAAACAGAGGAGGGGAGCGCTGTCCTTTGCTCTTTGGTGGACAGACAAGATACAGATATACCAAATAAATCCTCAGTAGTGGTGCTGCAGGCCAGACAGTTGCAATTTTTACATCTTACCACCACCACCAGACTGGAATGAATGCCTTAGGATCAATTTTTTTGACACCATCTTCCTGCTTACATGCATATCCTCAAAGGGAGGCAGGCTAAGCAACTGTCAAGTCTTCAGTGTAAATCTCAAGATACGTCCTCTGCTTTTAGTCAGCACAACAACTTTGTTTTTTATTGTGGTGCTTTCTGGTCCCAGGTTAGCGCCTCCCATTTATCTCCTGTTACTCAAATATGTCAAAATCCAGAGCCCTAAATTTCTCCAATGCTTTATCATGATACAAATTAACTTCACTACACTGGGACGCTGCAAGCTGGAGAATGTGCCAGAAAAGACTGCAAGAACCGCCCAGAAATGCAAGAAAGATGATGAGCAGAGGGGAATCTTTAAAGACAGCCTCTAGCTCCCTCCAGTGGATCCAGTCAGTAGTACCTTTAGATGATTTCAGGTGGAGAAATTAAAACCTTTTTTTTTTAAAAAAAAAAAAGGTGCACTAAAGGTAGTTAAAACTGTTTTAACTTTATTCTACAATGAGAAAGAAAAAAGTCATTACCATTTTGTCCCTTTCTAAATTTTCAGAAGTACAGTTACGTTTCCCACTCCCCTTAGATGTTAAACATTAGTTTTAAAATATGGAAGATTTATACATGATATTTTTTAAGGGTTATATGCCATATGATAGGGTTGCCAGCCTCCAGGTGGTAGCTGGAGATCTCCCAGAATTACAACTGATCTCCAGGCCAAAGAGATCCAATTCCCCTGGAGAAAATGGCTGCTTTGAAGGGTGGCATTATGCCCCACTGAAGCCCCTCCCCAACCCCACTGAATCCAGGCTCCACCCCCAAAATCTCAAGGAATTTCCCAGTCTGGACCTGGCACCAACTCTGTGCTTATGAGGCTGGGGACAAGCTTCGGTGAGCGGTGATGGTTTCAAGGCCCCATGTTGGAACTCAAAGGCTAATCCAGACGGACTTTGTTCTGACCCAGCAAGGCAGTTCTTACTGGGCTTCTTGCCAATGTCTGGCAGTCTGAGCCTCTCGAGCATCATCTCACACCCTCACTATGATACAAGGGAGGCCGAGGCAGGGCTGCAGCGGGGCCTGTGATCAAGGGTGGGAGCAAATGGAGACTCGGCCACTGGCAATGCACCAAATGGCTCAGCTGCATTCCCGCCGTCACTGAGGAGCTGTTCGAGAGCTTTTCCCTCCTAGGGCAATAGTCCAAACAAAGAAGTAGAAACCCATGCGGTGGCACAGTTAGGAAAGTTAAAGTAGGATTTGGGAGCCCTCAGTCCAAACCCTTGTTCAGCCATGGTGCTTGCTGGGTGACCACTTTCAGCCAATTCATCTCACAGACTTAGGATCAAATGGGGAAGTGATGGGAAGGGGACTCATGCACCCTGCCCTGAATTTGAAGGAAAGATGAGAGAGAAAAATATGATTGGGGGAGCTCAGACACTTCTGTGCCTAGTGTTTGATCCGATTAAGTTTGTGTATAGTTGGTGGAAAAATATCATTCCCATCTATCCCCACACAAGCGGAACGGATCCATTCGCAGAAGGGCGTCTTTTATTCCAGTGCTTAAGATAAAAACTCCCTCTGGAATCCCTATTTTACCCTCCCAACCCTTTTAACATTAACCAGATCCAGAATGTGCCTGTGTCCATTGGCAAAATTACCTCAGGAACGTTCTCGCCGTACATTCTCTGGCCTGCTTCCAGAAGACGGGTGCGCTCTGGTTATGTTTAAGCATGCTGTCCCCCTAATGGATGATTTACCTGTAAGGGGGAGAAAGTCCCCTTGTATCTCTGCTATAACAACCCAAAGTGGGAAAAGAATACTGCTTTAACTCCCTTTTTTCATGTTGTAGCGGTAAAATAATAACATGTTCTTTGAGCATGTTAAAAATTTATTGAGAATGGAGAAACTTTACAGATTCTTTGTAAGAACCATCACAACAATTCAGTGTCTCAATGCAACCTGTTGATGTAAGAAACTGGGGTAAGGGGGGTGGATGAAATGTGTCCCACGCCAGAAGGGTCCAACTGTTGATTTGGAACAGAGAATAAGAGAGGGGCAGCCATTAACATGAGATGGCTTGTGCCTTTTATGGTCATAGATCCAGAGGAGTTAGCCGTGTTAGTCTGTAGTAGCAAAATCTAAAAGAGTCCAGTAGCACCTTTAAGACTAACCAATTTTATTGTAGCATAAGCTATCGAGAATCACAGTTCTCTTCGTCAGATGCATGGATGGCCAAAAGAAACTGGCCAGTTTCTTTTGGCCCTCCATGCATCTGACGAAGAGAACTGTGATTCTCGATAGCTTATGCTACAATAAAATTGGTTAGTCTTAAAGGTGCTACTGGACTCTTTTTGATCTTGTGCCTTTTGTGTTTATTCCTTCTGCACCATCATTCAGCCTGTCAATCTTTGAGGTCGAAAGATTTGAGCCCCCATCACATGACCTGTTTGAGTGACAGGCCTTAAACAGGCTGTGAACTGAAGGGGGGGTACTTCTTGGAGTGAAAGGTAGCAAGGCAGGAGCAGAACAAACCATATTGCGCAGATGGTCCCAGTTGTGATTTTTGGTCTGTACAAAGTTTTCCTGTTAGCCCCACCCTGGAACGCTCAATATTTAAGTTGTAAGAGGGCTGCTGGCCAAAGAATCTACTATAGGGTAGTGATTCGAATGCTGGACCAGAAGCAGGAGCTCTGGGTTCAAATCCCCACTCTGCCATGAATGTCATGGAGAGACTTTGGGCCGGGCACTGTCTGTGTCCAATCTACCTCACAAGGTAGTTAGAAGAATAAAATGGAAAGGGTGGGGGAGAGCCAAGTTAGCCACACTAAGCTCCTTGAAGGAAGGGCAAGATGAAGCCAGATTGAGGGGCTTGTTCTGTGGCCTATCACAACATCTTGCAACTGCAAGTTCAAATTAAGTGGCTTGTGGCACCTTAAAGACAAACAGATCTATTGTGGCCCAAGCCAGTGTGAATGTATTTACTTCACTTATACCCCAACTTCCAATGGGGATTTAAAGCAGCTTACTTGGTTCTCCTCTCCTTCATGTTATCACAACAATCCTGTAAGGTGGGTTAGGCTGAGAGGGCATGACTGGCCCTAGGCCACGCAGCACATTGCAAGGTTTTTGAATACTGTGTTACCCAGATTCCAGTCCGGCACTCGGACCATCACACCACACTTGGTTAGGGCTTGCGTCACCAGCCAAAGGAAGGTTTATTCTCAGCCGTCTGATGTAGATTATTTGGTCTGTTGTAGTAGACAAGATAAGCCCTAGTCACAACAGCAAGCACTGGTGACAAATTAGCAGAGCAAAGCGAAGAAGCCGGTGTTATCACCAATGTCTCCAGTTCCAACGGTCACAGACTTATCTTCTATACGTCCATGGAAACGTTCCAGTCTGTACCTTGTACGTTTGACGCCACACACACGCTCATTGTTTATCCTTGGCAACTAACAGATCTATTAATCAAAATGGCCAAGTGGAACCTCCATGTTCACAGACTGTATATCTTGACAGACCACATTGTGGGCCCCAGGCAAGATGGTGGCTTTTATGCACTGACTGAGAAGCTCCCTGAGGCCACTGTTGGTGTACAATGCTGGTCCAGGTGGGGGTTTGGTTAGAGACTAAGCCCAAAGAAACAGATTAGGTAACTGGAAAAGATTCAGTGAGCGAGCTCCAAAAATGCATAAATGGGATTTATAAATACATTTTAAACACCTTTTCAGGAGGGAACTTGTCAGATCTCAGAAACTAAGCAGGGCCGGTCCTGGCCTGTACTTGGAGGGAAGGCTGCTGAGGAAGGCTGGGGTTGCTCTACAGTGGACGGCAATGGCAAACCACCTCTGTTCACTCTTGTCTTGAAAACCATATGGGATCACCCTACAGCTGTGCAAACTGAGGGTGCATGGATTTGGGAGCTTGCTCACTCAACCGTTTTTGGTCACCTGGTTTGGTCAAATACAATACAGCAATGGCATTTATCTCCCCCCCTGCACAGGCCCTCTACCATATTCATTTGCAAAAAATGGAGTAGCAAGTAACTTCCGCTGATCCCCCCTTCCACTCAGATCCCCCCCCTTTGCCCCATATGTTCTTCTTGAGGGTTTGTTACTCCCTCTGAACAACATTTCATGGGGTTCAGTGGACTGCAGCCGGAGGGGGAAGGGGGGAAATCCTGCTCTGCAAATACCACAAATAGGGTGGCTACATTTCCAGTGTTTTTAACAGCAGCAGATCTAGCCATGTTAGTCTGCCATGTAGCCATGTTAGTCTGTCTGTAACAATCGAAAAGAGCAAGAGTCCGGTAGCATCTATAAGATTTGAGAGACAGGAAGCTTTATCTGTTGCAATCTACCTGGGCTGAATCGAGACCTAGGCTTCCTGTCTCATTACCAGTGCTGATTTCTCCACCCCCACCACCCCTATCCAATCATGCCTGTTATTGTCATTCATTGGCTTTTATCATTTACCTTCTATTGTCATTTGCCATCTGAAATCACTCCACTCACCAAGTTATAAGGACAGATGGACTCACATTCTAGCTGTATCTGAAGAAGTGAGCTGTGGCTCACGAAAGCTCATACCCTACCACAAATATTAGTTTTATAGGTGCTGCTGGACTCTTGCTCTTTTCTACTGCCCTACTGTGCAACTCAACCTGAAAACCTGAAGCCAGAGCACCTTAACAGAGCACCATGCATTTCCCACAACATCCAGGATTTAAAGCTGTGTAGAGTGGGCTTTCTCCTTTTTTGCTTGACTCTGCCCTTTCATTTGTTTTTATATATCTAAAATCCTATTGAAATGCATCCAACCATCCTGCTCAGCAACGTTTGAAGCAGCCTGCCTCTGACTTGTGGCTCTTCCTCCAGTGATAGTGTGATACTGGGCAGAGTGGGTGGGGAAAATAACACTGGTCAAAGAATTGCTCCAATGCTAATGTGACAAGCAAAAAAGCCTCCGTAACTGGTGGGCTCTGCTGAGACTATACCACCCCTGCCAACATTGCAAACACTGATGAAGGGAAGGCAATATTTTACTCCGTAACATGCATGCACGTGTAGATGTACAAAGTGAAGAAATTGTTTTTAGTACTGGGTGGTGGTGCTGGCATGGAAAAACAGGTGCTGAACAGCAATTACACCCACCAGTCAGTGTGGTCTTTTGGGAGTTGTCTCCCAACAACTCATGCGTGAACAGTCCCGCCGATCTCATCAGGTGTTATTTTTGGAGGTGCTATCAAGCGATGGAAATGCTTTACCCCCCCCCCCCCGTTCCAACCAGACACGTGCACATGTGGTCGAGAAGACAACAGCGTGGATTTCAGCAAGGCTCACATTCCCCCTCCTGAGTAGACAGTGCTTATTTTTTTCCCCCACTCAGGCTTGTCATATGTAGCTCCAGTTGCTTCTACATCCCACAAAGATTTTGCACATACATTTTTAATACTTTCAGGCTTGTCGTGTTGCTTGGGCTGTGCTGATTGACTGCTACTCACAAAGTGCCACTCAACATGGGAACCAATGGGAGGTGGCCGTGCGTTTGGAGCATCTCAAACCTCTTCTGCACCAGAAGTCCTGCTAACTTCACATTTCCACACGGGGAAGAGGGAGAGGATCAACAGCAGATTCTTTCAGCATGACATGCAAACTTGCTCTTTCGTAAACCAGACTTTCACAAAACACATTTTAACCCCCCTCCCTGAATAATATATTCATTGACATAAAAAACACTGCCTTCTACTGCTATTTTTAACATAAAAGAGAAAATAATTTGCACACCTCAATTTATTCATGAAGGCAGAGATGAGCTCAAAGAATCTGGTTCATCATTGACAACTGAAGCAGGTGACGGTTATGCCATAAATGGGTATACTGCCCTGTTGCTGCTACACAGGTGTAAATGTTTTTCTAATCAAGGCACTGGTTTATTATCTGCAAAGCCCTTTGTGGCCTAGGGTACATATCCCTGCAAGACTGAGAGCCAAGCCAGAAGTGAGGAATGACACTTGCCTGGCAAGTGAACAGACTCATGTGTATTCCTCCCTGTTCACTTGCCATTCACTTGCTCTCCACTTCATCAAGTGGAGAGCAAGTGAATGGCAAGTGAACAGGGAGGAATACACGTGAGTCTGTTCACTTGCCAGGCAAGTGTCATTCCTCACTTGTAGCTTGGCTCTCACTCCCCCAATATACTCCCATCTGCCATCTCTGCTCCTTCAATCAAGTCCCTCTTAAGGCTGCAATGTGTAGGCAGATTTGCCCACACCAGAACTCCTACTGGGGTTGATCCCCCAGTACCCTATGCAATGACCATTCGGATAGTGACAGAAGGCTCCCCACAGTACCAGCATCTAGAGGCACTTCCAAGCAGAGCTGCTCATTTAGTTAAAACTTTTCTAGCAGATGAGCTGTTTTTAGGACTGAAACTTGTGTGCAGTGGAATTCTACACGGTGTCGTTTTTGTATATGTTGGTTTTAATTATTCTTTAGTCATATTTTAAATAACATTGTAAATCACTGCAGGTTTTTTTAAAAGGACAATGATGAGGGTTTTTAAATGCCTTAAATAAAGATAGATCAAAGAAATAGAATCAGAGTTGGCGAGGATCTCCAGGGTCATCTAGCCCAACCCCCTGCACAATGCAGGAAATTCACAACTACCTTCCCCACACCCCCAGTGACCCCTGCTCCATGCCCAAAAGATGGCAAAAAAAACCCCCAAACCCTCCAAGGTCCATGCCCAAACTGGCCTGGAGAACATTGCTTCCTGACCCCAAAGAGGCGATCATCATTACCCTGGACGTGTAAGAAAGGCCCACAAGAACTAAGCACTGATGTAACCCTTCCTGCCCTCCCTCTCCCGATCTGCCTAGGTTCACAGAATAAGCATTGCTATCGGACGGCCATTTAGCCTCTGCTTTAAAACCTCCAAATGAACCAAAGATTTGCGTTATTCCACGATAAATTTGCAAGGCCAGTTTATGTTTTATTTGCACACAACACGGACAAAGTCTTACTTGATCAGGAAGAAATCCTTGACAAAGCGACTTGGCTATTGGACAACCAGCCCTTGAGAGGAGCTCTGATAAATGAAACTGCTTTCCCCCTAAACAATCCTTGAAAATGCTGCAGTTTGTCCCCAAAGGGAGTTGTGTGGGCCAGAGAACGTCAAGACCATTTCACACATTACATGCGAGGCAAACCTGGATTGTCACCCAGCGTGCACTTAACAGAGCTGGAACCAATCATTGCTCTTCAATAAATATACTTCTATGTTATGTTTGCTCATGTACAGTTAAAAATATAACGTGTGAATGGGTCCACAGGAATGCCTTACATTGTAGCAGGGCTTTTTTTCTGGGAAAAATGGTGGTGGAACTCAGTGGGTTGCCCTCAGAGAAAATGGTCACATGGCTGGTGGCCCCGCCCCAATCTCCAGACAGAGGGGAATTTAGATTACCATCCGCGCCCTCCTGCAGCATGGAGGGCAATCTAAACTCCCCTCTGTCTGGAGATCAGGGGGCGGGGCCACCAACCATGTGATCATTTTCAAGAGGTTCCGGAACTCCATTCCACTGTGTTCCAGCTGAAAAAAAGCCTTACATTGTAGGAACGCAGCAGTATATTTAAATATTCTGTTAGGCAGAGGATTGGATCCAATGGTAATTTCCTGATGAAAGAAGCAATTTCTGCCAGCAGCACAGCTCTTCATTACCTCCTGTGTTTTTCTGCAACCCAAAATGCTGCTTCTTAAGGACAAGGGACCCCCGCCCCCTCAAAACAGCATGAGGGACAAGTTGGAGATTTGCAACAGAAGGATGGCACTGTTGGGGCCACTTCGAAGGGTGGCCACCTCAACTCCTGCCATCTGGAATCCAACCTCACCTTATTTTTTGAAAATGCATCAAGCAGGCTTTCAGTTTATGTGGCCAACGGCTTAGTAGTACATTGGGGGTGCTCTCATCTCTCTTGCAAGGGTCCCTGCTGGAAAGAGTGTGGTTGGAGTAGGAAAGAAAAAGGAAGGCAGGCCTACCGGGCAGGAAGCTTTGATTTGGGCTCTGCGTTGCAGTTCAAAAAATGTAACTTTGCACGTGGAAGGGTCAAAACCACAAGATGCAGAAACTATGTGATCAGGTCACTCCCACAGTTGGAAATCAAAGGGTGCCCCCATCAGTTTGGGGCTGCAGTAATGGAGGGAGGGGGAGGGAAGGTACTCATGTGGCATCTGTATGTTCTCCACCACACCCCCGGGTCAAATAGCCTATTTAGGAAGTAATTTTTATCAGTGCAGGATAAAAAGGTAGGGTAAAGGCAGCCCCCCTGTGCAAGCACTGAGTCTTTACTGACCCATGGGGGGGACGTTGCATCACGACGTTTTCTTGGCAGACTTTTTGTTACGGGGTGGTTTGCCATTGCCTTCCCCAATCATCAGTGCAGGGAGAAATCATTAATTTCCCTCAGTTTGATTTGTGGTCCCTGTTTCCTGCAAATTAGCAATCAAACATGAGTCTCCCTACATCTGGTTTTGATTTGATCCCAGCTGGCTGTTTGTCACAGCTATCTGTGCATGAGGGTTGCAGTCTCCAGCTGGTGGCTGGAAATCTCCTGGAACTGAAGAAAACGGCTGCTTTGAAGGACGGCCTTTATGGCATTATACCCTGCTGAGGCCCCTTCCTTCCCAAACTCTCCCGTCTCAACCCCCAAATCTCCAGGGATTTCCCAGCCAGGAGTTGGCAAGCCTAATGTGCACCAAGGCTTCGAAGGGCCAAACTACAAGTGATGAATGACACAGGTTGGACACTTGTCAGCTTCCCTCAAGTTTTGGCGGGAAATGTAGGCAGCTTGGAGGAATGTTGGACAAATTACAGTTGAAAAGTCCATTGGACAGCAGTCGGAGAGCCAAGCTGCTAGGCCAGGACGCCTACATTTCCCACCAAAACTTGAGGGAAGCTGACAAGTGTCCAACCTGTGTCAGGCGTCACTTGTAGCTTGGCCCTCACACACCAAACCGTAGCAGTCGCACAGTGGGAGAAGATGCTTGCAGTGCAGCTGAGACCGAGACTCTTAGACCGGGTGTTCTGGTTATTCTGAGACTTCTACCTTCCCCTTACATTACAATACAGCCTGCAGCTGTTTATAATATTCTTCTGAGAACCTGCAGTATGATCACGTGTTACCAAGGCCAAAACCCTCAGGAGTGTGTTCTAAATACCAGTTAAATCCACGGGATTGACAGATTTAACTAAGACTTTGTATCTCACTGCTGCTAATTGGGGCATTCACCTCATTAAAGAAGCCTCAGCCAATTACTCATGTGTGTTTCAATCACTTAATCACTTAAATGGCTAGATATTTGCATATTGAGAGGCAATAATTCTGAAGAACAGAAATACGCTTTTCCTCTGGCTGTAGTTAATACCTGTGTGTGTGTGTGTGTGTTGTAGCATCACAGCAGCAGAAGAGGTCTTCCCTCCTTGATGCAGAGAAGGCCTCTCCTAGGATGGCTGTTGTCCCGTTTTTTTTAACTTCTTGAAAAACAACTACCTTTTCTGTTGGTGGGGGAAAAAACCAGACTGGTGCTTGATTAATCAAGGACACCTTTTAAATCATAAACATCTTTTTAATCAATGAATTTAACATATTAACCAATATTTAATGGGGCTTAGGCAGGGTTTGTCGAATTTTCAATAGATCAGAGTTTGCACCATGAAAAGAAAAAAATCCACATTGTTTTATAAATTACACATTCAAAAGCACATTTATTACGATTCATTCAAGCCCGTTCTCCTGGTCGTTAAGTGCAAAGTAAAGCTTCCTCAGTCGTCCTTTCTCTTCGGAGGTGGTGTCAGAAATTGCACGTATGCTTTTCAAGCCTCTCTGTGCAGCCAAAAGGATCAGAAGTTGAAATTTAAGGGGAGGGGAGTAAAAAAGGAACTTTTCAAGCTCTTGGATTTTACACCCTGAGCAGAACCACAAGTGACAAAAGGCACAGATTGGACACTTGTCAGCTTCCCTCAAGTTTTGATGGGAAATGTAGGCAGCTTGGCGGAATGTTGGACAAGTGACAGTTGAAAAGTCCATTGGACAGCAGTCGGAGAGCCAAGCTGCAAGACCAGGACGCCTACATTTCCCATCAAAACTTGAGGGAAGCTGACAAGTGTCCAATCTGTGCCTTTTGTCACTTGTGGTTCTGCTCCCAGTTCCAGCCAGTGGTTTCTTTTATGCTTGGCATAGAATCATGGAACACTCCAGAGCCCTGTTTTCAAGCACATTCGATTGTTAAGCTAATAGCCAGGGGATAAGTCCGGATTCTGCCCTAGTTCAAAGAGCAGGCTGGAAAAGCCGCAGGACCCTGAGGCCCCACGAACCAACCCTTGTATTTCAGAAACACAATACACAAGAGTACAGCCCTCCACTCCATCGACCGTAGAGCAAAAGCACCAACAGATGACTTTCCCTTCTTTCCTTTATTTCCCATCCGGCTTACATTTAATAAACAGTCCAGCTGAAACTGCAGAGCTAGCCCCTCTCCCAGAAGAAACACTGGGAACGATTTTTCTTAACATCTTTACATCTTTAAATAAAATTTAAGAGTACAGTTAAAAAAAACCTCTGATGTTTGAATTAGATAAACCACTCACCCGAGTGTCAGGATGAATTCCATCATATGTAGTCTAGGCAGGTGTGTCTCTTCTTTGAAGCGTAAGACAAAAGGTGCCACTTTCTTACCAGTATGAAGGAACGGTCCCGTACCAGCTTAATTTCACATAATTTTAGTGGCAACTGTTCCGGATTGTCTCCACCCATAGGAACCTACCTGTGTCCAGTTCTTTTGCTGGGGACATTGATGAGGCATGTGGGCATTTGGGAGGGGACCCTTGGCCATAGTGCTGGCACTCCCCCCACAAAAAGTTCACCGATGTTGCCTGCCAAGGTTCTGCCAGGACGGTTTTATTCCAGAGGGCATTCAGGAATGCAGAATTGAATTTCTGGTGCTGCTAGTTACTCTCTTTTAGAGTATTTCGATACTGAGGACCATGATTCACTGATCTTATTTTGTATCGGTTTTTGTTGCTTGTGTTGTTAAGAGGGGGGAAAGTTGTGTGTGGAATGGTGATGCGGGCCTCAGATTCTAACAGAGCGTATTGAGGCCACGTATAGAACTACAACTTCCAGAGAGCTAGAAACAAATAAAAAACGCTTAAAGTCAGGATACAGCTTGAGATATAGAATATCTCTACACGAAGTGTAGGGAGATGCAATGTTAGCTGGGAAGCGTAGTTTTAAAAGACAGAGCCGGTAGAGATCGCTCCTCAGAGGGTTTGTTACGTTCATCTTTGCCTCCCATAAGGTTCTGTCAATTTTACCTCTCCAGTCTAAAACTGTGTGGAATCACCACCAGAGGGAATGGAAATGGGCTGGAGCTGCCTTCCAGAGCCCGGCTTGGACCTGGAGAGGTTATAATGGGCTGAAATTCCCCTTCTGGCATTTCACAGCCCCTTCACACAGCTCCAGCGTATAGCAAAGCCTGTGCCCTGCTGCTGGCTCTGTCTTTTTAAACTACCTTTCCCGGCTAACATTGTATCTCCCAACACGTGTTCTTCACTTGTCAGATGTCTCGTGTAGAGAAACTCCTAGATGGTCCCTTTCATTAAGTTCAGGTATGTCTGCATGAACCTTTTCTCCTTCTCTTATTTCAACTTAGGGAGTGTGATCACAGGCAGTGGGAATCCTTTTGAGTTCATATGGCTTTCAGAGTAACCATGTTACAGAATCTCTTGGAATCAAACTCAGTGCTAGATTAAAATCTGTGTGGGGGTGTTACGAATCACACAACCACCCTCTGGCTCTTGCATACATATGTCTCTTTCACACACGCAAGCATGCACACACACACACACACACACACGGTTGCAGTCCCCATGCTCCTTGTCCTCACATTGAGTGGCATCATGTGCCTTTTGTATCAAAACGAAAGAAGAAAAACATCCCCAGTGCAAAATCTTGGAAGCTGACTGCCACTTGGACTCTAATGATCCGGGCAGTTAGGAAAAGTCAACTCGGATGCCAGTGGCGGCGAGTGGACAGACACTCGGAAAAGACACGCACGCACCACAGTGAGTCACAGTTTTTAAAAGGACAGAAAGGCAGAAGAATGAGGTAAGTCGACTCCCAGTAGGGGTGTAGCATATCTGCTGCCTCTTCTAACGCGCCGCTAGGAAAGAGGGAAGGAGGAACTTGCCAAGGTGACTGACAGCTACATAAAGAAGAAGCTACGGAAAAGAAAAAAAAGAAAAGAAGGTTCAGAATCCAAAAGAGGAGGAAGAAGAAAAGAAAAAAGCAACAACAGTGTCTTGAACAGTGAGGGGAAAAGTGAAAAGGGATTCCGTATAGTCGGAGCTGACCATCCTCTGTACCTTTCACTGATCAAAATTCTGTATCAAATGAAACCAGCCCCCCAATATATTCTGCAAACTAAATGTTTTTGCATACTATTCCATTGTATTCCATTGTATACCCCACAGGAGGAACGATAAATCATTCTTCTCCCCAGGGATACTCAATCTCTGATCATAGAGTTCCACGATACAGAGTGTTCAGTAGCACCTTTAAGACTAACCAACTTTATTGCAGCATAAGCTTTCGAGAGCCACAGCTCTCTTCATCAGATGCATCTGACGAAGACAGCTGTGGCCCTCAAAAGCTTATGCTACAATAAAGTTGGTTAGTCTTAAAGGTGCTACTGGACTCTGCTATTTTGTTACTGCAGACTAACATGGCTAACTCCTCTGGATCTACGATACAGAGAGTAACAAGAAGGATACAATCGTGAATGCTAACTAAACCACAAATCAGAAATAGAATACAATATTATGTATTTAGTTAGCATTCAAAATTGTATTCTTCTTTGTCAATTCCCGATCATGGCTAGCTTCTTGTAAGACTTGGCCAGCCTCCTCCAGCTACCAAACAAATTTCTGAACAGAAGCTGGAATCTGCAGGGCGCAAAAGTCTACCCCGTCTACCAATTCCCACCAGCCTGTTGTAGTCAGAAATGCCTGGTACAGCCCCGACTATAGCAGAGACAGGACATGCAGAAACATAACCGCAGAGCAATTTGGACCTTGTCAAGATGCTGTTATCTATCTACGAGAGCACAGAGCAGGCATTTACAGTGGTGGCGACTTTTCAAATGCACTGTGGGCAACCCCGGAAAGTAACTGGAAACAACAAATGGATGATGGTGTATACTATGGGGAAAGGAAATATCACATTTCCCCCCTCCTCTTCCTCACACCCCACAAAAAATTAAACGACCAACTGAAAATGAAAGCCACACAAAAACAATGTTGGGGATTTTTTTTTAAAAAAAATGTATTTTTTCCTTCCCACTTCGTGTATTCAGACTCTTGAGAGGCAAACATTCAAGAACATATACAAAAAATCTCCCCACAAGTCTGGCCAAATGCATCAGATTTCCACTGTTGGTGTACTTGCATAAAAGGAAGCTGTTTTGACATGGCAAAAAAAAAGGTAACAAAATTCTAATGGACAGATACATAATGTATATAATGCTATATTAACACTGTTAAGTCGATTACAAAGTCGTTCTGGCATAAAGAAACAGAGGATACTTTCAAAACAGAAAGGAAATAAAAAGAAGCTACACCTAGAAGGCTGTAAGGCAGTCAGCAAACTTCAAAGAAAAAACAAAATCCCACAAAACAGAAGTATACAAACAACGTATTCCTACAGCCATTCACAGTTTTATTTTCAGTTAACTGGGAGCAGGGGGGAACAAAACAGAATCCTTCATGTATATGTTTCAAGACAACACTGTTAGACTCCAGCTAGACAGGAACAGATTTTATATAACTGTCAATGCAACTATATTTTTTAAAACTCCCCTTTCGAAGGGGAGATACAGCAAAAGGAGAGAACAGCAAGTCATAGGCACAACTCAGATGGATAGATATAATGAATGCACACGTGTGTGTGTGCTGTCATCACATTGCAAAGAAAAAAAAAACATTTACAAAAGAAATTCAGACCAGAGTTTGGGACTTAAGAGAATTCAGCCCCAATGAAGACGAACATCTTGCATTAGACCCCAAAGTAAGTGTGTACAATTAACATCCTCTTTCTACTGCCCTACTGGTACAGCTCATCCCCAGAGTTCATCTATCAGGCAAACCTATTGCTCTTTATCATTACTAAATTAGCTGAAGTTGATATATCCTGGGCTTGTGGTTTCTGGGAATCACACCATTTAATAAGTAACCTTTCTGTAGCCCCTAATTGGTGTCTCTTGGTGTTCCTGTGATTCTATGGAATTCTAATCCTCGACACACCCCATAATTCCAGCCTGCATGCTCTGTCCGCACACTCTTCTTTCTGCCTCACTTTAATCACCTCCAATTTTATTTTTAAAGGCTATACCGCCCCTCACTGGCTTTTCCAATATTCTGGCTGAGAATGACAGGAAACATATGAGTGAAGACAGAGAGAAGTGAAAACAGAGGCCTTGGAATCCCAGAAAAGTGCACTCACCCACATCCACCCCACTCAGAACGTTTTCTGTTTTTACTCTTGACCTGATGGAACTGCTCACATTGGACTGTCCGAAGTTTAGACCGCAGCATCCCACATATTAGCACCTGAAGGCTGAGGTGGTTTAAATGCTGCTGTGATGGGATTTAGGAGGAGAGATGGCAGTTTCAACTAAGCACAAGTATTACTGTTGATCAGGGCTTTTTTCCTGGGAAAAGAGGTGGTGGAACTCAATGGGTTGCCCTCGGAGAAATTGGTCACATGGCTGGTGGCCCCGCCCCTGATCTCCAGACAGAAGGGAGTTTAGATCTGAACTCCCCTCTGTCTGGAGATCAGGGGGCGGGGCCACCAGTCATGTGACCATTTTCAAGAGGTTCCGGAACTCCGTTCCCCCGCGTTCCCCCTGAAAAAAAGCCCTGCTGTTGATATTTACTCTGGATTGGGGGAAATCTGAGGTGGCTTCAGATGGTACAATCTCATCAGGCAAACACTCCTAATCTCCATTTGAGGGCTCATCGTGTGGAACTTGTGCTTCCACACAAGGAGCGGGTCACCTGTCATGACACAAGATGCAGCAAAGCTGAATTGCCGTTTCCTTGCTCATCTCCACATTTCTGCACATTGGCGAGCATGTAATAAGGCCGCCCCCTCCACTGTACAGCTGGGCATCTGAAACAGCCAACTCTCCAGATGGCTGCAGGGCCAATGACTTGAAGTGTCCCATCAAGAAAGAAGTGAGTCCAGTGGGCGGAACGCATTGTTACCCTTTAAAGGGAGGATTTTCAACGGCTCACAGCATCTGAGGAACTTTTTATCCATGGTCATTTCCCCATTGGCTCCACAGAAGCGCCGAGCTTTTCAACCCCCCATGCTTCACAAAATACCAATCACATCTGCAAGAAAGGTAAGCTACATCCGTCCCTATGGCAAAGCGACATGAAGCTGTCACTTTGGGAACTGGATTTCGAGGAGGGGGCACTGTCGTGTTCCCAATCTCTTTCTCTCAAAGAAAAAAAAATACTTCAATGCTGTCTCAGAGTTGGGGGGTGTAATTTTGCCTTCTGTTATAACTGTGTGTGAGGGGGACGGAATCTCCAAAGCTGGGACAATTACAAAATTTGGATTTCAGTTTCGCTGAATGTGTTCATCCAAAAAAACAGCGGGATGAACTTTTGAACCTTGTTTTCCTTCTCCTTTGAAATCAAATATTTTAAACTCCTGCCAATATAAATGAAAGGCGGTTTTCTCCACGATTCAGACCTTCCTGCCTGAAGCCATGAGACCCAGCCAAATTAAAGATTTCGGATCTACATATGGAGCAGTCATTAATACTCTCCTAATTACCTCCAGAGACAGGATACTGAACGGGTTAAATGTTTATCCTGATTTTGGAGGAGGGGGAACCGCCGTTATTGGCCTACCCAATCTCCGACACTCAAAGACAGGTATATTAAAACATATAATAATGTAGGAAAACACAGATAAAACACGTGCAAATACAATGGCTTATACTTCTGAGCTGGGATTTTCTAAAGGGACAGTTAATGTGAACAAGGTGTTTTAGTGCTCAAATACTAACAGTGCAATCCTAAGCCGAGTTACTCCAGTCCAAGTCCATTGATTTCAATGGGCTTAGACTGGAGTAACTCTGCTTTGGATTGCTCTGTAAATATCTTTACTTAATGAAACTTGCTAGGGAATCTGACCGGCAGTGGACTCCTAAACTACTTTACTCCGAAGCAAGTCCTTCAGTGAGACCCGTTACCTACTAATTCCAGAGGGATAGCCCTGTTAAGTGTGTCGTAGCTAAGAGTCTTATGTCACCTTGAAGATGGTTTCTGGTGGGTTGCCGTGCTGGTCTGCAGGAGAAGAGCAAGATCTGAGTCCCGTGGAACTTCAAAGACCAAAGAGATTTCCAGGGTATAAGCTTCTGAGAGTCAAAGCTCCCTTCTGAAGCCAGGGCATATGACAAAGGGAGCTCAGACTCTTGAAAGCGCATAGCCTGGAAATGTTGTTGGTCTTTAAGGTGCTACCGGATTTCAATCTTGCTCCTGTCTCGCTCTTAACAGTTATGCAGTTTATTATGACATCAGCAAGCAGTTTTCAACTTTTTCAAATGGGGTCCACTCCTAAATTTACACGCCTTTTGCCTAACACACCTGCAAAGCCACTCCATGCTATTTTCCCCCCCAACACTATACAAAACAAGCACATATTCTATTTTTCATATTCAGGGTTTGTGAACATGTCAAAATGATCCAGCAAGCAGCTGCGTTTCATGGCCCTTTCACATGTGATGCTGAAGCAAACCCAGATTTGCTGCTGAGCCCCCTTTCCCAGCTCACCCCATTCTTTCCTCTCTCCTTGTCTTGCTATCTACCTGCCGGAGTCACAACCCACTTCTGGGTCCCAACCCTCAGTTTGAGAACCATGGATTTATGGAGCCAGACCCCAGTGAACCTTAGGACCCTGACTCCAAAAAGCTTGAACTGTCTTTCAAAGGGCCACAGGACTGTAGCCTGCTAAAATCTTATATACGCTTAACTAGGAAGTAGCTTCTATTGAACTCAATCGATAAGCCTGCAGATTCAAATCAACTGGACTTATTTTCAAAGAAGGGCATTCGAAATCAGGTTGCTAGCCTGCCACTCCAAGCATGCTTGATGAAGAGTGTTATAAAAGAATGGCCACAATTCAGACAAAGTTGCTTGTGCTTAAGTTCTACTGAAAGCAACCGGTTCCTTTGACATCATTTTAGTTGTGACCTACACGTGCAACTGATCGGGGCCAGCGACTTCAGGATCTGCACTAGCTGAATGCTACCTGGCAGAAACCACCTGAGAATTTCTCTTGTTGCAAAACACACCTTTGGCAAAACAGCCTCGGGTGGGCAGAAGGGTCTTTTGCCACTGTACTTACATGCAAAGCCGAAAGCACATCCAATTAGCTTTGAAGAGGGATATTATTCTGTGCAGAGCCAAGGATTGCTGTGAAGAAAGGCACGGATACAGACAAAGAAAAGAAAAGCAAGTGCAGTTGTAACCAAGCTCAACACGTTGCGGGGGAATTGCTAAAGCAGGGCAAGAACCTGGCTCTGTGGCTATTAAATGAGCTCTCTGATTCAGCCAAGGGGATCCACGTGCGGAAACAGTTTTTTGCATTTTGCTTGCTGCAGGACGCACATCCCTCTGTGGCTGTGGGCTCTGTGCCAAATTTCTTTTCACGGGCTGTATGTTCAAAGGGGGGCCCACAGGAATCTATCTGCATTCTGGTGTGAAATGTGATGCTGCACATCCTTTGAAGAGGGACCGAAGTGGGGCTGGGGCATCAAATTCAATGCTGGCAGCAACATTTTCTTTAAGGGGCTCAGGGTAAGAAGGGATAGAAAGATCTTAATTTGTTCCAAGAATAAATCATCTCAGATTAACATGCTTCATTCTTGGAAGGGGGGGGGGAATATAAAGGAAATGAACAGAAAACATGGGGCACGTTTTGGCAAAGAAAAGAAAATGGCTTCAAAGACTGGTAGCAACAACTCTTGCAGAGCCACTTGGGGTCTATGTGTAGATCTCAGGATTCTCTGTCCCCAGAGAGACAGTCCCCAGGCAACCCTTAAAAAAAACCATCCCAGTTTCTGTTGCAGCTAAACTCCTGGATAAACAGCCCTATTCCCCCTTTCTCAAGTAGAGCACCAGGTGCAAATTCAATCCACACTTTAGAAAGCACAATGTTCAGCTGGACTGACTGAGAACCTTTTTTGCTCCTTGATAAATATCGGGAAGATGTGCAATTTGCTGTAGGAGTTGCTCATTAATTTAGGGTGGGAGGGACAGTGACAGAATCTTCAGTGTGGAAACATTTCCTTCACATTGCAACTGGTCCCCTACAAGTCCTGTCTTCTGTCAATCATAAGCCACACCCACTGTGGATGACATCACAATGAGGTAATGGCTGCTGCACATGACATGGCAATCTTGGGCTGCAACACGGCAGGACAGCCTTTATGGGGGTGGAATCTGTACGACAAAAGACCTTCCCAGAAGCTGTCCATATGTACCCTCCCCACACACAGAGGGGCCACTTCAGCAATCTGTAAGTGATGCATTGGCCATGTTTGGAAGGCTAGAAGAGCCGATCCTCAGGCTAATACTGAGTGATAAGCAGGGTTTTTTTTCAGGGGGAACACAGGGGAACGGAGTTCTGGAACCTCTTGAAAATGGTCACATGGCTGGTGGCCCCGCCCCCTGATCTCCAGAAAGTGGGGAGTTGAGATTGCCCTCCACGCCATTTTCTCTGAGGGCAACCCACTGAGTTCCATCACCTCTTTTCCCAGAAAAAAAGCCCTGGTGATAAGTGTATTGAACGGAAGGGAAACCCTGCAACATTTTGTTTCCTCTTCAACAGCAATCGCTCTAGAAAAGCGTTGTTTCACAGATGGGCTCTTCTGGAGATCTAGGTGCTGTCTTGCTTTTCTGTCAGCTTACTGCAAAACAACTCTGTCTGAGGCCCCTGAACAATCTTCAGATTGTTTCTCAAGAAGCAAATGTTGTTCAGTCAGTCCATGCATCTTGCAATGAACTTATCATGAGTTGTGTCTTTACTAACTGGTAACGTACCATGTTATTATGTCCATAATAGCCACTTGCCTGTAGAAAGTAAAGATGGCCTCCAAAAGGTCAGGTAGAAAGAGTTTTATTTGTAAACTGTACAAGAACTGGATTCTATTTCCCTCAGGCTGTTGATGGCCCTCAAACAATTTACACTGGAACTGATAGGCAGACGGGTTAGTTGTTTCTTTAGTGGGCTAGTCATTTTTGTGGCCTTGTTTTATAAAGTTGTAGCTACTTGGCAAGCTGGTTATTTCAACTGCTTTGCCGAGCACATTCTTCAGCTTCCTGAATCTTAACATGTGGTAAAATTCTTTGTCATTGGTGGGATGGCACAGAAAACCAGCTTAACAAGAAGCTACCTGCTAGCTGTGGCAAGTTAGCATCTGGAGAATGGCTGCCTGTATTTATCTCAAGTCAATGATGAGCGTAAAGATGGGGCCTGAATTGCATAGCATCTTGAGTATCTTCCAGAAGGATTCGAAACTCAGGGGAAGGGGGGGAAAGAAAGTTAACAAATTACGTGAGCACAAAAGTCAATTAAAAATAGAACACACAGAGACATGGCCAGTGCAAGCACACTACACAAATATTCAAGCTTTGGGAAACTTGAACATAAATATTCACAATCAGCTGTAGCGCATGGTGAGGAAACTGGCTCCTCCTACATCAGGCCTAAAGGGCTGAAGGTGAGCTGCTTGCCTGTTGTTTCTTCCATACTCATGTTACAACTTAGCTCATCTCTGACATTTGGGTCTTTTAAGGCTCTGCCTCTCTCAGGGCTGGTCTCAGTATCCCCCCGTCTTCTCTCAAAGATTTTTAAAGATGGTTTGAAGAAATGGAGGAAATGGGACTACCTAGCCAGGAGCTGACGGAAAACTGGCAGTACATCAACGGCAGAGAAAGGAATCTGGAAATCAGAGGCCTTGGCAGAGAAAGGAATCTGGAAATCAGAGGCCTTGGCAGAGAAAGGAATCTGGAAATCAGAGGCCTTCCACCTCTTCGAAGGTATCAGCAAGGAAAAAGGGACAGATGATAGAAAAAAATATACAGAATTTAAAACATTTTAGGCAGTTTCACAGCTCTTAAAAAAAAAAAAAAGATACCTGGAAAAAGTGAGACTTCATTCGTATATATCTGCTGGCGAGCACCATTTGCAAGAAGAAAGGTTAAATATAATGATGAGGAGATAGCTGTCTTCTCATCACTTGACATTGGTTTAACTGCCATGGCTCCCTCTATCGAATGTTGTTGTTGTTATTATTATTCCTTAAGAAACTGGGGAAATGTAGTTTTATCACGGATGCTGGGACTTCTAAACAAGCACATGCCCCCCTCTGCTGAACTACAACTCCTGATACCCCCAAAGGAGGAGGAAGCCTACGTATTTAGACCAATCTAGTGCAGACATGCAATTCAAAAGGTAAAGCGTTCTCAGCGTCAAAGGAAATGCAAGAAATATTCCTGCTTCATTTTAGACGACTGCACCAAATTGGATGACCTGTGAACTGTTGTCACCTTAAATGTACACCAGGCAACCCAGATCTTTCTGCAGCCCACCAAGACTGCCCCAATTCCCACTAGAACCTGCAGATCCCCAATATATCATCTCTACAGTACGCTGACCACCTTCTTGTCAATATTCTTTTTTCTTTTAGATCCTGAGAACCATTACGGAAAAGCAAACCTGGGTTTAAGCAGATGGAGCTGCAGCCAGTTCTGTTTCTAATCCTCCCTTAGGTCTGTTTGTAGATGAAAACTTAAAAACAAAAACTCAGGTGTACACCTAAAAACATAATGTGCGAAGGGGCTCTCAGGCAGAGCTCTGAAACCCTAGCCTGGTAATCCTACAGTCAGTTTATCCCATTTCACAGTCTGAGTGTTGTCATCTGAGTCTCAGCAGAGTGGATGTTTGCAGCAGCAGTTCTGACCCAATCAGAGATTCACCGCAAATCAGTTGTTTGTTTAGTCATGGCTGGACCAAGCCTAGAGGCTGGTACTGATGTTAAAGGGGCACCAAGATTGTGGCTCCACAACACATCACTTTTTGAACTTTGGAATTGAGGAGATGTATGTCCGAGGGGCAATAGTATGGCTACTTCCCCCATCAGTTGTGTGATGTTAAGGATCTTTGGAGTGTCTTATAGGAAATGACAACTGAAAAGTTTAATTTTTACACCAAGCTCAAGCAACCATTTAAGATTGCCAAACGATACTCCCAAGCATTAGGTAAATCGACCCTAAGAGAATAAAATTTAATTTCTCCATTTTAGAATAGGCAGATCACCAGCACTTTAATTGTGGAAAGCCCATTCCAGATATGTCTCCTCTGGAGAACTTGCAACTCCTGTGTCTTCTTTACATCAAAGGGGTTAGGACAGAAAATTGTCCCGTCAGTGTGCAACTCTGGTTTGGAAACATATTGCATTCTGTTAGTCATGTTGCCTTAGGAAAGAAAGCTTGTTAAGAGAGAAATCAAATGCTGGAGGGCAGGCTAAGAAATGCAGGCTACGGCAAGGAGAGAAAGGAAAGCCATCATGCATATGGAAAGCCATGCAAAAACCAATTAAGATACAGAGAAAGACAACAGCAGTGGGGCTTCTATGATCTTACAGACTGCTTCCAGAAGAAACCCGTGACGCGAGTGGAACTTGGTCAGTTCAGAATATAGAACTTTGGTGTCAGGCTGGGAGATCCTTGCTTAAATCTCAGCAAGCCATTTGCTAGCCAGGTGGACCCACAGAATTATTTGCACAGGCGTTATCACAGGATAAAGATTCTGCACTCCAGTTTTCATACAGAAGGAGGCATGTTTTGAGACTTCAGGTGCATCTGCTTGAAGAGGACTCATAACTACCTGGGAGGGGTAGAAGCATGAATGGGGATGCATGTAGAGCCATAGGGGATCCACAAGTATGACGGGAAAGCCACAGGGGGCGTTGGATTACCGCAAAAGATTCTGTGCTGCACTTCATGTGTCAGAGACAGCCTCTGACCAAGCTATGTCTTATATCATGTTAAGAATCAAAATGGCAGCATTAGTCTCAGTAGGGGTGCCTCGTAAAACTTCTGGGCCTCAGCAGTTGTCCACCCTCACTATCCTTGGACCATGTGAGTAGGGAATGTAATAATAATATTTAGAGAGGACAGGTGTTGCACCGGAGACTGCCCCGTCTCTCTTAGAACCTGGAAAGAGCAACAAAATATGCAGTAGTGGCACTTTGATTTTCTTCTCTGTCTGCTGCAGTATAAAAATAAGATTGTGCTTGCTACTTACTGCTTCACTGACTCTTACAGAAACAGGCAGGGTCTTTGGGTCTGGACCTGGTGACCCTAACTAAACTTCTGGTCTGATCCGACTTTTCCTGAAGCTGGCTAAAAAAGTAGACTAAGGTTACATTTGCAGTAGAGGCGATCATGGATACACCTTCAAGAAGATCTTAACAGTTCTTTCCCAGATCTTCCCACTATTTCTGTGTTTTTTTCAGAGAATGGTAGAGAGTACACTATATAGTTAATCATACTCATCTAGTACTGGACAAGTGGGACAATTTGCCTTTGTTCCTACTAGCTACAGAAAATAATTGTAAACTTTTGTTTGGGGGGAAAACAGCTATCCACAGTAAAAAAGAGCAGAATAAACGGTCCTTGGCTAAAATGTGTGAATTATGGATATTTGTGGCTATATCCTTCTATTGCATAAACGGATGGGATGTTTTTCAAGATCAGAGCAGAAAAAACAAACAGAAGTCTTGCAGCACCTTAAAGACGAACAAGTTTTTGTTCAGTACTTTCATGGACTAGAGCCTACTTCGGCTTCTGCTACAATAAAAACTTGCTAGTCCTTAAAGTGCCACAAGCCTCCAGCTTAGCCCTAATCCAGAGAACCCGTAAGGAAGTGCAGTTTTCACCTCTTTCCCCCGCTTAGACAGTACACTGCACAGTAAACTTCTTTTGGATTTCAACAGCAAGGAAATTTTGGCATGTGCTCAATTCTTCCATTAAAAACAGTTGGAAAGGTTTAATTTTGGCTGGACAGAACCTTCACTTTCCAATACATTGTTGGGGAAGCAGGGTAGGTTGAAGCACGGAGCCTGTTAGTCAAAAACAAAATTCAGAAGTTCTACTATGTATGAACAACCATCGCCATGCACCTCATAGGGTCCTCTGGATCATGGCCAATGTGGTAACCGTGAACCCAAGTGTAATGCGTAATAAGATCCAAATTCGCAGTGCAATCCTAAGGAGTTACACCCTTCTAAGCCTATCGACTTCAACGGACTTAGAATGGTGTAATTTTGCTTACAATTGTGCCGTGAATATATTACCATCTAGGTCCAATTCCAGGAGTTCTATCATTGGGTTCTTCTGAGAGACCAAAGACAGGGCCATACCAATGAAATCCAAGGTTAGGTACCCCCTGCTTCCCCACCCCTCCAGTTATTGTTGGGTTAATAAGAATGCTTTGTGTTTAGAAGAAGAAAAAAAATATATAGATAAGATAGCTGAAACACATTACTACAAAAGCAGGTGAATGCAGGAACGTCCATTGACTTGGCAGGCTTTATGTGAAGCTTGAACTGCAAATTAAAAAACAAAAATGAAAACAAAAATGTTAGAAATAACAGCAATTCAAAAAGAAAAAAAAAGAAAAACAATGGGGGAGGAAAGCTGTTCCAGCTTTTTGCCTCTTGGTGGAGATTCATGCAGAAGGACTGTTATGGAACAAGGAGGAATGAAAAAAAAATCATCCCTTTGACATTTAACATCCATGCTACCTCTAATATTGTGCTAAAGCAAGAAACTCAGAGCAACAATACAACGCACAAACCAAAGCTACACTGCATTTTAAAATTCAGGGCTTTGTCCGACAAAACGGGGTAACTTAAATCCATAAATTGGGTGCTTTAATTGGCAAATCTCCACGCATTTCATCAATTTCTGCTCCAGTTAAGAGATGGTCTTTGGAAGCTATCTTGTACCAAATCAGACCTTTGAATCATCTGCCCTGATGTCTGACAGCAGCTTTCTAAGGCTGCAAACAGAGATCATTCCCATCGCTTGTGTTTTGAGATCTTTTTTACTGAGAGACACCAGGGACTGAACCCAAGACTTTTTGCGTGCAAATCAGGTGCTTCACCACTGAACTGAGCCTTAGGTATGCACATGGATCATCTGTGTACGGGCTGCCCCATTCACTCCAACGGAGGGAACAGATGTGGAGGAAAGTGCCATCAAGTCACATCTGACTTATGGCGACCCCTGCTGGGGTTTTCAAGGCAAGAGACTAACAGAGGGGATTTGCATTGCCTGGTATTTGTTGGAGGTCTCCCATCCAATTACTAACCAAGGTTGACCCTGCTTATCTTGTAAGAGCTGATGAGATGGGTCTTGCCTGGGCTACCCAAGTCAGGGCAGAGGGAATAAATATCTACATACAAATAAATGCTCATGTGAATCTACTTCCTCTATTGTAACGAATGCAAAAATTGCTGGAGGCAGCAGTCGGCCAGGCGTGCAGTGAACAGCTTAGGATGTAAACATTTAACTGTGGATTTAGTTAACTGGACAATTACTAGCCTTGCAGAACAGACTTAATTCTTGCCCCACAAATATCTTGCTTAAACAAAGGAATGCGGAGGTCAGAGCAAGGAAACACTAAATATCTCAGCCACGTGAGGGTCTAAGGAAAGGATTATTTAGCAACGCTGACATAGCAAACAAGCTACACACCTCCCAGAATTAATAAGTTACTTATTTTAAATCATGATTATGATTTGGAATGAAACTGAAGACTCGCTTTTTAAAATGTACTCCAAGGAAAAATATATCTCCCTGCAGACAGAAAATGAGCATACCAGGGAGAATACTATCACAGATTCCTTCGTTGTTTTTCTTCCGGTTTTCTACAGGCAGGGAGTTTTTTGCAGAGTGGGAGCGTTCCATACACATAATCCTTGCCTGTACTATGGAAGCATCACGTAAGTCAGTCACTTATCAGCAAACTGGGACATTTCCTCCGGAGACAAGAGAGAACAGAAAAGCCTTTCCAAGGAGCCATCCAGGCTAGACTTCAATGCAAATATGCACTTGCTTGTCCCATTTAAAGCATCTGATAGTGAGACATTAAAAAGACAAATCTGAATATCCATCAGATTCAGAGCAAGGTTCTCTTTTGCATGCAAAGACTGCTCTGAAAGAAGGTAGGAAACAGTATACCATCCTTATGTGGATCGTTGCACATAATGATCATATATAACGTCAGGGATTCCAGAGGTTGCATTTATGAGCTAAGGCTGAGAGCTCTCTTCAACCACAGAAGGGAACAGGCTCTGTGGTCAACAGAGCAGTACTTTCTATCTGCTAAATTTCAGGTTCTGAATGCAGCTCAACCCCGCCCCCCTTCTAGCAATGGACCCCCCCCCCAATCTGGGTTCATCCACAGCTGCCCATAGCCCTAAACCTTCCCTATCAAATGCATTTCATTTCAGGTATGCACTGGAAAGGACTGTCCAATCAGAGTCTCCCAGTACAAGCACATCCAATGAGTCACGCACATATGAATGTGCCCTGACAGTCTGTGGTCAGAAGAATTGTGCCATGTCTGAAGCAGCTCTTAATATGTGGAAATATCAAGTACAAGCATTGTATTTCTTTTGATAACTGCAGCGATGAAGCATAGCTGTATAGGGAGGTGGGACTCCGGAAGTCTGTATGATAACAAACACAGGTGCCAAAAGGCTTTATAAACCTGGGATGGAATAGATACTAAAAAATATATAAACAACATCAGGAACCTCATCTGTCCCCTTTTTATTTTAAGTCTCGCTTCTAGTCTTCGCTGTTGCAGAAAAAAAAAAGCTCAGCATATGTCTTAAGTATATGGTAAAATCATGTGCTTCGTTTGCCAGGCAGAATCCTGATTTTCTAGTATTTGTCTGTGGTAAATTGCTTCTCCTGTTCTCTCCCATTTTTCTCTCTGAAAGCTTTTAGGGAATACATTCATGTTTTTCATTAGGACAGAGAGGCTAGAGTTCCTATTCTGGTGGTTTCAGAACTTACAGCCCAGTCCCTCACTTGAGACTTCAATCCTAAATCCCTCAGGATAAACCTCTGTGCCTAAAGTATTCACCCTCTGTGGCACTATATTTTGGCACTACGGTTATCAACCACTGTTTGGGAAATTCCTGGAGATTTGGAGGTGGAGCTTGGGGAGATCAGCAGCCATGTGGCACCACAGAGTCCACGCTCCAAAACTGCCATTATCGCCAGGATAACTGATCTTTGTGATATGGAGAGAAATTGTAACTCCAGGAGAACTCCGGATTCCCTATGAAGGATAAAGAATACAGCAAAAACACCGAGTAATGGATATTTAAAGTGAAAACACTAGGTTTACTTATACCAACACTTGAATATATATTATATCAATATACATAAACAGGCAGATATGAGATGACAAAATCGTATTACAAAAGATATTCTTTCCACATCATTTTAGAGTCCAATCTTCAATCCTGTGTGGATGGAAGCATGCAGGGGTCATTTTGTAGAAAAAGAGCTGGAGGAACTCATTAGCATAACTCATTAGCACATGCCACGCCCCTTGGCATGAACAGAAGTGTTTCATTAGCATAACTGATTTGCATATGCCACACCCCTAACATCACCCATCTTGGCTGTTTTGGACCCAATCCGGGCCATTCAGGGCTGAAATGGGGCTCCAAATGGCAAAAAGGGGCTGAAAACGGCCAAAAAGGGGCCAAAAATGGTCAGGATTAGGCCGCTGCTGAGCGGGAGAGTGATCCACCACCCGTCAGAGGCCCGATCCGGGCCGTTTTGGCCCCAATCCAGGCTGAAACGGGCCCCAAATGGCCGAGAGTCAGTTGGGCGGGGCCACCTGACATGTGACCTCTTTGGGGAACTGCTGGAACTGCATTCCTGCGCGTTCCCCCTTGAAATGAGCCCTATGCACATTTGGTATTCCATGCGTTTCAACCACTTCATCAGAGTCGTATTCTACAAATCGCTACTTAAAAAAATAATTCTTACATTCACATAAAATTAGGTCATGCTTCCATCCACACAGGATTGAAGACTGGACTCTAAAATGATGTGGAAAGATCAATCTTTTGTAATGCTGTAATTTTGTCATCACATATCCACCTGTATATGTACATTGATGTAATATATATATTCAAGTGCTGGTATAAATAAATCAAGTGTTTTCACTTTAAATATCCATTACATGGTGTTTTTGCTGTATTCTTCAATGCTTGCACTGTGACCCAGCAGTATTGTACTGCTTCCACGTGGAAGATGACAACTCTATTTGGCAGACAAATTTGAAATCCAAAATTGTGTTTATCAAACTTACTACACTAAAAGCTTTGTTACCCAGTACCTGATTGTCCAGAACTCTCTGGTGGGTGACCATGTTGGTCTGCAGTAGAAAAGCAAGACTTGAATCTAGTCCCACCTTAAAGATCAACAAGATTTCCAGAGTATCATTTTTCAAGAGTCAAAGCTCCCTTTCCCCTTGTATCTGATGAAGGGAGCTTTGACTCGTGAAAGCCGGTACCCTGAAAATCGTGTTGGCCTTTAAGCGAATGGATTCGAATCTTGCTCCAGAACTCTCTGTTAACCAGACAGCAAAGCTCCTTTCCATCCGCCACCATAACCCTATGTCTTCGCGCATTCACCTCCCCCATTACCACCTCTCTAGCCAACTAGCTTGATGACTCCAGCCACTGTGGAGATTCTGCACTGCCAGCTGACATCATCTTCACATGCCTTGAGCTGTCAGGAGTCCGATCTGCCAGAAGCCTCCCGGGCAGTGTGTGCGCGTGCATGCGCGCACCCCTGCTGGATAGCACAACTCTGTGGCTTGTGGGGGGAAGGGTCCCACCAAGCATAAAAGCTGGCACTGTAGCATGTCCAACAGGTTGCGGTTTCCTCCAGGTAGGGGGCAGAACAGTGTGCTTGAATATCCAGCACATTTGATTAACTAGCAGCCCCCATTCCCCGTCGGTGCTAGATAACAAAGCTTTTACTCTACCTGTTTTTCTCCCCTCTCTGGCACTCTTGCATGTTCTGATAAGAAATCTAAAATGAAAATCCAAGCTACAAATCAAAGGAGGATGGCTTTTGTCTTGAAACAGAAAAGGCGCTCCCTTGTAATACACACACACGGATCACCCTTCTGCAAACAAAAGCATGTTGCAACCACAGCTGTACTTGATTCCAAGCTCATTCTTGGAATTCTTTCTGTCCCCCTGTGCCAGTGCACAACCCCTTAAGACATAATAGCAGTAACAGAGAAGTGCCTCAGAGCATGCACAGAGTATATTCCTTTCACCAATGAATAATCAACCATCAGCCTGAAGTATCTGGGACTATGGGGAAGGGCATCCCATTGGCACAAAATATGTGAGGCCTGACACACCTCCTTTAGGGTCTGAACATCAGCAGAGAGCTAAATACATCAATCACAATCAATCGAGAAGTTCTTCTGCGCATGTCCTGCTGAAATGAACCAGAGCTAGTCAAGAGCACTGTTGTGTGTTCTGATGCAGTCATTCATATCAATAAGGCTTTCATAGCAGAATGAGATTCTTTCCCATGTGCGTTAACTGGCTCACAATTAGGTGAGATGCAGGATATTTATTACAAGCATTTCAACATTATGAAGCTTCTTTTCTCAAGTCAGACCAGTGTTCTATCCAGCTCTTCCGAGAGCCAAGCTACAAGAGACGACTTACACGAGGAGGACCACGTGAAGGAAGTTGCAATGTTAGCCGGGAAGCTGAGTTTTAAAAGAGATTGGAAGGCTTTGTCAATCTCCCCTCTCTACAGAGCCAAGGAGATCCCTGCTCAGAGAGTTTGTTCATTTCCTCTTTGCCTCCTGAAGGCTCTGCCAGTTTCACCTCCCCTTCTAAGAGGCAAAGAGGAAATAAAACAAACCTTCTGAACAGCATTCTCAAGGGCTCTGTAGAGAGGGGAAATTGACAAAGCCTTCGGATCTCTTTTAAAACTCAGCTTCCCGACTCCCTTCACGTGCTCCTTGTGTAATTCGTCACTTGTAGCTTAGCTCTGAGTGGCAGCATCTCTCTAGGGTCTGAGGCAGAAAAAGTTCTTTCTTAACGCCTGCTACACAAGATCCTTTCTTCCAGGGACTGAGCATAGGTAATGTTCTACCTTTGAGCCACAGGCCCTTCTCCATGCACATGGGCAAAAAGATACACGAAAAAAGGATGCAGTGTAGGTTTGGAATGTGCAATGTTGGAGACCAAGAATGTAATATTTTGATTTACAAACGGAACTGAGTTTGGAGTCAGACCTCCTCAGCTGTATCAAGCAATTGCCATTCTGGGTCTCAAAACCTGAAGCAGTTTTACTGGGAAAAGTGAGAATTTCTCCCATGTAAAGACAACTTCATCAGAAATAGATATCTTTCAAAGAATTCTTCATTATCATTTTTTAAAAAAATATTAACATTGAGGTGTTGATTCTTCTTTCTTTTCCTCAGGGGAGACCAGGGAAGAAGCAAAACCTATTACCATGAACCCTATTTCTCTCTTTTAAAAAAGTTAAGACTTATAAGTTTGTTCACAGCCGAGGTGGTGACAGAGTTAGTCTGTTCTAGCTAAAACATTTATCAGTCTTGTGGCACGTTAAAGGTTAACTCACTCATTGTGGCAATAGCTTTAATAAGCAAGAGCCCACCAGATGCACCTTAAAAGTGGATGTTTTATAGAAATATTTCATAAAAATGTTCTCCTACACCTTGCTTTTTAAAGGTTTTTTTGCCCTGCCATTTACAGCCATTCCCCCTATCCTGGCCCACTGTATTTATGTGCGATATAGGCTTACCAAATGATTTTTTATTTACTTCATTTATACCATGATTTCTCCCCCAATGGGAACCCAAAGTGGCTTACACTGGTCTCTTCTCCTCCATTTTATTCTCACTATGAGGTAGGTTAGGTAAAGATTGTTACCTGGCATCAGGGCTTTTTTTCAGCTGGAACATGGGGGAACGGAGTTCCGGAACCTCTTGAAAATGGTCACATGGCTGGTGGCCCCACCCCCTGATCTCCAGACAGAGGGGAGTTTAGATCGCCCTCCACGCCGCTGAGCGGCGTGGAGGGCGATCTAAACTCCCCTCTGTCTGGAAATGAGGGGGCGGGGCCACCAGCCATGTGACCATTTTCTCCTAGGGCAATCCACTGAGTTCCACCACCTTTTTCCCCAGAAAAAAACCCTGCCTGGCATGTTTCCATGGCAGAGTGGGGACTTGAACTTGGGTCTCCCAGATCCTGCTTTGACATTCTAACTACAGTACCACACTGGATTCCTCTTAGTGTGAACTGGGCTCTGCTGCATGAAAACTTATGCCACAACAGATGGGCTAGTCTTTAAGGTGCACCAAAATTCTTTTGCTGCTTTGATCAGCATTAAGAACTACAGAGAGAGAAAGAAAAAAAACAGAAATGAAGATATTCTTTGGTGAATCAGCGCTACTGTCGATGGAGGTGCTCTTAAGGGAATTTCCACACAAATGGCTTTGCAGCCAACCAGTGAACTGATCTAAAGAGGCCACCAACTGTAAATAGCCTTGTTCAGAGGGGTGATCCGTGCTCCAAGATTGATCAGCATAGCTGCCATTGCGACAAAATAGGATGGTAACTCTAAACTCCTGGAACAAGCAGTGCTTTTAAAATTTGGTCCTTCAAGGTGCACCTCCCGTTGCTTGTTACCATTTCCCACCAGAGTGATAAGCGATAACACAGCAAGTAAAGGCACTTCCCAGATTACATTTTTGTGATAACAAGAGGGCTCCTGCAAGTCGTTCCCGTGGTCGCAAAATCTTTAAAAAGATTAACATGCAAAGGGGAAATATGCAGATGTACTCAAGAGCGCAAGATTTGAAAAGAGTGCTATGTACTTCTCCCAGGAGTGGCTTACAAGAGCCCTCTGACATCATAAAAACCTGTATGTACAATGTACAATGCCTGTACAACACAGCTACTTGTTTCTGGACCAGTCACTCTGCCCTAGGGACATCAGCTACCCCATACTCTGGCTGATCTCAGTGGCTACCGGCAGCTCATTCTCAGATAGCACATTCGCGTAGGATGCTGTGCATGTGCGTGAAATCATAAGAAAACATGGCAGCCACTACAATGAGCAAAGAAAGGTCTGGAGGACCATACTAATGGGATAGGATCCTAATGGGATAGAAAGATAGGCCAGTTGCAGACTGGCCCATACTGTCTGCAATATCCCTTTTTCTCAAGCCAGTTTGGCAACAATACTTTATATGTTTTCTAAAAGACCACTATTAAAAAGGGACTCCACCCTGCCCTTGAAAGTTCCATTATTCCTTCACTAGAAGATCATAGTCCCACACATGCATGACAGTAAAGAGTCCAGTAGCACCTTTAAGAGCTGTGGCTCTCAAAAGCTTATGCTACAATAAAGTTGGTTAGTCTTAAAGGTGCTACTGGACTCTTTACAACTACAGACTAGCATGGATAATGCCTCTGGATCTATGACACATGTATGGCACTCCCATTACTGGTGATGGTAGGCACATTGGCCTTCACTACGCACAATAAGGCTTTCTCCCCCTCTGCCACTACCAACAGCAAGGCATTGACTGCTCATGCAGAGGACCAGATCATGGGATTACAGCCAGCGAGTTGACCTTTTCTAATAAGGGTAATCATAGCAGTACACCTGGCATGATCCCTATTTGACAGCTTTGGCTAGGAGAAGATATTGACTTGGCACTAAGTAAAATACATTCACGGTGTAACCAGAGATGTTGCTAGTTACAACACCAACTCTTCACTTTTGGCACTAGGACAACCTGTGTTGAAAGGAACTGACTGGCATACCTGAAACATTAACTTGGATGTCCATTATGGATAAAGGTTCGTGCTGCTGGGTCCTGAGCTCCCTGCCTAGCACTTTGCCCTCAGGCACTCCCTGCGCCCTTATTTGTCATTAAAACAAATGTGTTTTCAGCCTGGATTTTGGAACAGAGAGACATGATCCTGCAGAACGACACCAATCTATAAATAATGGTTGACTCCCAAGATAGCACTGAGCGTGGAAAGCTGGCCTATCATGTGTAATTTGTCTTTTTACATAGTCAACACAGACTTTTAAAGCATCAGAAGGAACGAAAAACGAGGGAGAACTTAAGAGGCCGCTACCGCCTTCAGTTCAAGAACAGAAATGGGTAACCATTGCCAAGTTGATTCAGCCGAGTGCTGGGTGGCTCACTCACTGGTCTCTGCTTTCCAATTGCTCTCACTTCTTCTATCCAATAGTCAGATTTACAAAATATTATTTAGATAGCCTCCATGTAAAAAAATAGAACATAGCCCCTTTTCCCACCCATCCCCTTTGTCTTTTAGCTAAAAAATATTTAATATGATCAGTCTGGGTTTCTTTTTTTTTTTTTTAAAAGGGGGGGAGGAGGAAAGCTCAGTTTCCAGTCTGATAATGGGAAGAAGCGAATACAGACATGCAACAGGAAGACAGCACACCGGAAAAGAAGCCCACAGAGCTTGACTGCAGACAACGGCTTACTTTTTCTTGTCCTTCTCTTTCTTGGTTTGTTGAGAACCAGCCTGTTGGCTCTGTGATTGTAGTAGCTGGGCAGCAGCCTTCTTCTTCTGGAAGTTGCTCAGCTCTTCCTCCAGTTCTTTCTTTTTGTCTTCTACCTTCTTCTTCTCTTCTTGATGGGTCCGCTTTAGGTGGTCAAACTTCTCATGGAGCTGTCCGGAAAAAAAGTCGGGAGACGGAAAGAACGACGACGATATGCTAGATACAGAAAATTCTACTGGGAAACTGGAGTCAAGTCTTGAAGGAAAGAACGGGATTTCCAAAGATATTGAAACAAAACCCGAGACTGGGAAATATATGGGGACTCATAAGAACAGGCTTCAAAGTTCTTTTCAGAATGTGGGTGTGCAACACAAGTCATGACTGACAGGCAGTATGCAGTCTCTCCTCTAGTCAAGCCTGCTATAAATAAAAGGAGTTCAGCTGCCTATTCTTTACTATTCTACTGGGAAACTGAAGTCAGGCCTTGAAGGAAAGAAGGGGTTTTCCCAGGACCTCAACCCTAGAATCTCATCACCTGAGGCTGGGACTTGGTAGAGCGAAATTATGGGAACTCCTAAGAACAGGCCTCAAATCCCTTTTTCAGAATGAGAAGGGGATTATGGGTACACAACACAAGTCAGGACTGATCGATAGTATGGAGTCTTTCCACTGGTCAAGCCAGCAATATATACGAAGAGCTTAGCCATCTATTCTGTCCTGGTCAACAGAGCAGTGTTTTCTTCCCACTGACCACAAGGCCTTGGTCCGGCTTCTGTCTCTGTCCATGGCTTCATCTCCTAGTTTCAGCTACTGACCTCAGTGACCATGGGATGGGAGTAACCTGGCTGTGTTTTCCAAAAGGGAAACATCCTGAAAAAGGAAACTGACTGAAAGCCAACGATCAGTCTGGTTTGTGCTTTCAAACGGCATGGGTGCTCTCCCGTGGCCTCACTGACAACCATAGGCCAAATCCTTCCAAAGTAGCCACCCCACCACAGCCCACTTACATCCTTTTCTGCTTCTTTCAGCTCAGCTTCTTTCTCCTTCACTCGCATGACAAACATTTGCCTCATTTCTTCCTCTTTCTTCTGAAGCTCGCCGAGGAATTCATTTCTCTTGGCTTCATAGGTCTCTTGGAGACTTATTATGAAATGTAAGAATTACAGCAGAAATGTGGACAGAGAAGAAGAGAAAACCAGATTTCAAGTTAATACCAAGCATTAGTAATATCATTGGCAGGACCCCTTCCCCAAGCTGCTCAACTCCCATTACTACATTTGTCCTCATATCAAACCAAGTAGCTTCTTGTATGATTTTTCAACCATACGAATGCCCCTTGAGAATGTAGCATAGATACACCTTCACCTCACAATTTCTTCTCCCTTTCTCCCTCCTTTCTTCAGAAAAATCTCCTTTTCCTCCTCACCTATCACTCCTGCATAGGGACAAAAATCCTTTTCCCTCACAAACTTCACCAGAGAGCCCAGCCTATAGAGTTAGGTAAAGGAATTCCCCTGTGCAAGCACCGAGTCATTACTGACCCATGGGGTTACATTAGGTTTATTTCAAGTTGTTTCATGGAGGCATCAGAAGAAACTCTCCTCAGTGTAAGGTCTACAAACAATCTTCCATAGAAGTGAGAGCCAGTGTAGTGGTTAAGAGCGCGGGACTCTAATCTGGACAACCGGGTTTGATTCCCCACTCTTCCACTTGAAGCCAGCTGGGTGATTTTGGGTCAGTCACAGCTCTTCCAGAGCTCTCTCAGCCTCATCCACCTCACAGGGTGATTGTTGTGGGGATAATGACACACTTGGAAACTGCTCTGAGTTGGCATTAAGTTGTCCTGAAGGGTGGTATATAAATTGAATTTTATTATTATATTTATTATTGGTAGTGGTAGTGGGGAAGTACTAATGTTGCTCTGTGGTGAAAAACTCAAATCTTTCCTTTTTCTGTTTATTTATGCTCTTCTGCCCTGACAGACCAAGACAAGACTTTATGCTGGGTAGGGATGCAGCCTCCTTTTTCACGTTTCTTAAAAACTATATTCAAACTGCACAAGCTAGAGTGTTTTAGAACTGTCTGGCAGAGGCACCAAGGAGTTGCTTAAATTTCCCCACCACTGAGGAAGCCTGTTGTTTCTGTTACTCCTCATTTGCCTTGTCCTTTTGAAAAGTAAATGGTTTACCGCTGTCTCTTATCCAACTGGGTTTTAGAGTTTATGGAACATTTACTGCTCCCTGACAGAAAGGAACGCAAGCCAGCGGAAGAGGCCAGGCTGGCTTGAGAAACGTGGAGCCTGCATTTCGTTTGAGGGTATGTCTCTGTTTGCTGACTTCCACAAAGAATGTTCTACAGCGCACAACAAATGGTGTATAGTTTCTTATACTCCTTCCCTCCATTTCCTCTCTGGAAATGTCACCTGTCTTGACCAAAAACGGTTACTTCATGCTCCAGGATCCTGCACACCTTTTCCTCTTGTTAGGACAAACATGTTGAGGTGATTTTGAATCACTCCACATTGTGAATGTCAACACTTGACAGGGTAGATTATTGGCTAATGATGGGGGAGACCTCACTTCACACATCTAACACGGCAAAATGTGTTCATGAGGCAATCAGTCAGACAAGCATAGTAGTTAGCGGCCTCCAGCCTGGCTCTCCCAGAGCCTTCTCCAACGTGTCCTGCCATGAAGTTTGCCGGCTAACCTACGGACAATCATGCTTTCTCAGCCTAACTTTCCTCTCCAAATAAAATGGGGAAGGGAGAACAACATACACAGCCTTGAGATCTCAGGAGGAAGAATGGATCAAAAATATATTAGACAAACAGAAAAGTGAAACAAAATGTTTATTCACCAGGAAAATTACTGTTATTTGGGGAAGATACCTTGAAAAAATCCATTCAGAATCAAGGGGCCACAGTAACATATGAGGTCCCCATGTCTCTATGGCATCCTTTATTATCCATGTTGGGGTCTCTGTGTGCCCCAATACCACAGGAGTCAATGGAACTGATTTGGTGTAAGCAAAGGGGGCACAAAACCAAAGCAGCCCAGAAAAGAAGCGGAGATGGAGAACCAAAAACTGTCTTTTTGGGAAACTTTGATTTCCCAAACTGTGGACCTCAGTGTTCACTTAATTCTGAATTGTGAAGTCAACAAGGCACTTCCAGTATTAGCACCAAGGGAAACAAAGACAAGGAAAGCAGGGGGGAAAGACATCTATTGTTTTTATGGCTCTCTTTGGGTCAATAAATGAAACCATTTGCATTCTCAGGGAACAATGCAGGCATTCCTCTACCCAATTAAAATGGCAATGATCTTCAATATGAGAGATATGTTGAAAAATACCCAATTAAAAATTGCAGTGATCTTCAATATGAGAGAGGTGTTGAAAAATACTATACCCATAAGAAATTGATCAAAAATAGGCTGACTCGGCAGCAGTAAAACAGGAACAAGGCTTTGGCTCAGAACCACGTTGGCCAAGCGAAGTTTGGCAAGGGTCTGATGCTATTCCTACTTAGCTGCAAGGAGAGGGGAAAAAGCAGCCTCATTGGTCACCCGTTAGTACACAGCAAAGGAATTGAGCTTTGCTTTGTCGGATCAGGCCCTGACAAGGGAGCAATCCGAAGCAGACAGGACTCCAAACTTCATTCCTCTGCTCGCACACTTCAACAGAACTGTAAAAATGGCCGTGGAGGTGGATAATTAGTGGTAATTTTGTACCATCATAAAATATTCTGAACTTCTTCAACTGCTGGCACAAGACCCAACTGTGGGTCATAAGTCAACCTAAGGCAATTTGGGTTAAAGTTGAAAGGATCCATCTGTCTTTTTGTAAAAAAAAAAAAAGGCATAGAGAAGGAAAGATAGTGGAGGTGTAAAGAGAAATAAGGGGAAAGTCAACGTGGAAGACAGAAGCAGGGAAAAAAGCCCTCAAGAAGTCTTAAAGACGGTTCCTGTATCCATCAAGGTTGAAGGTCATTGCCTTTTCAGTTAACCGTCAACAAGGCTCTTAATCTTACTTTTGCCCTGTCACCAGCTGTACAGCAAGAATCCCCTCTAGGCAGACGGCTATGATAGAGTTCACAAAGCAGAAGGGGAGAGCCAGTTTGGTGTAGTGGTTAAGAGCGGCAGGACTCTAATCTGAAGAGCCAGGTTTCATTCCTCACTCCTCCACTTGAAGCCAGCTGGGTCACCTTGGGTCAGTCACAGCTCTCTCAGAGCTCTCTCAGCCCCACCCACCTCACACAGTGATTGTTGTGGGGATAATAACATACTTCGTAAACCTCTCTGAGTGGGCGTTAAGTTGCTCTGAAGGGCGGTATATAAATCAAATGTTATTATTATTATTAATTGATGCTTGCTTGCGAACCACTGACATGCGTCAAACATCTAAGTGAGGTCTGTGTACATACAGAGGAGGGAAGTAGACAAACACTTGGTGCATTTTGTAGAATACTTTGCAAGGCTACTATATAAAATAATTACTAATGACATATCTTCAGGGCTGTGTGCATTCCTTGCGTCTGTGGGACTGCCATGCAAATGAAGCATTTGACCTCTGGTGCACAGTCCCTCTCTCTCCTAGCTCAGCTTTCATTTCCTCGCTTCCACGGCCTCTGAACAGACAGACTTGAAAACATGAGTAGTATTTAACATCAATAGAGACTCTAACAAAGGGCTTAAGGGGTGAAGCTT
Source organism: Eublepharis macularius (assembly GCF_028583425.1). Classification (NCBI taxonomy): domain Eukaryota; kingdom Metazoa; phylum Chordata; class Lepidosauria; order Squamata; family Eublepharidae; genus Eublepharis; species Eublepharis macularius. Next base: position 12,377,755 of record NC_072799.1, read on the forward strand.
CAGCATCAAGATACTGCTGAGCCCTTTTAAAATTATGATTTCTTTCTTTATAGCAATGAATACCTCTCACTGTGACTTGCATTTTTAGGGGGCAGGGTGAAGAGATGTAACCAAATTTCTCCAAATGCAGAACTCTAGGCAAGATAACAGATTCCCTTGTTGCCTGAAACAATGTGGGACTGCACTGAACTCATCCAGGCCTGGGCACATAAAGGGATGAATGAATGCTAATTTTTTTTGCTTCCATAAAGAGCATCCTTTGGTGGGAGTCTGTTGCCCACAAACTCATGCATTCAGCCTGTAAAATCTTGGGAATATAATAATGCCTCTAAACCTTTTGTGTGTTCCAAGTGCTTCAAATACTCTATGATAATGCTTACAATAACCTTGGAAAGGAGGCCACTGTTTATTATCCCAGTTCTGCAGATGAAATGCAGAGAGAGCTCACAGCTTTTGTATGCCTGTTTAGTGACATCAAGGAAGAGCTGAAATTCAAACCAGAGTCTTTCCTGGCCATACTACAGTGTGCCCGCTCCAACATCCTTTTACAAGAGTCCTCTTCTGCATTTGAGAAGAATACTGCACTTTCCTCCCCTTTGAGTTCTGTGGCTCACCTGCCATCTTCTTACCTGAAAGGTTTGCTGTCTGGGTCCGTGTCTTTGAACCCCATCTCTTCTAGCTTGCAACGGCGGTAAAGCTCATAATGCCTGCTGTGAGTTTGCTCCCGCAGGTCCTCCATGTTGACTCGGATCAACATTTCACGCAGCTTCACGAAGTCACAGTGGTTTTCGTTTTCAACTACAAAAAGTAGGGGGATGGGAAAAGGTGCGTATTAGGAAGAAAAAAATGTGGCCATTTAAATCAAGAACTGGATGGAAATTTGTCCTACTCCCAGCCCCCTTAAATACTTTTTCTGCATATAAAGACTCTTCTCCAGGAAGTATAGGATAATGTTATGCGACATACTTAAACTAGGTTTTTTAAAAAAAAATCATAGTTTTCAAACAATCCATCCTATTCTTTCTCGAAGGACTTAAAGATGGCATACATAGTTCTCTCACCCTCCTGTTTTGATTTCACAACACCACTGCAAGATAGGTTAGAGGCTGTGAGCATGTGACTGACTCAGAGTTGCTCCGTGAGCTGATTATGGCAGTGGGGGGATTAGAACCCACAAGCTAAGCCAACACTCTCATTACTACACCATACTGCCCTATCACACCAAAGCATTTTATTAAGACTTTGCATACATTTTCCCAGTCACTCTTACAACAGCCCCATATGGTAGGCCAGTAAGAGAAGCTGAGGATGAGATGCTTGTTTAAGAACACGGAGCAAATTCTTGAGAATTGAATCAAGGTTTTCTTGGCTCACATTCTTTAACCACTATTACACCTGCTCTAGATGGGAGCCTCTCAAAGAAAGCTACAAGCATCCCGATTTATATTTCTTTGCATGTGACACGAGAAAGCGATACTTGTAACACAAGGCACCACCTCCAAAAATGAGCATTATTACCACCAGATATCATTTCTATGCCGAGTGCTCTATAATCCCACAATCCCCCACATTTCCCCACTAGGGGGCAGTTTAAATCCAACTCAGCATCACATCTAAACTTGCCTCTTATGATTTACAGGGAACAGAGACTAGTTTATTCATCCTGGATGCTAGACGGAGGGAGCACCGGCAAATCCCTAATCTACAATAAAGGGACTGCCACAGACAGTGCCAAGTGTTCCAATTAATACAACTGTAAATTACACTATGCACACTTGTGCAAAGCCACCCAGTAAGGTTGACAAGACTCTGGTTGGGGTGGGGGAGCTCTGTTGCCCAAGCAGCAGTGTGTGTGTGTGTGGGTGGGTGGGGGGGGAATTAAAAAAAAACTCACTGGTGTTGTGAGTGAGATGACATCACTTCCAGGGAAAACCCAGAAGCGACAACTGTAGCTCTAGGAATTGCTGGAAACTCTAGGAATTGTAGCTCTAGGAATTGTGGCAAGAGAAGAGCTACTCCTGCGTTTTTTCAATCGCGGCCCCATACACATTGTGGCTAACCACTTTTTGAATCAGGAATATCCTGATAGGGGGGTTCAAGAAAGGAAAATACCACATGGGGTATAGAAGTCTTGGCATCCCACCCACCCTCTGTTCTCCTCATTTTCATTCTCTGCTACTTCAAGAAATTGGTTCACACCAGGGCTTTTTTTCTGGGAAAAGAGGTGGTGGAACTCAGTGGGTTGCCCTCGTAGAAAATGATCACATGGCTGGGGGCCCCCCCCCCTGATCTCCAGACAGAGGGGAGTTTAGATTGCCCTCTGCACCGCTCAGAGGGCAATCTAAAGTCCCCTCTGTCTGGAGATAAGGGGGTGGGGCCACCAGCCATGTGACCATTTTCAAGAGGTTCCGGAACTCCATTCCACCACGTTCCAGCTGAACAAAAGCCCAGGTTCACACCATTCATTCAATGCATTAATATTCAACTATGCAGAACATTTCCCTCTGCATTACTGGTAGGAAAAGTTTAATCAGCGGACACATTCCCTATCGACATACCCTGCACAACACCCCATGGGTATTGCCTGGCCTTGGCCATCTTATTGCCAATCTTCACTTCTTCGGTGCTGCCAACAACAGCAAACGGGAGGTGGACCTACAACGCAAAACACAGGGAAAGATCAGGGTTATCTCTCTGTTGCTCTGCCAGGCACATTTTCTTGCTTCCTATCTAATGTCAACTGTGTGGGTTTTCACTGATTTATTATTATTCAAGTGCCTCTGGAATAAAGCCAACATCTGTGAAGGATGCAATCACTGGCAGACTAGAGCTGCCTCCTTTCCCATTATAACTTCTTTAGCATCTGCGTCGTAGTGTAATAGGTGCATTAATATCTGCATTATGTAGCTTGGTCCAGAGGAGGGAGAAAGAACTTCTAAGTATTAAGACCTAGCAAGAACAACAGAAAAAAAGGAAAGAAAAAACACAACCCTTCAGAAGGAGGGTAACCAAAGAGGTGGGAACCAAAAAGTGAATTAAACATAACTACACGTGTAATACCGGTGTTTTATTCATTTGTATTACGTCTGAGGAATTAAGACCTGCCCACAACCACTCTTCATATTTAGGAGATTTCAGCAGACATTGCTTGCACAGTTTCAAGAACACTTTAGCAGCCGGAAGAACTAAAAAGCTCGCATGTCCTCTTTTTTGAAAAAATAACGAAAGCCACGAAACTAAATTTTGAGTCCAATATCACATCCCTCGCTTTCCCTTGGCTTCTGCAGGACGGTAACAGATGCACAATCTTGCTTAACAACATCCCAAAGGCTTGTTTACATATTATATCCGGGGTAGAAAATCAGGAGTTTCTCCAAAGGAATTCTGTCGCTTTCCTTGACTTTTAAACATTTGGCTTCACGTACCTCAGTTGGGCCCACGAGTTTCTTCTGCAGTCAAATCCATTGGTCGAAAGCATCATTATACAACCATGGTTTTCTGATGAGAGTCACATATTACCGATTGATTCATTAGTGCGGGAGGGGGTAAATATGCAGATGGGTGATCAGTTTCTGCTCAAAGCTAGGGAGAAAGCGACATCTGAAAAGGGCACTGAGAACATGAAGTCTTAGGTAATTAACATTAATTGGGAGAACTTGCCTTCTCGGACTGCTGAAAACAAACTACACAAGGGCTCCTCTGGAACGGTAACCACTATAAATGCAAGGAAAACCCCTGTCCAGAGAAAACACAATTATAGATTCTCCAATAGTATTATGAATTTTTCTTTGTATTTTTCTTTTGCTTAAAGTGCACAGTGTTATAGTGACATATAAATATGAATAAATACTATAATATTTTACAATATATGAACCCTTCATATCAATAAATACATTGCATATTTTAATACTTAAGAGTATGCTATTCCTGTTTGACACGAGGTCCAAAGGTCTAATTGTTATGCCAGGAAGGGTTCATATACTGTAAAATATTTATTATAGTATTTATTCATATTTATATAGCACTATAGCACGGTGTGTGATGTGACGTCCCCCCATGGGTCAGTAATGACTCGGTACTTGCACAGGGGACTACCTTTACCTTTTATAGCACTGTGCACTTCAAGAAAAAGAAAAACACAAAGGAAAAAAAATCATAATACTGTTAGAGAATATATAATTGTATATATAATCTGGACGGGTTTTCCCTGCATTTCTTGGATGGCTGAGTAGCGTCATCTAGGCAAAGCGGTAACAAATGGTCCGATGGGGTGGCAATGGGACAGCATAGTGGACAGCTCAGTCTTCAATGCCCCCCCTCCCGCCCTTGAGTTAAAGTTACGTATCGATAGGCCACAGTGAGAGCAAGCTCTGAAATTTCCCAGTGACTAGGGCAGGATGAAAGGAAGGAAGTCAAGCTGCCTCCACCTCCCACCCCTTTTTATTAGCTTTCACTAAAGGAGGAAGGAAAAGGAGGCTTAATAGAAAGAGCCTGGCTGCATACCAGGGTCCACAATATGGGCAGCGAATGGGCAGCGACAGGACATTCTCAAGCCTCCAGGTTTCAGAAATGTCAGCAGTATTTATTTGAACAGCAAAAAATAATGGTGATAGTATGAGTGTGTGCATTTGTGTGCACGCGTACGTGTGGGCTTATGCACACTAAACAGTAGGGGAACACTTGTCAGGGCCAAGAAAAATGCGATGAAGCTCACAGCTCGCTGTTCACCTGTCAAAGGAAAACTGCAAGAACGTTCGGCCCTTACTCATATTGAGGGGCCTGCATTTGTACCAGGGGAAAGAGGGCTTAACTATTCAACCCCTGCTTCATTTCACTAATCAAAACACTCTCCCTGCAATAGACATACGTGTGTGATCCCACACATACATACACTCTTATGAGTTATGAAAGAAAATTGTTGTTGTTTTTATTTCTGAAAAGGACATAAACAGATCCTGTTCCTCTGACAAAAATATTCTTAAGTGGTGGGGTATATATTTAAACCAACAAAATGAACTACGGTGCTAGGTTTTCAACTTGGATGGAGCTCATTTCTCCTCAACCTATACTTGGGCCTTGTTGAGGCCCTCTCACACACACAGAAGTCTCTCTTCCTAACACAGGCCGCTCAGGGCGATTTGCAGCCACCCCCACTTTCTCAGCACTGCTCCCCCACCCCACCCCCGTGCCCAAAAGATGAAAAAAATTCTCCTTGCCTCTTCACTATTTCTGCTATCATTAAAAACTGCACAAGCTGTATATGCCCTCTAGGGCTCCCTGAATTCCTGCAAGATTACTTCTTCTCATGATAGTTCAACCGCTATTTTGATGACTCTGGGCAAACTTTCATGAGAGGAACCAATCTTGTAAGAGTTTGGGAGCAAGCAAGGGCAGCTTGTTATTAGGGTGTCAACTTCCAGGTGGTGGCTGGAGCTCTCCGGGAATTACAGCATGCCCAGGCTACAGAGATCAGTTCCCCTGGAGAAAACGGCTGCTTTGAATGGTGGACTCCAAACTCTGTCCTCCATCCACTCCCAAATCCCCAGGAATTTCCCAACTCAGAGTTGGCAACCCTGGTGGGTTAAGCCTGGCAACCAGCGAGGGGGGGGGGGAGAGGTTACGTCACCATCACCATGTTATTTATTTCCAGCTACAACCCAGAAGTAACTATAGGTGCCTCTAGGAATTGCCAGACACACAGTTTCTGGTGCTTCCTAGAATTACCTAGTTACTTCCAGGTTGTTCCCGGAAGTGATGTACCGGTACAGAGGCAGGTAGCATTTTTATTTTTCTTCTGCTGCTGCTCTGAGTGGCAGCAGGCAACCAGTGGTGTAGCGTGGGTTTGGAGTGCCTGAGGCAATTTCCAAGCTTCACACGCGCACTTTGTGCTCCTAGGACTGCGTGATGATGTCACCGGAAGTGATGTCATCGCACAGGGGCAGGAACGCTCATACAATTCAGGCCACTCGCCTCCCCGCCCCCATCAGGCACCTGTCCACAGCAGCTGCCGGCACCGCCACCTGCTCAGCACGCTCCTCAGCTGCAGGATGGGCAGCTGAGCTCAGCGCCCAGCAAGCCGGCCGCCATGTCAGTGCGGCAGGCAGCCAGGGCGCTGCGGGTGGCTTCCCATGGAGCGCAGGCTGTCCTTGGCATGGCGCCCCATGGCACCCCCCCCAAATTATGTGCCCAGGGCAACCGCCCCTCTTGCCCCCCCCCGGCCCCACCACACCACTGCAGGCAACAACAGCAATCAGTGGGAGGCCTGGAAAACCTACTAGTGAGATGGGAAGTTACAATCCCCAAATCTGTCTCAGGTCACCTCATTACAAAACCAGCCCTTCTTCCTTACCCCTGGCATGAGAGAACCGCTTATGGTCATTCAATATTTAAGAAAAATCACATTACACATACTTGGGCTGTCTAATTCTTCATTTTCTACATTTATTGAATTTTTTCAATCACACAAAGCATTAAAAACACACACGAGGCTTGGCAAAAATGCAGTACTTCACTTCCTCCTGCATTTCCTTAAGATTCCAACCAAAACCTCAAAGCCACACTGGAGATTTTGGAATTCAAAATAAACAGCAACTGTCTAAAAATGTAAGCCAGACGCTAGCCTGGTTAGCCATATAAGATGCACTCAGGATTCCGGCCCATCCAGGATATTGTGCGTTTAAAAACGAGAGGCAGAGCCAAGAGGAAGCCAGGCCTGTCTTTCTGTGTCCCGAGAGTCGTCCAGGTGGTGTTTTCATTGCACTGTGTGCAATTCTGAAGGGCTGGTTTGCATTTGGCGGACAATCCGGAGGCCATGCCCAACTTGGGGAAGCCAAGAACTTGGCAGACGGGTAGAGAAAGAGAGAAGCTCTTGGCTACAGCCAGGACATTTCTGTGGCTAACATAACAGCACTGATCTCTTCCTCTCCGTTCCTGCACTTTCCCTTTTTTGTTAGGAACGCCGCTCAATCAACTTATGTTTCATGCAGTGGCAGTCATGAGGAAAACATCTCTTGAAGGACACCTGATCCTGGCTAAGTTATCACTTTACATACTGAACTCTTCTGTCAAAAAGAGTCCAATAGCACCTTTAAGACTAACCAACTTTACTGTAGCATAAGCTTTCGAGAATCACAGTTCTCTTCGTCAGATGCATGTGACGAAGAGAACTGTGATTCTTGCATCTGATGAAGAGAACTGTGATTCTCGAAAGCTTATGCTACAGTAAAGTTGGTTAGTCTTAAAGGTGCTGCTGGACTCTGGTCGATTTTGCTACTACAGAGTAACACGGCTAACTCCTCTGGATCTATGAACTCTTCTGTCACTCTCGCAGTCAATATGCCTAAAGAATCAGGACAAGAATGTGTTCCCCATCCCTTTTAATGCAAGGCCAAAATGGAGATCCTAAACCCTGTTAACGAGTGAGGCCATATACATTTTACGAGAACTTGATCAATGGTTGTTGTGGGTTTTCCGGGCTGTATTGCCGTGGTCTTGGCATTGTAGTTCCTGACGTTTCGCCAGCAGCTGTGACTGGCATCTTCATAGGTGTAGCACCAAAAGACCAAAAGACAGTGGTGACACAGAGATCTCTGTCTTTTGGTGCTATACCTCTGAAGATGCCAGCCACAGCTGCTGGCGAAACGTCAGGAACTACAATGCCAAGACCACGGCAATACAGCCCGGAAAACCCACAACAACCATCGTTCTCCGTCCGTGAAAGCCTTCGACAACACAACTTGATCGATGTTAACGTCTCCCCAAGCGGTATGCACGATCTCTCCACACATCAAGAGCAGCAGCACAGTTGCACCCTCCTAAACATTTATCATATGCTTCTTTAAACTTATAAGCAGTAAGGAAACTGCATATATTATGGAGTTCTTTATTATTACTCTTGTTATTTAATAGTCATACAAAATACAGGTTAACCTTATAACTTATAAATGTATTGTTACTTAAGTAAGTTAGTCTATTACTACTGTATTATTTTACTTGAGGATAACTATGTTTAATTTGTTAACTTTAATATTGTAATAGGGTTAACTCTTATATTGTGTACTCTACATATTGTTTATACGTTTGTATGGTGTTATAACGTTAATAAAATTTATTTTTAAAAAAGAGAGAGCAGCGGCACACTAGAACGGATGGTAAAACGGGCTCACTGGAAGAACAGAACCAATGAAAGGTGGTAGTGATTCTAACAGTGCAATCCTATGGAGAGTTACTCCAGTCTAAGCCCATAGAAGTCTATGGCCTTAGACTGGAGTAACTCTCCATAGGATTGCACTGTAAATTAATCCCTCTGGCTTAAAAAGAAAAACAACCTTGCATTTTTGATGTTAGTCACTTCCGGCTGAGAATTTCAGAGTGAAATTGCATGTGATGCTGAGGGTCTGTGACTACATCCTACAATACATAATTTGTATGTATTGTTTATATTGTTACTTAAGTAACAATGAATTTATAAGTTATAAGGTATTGCAGCTGGAAGAAATACTGATGTGGATGACAGCCAGTTTGGTATAGTGATTAATAGCAGCAGGACTCTAATCTGGAGAACTGGGTCTGATTCCCCACTCCTCCGCTAGAAGCCAGCTGGGCGGCCTTGGGTCAGTCACAGCTTCTCAGAGCTCTCTCAGCCCCACCCACCTCAGAGACTGATTGTTGTGAGGATAATTTAAAAAAAAAAACACTTTGTCAACTGCTCTCAGTGGGTGTTAAGTTGTCCAGACGGGTGGTATATAAATCAATTACTATTACTATTACTATTACTAAGTGGGTTTAATTCCCCATTCTCGCACACAATTTTCCTGATGATTTTTGTTGTTTCCAGATCTTCCAGGGAAAAACCAGAAATCATATTAAGGTGGGGCTTGTTTGTTCTTCCACCTACCAGAGCTGAAAACATTTCTGATGTGGAAAAAGGGCATATGGGAAACCGCTGACTCCCCCATTCTCTAACGCTGCACTCCGAATACACAACCCTCCTAGTTGCTTTTTGCAAGCAATTTACAGATCAGAGGATCTAATCAGGACACGCAGCTTCACTATGCAAAAGAGCTTCCTCCATCCTAAGTTCATTGATCTTGTCTCTGGGCACGCATACGTAAGTAACCGACGTTGTTTATGGCAGGCATCTGAAGAAGCCTGTGCTTAGGAGGCATCACAGATGCCACAAAAGAAGCCGGATTGTGCGTTTTGCCTTGTCAGCATCGCATTTAAATACGGGCTTAGACTTTCAGGCACCACAGGATTCTCCACTCCCCCCAGCCCTGCAAAAGAAAGATCAAGCACACACTTGGGAGTCCAAAGCAAGAGGTTTCAGAGAGTGGCCTCCCAGATACAATAATAAATTGTGTCCCACAGCACTGTGAGCCAAGCTACGAGTGACTTTTTTCACGTGGAGAACACTTGATTGTTTTCACAAGCTTTCCTGGGAACTGAAGTCCGAGTGTCCTTCCCCTCTGTGTTAGAATCGCTGCCTGAAGAGCCAGAGAAAGCCGGCAGCAGCAGCAGCTTTTGCAAATCGTTCCTCCAGTCACAAGCCTGCTGCTCTGGAGAAAGCCACCATGTCGGTGAAGCTCCCCGGGAGCAGGGCGCTCAGGGAGAAAGTAGCAGCTGCCCGCCCCCAAAACGATCGTTGAGAGCCCTCTTGTCCAGCAGGCTTGAGACTGAAGGAACGATTTGCAAAAGCTGCTGCCGCTGCCGGCTTTCTCTGGCTCTTCAGGCAGCGATTCTAACACAGAGGGGAAGGACACTTGGACTTCAGTTCTCGGGAAAACTTGAGAAAACAATCAAGTGTTCTCCACGTGAAAAAAGTCACTGGTAGCTTGGCTCTGTGAGTGGCTGGGGATGGTCAAGAACCAACGCCTCCCGAAGTATCTGGGAGCCTGCACCTCCTGGGAAAGGAGAGAGGGAGCGCAGGGGCCACTCTTATGCTAAACTCCAGGTTGGCTGGGCAGCCATTCTCTTCGCCCTGGACGGCGTTCAAGCCAGGCTTGCCTTTGCAAGCCAAAAGAAGGCAGACGGGAGAGGTTAGGAGAACAAGACTTACACTCATGGTAGCGTTTATCTCGGCCACCGTCTCCTCGTCCGTCGGGAACTGATAGATCTGGACCCCGTTGCTGACTAGCTCGCTCATGATCTTGCTCTTGAATTTATGCAGCTCATTTTTTGCGATGGTGTCTGCTTTGGCGATGATGGGAATGATGTTCACCTACAATGCAAACAAAAACACGGGTTGTCACACTGTGATGGGAAGGAGAAGGGCAAATTTCCTCCAAGGGCAAACAGGAAAAATGGGGGACGCACTGGAATGAGTTCCTTAGGAGACAGCAAAATAGGAAAGAGATCAGTAGTACCTTTAAGACTAACCAACTTTACTGTAGCATCTGACAAACAGAGTTGTGGTTCTCGAAAGCTTATGCTACAGTAAAGTTGGTTAGTCTTAAAGGCGCTACTGGTCTCTTTTCTATTTTGCTACTATAGACAAACATGGCTAACTCCTCTGGATTAGGAGACACCAGCATTGGAAGCCTCACCATGTAATATCAGGGCAGTGGCTATCAGCCATGATTAAATAGAACCCCGATGTTCAAAGGCATAACTAATGAAGGGGAGGGGTGGGCAACAGGGACAGGCCTTGGCATCTATGCCCTGCTTGTGGGTCTTTCCAGGGGCACCTGGTTCATCATTGTCTGAAAAGGTGGTGGTGGTGGAGACTGCCCTCAAGTCATAGCTGACTTATGGTGACCCCTGGCAGGGTTTTTTATGGCAAGAGACTAACATTGGTGGTTTGCCATTGCCTGCCTCTGCAACTCCCATCTTCCTTGGAGGTCTCCCATCCGATTACTAACCAAGGCTGACCTTGCTTAGCTTCCGAGATCCGATGAGATCAGGCTCACCTGGGCAATCCAGGTCAGGGCAAAAATATGCGCCCATAAATGGACCAAGGGTATGATCTCTCTTACATTCAAGGGAACTTCCAAGTGGATTGTGCCCCGTGAGCCAGACCCTTCTTTCTCTTAAATGGCAATTAAAACATGCCACTAAAATGGCTGCCTCCACCTTACCTCATGGTACGGCTGCTTCTGGTGGAGGCTGAGGCACGAACGCCAGCCCTTGGTTCCTTGGAATAAAGCTAGCATCCATTATTAAAAATTAATTTAATTATATGTTATGTATAGTTCGCCTTCCTCTCTGAGACTCAAGGCAGATTAAGTCAGCACAATCCATGGACAGATATGCATAATTTAAGTCAGGGCTTTTTTTCAGCGGGAACGTGGTGGAACGGAGTTCCGGCACCTCTTAAAAATGGTCACATGGCTGGTGGCCCCGCCCCCTGAGCTCCAGACAGAGGGGAGTTTAGATTGAGAGGACAATCTAAACTTCGCTCTGTCTGGAGATCAGGGGGCGGGGCCACCAGCCATGTGACGATTCTCACTGAGGGCAATTTAAACTTTAAAAAACTCCCCCCTTATTCCAGCTCACCCAAAGTGACGTCATTGCGTGGTCCTGAGTTCCACCACCTCTTTCCCCAGAAACAAAGCCCTGATTTAAGCTCCTGTGAGCAAGAGCCCACTTTGACATTTGCACTGGACTCTGGAGGATGAAAGCTTATGCCATAATAAATTTGTTAGTCTTTAAAGTGACACAAGATGCTTACTTTTGGGGGGCTCTGGCGACCCCTCTGGAATTTATGCACAATTTGAGCCAACTGAATAAAATGCATTGGCTGAGCTGAATCCGCAAAGTTTGGCCTTCCAAGTAACAGAAAACAGCATTTTCAATGGCTCTCTAACGAAGACCTTATTCAAATGCACTTAACAGTGAACTGCAGACCTTTCTAGTTATCTTTTAGCTTCCTGCTCCCCTCTTTTTTAAATTAGTAATGTTGCAGCCAAAGAGATAAGATCCATCCATTTGCAATTCAGAGAAAGGAAGACATCCATAAATAGAAGTCTTTCTCTCTCTCATACACACACAGACAGACAAGTGGCTGTTTCCTCTCCTCTTTCAACAATGCTCATGAACAGGAAACGGTATCTGTCACACAGGCTGCAGCAGAGGAAATAGAGTCATTGCAAAAGTGAACTCCCAAAGCATTTTTATACACGACTCTTAATGCGCCTTTGAGCCCCTGGGGTGCCATTTGTGTGAACATGCGAGAGCTCTTCAGATGGGGTCGAAAGTGTAAGGAAACTGGTTTTGGTTGGGGTCGATGCAACTTATTTGAAATCTGTCAGAGATCTGCTTCTATTTATTGTGTGAGGCCATATAAAGTCAGTGTTGCACAGTGGTTAGAGCACCAGACCTGCAAGACCCGAGTTCAACTCTCTGCTCGCTAGGAAGCTTACTTGGGTGACTTTAGCCTAGTCATGCCTTTTTAGCCTAACCTACTTTACAGGATTGTTGTGAAGACAAAACAGAGGAGGGGAGAACATTGTGTGCCATCCTGAACTCTTTAGAGGAAAGGTAAGACGTTTTTTAAAATGTGCATAGAACTTTTATAAAGTAGAAAATTTTATGTCCCTGCCCCAAAGATTTTACAATCTAAAATGTGGTATAGGTTGACAAAGGGAGAGGAAGGAAAAAGAACTAGGAACAAAGAGGGGAAGAGCATTCATTCATCAAATAGCCTTTGGCAAAATTTGCTTATCTTTTAAACTAATTCCCCATTTAGAAAACAAGAACAATAAATGTTTGGGTGATGGAGAAATGAATGAGATGGAGAAATGAACGCGAAATGAATGAGATGTACTGCCTAAGTACAGCTATGTGGGAGTACGTTTCACTGAACTCAGTGAAACTTTTGGCCAAACACATGCACAGGATAGCATTGTAAATTCATAAACAGGCTTGCAAGGTTCCCGCTTATGACGGGCAACCTTCTGCCAATCCCCTCTGATGCCTGCCGATGCCTTGGGCGTCAACCAGGAAGGAAATGGTGAAGGGTGGGAAAGGTCTGGAGTGCCAGAGGTGCCCTAGCACGCCAGTGTCACCTCCGAGTTAAACTGGAAGTGGCAAGAAAGGGATGCTCTGCATTTCCCCTAAAACTCTATGGTAAAATTATGCAAAAAACTGACATGTCCCAAGCAATGTGCCAACGTCACTTCTAGGCATACTGGAGTGCAGGGCTTTTTTTCTGGGAAAAGAGGTGGTGGAACTCAGTGATGGAACTCAAGACCACACAATGACGTCACTTTGGTTCAGCTGGAACAAAGGGGGAGTTTTTTAAAGTTTAAATTGCCCTAGGTAAAAATGGTCACATGGCCGGTGGCCCTGCCCCCTGATCTCCAGACAGCGCGCGGAGGGCAATCTCAACTCCCCTCTGTCTGGAGATCAGGGGGCGGGGCCACCGGCCATGTGACCATTTTCAAGAGGTGCCGGAACTCCATTCCCCCGCGTTCCAGCTGAAAAAAAGCCCTGCTGGAGTGACATCGGCATGTCTCTGGCAACGTGAGGATGTCGCTGGCAACATCATGACGTCAGCATGAGTCCCCCCAGAATCTCCCACCAATTGCTGGGGGGGGGGGACACCTGGCAATCCTATTCGTGATCTTGTTCTATTCTTTTTACATTCTGCTAAACCACGGGAACAGCCTTGGAGGTCTCTTTCTTGTAGCAGGAGTTTCACAGTTTGGAAGGAGAGAAGAAATCATACTAAGGTTGGTGGGGGGAGCATCCTGTCCCTTTAATAGAAGCTTTCCATCGCACATAGGTGAATAACACCACCAGGTAAACAGCCTCCTCTTAAGCCTCTATTAAAGGGCCAAGACATTATTTCCCCGGTTGCTGGCAACTCTAAATCATACGGATGCAACAAGACCCATTCTTGCTTAGGGGCCACGTTCATTCCATACAAATAAAGGACTTACAAAAAAGCAGAGCGTAAGTATGAAGTCAACACTGACCCAGAATTGAAGAGGGCTTTTAAAAAAAATACAGACGGTGCTTGAAAATCCTCTTATATTATATAAACTTGTCCCTTCCAGTGGATGCTGCTAATCCTCATTTGGATGAAAAGCAAACATCTGAGTCCAAAAAAAATTGCATACTTTATTTTCTGCAGATTTCTAAGCATGCATGCACACATACACACACAGATTTTAAGATTTTTTTTAACAGTGGTATTAATAAGAAGAATGCCTTGTAGAATAATAAACGCAGTTTCAAGCTCATCTCCACAATCTTAAATGCTTCCTTATTCCCAAATTATTCCTGATCCCCAGATTAAACAGGCAGAAGAGCGCTTTGTGATGGGGATATTCCTCCAGTTCTGGAATATGCACAAAAGTATTATATTTGGGGGCAAGGCACATTACGGATTTTTGTCAACTCCATTGGCTGGAAGGCTCAGCTGATGGAACGGGCCTGTGTTTCCCCCTAATTATAAAGAATTATTCTCTGAAATGAATGTTTCCCCCTAGCTGTGCATATACGTCATCAGCAAATATTTTCACAGCTGAAAGGTCTATTTGACATGTAAGACCCTAAGGATTGCTTTACTGGATTCAAACGAACCAACTAGATCAGCAACCTTTTCTCAAGGGCAGCCACTAGGTGCCTCAGGAAACTCACAAACAGTGTATGAAAACAAAACAAGGGACCGTCCATCCCTCTGTTTGCACTAACCATCTCCTCAAGAGAGGTATTCCCTTTCTAAATAGGGAGATTCCACTTAGTTATCATGGACAGTACCCATTGATTAACCTATCCTCCAAAAAATATATTTGGTATTTTAAAAGACATTCTAAGTAGTGGCTGTCACTACTTGCGGTACTGCATTCTACAAGTTAATTATATGCTTTACGAAAAAGCACTTTGTTTTTTCAAATTTTTTGAAATGACGGAGCAGGCCTTCTGGAATCAGAGAGCAGAGCATCCCAAACAGGGAGAGAGGGGGAAGAGTGAGAGTATGAACATGGAAAGAGTGAGGCCTGATTTAAACAGATGCTTGCAAAGCACACAAATTTTGCCCGTGCAACTTTGTACACATCCAACAAGTGGTTTAAATTGAACTGCTATTCTCACCTGGATAGCCCTGGCAAGCCAGATCTCGTCAAGTCTCGGAAGCTAAGCAGGGTTGGCCTTAGTTAGTAACGGGATGGGAGACCTCCAGTGAAGACCAGGGGTGCAGAGGCAGGCAATGGCAAACCACCTCTGTTAGAGCCGAAACAGACGTGACGAGATACATAGGTTCAACTCGTGTTCTCTTACCTTGAGGTTTGTTGGGAAGTGTAGGTGTCCTTGCAGCTTAAAGTTTATGCAGCTCTGAGCCACACGGCTTCAGGTGGGAGCCAGGTGAGCGAGGGGGAAGATGCAGCGATGCCCTCGCCCAGCCCCCGCAGAGCAACACCAGGCTGCATGGGGAGAGCAGGAGGAAAGGCACCCAGAGCATTGCTGCATCTCCCCCCCCCCCCGCTAGCCTGGCCCCCACCTGAAGCCATGCGGCTTGGAGCTGCATAGCTCACCGTCGCTCCAGGGGCTGGGCAAGGGGTGGGCGGAGCGACGGTCCATGCAATCGAGGTAAAGGCAGAGCACGCCGGGCTATGCAGCTCTAGGCCATGTGGCTTTGGGCAGGGGCCAGGCGAGCGAGGGGGGAAGATGCTCTGGACGCCTTTCCTCCCGGCTCTCCCGGTGCAGCTAGGCGTCGCTCTGCAGGGGCCAAGCCAGGTGAGGGGGGGGGGAAGATGAAGCGATACTCCGTGTAAGCGGGGAAGGGAAAATGCCACAATGCACCTCGAGAGTGGGAGGAAAGGTGCCCCACACCTGCACTTCCCTCCCTGCTGCTCTGTAAATGCTAAACTTTAAGCTGCAAGGACGCCTACACTTCCCGACACACCTTGAGGTAAGAGAACATGAGTTGAACCTAGGTTTCTCATCACGTCTGTTTCGGCTCTTAGTCTCTTGGTATGGAAACAACAGCAGGGGCTGCCATAAGTCAGCTATGACTTGACAGAACTTTCCACCACTGCATCCGTGCAAAGTGCGCTACGATTGCCTAGCATGTCAGAGCAACACATGTGTGGACTATCGATCTCTGGAGTGGTAACTAAGTGCATATAGCTGCTTTGCGTAGGGGCCAGTCCAGTTTAAATCTGACCCTTGGGTGCGCGCAAAGTCACACAGGCACGTTATTTCCCCCTCAATTGCAACCACAAGCAAATTAGGCCTAAGAGAGGAGAACTGTTTTGTCTTGAAGGGCAGTGAGAGTCTCCGTTTGCTAGAACAATAAATATAGAGGTAAACCATATGGTGGTACCACTTTGGATTCATGAACAGAAAAATTTTCCATATCAAAGACATATGCATGTACACACACACAGACACACACACACACACCTTCTCTGAACACACAGAACAGGTACATCAGAGAGAAAATTAGGCTAGAACTCTTTCCTCTAATATACATGTGCATATTTAAGGAAGGTTTTAAACATATACATGGAGGAAAGTTCAACGAGAGCTCCCAGCTGCATTCCGAAATGGAATATGTCCCGGACCAGCTTACAGCCCCATCTGTTTTGTTTTTTCTGGGGGTGATGTTGAACGCAACAAGATGATACCTGTAACTCTTCCCAGAATTCTTCACAAGTGAAATCTTCTCCCCCCTCCCATTTCTTATCAGCAGGCTCTCCAAAGCAGACATGTCATCCGTCGCCCTGGGCAGAGCTCCGGCCAGAGACCAGGCCTCTTGCTCAACTAACAAAGCCTTGGTTGATTAATCGTGCCAGTTTTGATCCTTTGCTTTTAAGACAAAGAGCTGCAGGAAGCAGCCCTTTAAGAGAGGCATTCCTTTCTGTGTATGCTAGAGAAGGGGGGAATGCCTCTTTTAAAGGTGATACCAGCAGCATGATTTTACTCCCTCCAAAAACCTGCATTAAAAATAATTTTAAAAGTCTTCTACTGAATTAAACAAAGGTCATTCTTTAACCGGTCAAAATGTTTTCAATTGCTTAGTCGAATACATTTTGGGATGAAACAGTTGAGCCCTACCAGGTTGTGGAGGCTACAGCCTCAACCACAGGGTTGAATCACGTCCTCCTCTCGTGCTCAAGGGCCCCAAATCTCCCTACCATTCATGAGTAGCAAGACAGGGGGACGGGGGGCCTGAATCCACACTAAACTTTCTGCCATCAAGAAGGGGTGTGCCTGAAATAATCCTTTTGTGTCTCTGAGAAGAACCCACAATCCCGGCCATCAGAAAAAAATCTGATCTTTACAATACTTGCTGCTGCAAAAATGCTCTTAGCATCAACCTGGAAACAGGAGAAGCTGCCATCTGTATCAAACTGCAGTAGGAAACTTTGGGGTGTTTTTATCATGGATAAAATAGCTGTAAAAGGTAAAGGTGCAAGCACCGAATCATTACTGACCCATGGGGGACGTCGCATCACGACGTTTTCTTGGCAGACTTTTTACGGGGTGGTTTGCCATTGCCTTCCCCAGTCATCTACACTTTACCCCCAGGAAACTGGGTATTCATTTTACTAACCCTCAGAAGGATGGAAGGCTGAGTCAACCTTGAGCAGGCTACCTGAACCCGGCTTCCGCCAGGATCAAACTCAGGTCATGAGCAGAGCTTGGGCTGCAGTACTGCAGCTTACGACTCTGCGCCACGGGGCAGCTGACCGTCTCCAAACTATGGATAACCCGCAATATCAATCGTTATTCTCTGAGCAATGGCTACCCTTCCTAAATTACATAAGCAGCACAAAACAACTGAACATCTCTGACCCATATGTTTACAGTTTTATTGGAGTAACTTGAATAATTATATTATGAGCAGTAAAGATATTGTTAGCCTGCAAGTTATGTAACCTGCTATTTCTTCTATGACAAGTTTAACCTTTTTGCACTGAGAGGGAAATTTACTCTGAGAGGAAAATTTACTCTGGAGCCAGCCCTGGGGCGGGACTCCCAATCATTCTACTGCTCTGCACAACAGAAATATGCTTTCCTCTATGAGGCGGGGAAAGGTAACCCCCCCGTTTTGCATCGTGTCAAGGATGAGTAGCGGTGTACCTTACTGTCGAGCTTCTTCATGGTGACCAGATCAAGAGACTTCAGCGAGTGCCCGGTAGGTGCAATGAAGTATAAGCATGCGTGGATCCTGGTGTCATGATAATTGAAGAGCGACCGCTTGATCTTTAGTTCCTCCTGCAGGTAGGCTTCGAACTGGGCATCTATGTACTCCACAATGGGCTTGTAGCTGAAACAGAAAAACCCCATTTGAAACCCTATTGCAATTGGCATCATTGACAGGGTTCCTTCGATGTTAGGAGCCACTATCTTAACAAGGGTGAGACATACCCAAATCCAGCCCTGCTGTGAGGCACGGTAAAGGAGATAGAGAGACTCCATTGGGAGGGGCCCTGGTTTAGTGGAACATGCTTTGCATGCAAAATTTCCCAGGCATTTCTAGTTACAGGATCAGGTAGCAAGTGATAGGAAAGAATGGAGATCCCGGAGAGCCACAGCCAGACAGAATAGACAACATTGAGCTATAGATTCACAAGTGTTCCAACTCCATATAAAAAGAGGTAAAGGTGCAAGCACCGAGTCCTTGCTGACCCGTGTGGGACGTCGCATCACGACGTTTTCTTGGCAGACTTTTTACGGGGTGGTTTGCCATTGCCTTCCCCAGTCATCTACCCTTTACCCCCAGGAAACTGGGTACTCATTTTTCCGACCTCGGAAGGATGGAAGGCTGAGTCAACCTTGAGCCGGCTACCTGAACCTGGCTTCCACCAGGATCGAACTCAGGTTGTGGGCAGAGCTTGGGCTGCAGTACTGCGGCTTACCACTCTGTGCCACGGGGCTCTTAAAGCACCATTATGTGTCGTTCATAGTGGAGTCCGTATCTTTGAATGCTCAAAGGTCTTCAGTTAAAAGGATCTAATTCAGGAAGGCTGGTAGTGGCGGACCTTTGGACTGGCTTCATATGACGTTTCAGTGGGGGAGCGAAACATGTTTTAGGAGGAGTGGAGTTTTGAACATCTTGTAGCCCTTCCATCCAGACTGAGTCCACAGAAGGAGAAGGAAAGCCTCCTGGCTTTTTACACAGCAGCCGAAATTAAAAACGGGACCACGACACCGTCTTTGTAAAGTAATCTCCAGTGATGAGAAGAAATTGAACCAAAAACATGATCTAGTTGGTATGTTCTGATCACTGGAGACCACCACACAGATGCGGTGTGTGAAAATAAGAAATGCACCATCTTGGCTGCCCACATAATCCTTTCCTTCCCTTGCCAGTTCTACAATGAAAACAGGAGCTGCCACTTTTAGATCCAGGCTGCGGAAGGTTCCTCACACAACCACAATGTTGATACAGTTTTGTGAACCAGTAGCTGCAAGAGCAGATTAGGAATCCAGAAGTTGCTAAGGGCTCCTTAAATAGAAGCCATTGTTTATGTGTACGTATCTCCAGGAAATCACATCTTCCAAACAGGTACACAGAAAGTGACTAACCCATCCGTACTCTCATTTTTCTTTCACACCACACCCCCCTGCCCCGTACTCTTTGAGCTAAATGAAAGGAGAGGAGGAAATGGGTAACGCAACAATGAATAGCAAGATTCGAGTCTAGGAGCACCTTAAAGGCCAACAAGATCTCCAGGGTATAAGCTTTCTAGAGTCTCCCTTTGTTAGTCACAAGTGGGAATGAATGTGTGTTTACGGCAGCTTCAGTCTATTGACTTTCATATGGTTCTCACAGCTATTCCCGTCATATCTCAGGAACACTTCAAAGTGAATGGAAGGGCCAATATGAAGAAGAAAACAGATCTCTAATTGTCCCCCTCCAAGTCTTATCATCTATCACAAGATTAGTTTTCCATCACCAGTAATCCCAACCTTGAACCATAAGGAAATGTGGGGCAAAACGCTTTAATAAACAAATAAACAAACATAAACATGCACACAGAGACCCTATTTTATGATGTATGAATGCAGGCCCAGGGATTTACTGACTGTGGCACGAGCAGACAACTGGATGTGTTCCCAGCTTGTCTTGACTACAACACCACCATCTGACCATCCTCTTGTGCAGTCATGGGACAAGATGGTGGGCAGATGGCCAGCTCTGCTCAAGTTTTATAGGTCACGCAGTTGGCCCCTGGCACCACACACAGTACTGGCTTGTGTGAAAATGAACCCCCCACCACCACTCTGACAAACTCGCTCATTGCCTCGTAAGACAAGAAGCAAGGAATGCTAAACCCATGTACTACTACACCCCCTGAAGCGCCTTTGAAGAGGAAGTGGGTTTGCGTGCTGACGGGGTTCTGAATTCCTCACTTTTCGAGAAACATTGGTCACAGCTGGCTTTTCCACTGAAGATGAACCTTCTTTGTCAAAACATTTCCTAATGAGATGGGACTTGCTCCGACGGGGTGCCTGGCTATCAGGACATCTATTTGTACACTGGAAGCTAAATTTAAAAACTGCTAATACGTGCTACAGCTGTTCCCAATGTCCTGATTGTTAGCTTTAAAGGGGTAAAAGCCCTATTTAGAGTGGGAGGGATTTATCACGAATGTTAATCTTTAAAAGAGAGGTTCTGTGATACAAATGTTTTGGACAGCACCAGCTGGAGTTGCAAACCGAGTCACGCAATTAGAAACAAAATGCATGGTGGGAAGAAACCTCCCCTGCCTCAGTTGTAAAGCTAGGGCTTCACAGACAAAATGATTTGGGCCCCAAATGAACACCTCTTGAGACTATACAAGTTTGCAAATCCTACATAATCCAAACCAGGTATTCAGTTGTTAAATTGGGGAAGAAGGCCCCAATGGTTGCAAGGCCAGCCAGTGTGGTAGTGTTGGACTTGGTATGAATCCCCACTTTGCCATGAAAGTTTGCTGGGTGACTCCGGGACAGTCACACCTTCTCAGAATAACCTACCTCACAAGGTTGTTGTGAGGATAAAATGGGAGGAGAGGAGTGATGTAAGCCATTCTGGTTCCCCAGTGAGGAGATAGGTGAGGTATAAATAAAATAAAATAAAATAAAACATATATCTTTCCAGATGAACAGAGTTCTAGCCCTCAGCAGTCTATCAGTTACATGGCCAGAACTTCACCTACCTTGCTTATTCAGTATATTTTGATATTGTCTCCTCCATGAAACTCCAGCAAGTACACGTGGTTCTTCTTTCCTCCAGCTTATCCTTAAAACAACCCTGCAAGGTAGGTTAGGCTGAGAGATGACTGTGACTGAGTCAGGATTTCAACCTGTCTCTCTCCAAAACTAGTGTACCCCCTATCCAAACTAGTAAAGAGTCCAGTAGCACCTTTAAGACTAACCAACTTTATAGTAGCATAAGCTTTCAAGAACCACAGTTCTCTTTGTCAGATGATGAAGAGAACTGTGGTTCTCAAAAGCTTATGCTACTATAAAGTTGGTTAGTCTTAATGGTGCTACTGGACTTTTTACTATTTTGCGATTACAGACTACAGATGGGCACGAACTGCAATACGAACCAAAGTTTGTCACAAACTGGGCTGGTTTGTGGTTCGCGAACCAGCAGTTCATTAGAGCCCATTTCTGATGAACCTGGACAAACTTTAGGCTGGTTCATTTGGTTCGTTTTCAGTTAGTCACTGCAGACAGCCTGGCACTGATAAATAAGTTTCCTAGGCAACCGAAGCTGGGCTTGGATCAGCTGCTTGTCAGGGAGATCCCCGACAAGCAGCTGATTCGGGGTTTAAATGCCCCTTTCCCTGCTGCTGCATGCCGGCTGTTCTGCTTCCCACGTTTGCAGGAGTTTGTTTATTCCCTGTTGGCTTTAAAAGCCAGGAAAGGGCTAAATGGCTGGTTTTCCCTTCCTCCTTTGGGGTATGCACACACACTCTTCCCCCCCAAAGGCAAGTAAGTGTTGCAACATTGTAACACAGCAACATTGCAACATTGTAACATTACAGCACTTTCCTCCTGGCTTTAAAAGCCAGGAAAGAATTAAAAAGCTGTTTTTCCCTCCCTCCCAGGCATGTTTCAGGCTTTGCCAAAGAGAATAAAAACCAAGCGTTTTGCACAGCCCTTTGGAAACAAAGAGGCAGGGAAACTCTCCCCACCAAGCAGCTGATCCATGCCTGCTGGGGTAAAATGTCCCTTTCTGTGCCGCTGTGAAGCAGCAGGGAAAGGGGCATTTCAACCCCCAATTAGCTCCTTGTTGGGTATCTCCCTGGCAAGCAGCTGATCCAAGCCCATGAAGTGAAATGCCCCTTTCCGTGCCATTTCGCAGCAGTACGGAAAGGGGCATTTAAACCCCACGAACCACGCACCGGTTCGCGAACTGAGGCAAGTTCATGAAAGTTCATGGTTCGTGAAACGGGACGAACCACAAACCGCATGGTTCGGTTTTTCCCCGGTTCATGCCCACCTCTACTACAGACTAACACAGCTAACTCCTCAGGATCTATCTCCCTCTAACCCAGAAATCCTCAGTCTCAATGGAACTGTTGGCACTTGGAGGATTTTGAGAATGGAAAATGGGTGACACCACAAAATGGTTGCCATGGGGGCTGATGCTAGTCACAAAATGTTGGGAGACTGCAAGCCAAGCATCCTCCTATGAGGGAGAAAGTGGTTTCCGAACGGATGCTCCCTGAAGACCCAAAGGCAATGCTTCTTGGGCTCTTCTGAGCAGCTGCTCCAATGAAGGCAAAGAAAGCCAGGGCTGGCTCTTTGCTTTGGGAGAAAGAAGCTTTACGGAAGAAGCAAATGCTTGTCAGGAAATCCATCAGTGAGTGTCAGGATAATTAATAACAATGCTGATGTAACTGCTGGGATACATAAAAATCTCTATGACCAAAGATGCTCATGTGTACAGGCTATTTTCTGGTGTGCAAAAACTGAAACAAGCCAAAACACACCAGGAATGGGGGGAAAGAAGAGTAGAGGCAGACACAGCTGGGTTCTCTGTAGTTCTTGGACACAAGAGGTCTTCGGTATGCAGCTTTCAGGAATTTGGCTGCTCCCTCCACATCAACTAAAATCCCCAGGAGGCAAAATTCTGTTTCACGTTCCACAGTTCGGAGCCAACCCATCGCCCTACTGACAGAACCTTGCTTGTGGCGATGATGCACAGCCTTGCAATGTCCACACTGTGTCTGTGGTCTTTTGCATAGTTCTGGAATGAGAGGGGGTGAATCAAGGAGCAAAAAGGGAAGGGCCCAGAGGAGTACCGGAAAAGAAGGGAGGGCCTGGAGGAACAGATAGATGATGGAAGCTGGAAGCAAGCTGAAGAGAGAGACAAAAGAGGAGGAGGCAGGTGTGGAGGGGAAAGGGGAGCTTCTCAGCATCCATAATCTTACTGCAAAGGTTATGTGTAGTCCATGCTAAGAATCTAATTTGTTTGTTTAAAATATTCCTACCCACTCCTTTTGCCAAACATAAGCCCTCCCCAAGGCAGAAATAAAAAAAGGAAGAAAATTTCAGAACAGAAAAACCAAACAGATAAGACTCTTTTGAAAAGAAAAGTAACCTAACAGATAACAACAACAACATCATCATCATCATCATCATCATCATATTCAATTTATATATTGCCCTTCAGGACAACTTAACACCCACTGAGAGCAGTTTACAAAGTGTGTTGTTATTATCCTCACGACAATCGCCCTGTGAGGTGTGTGGGGCTGAGAAAGCTCCAAGAAGCTGTGACTGACCCAAGGTCACCCAACTGGTTTCAAGAAGAGGAATGGGAAATCAAACCCGGCTCTCCAGATTAGAGTCCTGCTGCTCTTAACCACTACCCCAAACTGGCTCTCCATCAACACTTGTCCATCAACAGGAGGGGCTGGGGAAGCCAAAAAAATAAAGAATTCCTGCAAATGCCATTTATGTTGGGAGCCCAGACAAGTATCTTGAAGAGAACAGTTTTTACATGATGGCTAAATGATCTCAGGGAAGGGACACGGCGGCCTCCCTGGGGGAGAATCTTGGCATCAAGGATGAGGGGACCACCTAAAGAACTTCTGCTGGAAGTGGCATGCAGAGAAAAGGCCCCCACAAGGCAAATTATGGGGCTAGGTCTGTCTGGAAGCAGAACCCTCCTTCAGGTATGCCGGGCAGAGGCAATCCAAAAATTGCCGGGCACAGGCAATCCAGAAATTGATTTCTTGGGTATAAATTATGCATTATATTCTGCAGTATATTATTTGCACAGCATACTCTGTTCCGTCAGTCAAGAGCACAGGGGCACGGAGCTATGAAGATTCGGCCTCTCAAAATATTAGGCTCCCTCTCCAGCGAAGGTTATCAGCAGGAGCTCTGCACCCGCTTTCAAGCTGATCTCCACCACTGTTACACGGTCCTTGAAGAGCCAAGAGTCTAAAGAAACCAAGTGATGTGCAGGATACCACATTCCGTGGCCCTCGTGGCATATACACCGCTCTGGTTACAGATGGAGGACTAACACACACAACTGGTGGACAGTCAGGAACTCGTGAACGGGAAATCCAAAGCAAGTTTGAGTTCTATCATTGCCTTGCTTCCTGAGCCTCAACAGTTCTGGAGAAATGCAGCGGGTGTTGTGTTTGCATGGCACATTTGCACCAAGTTTGGATTGTATAGCATTTTGTTTTAATTGGTCTGATTCTATGGCATAAAAGCCAATAGTCCCTTAGAAGGAACACTCCTCCACCTTTCCCCTTGCCGAGTACATCCTAGTAATAAACACAGAAAGCTGCCTTATAGAAAGTCTGGAGGGCTCGCCTATCCAACTACTGTGCACTGCAACGGATGTGAATTCTTCAAGGCGTCGTAAGGGGTCTTTCCTAGTCCGGCAGGTGATTGGAGGTGCCCGGGACTGAACTGGGGTGGTCCTCTACATCTGAAGCACCTGCTCTGCCGCTGAACTACATCCCACCCACCCACCCCCTTGAGTTTGTTACAGAATCCCACCCACATCCATAGAAGCCAGCATACTGCAAGTCCCAAATGGGTAGAGAAGCCAGCAGGCTTAGAATTCTTCTGTGCAAGCCGCACATTCCAGGAATTCCTCGCTAAAGTCTCATTCCCTATTTAGGGAAAATGCAGATGAAGTCATTAAAATAGCTGTGCTGCTGGCTCCGGTCCAAACAGGAAACCGAAGGAATTGGGTATATCTAGGCTATAAACTTCTATACCAGTTTAAAAAACATTTTATGAATTCCCTAGTCATGTGGAAATTGGAAGGGGGAGAGTAATCCTGCCAGTTATGTTGGTCTTAAATGTTGACTATCTGGACACACCCATTCAAGCAATACTGAACTGTAGGAAAAATGTCTGGAACAAATGTTTCATAACGAACTGGTTCACTAAAGAGAACTGCTAACCAGCTTATTTTACTATCTGTTTACTTCATTTATATCCTGCCTCTCTCTCCTCACTATTTTTTTATTTATGCAATAAACAGTAAATAATACATAAGAAATAAAAACAAAATCATCTAACCAACCAACCGAACTAACAATACATATAAACACAAAAAAGAAAGATGGAAAGGGAGAAAAAGAAGACACAGAGAAGGAGATTTTTTTTAAAAAAACTAATTAAACTACAAGTGGGGTTCTGATTTTCTCCATGAAAAATATGTATCATTTTCAAATTTTCACTTGCTCTGTTAAGAATAAAAGTCCCCCTTTTTCTAAAGGTCATATTCCTTAATCCATCAATCCACATACCATCAAATCATTATTATCTATTTCATATAAAAAGTCTATGAAAGGTTTCTATTCAACCAAAAAAACAGATATTGTCTTTCCCGCCTTTCCCTCCACTAGGGACTCAAAGCAGCTCATGTGGTTCTCCTCTCCTACATTTTATCCTCACAACAACCCTGTGAAGTAGGTTAGGCTGAGAGTGTGCGACTGGCCCAAGGTCACTCAACAAGCTTCCGTGACAGAGCGGGGATTTGAACCTGAGCCTCTCAAACCCTAGTTAAACACTGTAACAGTACACCCACACTGAGCCTGCCACCCTGTCTCCCATTGAGCCTCTATTAAAAAGGACAGGGCATTTTTCTCCAAGCTGGTTGCCAACCCCACTGTTCACCCTAACTCCCAAGAGCTCACAATAGCATGCACGGATGGAATTATCCCATTTTCTTCCTCACAGCAAGCCTGTGCAGTTGCTTAGGTCGAGAGAGAGCTGTGTGCACAGTCACGCAGTATCCTCTTCTAACTAGGGTTGCCAGGTTCAGGTTAGGAAATTCCTGGAGATTTTGGGGGTGGAGCCTGAAAAGAATGGAGTTTGGGGAGGGGAGGGGCCTCAATGGGGTATAATGCCATAGAGTCTACCCTCCAGAGCAGCCATTTTCTCCAGGGGAACTGATCTCTGTGGCCTGGAGATCAGTTGTGATTCCGGGAGATCTCCAGCCACTACCTGGAGACTGGCAACCTGACTTCTAACCCGGGATAGAATCCAAACCGCTCTTCTTGGTCCAAGTCAACCACTGTCACAGGTCAGTAAAAGTTGTTGTTGGGCTGGCAGGTTACCTCTTGCCTTAAGTAAAGAAACTGAAGTGCCAGACCTTCGCTGAGTCACACACTTTATCATGGAGACTAAAAAAAAGGGCTTACACTGAGGGCAGGGAAATATTCCCCCCATCACAACTGTCTAACACTTCTTACCAAAGTCTGTTTTAGAGCTCAAGAATCGTAGCTGCAGAGTCGGTTAAACAATGCTGCAGTCTGCGAGGTGTGGGCTGGCTAACCGCTTACATCTCTGACTAATTCTGGAGGAGTTATTGTGTACATACAACTGAATAGCCACACATCTATAACTGATCCTGTGACAAACACGGCTGGAGAAACCTTGGGAAGTAATAGGGCTTCAGAAAAATTTCTGAGAAACCCAAGACGGGGAGCGGGGGAATGTAACAAGGTCTCATTATGCACGTCTTGTGTGACTCAAATCTGCTTCAGTCCAGCCCTTTTCAGATACTGGCTTCATTTACCCAGAGGTTCCCACAAAAGGCCTCAAAAGGTTGTCAGAGCAGCTTTGAAAGTTCTGAACTTAAGAGAAGAGCCTCCTAGAAAAAGAAACTGGACCAAAAAAAAGCCCCCACCGAGCCAGAAAAGTAACTCCAGTCTATGCTTAAGATTATGAGCACTTGGCACAAGCCTTCGATTGTGACAAGACACAATGAAGATAACGGCTCTCCTACTCAAGCAAGTCGCTCTGAAAAACTTTTAACAAGGAAGGCCTTGACAGAAAATTGGGAACAACCCTGACTGAATGAAGGAAATGCAAAGCAAGCTGTTCGGAACACCTGCTCCCTTTTCCCAACGATTGCCCTCCCACTATACCCCGTCTTGGGAATTTCCATATTTCTTCGGTCACAGAGCTCCTGCAGTATCTGCGTGCGTATGCACACACACAAACACACACCTCTCTGCAAGGCGTCAGGAAAGCTCCAACCTAGAGAATATGATAAAGGGATAATAATGGCTTCTGGCTGCAAACACAAAAGTCTTTTCAAATGGCCTTTAGAATAGATGAGAATTGGGAAGGGGAGAGGAAATTTTAGTAAGTAAGGAGGGAGGTTTAAGAGGCCCAGGAGTGGATATATGTATTTAAGATTAACTGGCAAAGAGTTTACAAGTGAACCAGATAGTGTTAGGCAGGGCTTTTTTTCAGCTGGAATGCAGTGGAACGGTGTTCCAGAACCTCTTGAAAATGGTCACATGGCTGGTGGCCCCGCCCCCTGATCTCCAGACAGAGGGGAGTTGAGATTGCCCTGTCTGGAGATCAGGGGGCGGGGCCACTAGCCATGTGACAATTTTCTCTGAGGGCAACCCATTGAGTTCCACCACCTCTTTTTCCAGAAAAAAAGCCCTGCTATTAGTGCTTTGAGTTAGGATTGCTAGACCAGGGTCAGCCAATGTCAGGAGCTTTTGCAGGGGTGGGGGAGACCTTGAAAGACATCCGTACTGACGCTATGATGTCACATCTGGGTGAAAAACCAGACATAACATCACACACAACCATGCAACTGTCTATGAATCCTCCAAACCCCTATGGTAGAGGCTAGGGAAATTCCTAGAGTGTCTCAGGGGTACGTGACATCACTTCTGGGTTTTCACCTGGAAGTGATGTCGCAGCATCGGCAACACTGTTTTTCAAGGGATCCTCCTTTTTCTCCTGGTGTCCAAAGGAAAAATGTGGGAAGTGGCAGTAAAAAGCATGGATGAACTACTATCAACTTCATTTATAGTCCGCCTTTCTCACTGAGACTCAAGGCAGATTATAACTACAAACAATGCAGTAAGAACAGTACAGTGCACAAAAATTGGTTTCAAGTAGGTAGCCATGTTGGTCTCAAACTGAGAGCCAGTTTGGTGTAGTGGTTAAGAGCACAGGACTCTAATCTGGAGAGCTGGGTTTGATTCCCCACTCCTTCACCTGAAACCAGCTGGGTGAACTTGGGTCAGTCACTTAAGAGCAGCAGGACTTTAATCTGGAGAGGCAGTTTGATTCCCCACTCCTCCGCTTGAAGCCAGCTGGGTGACCTTGGGTCAGTCACAGCTTCTAGGAGCTTTCTCAGCCCCACCCACCTCACAGGGTGATTGTTATTGTGGGGATAATAATGACATTGTAAACTGCTCTGAGTGGGCATTAAGTTGTCCTGAAGGGTGGTATATAAATCAAATGCTATTATTATTATTATTATTATCCAGTAGAACATCAGGATTTTGGTCCAACGGCAACTTAAAGACCAGCAAGATCTTCACGGTATAAACTTTTGAGAGACAAAGCTCCCTTCTTCAGATACAGTGGAAGGGAAGGGAGCTTTGACTCTCAAAAGCTTAAGGTGCCATTGGGCCTAAATCTAACAAAATTCAGAGGACTCACTAACACAAAGCAGAAGTTCTTTGGGCAACCTTGGGCCAGTAACCGTCTCACAGCCTAACCTACCTCACAGGATTGTCACGAGGATAAAAATGGGGACGAACAAACCACATATGCCTCTCTGAGCTTCTCAGAAGTTGGAGCAGGAGAAAAATGAGTGAGCTAGATAAATCGCAATATTGTCAGCACAAATCAGTCAATCATATAACTTTATTTTTTAAAGTAAAAAGATTTGTGCCTTTGGGACACATACTTAAAACACAGGCCCAATATCCACAGTCACTCAGTATACATAGTCAATGAACATATAAAGCTCCCTTATACCAAGTTAGAACACAGACAGCAGAGCCTCAGGTTATGGTCAAGGCCTGCCCTGGACATGGACTCAGACAGAGAGAGGTCATTCCCACCGCTGTTTCTAGATGCCTAACATTAAATTCTGCAAATGCAGCTTTATTAATAATAACCACCACCACCATGTGCCTATATATGGCTCTTCTAGACAGATTATTGCCCCATTCAGAGTGGTGAACAAAGTCAGTGTTATCATTATCCCCACAATACAGCTGGGGAGCTGGACTGAGAGGAGTGGCTTATTCAAGGCCACCTGCTGAGCTCATGGCAGTAGTGGGATTTGAATCAGCAGAGTGCTGATTTGCATCCCAACCACTTAACCACTATGCTAAAGCAGCTCTACCATTGAGCCACAGCAATTCCTGACCACAAATTGGATGTGGAGTGCAACAGGAGATCAGGGAAAGGGTATGAGGAATGGTATAACTTGATCTCACAGAAAAATAATGACGGTCAGCCAAAGACAAATCAGAGCTTTTCCCAACATGGTACAGTCCTCTCACATGGGACTATAACAACAACGACGTTCGATTTACATGCCGCCCTTATTATCCTTATTATTATCCTCACAACAATCACCCTGTGAGGAGGGTGGGGCTGAGAGAGCTCCAAGAGAGCTGTGACTGTCCCAAGGTGACCCAGCTGGCTTCAAGTGGAGGAGTGGGGAATCAAACCTGGCTCTCCAGATTAGAGTCCTGCCGCTCTTAACCACTACACCAAACACCACCCAGGAATGCCTATTTGAACAGAAGCCCACACCAACAGCTATCATTGTACAAAAATCTTATTGATTTGTCTCTAATATGCATAATTCTCTGACCTTCATAGGATCCACTCCCCAAGGGCAAGAGGTTCGCATTACCTGTCGTCTTTATTGATCTGGTCCCCAAATCCCACCGTGTCGACAATCGTCAGCTTCAGACGGACATTGCTCTCCTGAAGTTCATAACTTCTTGCTTTCAACCGCACGCCGGGCTCATTGTGAGTGGCAGGGTCGCTTTCAAACTTTGTGTTGAATAGAGTGTCCATGAGCGTGGATTTGCCGATTCCGGTTTCCCCTAAAAAAAAACAAGCAAACAAGCAAACCACATTTTCATTAAGAATTCCTGTTGCCAAGAGTCTTCTTCCCTTTGCCTTCTGATTCACATCTGGATATTTGCTTCAAGACGAATTCTAAAAGAGCTGCTTTTAAGTTTAAAGACATAGGGTGGGACAAATATTGCTTAGGAACAGGACTCTGCAGCCCAACAGAGAGGCCCAAGTTCAAATCCTGATCTTGCTGCATGTAAGTCCTTGGAAAAGCCACAGATTTGCAGCTCTTCTGAGGAAGCGTGAAATAAAATACAAATGGTTATTTCTGGAAGGCATCTGGTTCAGTTATAAAGATCAAGCCTACAAGATAATATCAGAAGCACAGCTGAGGGACTTTGTGTTTAATCATCAAGAGTTTCAGCAAGGAGAAGATCCAGAATCTGAAGGGGTGAGGGGGGAGGAGGCAGTGAGCGCAGCTACTATAGCTGTTCAGAGAGAGCTGCGACCGAGATGCAGGGGGGGGGGGAGAAGACCTGATCCTGACTGTAGTTTGTATTTTATAAGGTCTACCAATCTAACGGCTTATTAGAAAGTTTAACTTTAAATAACTGTATTATGAAGGGAATGCAAGACTTGTAGTTGTAGTTGTAGTGTGTGTTTTTAATATGTTGTTCCTTCCCTTTCCCCTTGTTCTCCCTTTTTCCCTTTTGTAGTTTTATGAGTTTAGGAATTAAAAAAAATAAAAATCTATAAAAAAAAAAGGAAAAGCCACACACTCAGGGCCAAGCTACAAGTGATGAATGACACTTGCCTGGCAAGTGAACAGACACACGTGTATTCCTCCCTGTTCACTTGCGCTCCACTTGTGCTCCACGTGATCACTATGTGAAGCGCAAGTGAACAGGGAGGAATACACGTGAGTCTGTTCACTTGCCGTTCAAGTGTCATTCATCACTTGTAGCTTGGCCCTCACAGATTCAACTTCCCTCATTAGTTGAAACCAGATCTGCAGTGGGGAAGAACTGTCCCTCAACTCTATAGCCCAACAGAGATGAACCTACAGCATGGTTGGAAATCAAGGATGTGTGTGTGTGTGAATATGTTGGCAGAGCGGCTTTGCAGCAGTCAGGACACTGAACTGAATAAGAGTAACAAAAGCTTTGAACTAACAAACTGGATAGGAAAGACAAGGAACACATCTTGCTGTCTTGCTAGTTGAGAGTTTTAGAGAGTTCTAAAAGTAGCATTCTCGAGACAGGCATGGAGAAAAACCCTTATTAGAAAGAAGGTACTCCCCCTCCAGTCCTGTCTTAACTAGAGTTTGCTATCCCCTGTAGGATCTCATTTTTTTGTTCCTCGAGCATGAAATGTTGCTATACTTCAACAGTATGAGCATGAATTCGAGTGAAAAGCATGATCCACACAGTCCTAGTTTAACTAGAGTTATACAGCTGCAAGACTGCCTGTCCTTTGAGCAGGGTTCTGTTGAGAAGGCCAGTCAACAGGACCTTTCAAATGCTTCATCATACATTATTGCAGTAATAAGAACCACCACCTTGCAGGGTAGGCCTGTATTACAATTCCATATTGGAGGAAGGGAATAGCGCTGAGCTCAAGAACTTCCCAGCTTATGTTGTGGTGCACCATCTCTCCGATTCACTACATTAAAGCCATCTAAACGCAGCGCACAGAGTAAGATCGCACTTGAGAATCTAGTCATGTTTCAGGCTGCATGCATGAAGCTTACTGTCTGAACATGCAATATGCCAGAAATGGGGTGCCAACCTCCAGGAGGTGGCTGGGGATCTCCTGGAATTACAACCGATCTCCAGGCAATAGAGATCAGTTCCCTCTGGAGAAAACGGCTGCTTTGGAAGGTGGAGTCTACGTGGAGTCTTATACCCTGCTGCGGTAACTCCCCAAATCCTGCCCTCTCTCCCCAGGTTCCATCACCAAATTTACATGAATTTCACAAGCTGGAGTTTCACAAACTGTGACCAGCATGAGGGGCTCGTGGGCATGATTTTGCTCACTATACACATGTACGTCACTTGTGCGTCCCTTCCTAAGGGTCAGGTGAAGCAACTGCTAATTTGAACACGGCTCATAATTTTAAACACAGGCACTTTGCTCTCTTTCAGTGATCATTATATTTCTATAACCTTGATTGTATGGAAAATAACCCCTTCACAATGTGGGAAGTAGATAACAATCAACTGTAGCATAACAATCAACTGTAGTTAGACTGTAGTTATCGTCCAAACAAACTAGATCGAGGCTTGTTCCAATATATCTCTTCCTTAATTACCCCTTAAGCATGTTCCACATTAAAGCAAAAAAAAAAAAAAAACTAGGATGTTCCATTCATTTTAAAGTGGCACAAGAGACTTTTTGGAACCCCGCCGCAGACATGCATTTCCCCTACATTAACTTGCAAGGTTTATTTTGGACTTATAAAAGACAAACAGGAAGGGAATTGTTCCTTAGCAGAAACATTTTGTTCAGAAAGGGATTCCGGGTAGATAAAAGAGGGCAATTAAGAAGATCAAGAATTAGAGCACCTTTCCTATGAGGGAAGGCTAAAAAGCCTGGGGCTTCTTAATTTGGAAAAAAGACAATTGGGGGGGGGGCATGACTGAGGTTTAGAAAATTATGCATTGGGGGATAAAGTTTTTCTCCCTCTCCCAGAATCCCTAAAACTCAGGGGCACCCAATGAAGTTCATGAGTAATAGGTACAGGACGGACAAAAGGAAGTACTTTTTTTACTCTGCAAGTAATTAACTTGTGGGATTCACTGAGAATAGATGCCATGATGGTTATTAGCATGGTGAAGCTGCTACACTTTACAGCTTCGCTCACCCCAAAAAACGCATGGAATTCCGGATCTGTTTCAAGGTGTTGGTTTTAAGCTTTAAAGCCCTAAACAGATTGGGACCAGCATACCGGAGGGACAGTCTCTCCCTGTATGTGCCCTGGAGAGCGCTTCGTTCCGCAGGTAAGAACTTACTGGTGATCCCTAGCCCTAGGGAAGCTCGTTTGGCCTCGACCAGGGCCAGGGCCTTTTCGGTCCTGGCCTCAATCTGGTGGAACTCTGTCTGTGGACACTCAGGCCCGCCATTTTGGTCGGCCTGTAAGACGGAGATGTTCCACCAGGCTTACAGTTGAGGCCAGCGTCAGGGCCATCATTGAGCCTCCCACCGGTCTCCAGTATTCGAGTACAGCTCGTGTGTCTGCCTACCTCCTCTTTGTATGCTGGTGGCAGGAACGTGTAACCAACTATATCAAGTTTTTGTATATATAATAATTTTAATTGCTGAATTTTATTGTAGAATCTGCTATGTAATTGTATTTTATGACTGTTGTACCCCGTCCTGAGCCCACTTGTGGGGAGGGCGGGTTAAACACCAAATAAACTAAAACTAAACTAAACTTCTGTAGGTGACACCTTGCAACTGGGAAAGATCACCAACTGCCCGTTCGCGCACATTCTCTGTGGTGGCTCCCACCTTGTGGAATGACCTGAGGAGGTCAGGAAGGTCCTCAGCGTCTATTAATCAGCAGAATGCACGGGGCAGAAATATTCAGGAGGGCAATCTTATAAAAGGATTAGAACTGTAGCATAATTATAGTCTACTGCAATGATTATTGTAGAGCTTATCTTGCTTTTACTGCTTTGTTCTCTGCCTTTGTATTGCAGTTTTATAGTATGCTTTGCCTTAAGTTTGTTGATCACATTGTTTTCCAACGCTGTTTTCCGAGTCTGGAATAGTAGAACAAAATCTGAGTTCAGTAGCACCTTAAAGGACCAACAAAAATGTCCAGGATATAAATTTCTGTGAGACAAAGCTCACAGCACGTTCTAATGCTGTGATCCTGGTCCTAGCGCATTGTTTAATGACCGTCTTTCGGCATTTGTGCATTGTTTTATATTCTGTAATCTTCTGATTTTCTGCAAGAAAGGTGATTATTAATAAGTAAATAAAATAAATAAAAGATAAATAAAATAAAGATAAAAGATAAAGTAAATAAAATAAATAAATAAAAGGTGCTCTGCCACTGAGCTACAGTTTCTCCTGCTATGTTACTGAAGTTATATCCAGTGAAGGAGTATCACTGAGAAAGAGGAGAAAGGAGATATTAATTTATGCCACCCTTCTCCTTGAGCATTTGCAATACCGAGATATTTTCTGCTGAACCTTAAATGGCTCCCGATTGGTAAGAAGAAAGTCATGTGACTGGCAGTCTCCTTAGCTAGGGTAGCCAACTGGGTTGGGAAATTCCTGGAGATTTGGGGGAGGAGCTTGGGAAGGGGCCTCAGTGAGGCAGAATGCTACATAGTCCAGCCTCCAAAGCAGCCATTTTCTCTAGGGGGTCTCTGTTGTCCAGAGATCAGTTATAATTCCAGGAGATAGCTGGGTCCCACCTGGAAGTTGGCAACCTGAGCATCAGCCCAATTTTGCCTGCTTCTTCAATGTGTGTTTGCAAAGAAGGATCAAAACCTCACACCCACTGTGGATGTCAGAGACCTGAGAGCCACGTACTACAGTCTGCACAGCCCAATAAAACTCCAATCAATATTTCTTTTGCTCTTTAGGGAGGGAAGAATGAAGCTGTCTCTTATGCTTTTGCTGCAAAAACAAACTGGATTTCATATAAACAGGCAGCGATGGGAATAGCTTGGCCTGGCCAACCTGAGTGCAAAGATCAAGCCTTCTGTTTGCACACAGAAAATGCCTTCCAGGGAATGCAAACGAGAAGTTACCAAAAACACACACACACACACACACACGCTACCATTTTTTGGGAAGTTCAAACCACTCTCTCCACAGCATGCTGCAGTTTCACCACGCAACTTTTAAAAATTTGACAGAGACAGAAGTACTATTCCTTAAGGGAGGGCGAAGCAGAGGCGGTGGCTGGCTTGCATTCCACGGATAAATTTGTCTCTGAGACTCAAGATGACTCTGGCTGCAGCTTTCAAAATAAAACGTTGTTTAAATGCTGCAACACTTTTGGGGCACAGAAAAAGCACAGAATTCAATACTAGGTGAGGAATTCAGCTCCCCGTGTAACTCAAGCTTCCCATTAGAAAAAAGAGAAGCTTCTAGCCCTTATGCAAGGTTGTGCTTGCAACTGTCAAGGCAGAGCTGAAATCTCAGAAGTCGGGAGGATGATTGAAATTTTACAGAGGTTGGGATGAGCCTTCTCTACCCTTGCCATTCCCAGGATGACCAAACATACATAATGCAATATACTAGATAATGAAGCAAAATGAATTAGACTCTACAATGCATAGCAGATGTAACGATAGTCACAAGCAGGTTAGACCAATTCAGAGAGTACATATTCAATCCATGGCTACTAGTCACATTGAGAAAAAGGTACCTCCATTATCAGACGCAGCAAGCCTCCGAATACCAGGACCAAGGAGGCTGCAGCAACTTTGCCCTGTTGCCGACCCTCCATGGTAACTGGTTGGTCAGCATGTGAGACAAGATGCTGAACTAGGTGGACCCCTGGTCCGATCCAGCAGGGCTCTTATTCTGCAAGAAGGGCTGCCTCCTCCAAGCTGAACTTCCCTATCTGTTGAGACGGTCACTGGAAGCCCTTCTCTGGGGTCCCTCCCTACCTTTGGTACCGGAAAGGTCTCCTTTTCTGGTTGCGCCCTATTTACGAAACTCCCTCCCAAAGGATGATCACCTGGGAACATCCTTGTAGGCTTCTGGTGCCAAGTAAAGTTTGTCTGAGAGCCAAGCTACAAATGATGAATTACATGAGGACGGCAAGTGAAGGGAGTCGCAATGTTAGCTGGGAAGCTGAGTTTTAAAAGAGATCGGAAGGCTTTGTCAATTTCCCTTCTCTACAGAGCTGTGGGGATCTAAGAGGAAATTAACAAACCCTCTGAAGAGATCTCCCTGGCTCCAGAGTGAGGAGAAACTGACAAAGCCTTCTGATCTCTTTTAAAACTCATCTTCCCAGCAAACACTGCGATTCCCTTCATGTGCAGTCCTCGTGTAATTTGTCATTTGTAGCTTGGCTCTTAGCCTCTAGTAGTAATCTATTTTTATTTCCAGTGCCAACCTCTTCCATTTTCCTAGTTCAGCATCATTCGTGCAAACCAAATCGTCTTAACTGCAGCGCTGCTTCCACTGCAAGTTAATGTCCTTTCTGTGTCACTGGTTACATCGAGTTGGATTCTACGAATCTGTTCCACTAA
The DNA here is from genome assembly GCF_028583425.1 of Eublepharis macularius. Lineage (NCBI taxonomy): Eukaryota > Metazoa > Chordata > Lepidosauria > Squamata > Eublepharidae > Eublepharis > Eublepharis macularius. Next base: position 12,414,204 of record NC_072799.1, read on the forward strand.
CGGTGGTGCTTTCCTCTCATGCAAGCAGCTCTCGGCCAACATAAGAGGCCTTTCCACTGGTGGGAGGGCCTCCTGCACTGAGGGAGGGCAGTTCGAACCAGAGGCTGGCACCACCATTGGTGGAGTACAGTATAGCAGGGGTCCTCCATGTGGTGCCATGGAACCCACCAGTACTTCCCCTCGAACCCAGTGAGCTTTCCAGAAAGTGGGAAGAACCATAGTTAGGCAGGGCTTGTTGTTGGCTGCCCTAATTCAAAGGAAAGGGTTTTCTGCAGCTGTAGTCACTGGAGGGGCCTGACCTGGATAGCCCAGGTGAGCCTGATCTTGTCAGATCTCAGAAGCTAAGCAGGGTCGGCCTTGATTAGTAATTGGATGGGAGACCTCCAAGGAAGACCAGGGTTGCAGAGTTAGGCAATGGCAAATCACCTCTGTTAGTGTATTGCTATGAAAGCCCCACCAGGGGTCACCGTATGCCAGCTATGACTTGAGGGCACTCTCCACCACCACCAGTCACTGGAAGATCAGGGGGACTGATAAGCACCTGAGCTTTTATTTATTTATTTATTTATTTATTTATTTTATTACTGCAAAAAATGACAAAAATAAAAAAGCAAACAAGAGAAAAACAGGAAAGAAAGAAAGAAAGAAAGAAAGAAAGAAAGAAAGAAAGAAAGAAAGAAAGAAAGAAAGAAAGAAAGAAAGAAAGAAAGAAAGAAAGAAAGAAAGAAAGAAAGAAAGAAAGAAAGAAAAAGAAAGTAAGTAAGTAAGTAAGTAAGTAAGTACTGGCTACAAAAACACTGGCAAATCTATACATAGATCTCTATAAAAGATTTCCAAATATCTAAAAGTAAGTCCATACACAATTGCCTTCTATATGAGATATGTTCAAATGCTGTTAAGTTTATAAGGTCTTCAATCCAGTGATTTACAGGAGTTGGGCTTTTGTCTTTCCAATGCTGAAGTCTTTTATCAACTGTAAGGACACGGAGGGTCCATTTCCGTTGACCATCGTTTAGATTCCAAAAGACAGGCAAGTAGTTTAACAGTGCATTAACATTAACATCCTTAAAAATAAACGAGTTTTCTAACACAAAATTAATATGACTAATAACTTCCTCCCAGAAGAGCTAAACGACTAAACATGATGGCCAAAACATGTGCTTAAAAGATGCATTTTGTGAATTATACTGCCGACAGACACTGTACTTAAACCTTTAGTAAATAGCTCAAGATGGGTAGCCGTTTTGTCTGTCTGTAGCAGTAGAAAAGAACAAGAGTCCAGTAGCACCTATAAGACTAACAACATTTGTGGTAGGGTATGAGCTTTCGTGAGTCATAGCTCACTTCTTCAAATACCAAGAAGGGAGCTTCAGATATCTGAAGAAATGAGCTGTGACTCACGAAAGCTACCACAAATGTTGTTAATCTTATAGGTGCTACTGGACTCTTGATCTTTTCTACTCCTTTAGTAAAAAGATGCTATGGTGTCCAATGAGCTTTCCTAAGTTAAAGTCTGGTTCCATTCCTTCAGGCTCTCCTTTTTATTCCTTCTTCTCTTTCTCCCTCCCTTCCTCCCCACCCCTCTCAAGTTTTCTTTCATTTCTTTTTATTCCCCTTCTGTGATTCTTTCGGCAACATGAGTGGGGAGGTATTGCATTTGGCTTCTCAAAATGCCAAAAGGTGCCTGCAGACTCAAAAACTTTGGGGCCCCTACAGTATATCCTTCAGACTTGGGGGAATATTTAAAATGCAAGTTGCTTTGAATTCTCATTGGGGCAGAGGAGTGGCTTACAATTTTAAAAAAACAAACTACACAAAAAACTATGCCTAATATGTACAGGTTGTGGAATTTGGCTTTGCTTAGTTCCCAATTTGGTTTGGCCAAGGCACAACATTTTGATTATTCTTTAAGCATTACAAATTGCCCGTTGCAAAGGCTCACATTCTGCATATGACTCCAGAATAAAATACTCTTATTACAATATTTATCCCACCTTTCCTCCAAGAAGCTCAGGTTGATGCATGTATGCATTTCCCCCTCCTCTATGTTATGATCACCCCCCCCCCAAGGAGGTAGATTATGCTGTGAGACAACATCTGATCCATGGTTGATGAGTGTGTTTCATGGCAGAGGAGGGATTTGAACCCAGGCTTCACAAGTTCCAGTCTTATACTCTAACCACTGCTCCACACATGCTCCTGCCCTAATTGAAGGAACAACAACCCACTGGGACTGTGTGATATAGCCTGAGCTATGGCCAAATGCTATATGGCGGCAGGGGTGGGGGTGGGCGGAACCGCAGAAGAACTTCTGTTGCTTAGAAATCATGGCCCAATTAGTGCGTGAAGGGAAGTGTAGGATTCTGGAGGCAGCATTAATTGGATTATTTGTTTGCTCGTTTAACAAAATTCATACTGCCTTTCTGCCTTCATAGGAGCCACCAAAGCAGCTAACAAATTAAAAACATACATAATAAAATCGTATCTTAAAAACCATTAAAACCAACAAAAGCCACATCATTAAAACAATTAGAACCAGAGCTAAAATACATACAAAAACATAAAAACAACAATTAAAACATTGGGCAGGAAGGAGGGATCACTGAGAGAAAGCCAGACAACTCAAAAATTTTCACCAGCTGTCGGAAGACTGTAACAGAAAGGGACAGGCAGTTCCTTCTGGGGAGAGAGTTACAGAGTTTTGGGGCCATAACCAAAAAGGCCCTCACCCAGGTTGCCACCTACCCAATCTCAAAAGATGACACCTGAAGCTGGGCCTCAGAGAATGACTGCAGTTGTTGGGTAGGTTAATAAAGGCATAGGCAGCCCTTCTATTATGTTGTTCCCAAACTATATAGGGTTTTAAAGGTCAACACCAGCACTCTGGTGTAGTGGTTAAGAGCAGCAGGACTCTAATCTGGAGAGCCGGGTTTGATTCCCCACTCCTCCACTTGAAGCCAGCTGGGTGACCTTCGCTAGTCACAGCTCTCTGGAGCTCTCTCAGCCCCACCCACCTCACAGGGTGATTATTGTTGTGGGGATAATAATGACATACTTTGTAAACCGCTCTGAGTGGGCATTAAGTTGTCCCAAAGGGTGGTATATGAATCAGATGTTATTATTACATTATTATTTGTGCCTGGAAGCAACTGCAGGTGGGCCAAGACTGGAGTAACGTGGTCCCTATGATTCATTCCAGTCAATATCCTGACATATCCCACAGCTGCAAGAAGAATATCTACCCATGATATATGTTTTTTTTAAATGCCACTTTTTAGGTGCAAGAACACTTCCTATTTTAATATAGGAAAAAAGTATGCACCATATATCCAGAACACTGGCTAGTCAAACACAGTTAACTGTTACAGAGCCAGTTTGGTGTAGTGGTTAAGAGAACGGGACTCTAATCTGGAGAGCCGGGTTTGATTCCCCACTCCTCCACGAAGCCAGTTGGGTGACCTTGGGCAAGTCACAGTTCTCTTGAGCTCTCTTAGCCCCACCCACCTCACAGGGTGATTGTTGTGGGGTAATAATAACACTTTGTAAACCACTCTGAGTGGGCATTAAGTTGTCCTGAAGGGCGGTATATAAATCGAATGTCATTATTATTATTATTATTATTATTATTATTATTATTATTAACTGAAACACATTAAATACAGAATTTTGCCATTTTTTCTGACCTGAATTGCACAAAAGGCCAGCTGTTTTCTATTAAAATATTCTTACCAATGCTTCACATCTCACCCCTGTCAGTACCTGGAGGGGGGAATTTTATATCACTAACCCTGCATGTTGCAGCCGGAAAGAATGCAGAAAATCTCTTTGTACAGGTCTCTTAGCATCACTTACCGACACAAAGGATGTTGAAGCAGAAACCCTGTGAGGTTGACTTGTTGACCAGCTGGTCGGGAAGACTGTCAAAACCAACGTGGCCCGACAGGGACAGGTTTCGAAGGTCATCGTTCTGAAATGTCAAAGAGGAATATTTGAGGCCTTTTACACGTTCACATTTTCATTTAACGTACTTACAGGAAGTAAAACGCACAACCTGTCCACCTCATTGTCTGATATCATGGGGTATTCTCTGTGTAAATTCCCATAATAAGCATTACTTTATCTTAACTTTTATTTTAACTTCTGATTGTTCAGGTGTTTCAGAAGCTCTTTCCAAGAACTCCAATTTTACATGTCATTTGTTTCCTACTCTGGACGTAAGAAAAAGCAAGAAACTTACATGTAAGCAGTCAATGATGATAATAATAATAATAATAATAATAATAATAATTCATATGTAATTCATATGGAAAAACTGCAGCTTTCTGATATAATACCTACAGAACTGCAAAAGACGGTGCTACTTGGAATAGCGTACCTATTATGCCGATATCTGGTTGATACTTAGGTCTCCGGTGGAAACTTGTATCAGCTTAGCAAGGCCAATCAATAATAACATGTGACCTCTGCTTATTGTTGATTGTGTTTCAGATAATTCGAATAATGATGATGATGATGATCATCGAAAAGAGTCCAGTAGCACCTTTAAGACTAACCAACGTTACTGTAGCATAAACTGTATGCTACAGTATAAGCTTATGCTACAGTAAAGTGGGTTAGTCTTAAAGGTGCTACTGGGCTCTTCGATTTTGCTACTACAGACTAACATGGCTAACTCCTCTGGAATGATGATGCCGACGACTGTACTTATATACCACTCTTCTACCCGGAGCAGTGAACAAGTTAGTGTTATTATTATCCCCACGATACAGCTGGTGGGGGGGGGTTATAACCTTGCACGTGATTAATGGATTTTTAAAACAGCCCAGCTACAGCTTAATGCTGCCTGACTTCCTAACTATGGTAAAGACATCAGATAGCATCGCATCTGCAGAAGTAGCACTTCCTGATCTCTCAAGGATGACTGGGAGGATACCGCAGCATTACTTGTGCTCCAGGACACAGTTAAACAACAAAAAGAGGCTCCTCTGGGAATAAATGCAATAACTGGCAGGGGAAACCCCACCCACTAGAGGAATATCTCATATACAGCAATATTATAATGAATCATATAAACATGTAATTCCAATGAATTAATGCACTTATGAATATAAATATATAAATAACAGTAATTACAATGTCTGTATACAATATCCTCCAATACATCAAATCCGCATAATAAATACAGTATCAAAACACATTCGTGGATGTATGTATATGGCCGTCAGTCCAAAGCAAGAATAACTGTTCTTTCCTTCTCTTGCAGAGACGCCAGGATGAAGTCTTAAGGTGACAAACACTATCCTTGGAAGACAAGCAGGTAGATGTCAGACCAACTTTCCACTTTAACAATAATGTTCTTGAAGTTGTTTCTACAGGTCAGATACTGCAAACGGGGTACCCTTGGTTATCCCTGCCAGTGAAAAGATTGGGGAGCTCATGTGTAAGAAGGGCAGTGCTAGCAGAGAAGAATGAAAATGCACTCACAGGACTAGCTTGATTTCCTGACCTTGGTTAGGAGACCAGAACCTTACATTTGCAGGCTGTTTAATTTCAGAGCTAAGCTACTAGAAACAAATTACACAAGGAGGAGCACGTGAAGGGAGTCGCAACGTTAGCCAGGAAGCTGAGTTTTCAAAGAGATGGGAAGGCTTTGTCAATTTCCCCTCTCTACAGAGCCAGGGAGATCCCTGCGCTGAGGGTTTGTTAATTTCCTCTTTGCCTCCTAGAAGGGGAGGTGAAACTGGCAGGGCATTCACCAAGGCAAAGAGGAAATTAACAAACCCTCTGAGCAGGGATCTCCCTGGCTCTGTAGAGTGGGGAAATTGACAAAGCCTTCCCATCTCTTTTAAAACTCAGCTTCCTGGCTAACATTGCGACTCCCTTCAGGTGCTCCTCCTCATGTAATTCGTCTCTTGTAGCCTGGCTCTCAGTTACGGATTATGCTGCTTGGAAGCACATTTGGGGGAGTGGGATTCGCCACAGGCCCCATAGGGTAGCAGGAACAGTGAAAGAAACACAAGGCAGATGATGAAAGGGTTTAATGTAACCTCCTCCACTGCCTTTCTCCACTGAGAGATGAGCCAGGTTTCATCTGAAGCTATTGCTTGCATTGCTTTAGATCTACTATAAGCCACTTTGAAGATCATTTGACAGAAAGAAAGGCTCTATGCATATCTTTTTTAAAAAACATGCAAGGAATCCCCTTAACTTTCTGCAGAATTGCATTCAAGCCACTTGGGGTCCCATATTTCTAACATGCAGACTCCATGGTTTTTCCTAATTTCTCTACAAAAAACTAGGAAATGAAATCTGGGAAGAAGGAAATTGCATGCCAGATAAGAGGCAATGGGAGAATAAGCATAAACCTGTTGAGTTCTCTGGATCCCATAGTTAAGAGATGGGCTCTGTTGGTGGTGGAAAGTGCTGGCAAGTTTCAGGTGACTTATGGCGAGCCCGTAAGGTTTTCAAGGCAACAGCCATTCAGAGGTGGTTTGCCATTGACTGCCTCTGCATAACAACCCCAGTCTTCCTTGATGGTCTCTCCTCAAAGTATTAATAAGGACTGTGTTACCTCTTTTGGGGGGACAGGGGTTTCAAAATGTTTATTGGGGCAAAACAGTCCAGTCTTTCTTGGTAGCTGCCTTCCTCATGGCTCCCAAAACATTGCTGAGTTCTTCACGCTTTCTCTTGGCCCGGATGTGAGTCCCAACCCTTTTTTTAATGAATTTCAGAGCTCACTTATCTTTGGAGATTTTCAGCAATTCCATTGCACATCTTTTGTAAGGTGCAAAGCTGCACCCTTCCCAGATCATGTCCCAAACAAACTTGGTGTATTTGGTCAGGCACGCACGGCAGTGGCAATGGCGTGGCCTTACCGTATTCTTGGTCACTTTGTGGCTTTTGTTAAGGCCAACAGCCATTGGGAAGCAGATTGCCATGGCTGCCGAGACCATGCCATGGAAGCTGCGCCGGAAGAGGAGAGGCACAGAGAGCTGTGTGCACAGCTGGCCAGAGCACACAACTGGCTGGGCGGTGAAAACCATCGAGGCTGCCGGGACAGAAAGGCCACCAGCTGTGTTACCTCTTAACTAAATCAGAGTGTTGGACCACAGCCAAAGTTAATTTCATAACTTATGACCAGGGCTTTTTTTCAGCTGGAACGCGGTGGAACGGAGTTCCGGAACCTCTTGAAAATGGTCACATGGCTGGCGGCCCCGCCCCCTGATCTCCAGACAGAGGGGAGTTGAGATTGCCCCTCCACGCCACTGAGCGGCGCAGAGGGCAATCTCAACTCCCCTCTGTCTGGAGATCAGGGGGCGGGGCCGCCAGCCATGTGACCACTTTCTCCAAGGGCAACCCATTGACTTCCACCACCTCTTTTCCCAGAAAAAAAGCCCTGCTTATGACCATCATGTTGAAGAATCTACACACAGGTTTTATTCCTGCACCCCAATATTGCAACATTTCCATCAGTATAAATTACATGTGGCATTTAAGTGCTCATCTTACAAGCCTTATTGAGAGCGAGTTGTCTTTAACCAAGGGCCTCAAAAATGGAACCTTTTCAGCTTCAGAAAGCTACTTTACTGAAGTCATGGGAATATGCAGATTGGTTTTCTCTTAATCCTTTGGCAGCCATGTATTTAGTTGAAAGGAAAAAGATTCACCAATTGGAAATTCTTTGTGTAGATCCTCAGCAGTGCTTTCCAAGAATAAAAAAGGCAGTGTCATGAAGTGAACGGATGAAATTGCCTTATGCCTCGTCTGTCTAGCTCAATACTTTCTCCGGGCAGCAACTCCCCACGATTGTTTATTATTATTTATAGTCCACTTTTCTCACTGAGATCCAAGGTGGATTACACAATGCAAGTGAAAATACAAAATAACCAACAGCTAGGACATTCACTGAGCAGAGCACAATAATGAACAGAAGGAAAAGAGATACAGTAGGGTAAGGCAGCAAAGAAATTTGAAACAAGCATAAAGCCAAAGCAGAGATGAAAACTTTCTAAAACAAATTTACGTGGCATGTTTAGCAATGTGGAAACTCCCAAGCAGGCACATGTTTACATCAGCAGACAGTACCCAGCAGAGTAGAGTATACTCCCTGTCCTTATCAATGCATCTCTCCGAGCTACTTCTTACAACACAGCCCTACAATCTGGGTAGAAAGTCCTACTGAAAATTCAGTTTTGCATCGCTTGAAGAAAGCCAGGCAAGTGGAAGCTTTCCTGACCTTCTTGGGCGGGCCATCCTATAAGGTGGGGACCAACACAGAGAAAGCTCGTGTGTGGGCAGCTGTTGATTTTCCCCTATTGCAGGGTGGTATCTGCACATGGCCCTGTCCAGATGAGCAAAGCTGCTGTGGCAGAACGTAGGAGGATCAGTGGTCACACAGGTATGGAAGGCTGAGGCCATGAATGAATGGCTTTGAATGTGATAGTCATGACCTTGAATTGAGCCCGGTTGCTGATGGGAAGCCAATGGACAGACGGCAGAATGGGAGTGATAGTGTCAGTCCTTGGCAGGTTGATTCCCCAAGTTCTCCACAGCAAACACGCAGGTGTATTGGTTGAAGTAACTTTATTAGAGATCCATCAAGTTCAAGGTGCTCAGACAACTGAATTGGCAGAAGTGACGTGGATGGGGGTTGGTTGTGTTAGTTATAGGGAAGGTTCCTGCCATCGGGATAGGGACTGTTAAAGTTTGGGCGCAAAGGAGCCGGGGGGGGGGGAGTGAAGAGGAGAAGCTAGGTTTGGGCTAGAAAGAACAAAGAATGAAATAATCTCAGTTCTCAAGAAGGAAACATTTCGAGCCAGCCACAGCCAGCCTTCAAGGACACTTCCTGGAGGCAGCGGAGAAAGAGAAAGTAAATACTTGAGAGATAACCTACTGCCTTAACATCAACAAGAAACTTCTCATGCCCTCAGAGGACTAGTGCAGAACACAGAATACATTCATGGCAGATATGCAGATAGGCATATATGACAGATAGATCAGTTCCTGCAGCAGCACTATCCAGGCACCACGTGTTTTTTTCCCTGCCCTGCTGCCTAAGATCTTCTAAGTAGAGATGCCGATGGCATTTCTACTCTGCCTTTCTCCTCACGGGGACCCAAGGTAGTTTACATTGCATTTCATCGTCACAATAATCCTGTGAGGTAGTTTCAGGTGGGTAGCTGTGTTGGTCTGCAGTAGAAGAACAAAATAGTAAAGATGCAATCTGACGAAGACAGCTGTGGTTCTCGAAAAGCTTATGCTACTGATGCATCTGATGAAGAGAGCTGTGGCTCTCAAAAGCTTATGCTACAATAAAGTTGGTTAAAAGGTGCTACTGGACTCTTTATTATGTTGCTACTACAGACTAACATGGCTAACTCCTCTAGTAGAAGAACTGGATCCACATCCAGTAGTACCTTAAAGTCCAACCTCTGAGGTAGGTTAGGCAGGCCCTAATTTAATTTATTATACTTATATTCTGCCCTCCCCGCTTTCGCAGGCTCAGGGTGGATAACAACAACAACAACAAAAACAGGCCCAAAGTCACCCAGCAAGTTTTCATGGCAGAGTGGGGATTCGAACCTGGGTCCGACACTTTAACCTGGGTCCGACACTAGCTCCTATTTAACATGGGCACCTGGCTTGGTGGTGGGATTTGCACTGTTCCTGCACCTTGCAATTCATCATTCATCCGATGAGAGAGTCACATTTTTCCTGTTGCAATTTTTTTTGGGGGGGGGGGGTCTCTCACCTTGCTCAAAGAACATGACTGTGCATTAAGAGAAAGAAGGAAAACAACAGAAAGCACATAAGAATAAATGCAAAAAGGGCCTGGCAACAAATGTCCCTTCCTGCAGTAATCCAAAAACACACTGAAGGAAAGTTCCCCATGTGACTGGCAGTCGCTTCTGGAATTCTCATCTCCGCTTTGTGGGCTGCTATTTATATACCAACCCGGGCTGTGCTAACCAGAGCTAATAAATTGAAACGGCACCACGGTTCCCAAAGTCATCTGCCGTCCTTCTCCAGGCCCAGGGGAAGGGAGAAAGGAACAGAGAATCCCTCCAGCTCAGAAAGAGAGAGAGAATCCCGCTCCCAATAATTCTCTGCAGTTTAAGATTCAAACCACAGTCGAGGAAGAATTAGATGCGACTGTCCTCAACATATATAATTAGAGAAATAATTCACACTTGCAACTCTGACAAGATGCATCTATTCTAAGCAACAGATGCCGACTCCAATCTTGTTAGTAAACTAACATATAAATATTACTTTGTGTTTCAAGACTTAACGTTCTGAATCCAGCCCTAATTTTCCACTGTGCCCTTTAAAGCAGACCAGGAATGCTGTCTCCTGCTGGCTTTGCAAATAAGCCTACACAAGTGACTTGTCTACACAAACATTTTGGCCCAGGTACTCATCAGATTTCAGAAGCTAAGCAGGGTCAGCCTTGGTTAGTAATTGGATGGGAGACCTCCAAGGAAGACCAGGGTTGCAGAAGCAGGCAATGGCAAACCACCTGTTAGTCTCTTGCCATGAAAACCCCACCAGGGGTCACCATAAGTCAGCTATGACTCGAGGGCATGATTCCATTTCATACATGCATTATTACACAACAAATCTATGAATATATTCTCAGAGCATGTCTTTTTATGTTCAGTGGGGCTAAGTGTGCCCAGCACTGCATTTACAACACTTTAATTGGACAAGACAAAGGAGTCCTCTGTCTTTACAATAGCTTTCCCTGCTTGCTCACCTGGAAGCAAATTCTGGCTCACCACAGGAGAGTCACCATTTACAAGCTCACCTTTACTATCTATCTCCCATCAGGACCACAAAGGCATATAGAGAGGAGTTCCTAGCGGCTGTGAAGTCCTCTTTCCTTGCAAACTTGCCAAAGCCAGAATCTGGGCATCTTCCAGAAGTAGCAGTAAGATGTTTTTTTTAATTCAAATGATTCTTAACAGGCTTTCTGTTGCCGGTGGCATTTCAGACAGGATGGAATATCTATCAATTTCTAATGTAACCTAGGATACTGGGTCCAACAACAGGAAGCACAAGACAGTCGTTCTCAAGCAAACTGTGCAAACAGGAAATGCAACAGGAAGAATTCACTTTTGCCCAAGGTAAGATGTTAGAAAGCAGTCTGAGGGCTACGTGTACCAAAGAACAAGCCTTGTACAGAGAGGGTCAGCATGGCTTCTGCAAAGGGAAGTCTCGCCATGCAGAAAACATGTAGCCAGGGGCATGGAGTTCTCAAGGTACTTCTAATTCAACATAGTAACTAAGAGCAGAACCACAAGTGACAAAAGGCACAGATTGGACACTTGTCAGCTTCCCTCAAGTTTTGGCGGGAAATGTAGGCCGCTTGGCGGAATGTTGGACAAGTGACAGTTGGAAAGTCCATTGGACAGCAGTCGGAGAGCCAAGCTGCAAGACCAGGATGCCTACATTTCCCGCCAAAACTTGAGGGAAGCTGACAAGTGTCCAATCTGTGCCTTTTGTCACTTGTGGTTCTGCTCTAAGTACTGCTGCAGCAGGCGGGGTGGGGATAGGACAGCTACAGCAGCAGCTACGGAATGCAGCAAACAGGACCAACAAGGAAACTGGCACGTCATGGATGGAGAGGGGGAGGAGCCTGACCACGCAGGGTGGGTGTGCATGACCCCTCCCCCTTTAAAGTTATTGCCTGTGCTCTGTTGCACATACCTGTTTCCACTCTCAAAGCTGTCCTTACTGGGTTTATGCTCCTTTCACTGGATTAATGCTCTTTTCAAGCTATACACGGCTTTTCCTGGCTCCCTCTCAAGTGTACTAATTTTAAGAGATGCCACATAGACAAAGTGTACTAAGCCAGCAAACGAGCACAACAGGACAAAGCCAAAAGAGAGCAAGCATGTTGGATTTAAGTCAACCCTTTCCCTCTGCAGCTTTCCCCTGCCAAGCATGTTAAAAGTTGTAAGTTTATTCTTCTTTTTGAGGACGCTTGCTCCGAGAAAACCTGCTACCGTAACTTGCTTGGTGAGAATGTGGAATGACCTGCCTGAGGAAGTCAGAAGAGCCCCCCCCTCTCCTGGCTTTTCGTAAACAACGCAAAACCGAACTATTCAAAAAGGCTTTTTACTCAAATGGGAGGGCTGTAGGGAGGGGGTCCGAGATGCTTCACTAATGAGCTAGGGACCATAGACTTCATCACTGTATTGCCTTACATATTGTCTGTTGCCAGGGCCGGCGCACCCATTGAGGCCAGGAAGGCGGTGGCCTCAGGCGCAGGGTGCCGGAGGTAGCGCTGGAGGAGGCGCAGGGGGCGGGGGCATGCACCACAGAGCTGCAGCCTCCTATCCCTCCTGCCCCATGCCCTGCGCAGCCACCGCCAGCACACACCCCCAGCCAGGCGCAGCAGCCGTGGGCAGGTGTCTATGGCAGCGCAGGCAACCGAGCGGGAGAGCTCGGAGGCCACCCGCACACCGTCCCAGCCACCTGCTGCAGCGATCGGGCTGGCGGCGCATGTCCGCGCGTGCACGATGACGTAACACATGGCGTCATCACGCAGGCTGGTGTGTGCGCACACGCACGGGGGGGGGCGCCCAGCCGGCCACGAGCACCGAAAACCCTGGCGCCACCCCTGTCTGCTGCTTTACATATGTAGTCCTATGTACCACCAGTGCTTCATGTTGCATAATGTCAGCCTGAGAATTGATTACATTCTGCTTCAGTATTTTTTCTACTCTGTATTGGATTCTTGCTAATACTATGTCTTTTAAACTTGTCTCTATTTACCCTATGGTATTGTTTATGAAATGTCCTCCTTGATACTGTATTGAAATTTACTTGATACTGAATGTACGATACTGTGTAATCCGCCTTGAGTCTCAATGAGAAAGGCGGATTATAAATGACATAAACAAACAAACAAACCTGGAATGCATTGAAGCCTCCATCCGTAACCATTCTGGCTACTACGCGACTGTATCTAGAGAAGCATGGTTTGCTGTTGTTGAGAAATTTTCAGAAAAGAGTTAGACTTCAACTAAGGATGCTATGAATATTTGAGTTTATTTTTTTCTACAAAGCCCACATATTCACTGGTGTGGAGAAATATCCAGATCCACTAGTAGTGTTGCTTTTGGACAGGAAACAGTGGTTAAAATGTGTGTAAACCAAGATCATTGTCGTCACATCACAACATTTTCTTGGCAGACTTTTGTTACAGGGTGGTTTGCCACTGCCTTCCCCAGTCATCTACACTTTACCCCCAGGAAACTGGGTACTCATTTTACTGACCTCGGAAGGATGGAAGGCTGAGTCAGCCTTGAGCCGGCTACCTGAACCCGGCTTCCGCCGGGATTGAACTCAGGTTGTGAGCAGAGCTTGGGCTGCAGTACTGTGTAGAGTTGCCAGCCTCCAGGTAGTGGCTGGAGATCTCCCAGAATTACAACTGGTCTCCAGGCCACAGAGATCAGTTCACCTGGAGAAAATGGCTACTTTTGGGGGTGGACTCTATGCCATGCCAAGGTCCTTTCCCTCCCCAAACCCCACTTTCTCCAGGTTTCTCCCGGTTTCACCCCCCAGATCTCCAGGAATTTCCCAACTTGGAGCTGGCAACCCTAGTACTGTGGCTTACTAGTCTGCGCTATGTGGCTTGACATCTCCCCATTCGTCAGTAATGACTTGGTGCTTGCACAAGGAACTACCTTTACCTTTACATTTAAACCAAGATAGTTACTTCCTTCCATCCCTTCACATGCATAAAAGGATGAACACAACCCAGGAGCAAGCCAAGCTGAGCAGCCCCCATAGGGTCACTCTGTTCAGACCTCAATGGCAGTGTCATGAGGGGAGGAGTCTATACCCATTGTAAAGCCTGCCATTTGCCCACTCCTCACCCCAAACCCCACCCTTGAGAAACTGAGGAGCAGGAGAAAAAATGGCCAAAAATGCCCTCCACAGCGACACTCTAGGAATTCCCCTATGTTTCTATGGTCTTTACCACAGACATACAGGAAGCTCCTAGAGCATCACCTAGAATTCACGCCACATCCTCCCCAAACTCCACCCTCCTCAGGCACCGCCTCCTAACTCTTCAACCCTTTGCTGAGGCAGTGCTGGCAATGCTACTTATCATCTTCGTTGTTGGATGGGTCTGAGCAAGCAGGCCCTACAGGGATGCCAGCATCAAAGGGGCTCTGCTTGGCTACCTCTTGGCCACCAGCAACCGTCTGGAGGAGAGGCCCACCGGGATCTTTCCCGGTAAGGCAAAGGACCAGCCTACCCTTGCATGCAGAGAGCAATGAAAGAAAATAACTCTGGCTCCATATGTCATGTGAATGCAGGCTAGTGGGAGAGGGGAAAGCTAGTTCCAGCCCAGCCATTCTGTTCCATTCAAACGCCACAGGTAGCCAGAGTTAGTTTCATACCCCATGTGAGAAGCAGGGGGGAGGGGAGGCAGAATGATGCGTAAGAGAAAGCCAAACAGGAAGCCAGGCTTGTGTGAATGGTAACAAGTTTGCTATCTGACTGTAGCCTCAGATTGTGACTACATTAGGTACACACAAACACACACACACACACACACACAAACACAAACACAAAGAGTAGCTTAATTCTCAGGCTGCTGTTCAGTTAAGTGAGCCCTCCATTTGCAGCAACCATTTAGAGTATGCATCAATGTATACATGTGACTGTACTTTCGAATGAGGAACCTGGTACACAGTTAAGCTAATCACCTGCATGATTCATATAGGCATTACTGCCTGCACTTGTAAGCTGTGGACATGGGGAACAATTTTAGACAATACGCGTGCCATGCACCCAAATCTGTTTGGATTTGCTTTGCAAAAAAAAAAGTCACATGAGCTTTTGCCGTTAAGTGCCCTAAAGTCACGTCAGCATGTCCAAAGGCAGAATTGTCCACAAAAATAAAACTAACAGGCTTTGCACATTCCAAATTTTCACTTTCACTCTGAAAAATAGTAGAAAGAAAAGGAGAGCAAGGGAAGTGAGGAATAATTCTGCAGCGTTCATAAGAAGAAGAAAGCAGCTAGACGCGGAGGAGAAAAGACATGGAGGAGAAAATTTGCAAGCCCTTTATTTAGGTGCAGGGTTTGGTGATAAGTCTTCTTGGTGGCTCACTGAAGGTCAGGCTTTCTAGGGAGAAAAGGAGGGAGCCTTAGCTTTTCCCCCCACCAGTATTCCACTGGAGGGGAAGACAGCCTTTTGCTCGCTCGTTCTCTGGTGTGTGTCTCCCTCCGCCATCCATTTCAGAAAGCCTGCAACTGAAGATGACAATTCAACTCTGCTCTGGGCAGCGAGAACAAATATTTCTCTTCGAGGCAAACTGTTTGACTGGAAGGTCAGCGCATACTCCAGCAGGAACAACCCCACTACTGCCAAGAAGTGACATAAAAGGCCATTTCCCTTCCTTAAAAAAATTTCCCTCCAAACCACTAACATTTCTATTTGGAGGAGAAGTGACTAATGCACAGACCAGTTCTCATGTCGCAAATTGCTAAGCAGCAGAAAGCTGAAGTTTTTCTAATGGGGAGGTGGAAGATAAGAACCATGTGTACACATTCCTGTGAGTCTTGTGAAGTTAGCAGAAAGGAAAAGAGGCAAGGGAGAAAGAGGGAGGCAAGAGGGAAGGGGGGGTGGAGAGCGCACAGTGTAACAACCATGAAGAATTTCTAAAAGCAAAGCCCAATAAGAAACAGATGCTTGCCCTATTTCACATGCCCGGTTTTAAAGTGCCAATCTGAACTGCTACATTTAAGATTAAGGTGGGGAGTAAATCAGTCCTTTCCAAGACTTCTGGTGGAAATGCCAAATTACTCCTTCTTTTTCTGATGCTAGAACTACAGCGAACTGAAACGGTGCAACTCCCAAGAAGCCAAAAGAAAGCCCAGGGGACAACTGCTCCAGTCCCAACGGGTTGCGTTCCACTCGGGACCGCGTGCCTCCCCAGCTCCTGCTTATTTTCCTACACCTCCTTCGGAGGAGAAAGTTTAGGCCAAGTATTGCAAAGGCAAGCGATGCAGGTAATTAAGGTAAAAGGGTCTTAAGGTACAATGAAATCCATTTTGAAACAAGTTTCACTGCCGTGACATACCCCTTCCCCCCAAACCCGGGAACTTTAAAAATTCTATCCTGCTTTCTATTGCATTTTTATGCCATCACTTCTTCAAAGAGTTTAGAACGCCATACAGTATTTTCCTTCCCCATTTTATCTGGGTAGTAACTAAGGTTGCCAACAGGACTGGAGAAAAGTAGCCTTGTTAATGAGGCTTCAAGTATGGAAATGGAGAAAGTATTTCAAGGTTTGGAGGGGAATAATATCACCTGGTAATATCACAGCTCATTAAGCCTCTGTTAAAGGGACAAGACTTCTCTTCAGGCTGTTGGCAACCCGAGCAACAACCCTGTAAGGTAGGCAATACAGAGAGAGAGATCACCTTGAGCCTGCTTGTGAGGAGGGTGGACTATAAATTGAATGAATGAATGAATAAAATTACATAACAGAGTAGGGCTTTCAGTTAAATAAGATAATAAAAGATCACAGTAAGTTTCTCATGCAACCTCAACTTATTTTACTGCTTTAAACAACATAAAATACATCATTTATGATTTCTTCAACATACAAAATTGTAATATTTGGCAATCTTTGCCGCTTCAAAATATAGATGTCTTTATTTTCTACAAGCAAAACTGAGGAAAATGGCTGTAAACTGCTACTGCCTGTACTCTTAGCACATGTATCTTAGTTTTTGCCAACTGAGTGTCTCTACATGCCTCGACACGTGATCATCAAGTGTAGGGAGATGCAATGTTAGCCAGGAAGCACAGTTTTAAAAGACACAGCCAGCAGAGATCACAAAGTCTTTTTAAACTACCCTTTCCCGGCTAACATTGCATCTCTCAACACGTGTTCTTCGTGTGTCAGATGTCTGTGTTGAGAGACTCTGAGAGGTAGGAAAAAATAAAAGTTGAAAATAAAAAAAATGACAAAAGAAAGTATATACCATTTGCACAGGAATGGCCTCAAACAGTCACAACTGCACTAGTAGCGTATCTGGATACCGAATTAAACATTTTATCACTGAGCCCCTCAATGGTATGATTATCATCCTACACATTACAGCATATTAATTGAGGACAAAATGTAACATAAAATTATATCCTTGGAAACACTGTACGCTTGTACAGTATACTCATAAATTGTAATCCTCTAATACTGTAGATTTATCTTGCACAAAAACCTTAATAATTCACACTCTGGGTTACTAAAACTTTGTCTTAAAAAGCATTTCCCTCCTTCCAAAAGAGAAATGTTTTCATAGGAGGGGGTTTTTTTTAGTGCAGGAGGGGGGGGGGAAGGAAAAAGTTGTTTTTTCCACCACCACCCCTCCACATCTCTAAGCGTACCATGAAGAACTATTTCTACACAGGGCTCAGTTCCAGCAGTTCCCCAAAGAGGTCACATGTCAGGTGGCCCCGCCCACCTGACTCTCGGCCATTTTGGGCCCGTTTCAGCCTGGATTGGGGCTGAAATGGCCCAGATCGGGCCTCTGACGGGTGGTGGATCACTCTCCCACTCAGCGGTGGCCCGATCCTGACCATTTTGGGCCCAATTTTGGCCCTGAATGGCCAGGATTGGGTCCAAAACAGCCAGGATAGGTGATGTCAGGGGGTGTGGCATATGTAAATCAGTTATGCCAATGAACCACTTCCAGCGATGTCAAGGGGCATGGTATATGCAAATGAGTTATGCTAATACGTTATGCTAATGAGTTCCTCCAGCTCTTTTTCTACGAAATGACCCCTGTTTCTACATATCCATCTTCTGTTTGAGGCTCTGAAGCAGTAAGACCAGTTTCATTTTCAGTCCAGCCACCAACCCCATCAGAGCTTTGCAGATCAGGATGAGGGAGCTGGGCCCAATCTGAAGTATCTCCTCCTTCCACCTTGCTGACTTCAGGAAATCCTGTTCTCTCCTGGATTCTGTGATTTTATCAGCTACTTCCGCATTTGCGAATTTGTTTCTCCCCTACCCTGACAGCTGGGAGGGAAAACACTGTATTTAAACGAAAGAACTCTGGATGTTAAATTGTTCTGTGACCAATCCTAAATCTCATACCCAGACTGCCGATATAAGGGATACAGGCATCCCTGTCAATAATTACAGGTTGATTGCAAAGGGGTAGCCGAGTCTGCGTGTCGTATCAAAACAAAAAATTCCAGCAGCATTTTTAAGACGAGCAACATTTATTTCAATACAAGGTTTCATGAGTCACAGCACACTTTGACATTTTTCAAAATATATTCTGCTGCTTGGTTGGTTTTAATTACTGTGTGTGCGAACCCACACCTGTTTATTGCTACGGTTTTATATAATGGCAAAACATGGATTGCTGCAACTTCTAAACAAGTGGAAGAACCACTTGCCCAAAGGAAAGCCCCTGCGCCAAAGGAACTTGCCAACATTAAGCTCAGCCTCATGATAGAGGACCACCTATTTTCTTTTAAATAGTGGGCCTCTTTGAGTGGTCACAGGAAGGCACCTTGAGTTAGCAACAGATTTATGATAGACATCATATGTGGTCTTTACATGATTTTAGCAACCAAGATGAGCAAAGATCCAGTATATAAGTAGTGGCCTCCTCAGATCTCAGAATCCTGTCAATATCCATCACTAGGGGTGTGCATGGATTTCCCGATAAACCCGAAGTGGGAAAATTATCCGGAATAACCTGAAGCACGAAGCAGCAAGAAACTTCGGGATTCGGGTATTTAAACTGCTTTGGTATGCTCCGTAAAGATTCGAAGCACATCAAAGTGAAAAAGCTGGAGGAAGCTTTGTCCTGGTGCAGCCCCCCCACCTCCCCCACTTACCTGGCTGGCAGGCAACCAGGAGCCTTTCAATGATCCGTTTGGTGGCAGCAGGACCTGCTGCTGCCACTGCAATGACCACCTTGGCAGTGGAGGAGGCTGCCACAGGCGCCACTTGCAAGTGACGCTTTAAACTTTAAACCCCTGCCCTTGCTCCAGCTGACTGGCAGGCTCCACCAGTCAAACTTTAAAGCACCCCCCCCACACACACACACACACCGCTTGCAAGCAGCACAGGAGACGCTTTAAAGTTTGAATCCCCTGCCCTTGCTCCAGCAGCTGGAGCAAGAACACAGGGTTTAAATGTGCCTGAAGTGATCCAAATCATTTCAGAAAGCTTTGATTCGAGATGGTGGGCCCAATTCAAAAATCCTGAATCTTTACAAATCCATCACTGTAACTCGTTGAAAGCAGTCCATAAGCAGACCAGGCAGTATATTAAGTATTTCTTCTGTCACACCTATATTACAGATGGCATCCAGATATGTGCATTCAAGCTATTTTGTCTGCAAAAAACTTTGCAAAGCTCTCACAGCTAATTGACTGTTCCTGAATCAGTAAAGGTTAAGATTTAGGAGTCAGAGGATGTTGAGATAACCTTAAACAAGTGGGATGGTCATGAACCAGGTGAAACAATGGTTGTGGAGAAATAACCTTTCTCTGCTGCTATCATTGACACTTCTCAGGTCTTCCAATCGGCTCTACAGCATAATCTATCGGATTCAGCGTGAGATTTCTGCTAGCATCTTTCTAGACGTCTACCAGCCCTCTTTAGGACACCCATATATCTGAAAATCCACACATTCTTAGTACACTAGGATATTTTACACACACACACACACACACACACACTTCCTCGTTCTCATGACTGTGCCAACCACTGTGAAACTACTGTGTCGATATGTTTTAAGGAATCATTAAATATTTGATTTTGAAGGTGCTGCCAGGACTGAAAAGACTGAGGTTAATCCATCCTGGATCACTGAGAAGATAATCCTAAAAAAGTCTACTCCAAATCCTATTCAGGTCTATTCAATGGGACTTACTCCTAGGAAAGTGTTCTTAGGATTGCAGTGTAAAGGTCTTAAGAAAACCACAGTCCGGGAAATTCACTGATCACAGATGTTTTAAAGACAGGCTTTCTATCAAAATGAGAGGATTACCAGGTGCCAGTACCGATACTAGTGTGTGATACCTCAAATGTGAAAGTGAGATTTATTCTTGGTAACTGGTAGCTTTTCTGTGCAACTTGTATCTATGAAAATCAATATGAGTTATTACAGAGAATGCACTTGAGACTTTGGTCCTATATTAAGTGGTGTAGGATTTTATTTAGTAATTTATTTTAAAGATTATTTATTTTAAAATTCAGACATAATTGTAGTAACATGCTGTGTTATGTGCAGGAGCAATCTATCAGCCTCAGCTGAAATCTTTCACTAGGTACTAAATCCTGAGTTTTAAGCCAAAATACAAACAGAAGGGGGAATGTATATATAATTAGCCATGCATCAGAGAGTTCCCCCAGCTGTGGTTTTTGCTCACATCTGAAAGAGAGTCATAATAAATACTTTAATGAAATACCTAGGCAGCTACAGGAGGGAAGGGAAAGGCAATCTACCCACAAGGTCATTTGATATGATTTGTCTCACATGTCCTGCATTAGTAGACGCTTAAGTGTTCTGGAACTCAACCAGCTTCAGTGAAACAAAATAATAACAAAAAGAAACCCCAAACATTTTTTTAATAGGTGAGCAGAGGAAAGAATGTGTCAGGAAAGTTTCTCACAGTTCTCCCCAAGGCAAACGGAACACTGATGCATTTGATTATATTACTCCAAATGGCACATTGATATTTTAAACCATAAACAAGTGGCTGCAAGTAAAACCTAGGAGACACCAGGGTGCTAAATTCTAATAAAGGAGTTATTATGAACCTGATAATTAAACACCTGCAGCAGAGGAACAATAAATACTTCCCTAACTTGGGGCTGCCTTCCACATACAGCAAAATGAAAGAGAAGAATAGCCTGTACCACTCAGATTGTAGGTGTTCATTTCTTAATGTTTCTGAATGCTCCCTTCCATTAATAAGAACTCTCTGCTATACTAGTTTTCTACCCGCAGAAAGTGGGCTGAGCCAGAACCTGTTCCCCTGATGTGCTAGCTTTCTCCTTGCAGGAATTAAAGCACACACACACTCCTCTCTGTGGTCTGAAGCGCTGTCTTAGTGTTTGACTACTTGTTGTAAGTGTAGACCAAGCCTCAGAAGCAGGAGGGAAGAAATTACATTGGTCCAGTCACTATTCTTCCTGTTCTTATTTGTTGACTTGAGATGATATTCCACATTTTCAGAATGATAGATTTGCAAAGGGATTAAAACGTAATATGATTATCACAAAATCAACACTTAAAAAGGAGAACGAAAAAATGAGGAGGAAAGCAGAATAAGGGAATCAACAAACCACCTGGAGTCAGGACTTCATCAATGTAACAAGTAAGATACTTCCAAACACCCTCTGAAAAAGATGCATCTTAACTGAACATCTGAAAAGCAATCAAGATAGAGACAGGCACACCACCCCAAGATGGGAATTCCTCAATCTTGCTAGCTGTTCAGAGGCAGGGATATCTGCAAGCCTATCAAATTCTCTTGTAGCCTTTCAGAGACTAAGGTCTGATTCCATTTTAGTGCCATTTTTCTCACTTAGGCCAAAATATACACCCGCACATGTACCAAAGATCACCGGAGTGGCACGCCCACCAGTTACTGAGGGGACGTGCTGGTTATCATTTCCTGTAATCGCACACACTATTGAGGGACAGAAGACAAAGAAATGCTATTAATGAAATACACAATTACATCTTACACTGCGGTCAACCTTCCCATTCAAAACAGTATAACTATCTATCCTTCCTGGTTCCGTGGCCAAAGATTAACCCACAGGCTGAGGAAAAACGTAGGGCCTCTGGTTCAGTTCGAAACAGCAATGAGGCAACACTGTCCACCCATCAATTACAAGACCTGCTTCTATTTCAAACATGCTTCCCGAACAAGATTTTACACAGTGGCAAATAAATGTTGTGTCGCTTCCCACACAGCCACCTCATAAAAAGTTTCCCCCACCTGCAGCACACTTGCGTCTCGTGTTTCAGGCCAGCCAGAAAATGGCAAAAGAGAATTTCCTGAAAGCCACACGGCTTAAGTGGTTAATAAGAGGAGCTTTCCAAAAAATGATTTAATGCACTAACCAACCCAGATTAGTAATATAATGTTTCCTCAAATGTCCTCAGGTAGGCCTTCAGGTAGGCCCTCAACTCCCCCCTCCCAAAGATACTCTCAAAGAACCAGTGGTACCTGATGTGGCATCCATCAACCAGTTTTGTGACGCCCACACGCTTCTTCTCCAAAAGACTTCTTTCCCAAAACAAAGGGCTAATCCAGGCATTCCTCCACCTCATTCGAACTAGAGAGGCTTCATAAGACCCTAGGAGGCACCACCTTTGGGCCTGGATTGAACAGCCATTCAAAAATAGCTGCCTCCCACATGAGGATGCTTGATTTGAAACCCCCAATCATTTTGTAATTAACACCCCACCACCACCTAATGAAATACTTTGTACTTGGTTCTGCCTCCCACAGCAGCCATTTTGTAGTGGCACCCACTTCCCTTCTTCAAAATTCCAAAATGCCCAAAGGAACAACAAGGTTGCAGGCCCCTGGGTTACAGAGTATCAGTCTAGCACTTGGAAGAGCTGGGTTCAAATCCCTTCCATGCCTTGATACTGTCGGATTACGGGCCAGTCACTCTGTCTCTCAGCTTAACCTACCTTGCAAGGTTGCTGTGAGGAATGAAGAATGGTACAGTGTCCCAAGGGGGAGGAAGATTAGGATAAAAATAGACTAGATAAAAAAGAATATCAGTAAGGTTCAAAATGCAGAATTTATGTCATTTACAGTCTGCCTTTCTCACGGAGACTCAAGATGGATTACACCGTG
This sequence comes from Eublepharis macularius, assembly GCF_028583425.1. Lineage (NCBI taxonomy): Eukaryota > Metazoa > Chordata > Lepidosauria > Squamata > Eublepharidae > Eublepharis > Eublepharis macularius. Next base: position 12,437,085 of record NC_072799.1, read on the forward strand.
TGAGCTTAGAACAGTCAATATCAAGAGCTTTTCCATAAACAATGCCATAGGGTAAATAGATACAAGTTCACAAAGACATAACATCAGCAGGAATCCAATACAACATAGTGATAAAGTCTACAGTTCCTAACTAGAGGTGGGCACAAACCGAAATCTGAACCAAAGCTTGTTACAAACCAGGCCTTTTTTTAAGTTCGTGAACCAGCGGTCATTGGAGGGCATTTCTGATGAACTGCGACGATTTTTAGGCCAGTTTGTTTGGTTCATTTTCCAGTTTGTCTCTGCAGACAGCCTGGCACCAATCAATCAGTTCCTAGGCAATGGGGGGATGGGCTTTCTGCAGACCTCCTGCTGCCCCGGAAGTGGTGTATTTACGAACCAAACAAACGAGTTCATGAACCGGGCAATTTCACGCCAGTTCGTGGTTCGTGAAACGTGATGATCCACGATCTGCAATGAACTGCCATTTTCCTGGTTCGTGCCCATCTCTATTCCTAACTCATTAGTGGATCATCTGAGATCCCTACAATACAGCCCTCCTATTTGAGTAAAAAAGCTCTTTTGTAATGCAAGGCTAAGAAACATCACCACTTTTTAAAAAAACCCATGTTATTTTACACACTTCACGTGCTGCCGTAAACTTGCCCGCTACTGGCTAGATGCAGTTGGTTTACATTGACTGGATTACAGTAGGAGGTAGTCCCACCCTACTAGCATAAGCAAATTACAAGCCACACATTACGGAATGAGTACATATAGCGCCATGCATGTTTCAGCAGACCCTGGCCACATTATGTACAACAACTAACAACGATGCCTTGCTACAGCTGGAATCAGTACGATGCTCCTCTGACAGCAGGCTTCGCTGGATCCCAAAGACCTGCTCTCATTCTTACCAGCAAGAGGCTCAAATTTCACTACCGCCAAGAAACAAGGAGCCCCCCCCATGTGAAATTCTATATTAAAGGTTGTCAGCATGTTAAAACAATTTAAACATTCATTAACAATGTGTAGGAAGCGCAAGGATTTTCCTATGCCAGAATAAACAAACTTTGTCTTCTAAAAGCAAAAGAAGGATTTAAAAATATTTTATGTGCACTATCAGACATTCAGCTGTTCACTTCTGACACTCACCAACTCTGGATTTACTGTAAATGTAAAAACAATGTCTTGGTCTCTTATTATGCAGAGCTGTTGTGGCATTTGAACATGTTTAAGTTCAGAAATCTGTTTTATTTTTAATTCCTTTCCCCAAGGAGTAGAGGAGGGGCGGTGTATATGATTCTCTCCTCATTTTCTTCTCACAACAAGCCTGTGAGGTAGGTTACGCAGAAAGCATAACTGGTCCAAGGCCACCCAATTAACTTCCACAGCAAAGTGAGGATTCGGACCTGGTTCTCCCCAAGGCCCTCTAAGCACTGTTTTACGCTGCACTCACAAAATGCTGATTTCTGGATACTTTCATTTGTTTCTGATCCCTTCCTTCTCACCCTTGTTGCATTTCCAAAATCATTTCTTCTACCCACTTGTGCCATCTTCTTCAACACGTCTAATTCCAAAGTTTAATTCAAGAGTCAGTAGTTGAAAGGCTACCGCCTTACTTAACTTTTCACATTGGGAGTCTCTGTACAAGAGACATCTTACAGAATTGCTCAAGTGAAGGGAGACGCAATGTTCGCTGGGAAGCGTAGTTTAAATTTCATCTCTCTACACAGAGCCAACAGAGATTGCTTCTCAGAGGGTTTGTTGATTTCATCTTTGCCTGGGAAGGCTCTGTCAATTTTGACAATATATCTGTCCATTTCACCTCCACTTTGGGGAGGTAAAGATGAAATCTACAAATCCTCTAAGGAGCAATCTCTGCCAGCTCTGTGTAGAAAGATGAAATTGACACAGCCTTTGGCTCTCTCTTTTTAAATTACGCTTCCCAGCTAACATTGCGTCTCCCTTCACTTGAGCATCCACGTGTAAGATGTCTCGTGTACAGAGACTCTGGAGCAAGTCCTTCTAAATGCCCTCCTGTGACAGTCAATAAGAGAAGCCCTGAAACAGCTGTCTATGGTACAGCTTTCAAAATGTTTTAAAAAACCCTAGCAGAAGTCGTTGCCTGACAGCTGTTAGTGTACTGCTGTATGGTACTAAACAGAAATAGACACACACACCCCTCAACTACAATTGTCTACAATGATAGTTTTTTAGTATCCTATAAGAAAGCCCAAGATCTATACATTCTTCACTATGCATATAAACATGCTGTGCTATGAAAAACCCTAAGCTTGGAATCTATGCAGCATTCATTTAATAAATTAACTCTAGTTCCATACACTTTTTTGCATAACCCCTAATGCTACTGTATTGGACGTTACAGAATGGAATAAATTCAAAGATAACCACAATTCTGTGTTCGACTCCTTTCTAAAGAAGTATAGCACACAATGCTTGGATCACATCACAGGGAATATTGAACGAATCCTGCTTAAGGTAGATACAAGGGCGGTGTTCCACTCCTACAGTCCTTTGCGCATACACAACAACTTCACAGGATAAAAGTCCCACTTTTGAGAGATTTAAAAATATATATACAATGACAGAGACGCAAATGGATCAATGCCACAAGATTTAGAGTCTATTAATAGTTGCAAATTAGCAAATGTTAATACAGGTAAAAACTAAGTAAAGAGGAATGTGCCACTGAGTTGCAATTGGCAACATTGAGTTGCAAATGACCTCATCCATGGGACATTTCAAGCAAAAGATGAACAGAGGGGGTCATTGCCATCCTCCCTCTGAATAGCAACCCTAAGTCTTCCTTGGTAGTCCCCTGACTGTGCCCACCCCTGCCTAGTTACAAGTCTGATGATTTCAGGCTAACCCATGCTATATGGGCAGCTGGGTAAGTACAACAGGACCACAATT